>NC_140043.1:1200000-1800000 GCF_963513975.1 Fringilla coelebs
TCCTGCCTCCCGCTTCAGTGCCCCAGCACTTGGCGACAGGCCTTTGGCCTCTGGGCCCCGCCGCACGGCAGCAGGGTGGCCTTTCACAAACTTGCCTTCCGCACAGGCCGAAAGAATGTGGAGCCTGACCGAGAGGCTGGCCGAGCTCCCGCGCCTCAGGATCACCACCGTTCTACTGGGCTATCTCTTCCTGGACAACGGTGCCCGCATACCCAGCCCCATCGCCCTGCAGCTGGCAAAGGTGATCCTGCCGCTCTTTGACAACGTAAGGCTCTGCGCCCCCAGCCACGGCCACTGGCTGCTGCCCGCACACTTGGTGCCCTGTGCAGATGCAGGCCTGCGCCAATGTGGGCCGGAAGCGGCCCATGCTGAGCTCTTCTTTCCTTCCTCTTCTACAGGCTGATAGCCAGGTGCAGCAGCTCTCCATGACTGTCTTTCAACGCTTGATGTCTGCTGTAGAAGAAGAAGGAAAAGAGCCCCTGATGACACAAGTGTGGCAGAGCCTGCTCCCACTGTTCTTCCGCTGCCATGATGAGAATCAGCCTGTGGCAGAGGTGAGGACTCGTGGGCTGCTGCTCTCCTCCTGGCAGGGGTCTCGGCCACCTCCTGCCCTGCGCCTGCTGGCCCGCTGCCTCCTCCAGGCCATGGCACAGGGATGCGGGTCCCGTGGCCTGGGCTGCGGGGCCATCTCCGCGTCTCTGCTGCTCTCCAGGCTTCTCGGGAAACGCTGCTTGGTGCGGTCAAGTTCCTGAAAAGGAAGGATCTCGAGAGAACTGCGAAGAAAGAGAAACTCTCCAAGTTTGCCGAGATCCTGGTAAGGACGGCCTGCAAGGCCCAGCCCCAGCCTGGAGAAGGCCCCCGAGGGCGGTGCTCAGCGTGCGGGCCGGGCGGCTGTGCCCCTGCCCGCTGCTACACGCAGAGGCCACGCGGGCTCTTCTCCAGGCTCCCGCGGGCCTGAGCCGGGCGCCCATGGAGCCCCGGCCCGGCGGGCCTGCGGGGCGGGGCCGGCACCGCGGCTCCCCGGGCAGCAGCCGGCCCTCTGCCGCCTCCCCTCGGGAGCCCGGCGCCAGCGGCTGCTGGCCGCGCCTCAGGGCTGCGCGGGCAGGGGAGGCCGGGGCCGGGCGCAGGCAGCGCCCGGCCGAGGGGCTGAGCCCGCGCCAAGCCGTCCCTCCCGCCGCTCTCTCCAGCTGGCAGAGGACAGGAGCAGAGCGGCCGAGCACCTGCGCCGGGCCCTGCGCTACCTGGAGAGCCCACAGGAGCCCCTGCGAGAGGCGGCCATCAGGTTCATGGGTGAGCCACGAGGCCGGGCTCCCTCCCCGGCCCGCCGCAGCTCGGCCCCAGCCCCGCCTGCCGGCCCGGCAGCGCCAGCCGCGCCCGGCGCCGTGAAGCCCCGCCTGGCCTCGGCGCCGCTGCCGCCCTCTGGCAGCCGTGCCCTTGGGCGGCAGCGTGCGGCAAGGGCCCGGCCTGAGCTTTCCCTGGCCAGCAGGCCGTGTGGCCACAGCGCCCACAGCGCCGCTGGCAGGGAGCTGTGCCGCTGGGGCCGTGACAGGCTCTGTGTTCACAGGGATGGCCGGGCGGCACCTGAGGGGGCAGCAGCAAGAGCTCCAGCTGATCTGCGCTGGTGAGTGAGGGCAGCGGGCTGAGCAGGGCGGCCGGCGGGGCGAGAGCCGCCAGCCCCGCCCCGCCTGCGGAGGGCTCTGCTCCCGTGGGCAGCGCACACTGAGATTTCAGGCCCACGTGTGCCATTCGTGGCCAGCAGCTTCAGCCTGATCCCCTGGCTGCCTGCTCCCCACTCCTGGCCATGCCAAGAGCCGGCTGGGATGGCCCTTGCAAGGGGGCTCTCTCCTCGCCTCCCCGCAGATGCAGCTTCTGACCGTGCCTCTGTTCCTCTCTCTTGCAGCCCTGGAACGCCTGACGGAGGACACCAGCAGTGCCCTGTCCCAGCTGGCACTGCAAACGCTGCGTGTCCTCCGGGCAATACAGCGTGGGCCATACACCGTCTTCCAGAGGCTGCAAGATCAGCTGCGCAGGGCAAGCAGGACTCGGCCTCGCCTCTCCGGGCTCAGCTGGCTGCACTGCGGGAGCTCTGGGGAGAGCTAAACTGGGAGGCTCTCTTTGCCGGGGCAACCCGAGCCAGGGGCAATTTTCCTTTTCTTTTGGATTTTCTCTTTTCTTTTCCATTTCTTATTTATATTTTAAATAGCAAGTAGAGTATCTTTTGTTTTTTGTAAATATTATATATATATATATATAATTTTGTAGATATATATGTAAAAAAATAACACATTATTTTTTTACATATATATATATATATATATATATTACTACATAACACATTATGTAGTAACATTATATATAATCTGTTACTATATTATATTATAGTAACATATATACTATATTATATTATAGTAACATATTATATATATGTTACTATATTAAGTAAAACACACAGAGAAATATATATATATTTTATATATGTTAGTTAATGTAGATTATTGTAAATAAATAAATTTGAGGATGTGTTATGATACACAGACTGCCAAGAGCTTTTCTTTGCTGCCCGGGGTCTGCAGGGCAAGAGGCAGGAAAGGGTGAACAGGGTGCTTGTGCTCAGCAGCAGAGCAGGCTGAGGGCTCCTGTGGCCCTGAAGGGGGAAAAGGCTGCTTGTGCACAGCCAGCTGCCCAGGCGTGCAGTGCCGCAGGGAAAACGGCCAGAAGCCCCGTTGGCCTTTGGTGCTTCCGCTGAAGCCTTTGTGCTGCCGACAGAGCGGCCGGGCAGGGGCCGGAGCTGCGGGGATCCCTGCCAGAGCGGTGCCTGGAGATGGCCACAAGCCCCGTGCCAGGCAGGAAGCGCCAGCCGTGTCCTCCTGCCCCTGTGCTGCTGGCTGCCTTGCTGAGGGCTCCCAGGGGCCTCTGGATGGGGCTCCTCCGGAGCTGCTGTGGGGCTGCGGCGCTGCTGCCGGGCAGCTGGGCCGGCCTGGGGGCCACCCCGAGGGGCTGGGGCACTGGGAAGCCCTGAGCAATTGGCTGTCAGAGGCCACAAGCAGCCCCCTGGCAGCCGCCTTGTTCCTGCCGCACTTGACTTGCAAGGCACAGCCTGGGCACTCTGGAACTAATAGCGCATCGGTGTTGTCGGAGAGCGAAATGCAGGGAATCCTCAGAGCTTTGCTCTTGTCAGCAAAGCTTAGCATTAAAGACAGCATTTGATCTGAAACCTTGGAAAGGGCTTCCAAACCCAGCTGCTCCAAGGGAGAACGTGCATTTCTAGTTGGTAGCATAGACACATGGAGGAAAGTTGAAGGTGAGGAAAGTTTAGAGTTGTAGAGTTCAAGATCTAGAAAAAATGAAAGTAGTTCCAATGGTAAACAAGAAGTTTAGGACGCAGTGCCCTAGCTTTGTGTGTCATAACATGATTGGCTAAGGAAGCTTACTATGTAGCATGAGTCCATAAGAGGAAATCTTGCAGCATGGGGTCCAAAACATAGACATGCTTGTTGGCAGTGTTGTCTCATTGGCCAACAAATCCTTCAAAGCTCTTGTAACTACAAGTCTTGCGGCCTTGTGAGCCATGGGGCGGAGACGTGAGCCAAACTCACCCTTCCTGTCTATGTGGAAGATAAGGAAAAGAAATGGCATCATCTGAAAACTCAAGAGCTCTGCTTTCCAGCTCCTTCCAAACTCCTTGGAATCCCGCAAAGTGTGATTTAGCTACAAACAGATGACAAGGACTCTTCATGCTGGCTCTTTGACTCCAAAGCAGCTGCTTTAGAATCTTTCCCATAAGCCTGTGTAGTTATGTGGCAGAAATGGATCAATTGAAGAAACTTTGAAGGGTATTTGGGGAGAAAGCCTGCCAGCAGGGGTCCCTGCTGATTGTGAAGTGTGCCACCAGCTGCAGGCCTTTCTGGGCTAAAAATATCATCAAGTCGCTTGCACTTGCTCATTTTGGCCTCTAAAAGCTGGGCCCACTTTCGGGGCAAATTTGGAGACCTCATCTATGGGTGGATGGAGCACCCAGGATTTTCCCAATTGCAGGTCCCCGGTGGAAAAGGGGGCTCCCCAGCAACTGCGCATCTGCAAGATGAAAAACAATTGTCTTGGTTTGAAAAGCCGGGTGTCTGCTAAGGAAGGCAGAAGCCTTCTCGGAAATGGAAAACGTAAACCCCCTCCCTTCCAATGATTATCATTTAGACATTAAAAAGCTCTCAGGGAAAGAGACGGGAATAGGACTGAGCCCGCAGAGCAGGGCAGCGTTTGCTGATGGCCTGAGCCCTTGCTAAAGATCCTGTCGGGCTGTCTTAGACACCCGAGGCCAGGGATTGCTCCCAGCCTGGGCCGCTTTGGTTGGCCTGGGGGCGGCCCCAGGGCAGAAGGCTGCGTCTGCAAGGGCCCTGGGTGCCACGCTGCAGAACGGTCAGCGTGGCATGGAACGGAAGCCGGTATCCAAGGGCCCTTGGTGACAGAAGCTTGCCCGGGTGCACGGAACCCGCAACGGTGCAGAAGGGGACAGAGCGGTGCCGTGAGGAGCCCCCGCACAGCGCGCTCCTTCCCTTCTGAGCCGGAGCTTTTCCGCGGCCTCGTTGCTGCGGCTGAGCTCGAGGCCAGAGCACAGAACTCGCTGACCCGTGGCCTTCCGAGGCCTCAATTGTGCAGCTGCCCTCAAGGGCAGAGCGTGGGCCTTGGTGTCCCGGAGCTTTTCCAGGGCATCTCTCCTGCGAGTAGCTCCGGTCACTGACATGGAGCAGAGAGCCCCGAGAGTGCCCAAGCTGGCTTGGGTAGAGGAGGAGGAGGAGGAGGAGGAGGAAGAACGCCCTGGAGCCGCCCCAGCACAGCAGACTGAAGAGGTGGTGCCATTCCATCCACCGCAGGAGGGTGAGTGGCAGAGCTGGGCCACAGGGCTGGAGCCTGCAGCCAGCTTGGCCCCATGCCATCCCATTGCCTGGGGACATGCCCAGGGACAGGATGGAAGAGGGGCCGGGCAGACAGGCTGCAATGGCCCCGCTCCTTCCCCCTGGGGCATGCCAGGGCTCTCCCTGCCTGGGGAGCACGGCTCTAGGCCGTCTTCTCCGGCCTCTCCCGCAGCCCCTCAGCTCTGGCTGCGCTCTCTCTTTGCCAGATGCAGCCGTGGAGCGCACGCAAGAGCAGCAATCCAGCCTTGGCCGCTTCCGCAGAACAGCGCAGGTACCTGCAGCCACCCCCAGCTGGGCTGGGCCTGCTGTCCCTGCTCAGCCGAGTTGCGTGGACATGGAGCAGTCCATGCAACAGGCCCGGCTTCTTGCCCTTCTCCTACAGCTCGTTCTCGCCTTCGTCCAGAGCATTCGGCAGGGAGAGACCAACACCACTGGCACTGGGCTCAGAGCTCACTCAGAGCTCCTCAAACTTGAGACCAGTGCCGCCCTGCTGGATTTGCTGGTGGACAGGGGTGTTTGCAGGCCAGAGCAAGTAAGCAGCCTGTGGCCAGGCTTCAACTCCCCCGTGAGTCACGTGGCTTCCCAAGCCACGCCTGCTGGTCCCTGGGAGCCTTTGAGGCCACGGCAGTGCGCTGGGAAGGGAAGCACTTCTCTGGGGACGCTGGGGACACGGCTCCCTCTGGCAGCTTTCCGAGTCTCCCCGTGCCTTCTCCAGGTGCCCGCCATGGTGAGCTACATTCACCGATGGCTCGTGGCCAACGCTTCTGCCGAGCACAGGCTGGACAAGACCCTGCTCAATCTCACCAGAGCACACCCGGATGACGTGGCCGTGACGCTCCTGCGTGTGGCCCCGTCCTGTGACAGGTATGGGGCCCACCTGCCCAGAGGGCTCAGGCATCCCCGCCCATCACCCTGTACAGCCAGTGCCAGCTGTCTGAGCAACAGAGAGTTCCAGGGCCCTCTGGCTGCTGCCTTTCTCAGCCCTGGCATGCCAGCCCCCGAGCCTGCTGCCATGCTCCCTTGCTGCCCCTCAGGGCGCTGTCCCCACAGGGCCGGGCTGCCTGGGTGCCGCTGGCCAGGGGGCCAGCGGGCAGAGGCAGAGCCGGCGCTCAGCCCGGGCCCCTAGCCATGCCCAGGCCACGGTGCTGTGCCTGAGACCTGCCCTGAGACGGAGCTCTAACCCCGCAGAGCTGCCCTCGCCATGTGGAAAACCATCATGTGCTCGCCCAGGACTGCGGAGCCAGTGCTGCTGAACCTCCTGCATGTGCTGGGCAGCTGGCCAGAGCGCAGCACGTGCACCTCGGATGGGGACGAAACGGCTGTCTTTGCCCTGGCTGTGAGTTCCTGCAACTGGCCTTTGCTGGCCCCAAGGCCGCCTCTGCAGCAGCTCTCCTATGCTCTTCCCCCACTGCATCTCCCTGCCTCAGGCGCTGGCCTGAGACTTGGCCCAGGGGCAGCTTCAGGCCCACCAGGCCCCGTGCTCCCCCTGCGTCTCTCCGGGCCTCTCCCTGCCAAGCTCGGGCCCTGCCACACGGACGCCTCGGCACTGAGCGCTGTCTCGGGGGGGGCTTTTTCCTTCGCAGGCCACCCTGGTGACGTGGAAGATCCTGCAGGAACCCCGCGTGCCACGGGTAGTGACGGTCTATTTCCCCCGCCTGTTTGTGCACCTGCTCTTCCAGGCGTTCTTCAGCACAGAAGAGGTGCCAGAGAAGGTGCATACCTTCTGGAAGGATTGCCAGGAAGAGCACGGCCTTGCCACCAGCCCCAACAGGTGCTCCATCCCAGTCGCCCTATCCCTGCCGCGTGGCCTGCCAAGGAGCCAGTGAGTGCCAGCGTGACCTGGGCTTTGCTCTGCACACAGGTTTGCAGTGCAGACCCTGAAGTGCCTGCTCTGCCTTCTCCAGTGTGAGCACGTGGTGCTGTCAATGGAAGGCAAGCGTGGCTGGGACGCGCTGCTCTGCGTTGATAGCCACCACTATGCCGTGGCGCTGCTGGCCGGGTGAGACCCCCCTTGTCCCCATTGCTCCCGGCATTTGTGCCCTGTGCCCGGGCTGTCGCACAGGGTCCCCGCGGCTGTGGGCCAAAGGGACGAGGGAGAGCCAAGCACACTGGCAAAGGCCTGCAAAGGAGGGTGCCCAGGAGCAGCCACATGCATGTCCAAGGGCCCAGGTCCCCCGGCAGGGTGCTGGGGAAAGACAAGAACTGTGTGACTCAGTGCTGGCAGAGGCTTCTCCCCCTGGCTCAGGGTCTTAGTGCCATTTTCCGCCTTCCAGGGAGATGCGCCACGCATCCAGGCACTTGTCTAAGTGCATCTTATGCTGCCTCCTTGAGATGCTCGGCACAGGGATGCCCTACTGGGATTTCCCTGCCCTGGCATTCCTTGCGGAGGTGAGCCTGAAGGCCAGCACTACCTGGCTGAGCTGCCTGCCAGCTCTCTGCCCTGTGGTGGCAGCAGCCGCCCAGGACGGTGCCCGCGCCCTGTGCTGCTGCCTGGGCCCAGGCCTGTGCGGCTCCGGGCTCCTGCCGGCCGGCTCCCCCGTCACTGCCCTGTGCCTTTCAGGTCCTCGAGTGCCTGGACTTGAGGGAATGCAGGGACAGCGTCATGGATGTCTTGTCAAGGCACCTGCGGAGGGAGCGCGCAGACATTGGCAGCCAGCTTCTCAGGGTCCTCCTCCCGCAAAGGGACGCTTCCCCGCTGGTGAGAAGAAGGGGGCAGCGGCTGAAGCCGTGCAGGCAGCGCGGGGCCGGGCAACGCAGTGGCTTGGCCTCGCCTGGGCTTCGGGCGCTGGGGCAGCTGCTCCCAGCCAGCTCTCCTGCCTCCCGCTTCAGTGCCCCAGCACTTGGCGACAGGCCTTTGGCCTCTGGGCCCCGCCGCACGGCAGCAGGGTGGCCTTTCACAAACTTGCCTTCCGCACAGGCCGAAAGAATGTGGAGCCTGACCGAGAGGCTGGCCGAGCTCCCGCGCCTCAGGATCACCACCGTTCTACTGGGCTATCTCTTCCTGGACAACGGTGCCCGCATACCCAGCCCCATCGCCCTGCAGCTGGCAAAGGTGATCCTGCCGCTCTTTGACAACGTAAGGCTCTGCGCCCCCAGCCACGGCCACTGGCTGCTGCCCGCACACTTGGTGCCCTGTGCAGATGCAGGCCTGCGCCAATGTGGGCCGGAAGCGGCCCATGCTGAGCTCTTCTTTCCTTCCTCTTCTACAGGCTGATAGCCAGGTGCAGCAGCTCTCCATGACTGTCTTTCAACGCTTGATGTCTGCTGTAGAAGAAGAAGGAAAAGAGCCCCTGATGACACAAGTGTGGCAGAGCCTGCTCCCACTGTTCTTCCGCTGCCATGATGAGAATCAGCCTGTGGCAGAGGTGAGGACTCGTGGGCTGCTGCTCTCCTCCTGGCAGGGGTCTCGGCCACCTCCTGCCCTGCGCCTGCTGGCCCGCTGCCTCCTCCAGGCCATGGCACAGGGACGCGGGTCCCGTGGCCTGGGCTGCGGGGCCATCTCCGCGTCTCTGCTGCTCTCCAGGCTTCTCGGGAAACGCTGCTTGGTGCGGTCAAGTTCCTGAAAAGGAAGGATCTCGAGAGAACTGCAAAGAAAGAGAAACTCTCCAAGTTTGCCGAGATCCTGGTAAGGACGGCCTGCAAGGCCCAGCCCCAGCCTGGAGAAGGCCCCCGAGGGCGGTGCTCAGCGTGCGGGCCGGGCGGCTGTGCCCCTGCCCGCTGCTACACGCAGAGGCCACGCGGGCTCTTCTCCAGGCTCCCGCGGGCCTGAGCCGGGCGCCCATGGAGCCCCGGCCCGGCGGGCCTGCGGGGCGGGGCCGGCACCGCGGCTCCCCGGGCAGCAGCCGGCCCTCTGCCGCCTCCCCTCGGGAGCCCGGCGCCAGCGGCTGCTGGCCGCGCCTCAGGGCTGCGCGGGCAGGGGAGGCCGGGGCCGGGCGCAGGCAGCGCCCGGCCGAGGGGCTGAGCCCGCGCCAAGCCGTCCCTCCCGCCGCTCTCTCCAGCTGGCAGAGGACAGGAGCAGAGCGGCCGAGCACCTGCGCCGGGCCCTGCGCTACCTGGAGAGCCCACAGGAGCCCCTGCGAGAGGCGGCCATCAGGTTCATGGGTGAGCGACGAGGCCGGGCTCCCTCCCCGGCCCGCCGCAGCTCGGCCCCAGCCCCGCCTGCCGGCCCGGCAGCGCCAGCCGCGCCCGGCGCCGTGAAGCCCCGCCTGGCCTCGGCGCCGCTGCCGCCCTCTGGCAGCCGTGCCCTTGGGCGGCAGCGTGCGGCAAGGGCCCGGCCTGAGCTTTCCCTGGCCAGCAGGCCGTGTGGCCACAGCGCCCACAGCGCCTCTGGCAGGGAGCTGTGCCGCTGGGGCCGTGACAGGCTCTGTGTTCACAGGGATGGCCGGGCGGCACCTGAGGGGGCAGCAGCAAGAGCTCCAGCTGATCTGCGCTGGTGAGTGAGGGCAGCGGGCTGAGCAGGGCGGCCGGCGGGGCGAGAGCCGCCAGCCCCGCCCCGCCTGCGGAGGGCTCTGCTCCCGTGGGCAGCGCACACTGAGATTTCAGGCCCACGTGTGCCATTCGTGGCCAGCAGCTTCAGCCTGATCCCCTGGCTGCCTGCTCCCCACTCCTGGCCATGCCAAGAGCCGGCTGGGATGGCCCTTGCAAGAGGGCTCTCTCCTCGCCTCCCCGCAGATGCAGCTTCTGACCGTGCCTCTGTTCCTCTCTCTTGCAGCCCTGGAACGCCTGACGGAGGACACCAGCAGTGCCCTGTCCCAGCTGGCACTGCAAACGCTGCGTGTCCTCCGGGCAATACAGCGTGGGCCATACACCGTCTTCCAGAGGCTGCAAGATCAGCTGCGCAGGGCAAGCAGGACTCGGCCTCGCCTCTCCGGGCTCAGCTGGCTGCACTGCGGGAGCTCTGGGGAGAGCTAAACTGGGAGGCTCTCTTTGCCGGGGCAACCCGAGCCAGGGGCAATTTTCCTTTTCTTTTGGATTTTCTCTTTTCTTTTCCATTTCTTATTTATATTTTAAATAGCAAGTAGAGTATCTTTTGTTTTTTGTATATATTATATATATATATATATATTTTTGTAGATATATATGTAAAAAAATAATGTGTTATGTAGTAACATTATATATAATCTGTTACTATATTATATTATAGTAACATATTATATATATGTTACTATATTAAGTAAAACACACAGAGAAATATATATATATATTTTATATATGTTAGTTAATGTAGATTATTGTAAATAAATAAATTTGAGGATGTGTTATGATACACAGACTGCCAAGAGCTTTTCTTTGCTGCCCGGGGTCTGCAGGGCAAGAGGCAGGAAAGGGTGAACAGGGTGCTTGTGCTCAGCAGCAGAGCAGGCTGAGGGCTCCTGTGGCCCTGAAGGGGGAAAAGGCTGCTTGTGCACAGCCAGCTGCCCAGGCGTGCAGTGCCGCAGGGAAAACGGCCAGAAGCCCCGTTGGCCTTTGGTGCTTCCGCTGAAGCCTTTGTGCTGCCGACAGAGCGGCCGGGCAGGGGCCGGAGCTGCGGGGATCCCTGCCAGAGCGGTGCCTGGAGATGGCCACAAGCCCCGTGCCAGGCAGGAAGCGCCAGCCGTGTCCTCCTGCCCCTGTGCTGCTGGCTGCCTTGCTGAGGGCTCCCAGGGGCCTCTGGATGGGGCTCCTCCGGAGCTGCTGTGGGGCTGCGGCGCTGCTGCCGGGCAGCTGGGCCGGCCTGGGGGCCACCCCGAGGGGCTGGGGCACTGGGAAGCCCTGAGCAATTGGCTGTCAGAGGCCACAAGCAGCCCCCTGGCAGCCGCCTTGTTCCTGCCGCACTTGACTTGCAAGGCACAGCCTGGGCACTCTGGAACTAATAGCGCATCGGTGTTGTCGGAGAGCAAAATGCAGGGAATCCTCAGAGCTTTGCTCTTGTCAGCAAAGCTTAGCATTAAAGACAGCATTTGATCTGAAACCTTGGAAAGGGCTTCCAAACCCAGCTGCTCCAAGGGAGAACGTGCATTTCTAGTTTGTAGCATAGACACATGGAGGAAAGTTGAAGGCGAGGAAAGTTTAGAGTTGTAGAGTTCAAGATCTAGAAAAAATGAAAGTAGTTCCAATGGTAAACAAGAAGTTTAGGATGCAGTGCCCTAGCTTTGTGTGTCATAACATGATTGGCTAAGGAAGCTTACTATGTAGCATGAGTCCATAAGAGGAAATCTTGCAGCATGGGGTCCAAAACATAGACATGCTTGTTGGCAGTGTTGTCTCATTGGCCAACAAATCCTTCAAAGCTCTTGTAACTACAAGTCTTGCGGCCTTGTGAGCCATGGGGCGGAGACGTGAGCCAAACTCACCCTTCCTGTCTATGTGGAAGATAAGGAAAAGAAATGGCATTATCTGAAAACTCAAGAGCTCTGCTTTCCAGCTCCTTCCAAACTCCTTGGAATCCTGCAAAGTGTGATTTAGCTACAAACAGATGACAAGGACTCTTCATGCTGGCTCTTTGACTCCAAAGCAGCTGCTTTAGAATCTTTCCCATAAGCCTGTGTAGTTATGTGGCAGAAATGGATCAATTGAAGAAACTTTGAAGGGTATTTGGGGAGAAAGCCTGCCAGCAGGGGTCCCTGCTGATTGTGAAGTGTGCCACCAGCTGCAGGCCTTTCTGGGCTAAAAATATCATCAAGTCGCTTGCACTTGCTCATTTTGGCCTCTAAAAGCTGGGCCCACTTTCGGGGCAAATTTGGAGACCTCATCTATGGGTGGATGGAGCACCCAGGATTTTCCCAATTGCAGGTCCCCGGTGGAAAAGGGGGCTCCCCAGCAACTGCGCATCTGCAAGATGAAAAACAATTGTCTTGGTTTGAAAAGCCGGGTGTCTGCTAAGGAAGGCAGAAGCCTTCTCGGAAATGGAAAACGTAAACCCCCTCCCTTCCAATGATTATCATTTAGACATTAAAAAGCTCTCAGGGAAAGAGACGGGAATAGGACTGAGCCCGCAGAGCAGGGCAGCGTTTGCTGATGGCCTGAGCCCTTGCTAAAGATCCTGTCGGGCTGTCTTAGACACCCGAGGCCAGGGATTGCTCCCAGCCTGGGCCACTTTGGTTGGCCTGGGGGCAGCCCCAGGGCAGAAGGCTGCGTCTGCAAGGGCCCTGGGTGCCACGCTGCAGAACGGTCAGCGTGGCATGGAACGGAAGCCGGTATCCAAGGGCCCTTGGTGACAGAAGCTTGCCCGGGTGCACGGAACCCGCAACGGTGCAGAAGGGGACAGAGCGGTGCCGTGAGGAGCCCCCGCACAGCGCGCTCCTTCCCTTCTGAGCCGGAGCTTTTCCGCGGCCTCGTTGCTGCGGCTGAGCTCAAGGCCAGAGCACAGAACTCGCTGACCCGTGGCCTTCCGAGGCCTCAATTGTGCAGCTGCCCTCAAGGGCAGAGCGTGGGCCTTGGTGTCCCGGAGCTTTTCCAGGGCATCTCTCCTGCGAGTAGCTCCGGTCACTGACATGGAGCAGAGAGCCCCGAGAGTGCCCAAGCTGGCTTGGGTAGAGGAGGAGGAGGAGGAGGAGGAAGAACGCCCTGGAGCCGCCCCAGCACAGCAGACTGAAGAGGTGGTGCCATTCCATCCACCGCAGGAGGGTGAGTGGCAGAGCTGGGCCACAGGGCTGGAGCCTGCAGCCAGCTTGGCCCCATGCCATCCCATTGCCTGGGGACATGCCCAGGGACAGGATGGAAGAGGGGCCGGGCAGACAGGCTGCAATGGCCCCGCTCCTTCCCCCTGGGGCATGCCAGGGCTCTCCCTGCCTGGGGAGCACGGCTCTAGGCCGTCTTCTCCGGCCTCTCCCGCAGCCCCTCAGCTCTGGCTGCGCTCTCTCTTTGCCAGATGCAGCCGTGGAGCGCACGCAAGAGCAGCAATCCAGCCTTGGCCGCTTCTGCAGAACAGCGCAGGTACCTGCAGCCACCCCCAGCTGGGCTGGGCCTGCTGTCCCTGCTCAGCCGAGTTGCGTGGACATGGAGCAGTCCATGCAACAGGCCCGGCTTCTTGCCCTTCTCCTACAGCTCGTTCTCGCCTTCGTCCAGAGCATTCGGCAGGGAGAGACCAACACCACTGGCACTGGGCTCAGAGCTCACTCAGAGCTCCTCAAACTTGAGACCAGTGCCGCCCTGCTGGATTTGCTGGTGGACAGGGGTGTTTGCAGGCCAGAGCAAGTAAGCAGCCTGTGGCCAGGCTTCAACTCCCCCGTGAGTCACGTGGCTTCCCAAGCCACGCCTGCTGGTCCCTGGGAGCCTTTGAGGCCACGGCAGTGCGCTGGGAAGGGAAGCACTTCTCTGGGGACGCTGGGGACACGGCTCCCTCTGGCAGCTTTCCGAGTCTCCCCGTGCCTTCTCCAGGTGCCCGCCATGGTGAGCTACATTCACCGATGGCTCGTGGCCAACGCTTCTGCCGAGCACAGGCTGGACAAGACCCTGCTCAATCTCACCAGAGCACACCCGGATGACGTGGCCGTGACGCTCCTGCGTGTGGCCCCGTCCTGTGACAGGTATGGGGCCCACCTGCCCAGAGGGCTCAGGCATCCCCGCCCATCACCCTGTACAGCCAGTGCCAGCTGTCTGAGCAACAGAGAGTTCCAGGGCCCTCTGGCTGCTGCCTTTCTCAGCCCTGGCATGCCAGCCCCCGAGCCTGCTGCCATGCTCCCTTGCTGCCCCTCAGGGCGCTGTCCCCACAGGGCCGGGCTGCCTGGGTGCCGCTGGCCAGGGGGCCAGCGGGCAGAGGCAGAGCCGGCGCTCAGCCCGGGCCCCTAGCCATGCCCAGGCCATGGTGCTGTGCCTGAGACCTGCCCTGAGACGGAGCTCTAACCCCGCAGAGCTGCCCTCGCCATGTGGAAAACCATCATGTGCTCGCCCAGGACTGCGGAGCCAGTGCTGCTGAACCTCCTGCATGTGCTGGGCAGCTGGCCAGAGCGCAGCACGTGCACCTCGGATGGGGACGAAACGGCTGTCTTTGCCCTGGCTGTGAGTTCCTGCAACTGGCCTTTGCTGGCCCCAAGGCCGCCTCTGCAGCAGCTCTCCTATGCTCTTCCCCCGCTGCATCTCCCTGCCTCAGGCGCTGGCCTGAGACTTAGCCCAGGGGCAGCTTCAGGCCCACCAGGCCCCGTGCTCCCCCTGCGTCTCTCCGGGCCTCTCCCTGCCAAGCTCGGGCCCTGCCACACGGACGCCTCGGCACTGAGCGCTGTCTCGGGGGGGGCTTTTTCCTTCGCAGGCCACCCTGGTGACGTGGAAGATCCTGCAGGAACCCCGCGTGCCACGGGTAGTGACGGTCTATTTCCCCCGCCTGTTTGTGCACCTGCTCTTCCAGGCGTTCTTCAGCACAGAAGAGGTGCCAGAGAAGGTGCATACCTTCTGGAAGGATTGCCAGGAAGAGCACGGCCTTGCCACCAGCCCCAACAGGTGCTCCATCCCAGTCGCCCTATCCCTGCCGCGTGGCCTGCCAAGGAGCCAGTGAGTGCCAGCGTGACCTGGGCTTTGCTCTGCACACAGGTTTGCAGTGCAGACCCTGAAGTGCCTGCTCTGCCTTCTCCAGTGTGAGCACGTGGTGCTGTCAATGGAAGGCAAGCGTGGCTGGGACGCGCTGCTCTGCGTTGATAGCCACCACTATGCCGTGGCGCTGCTGGCCGGGTGAGACCCCCCTTGTCCCCATTGCTCCCGGCATTTGTGCCCTGTGCCCGGGCTGTCGCACAGGGTCCCCGCGGCTGTGGGCCAAAGGGACGAGGGAGAGCCAAGCACACTGGCAAAGGCCTGCAAAGGAGGGTGCCCAGGAGCAGCCACATGCATGTCCAAGGGCCCAGGTCCCCCGGCAGGGTGCTGGGGAAAGACAAGAACTGTGTGACTCAGTGCTGGCAGAGGCTTCTCCCCCTGGCTCAGGGTCTTAGTGCCATTTTCCGCCTTCCAGGGAGATGCGCCACGCATCCAGGCACTTGTCTAAGTGCATCTTATGCTGCCTCCTTGAGATGCTCGGCACAGGGATGCCCTACTGGGATTTCCCTGCCCTGGCATTCCTTGCGGAGGTGAGCCTGAAGGCCAGCACTACCTGGCTGAGCTGCCTGCCAGCTCTCTGCCCTGTGGTGGCAGCAGCCGCCCAGGACGGTGCCCGCGCCCTGTGCTGCTGCCTGGGCCCAGGCCTGTGCGGCTCCGGGCTCCTGCCGGCCGGCTCCCCCGTCACTGCCCTGTGCCTTTCAGGTCCTCGAGTGCCTGGACTTGAGGGAATGCAGGGACAGCGTCATGGATGTCTTGTCAAGGCACCTGCGGAGGGAGCGCGCAGACATTGGCAGCCAGCTTCTCAGGGTCCTCCTCCCGCAAAGGGACGCTTCCCCGCTGGTGAGAAGAAGGGGGCAGCGGCTGAAGCCGTGCAGGCAGCGCGGGGCCGGGCAACGCAGTGGCTTGGCCTCGCCTGGGCTTCGGGCGCTGGGGCAGCTGCTCCCAGCCAGCTCTCCTGCCTCCCGCTTCAGTGCCCCAGCACTTGGCGACAGGCCTTTGGCCTCTGGGCCCCGCCGCACGGCAGCAGGGTGGCCTTTCACAAACTTGCCTTCCGCACAGGCCGAAAGAATGTGGAGCCTGACCGAGAGGCTGGCCGAGCTCCCGCGCCTCAGGATCACCACCGTTCTACTGGGCTATCTCTTCCTGGACAACGGTGCCCGCATACCCAGCCCCATCGCCCTGCAGCTGGCAAAGGTGATCCTGCCGCTCTTTGACAACGTAAGGCTCTGCGCCCCCAGCCACGGCCACTGGCTGCTGCCCGCACACTTGGTGCCCTGTGCAGATGCAGGCCTGCGCCAATGTGGGCCGGAAGCGGCCCATGCTGAGCTCTTCTTTCCTTCCTCTTCTACAGGCTGATAGCCAGGTGCAGCAGCTCTCCATGACTGTCTTTCAACGCTTGATGTCTGCTGTAGAAGAAGAAGGAAAAGAGCCCCTGATGACACAAGTGTGGCAGAGCCTGCTCCCACTGTTCTTCCGCTGCCATGATGAGAATCAGCCTGTGGCAGAGGTGAGGACTCGTGGGCTGCTGCTCTCCTCCTGGCAGGGGTCTCGGCCACCTCCTGCCCTGCGCCTGCTGGCCCGCTGCCTCCTCCAGGCCATGGCACAGGGATGCGGGTCCCGTGGCCTGGGCTGCGGGGCCATCTCCGCGTCTCTGCTGCTCTCCAGGCTTCTCGGGAAACGCTGCTTGGTGCGGTCAAGTTCCTGAAAAGGAAGGATCTCGAGAGAACTGCGAAGAAAGAGAAACTCTCCAAGTTTGCCGAGATCCTGGTAAGGACGGCCTGCAAGGCCCAGCCCCAGCCTGGAGAAGGCCCCCGAGGGCGGTGCTCAGCGTGCGGGCCGGGCGGCTGTGCCCCTGCCCGCTGCTACACGCAGAGGCCACGCGGGCTCTTCTCCAGGCTCCCGCGGGCCTGAGCCGGGCGCCCATGGAGCCCCGGCCCGGCGGGCCTGCGGGGCGGGGCCGGCACCGCGGCTCCCCGGGCAGCAGCCGGCCCTCTGCCGCCTCCCCTCGGGAGCCCGGCGCCAGCGGCTGCTGGCCGCGCCTCAGGGCTGCGCGGGCAGGGGAGGCCGGGGCCGGGCGCAGGCAGCGCCCGGCCGAGGGGCTGAGCCCGCGCCAAGCCGTCCCTCCCGCCGCTCTCTCCAGCTGGCAGAGGACAGGAGCAGAGCGGCCGAGCACCTGCGCCAGGCCCTGCGCTACCTGGAGAGCCCACAGGAGCCCCTGCGAGAGGCGGCCATCAGGTTCATGGGTGAGCCACGAGGCCGGGCTCCCTCCCCGGCCCGCCGCAGCTCGGCCCCAGCCCCGCCTGCCGGCCCGGCAGCGCCAGCCGCGCCCGGCGCCGTGAAGCCCCGCCTGGCCTCGGCGCCGCTGCCGCCCTCTGGCAGCCGTGCCCTTGGGCGGCAGCGTGCGGCAAGGGCCCGGCCTGAGCTTTCCCTGGCCAGCAGGCCGTGTGGCCACAGCGCCCACAGCGCCGCTGGCAGGGAGCTGTGCCGCTGGGGCCGTGACAGGCTCTGTGTTCACAGGGATGGCCGGGCGGCACCTGAGGGGGCAGCAGCAAGAGCTCCAGCTGATCTGCGCTGGTGAGTGAGGGCAGCGGGCTGAGCAGGGCGGCCGGCGGGGCGAGAGCCGCCAGCCCCGCCCCGCCTGCGGAGGGCTCTGCTCCCGTGGGCAGCGCACACTGAGATTTCAGGCCCACGTGTGCCATTCGTGGCCAGCAGCTTCAGCCTGATCCCCTGGCTGCCTGCTCCCCACTCCTGGCCATGCCAAGAGCCGGCTGGGATGGCCCTTGCAAGGGGGCTCTCTCCTCGCCTCCCCGCAGATGCAGCTTCTGACCGTGCCTCTGTTCCTCTCTCTTGCAGCCCTGGAACGCCTGACGGAGGACACCAGCAGTGCCCTGTCCCAGCTGGCACTGCAAACGCTGCGTGTCCTCCGGGCAATACAGCGTGGGCCATACACCGTCTTCCAGAGGCTGCAAGATCAGCTGCGCAGGGCAAGCAGGACTCGGCCTCGCCTCTCCGGGCTCAGCTGGCTGCACTGCGGGAGCTCTGGGGAGAGCTAAACTGGGAGGCTCTCTTTGCCGGGGCAACCCGAGCCAGGGGCAATTTTCCTTTTCTTTTGGATTTTCTCTTTTCTTTTCCATTTCTTATTTATATTTTAAATAGCAAGTAGAGTATCTTTTGTTTTTTGTAAATATTATATATATATATATATAATTTTGTAGATATATATGTAAAAAAATAACACATTATTTTTTTACATATATATATATATATATATATATTACTACATAACACATTATGTAGTAACATTATATATAATCTGTTACTATATTATATTATAGTAACATATATACTATATTATATTATAGTAACATATTATATATATGTTACTATATTAAGTAAAACACACAGAGAAATATATATATATTTTATATATGTTAGTTAATGTAGATTATTGTAAATAAATAAATTTGAGGATGTGTTATGATACACAGACTGCCAAGAGCTTTTCTTTGCTGCCCGGGGTCTGCAGGGCAAGAGGCAGGAAAGGGTGAACAGGGTGCTTGTGCTCAGCAGCAGAGCAGGCTGAGGGCTCCTGTGGCCCTGAAGGGGGAAAAGGCTGCTTGTGCACAGCCAGCTGCCCAGGCGTGCAGTGCCGCAGGGAAAACGGCCAGAAGCCCCGTTGGCCTTTGGTGCTTCCGCTGAAGCCTTTGTGCTGCCGACAGAGCGGCCGGGCAGGGGCCGGAGCTGCGGGGATCCCTGCCAGAGCGGTGCCTGGAGATGGCCACAAGCCCCGTGCCAGGCAGGAAGCGCCAGCCGTGTCCTCCTGCCCCTGTGCTGCTGGCTGCCTTGCTGAGGGCTCCCAGGGGCCTCTGGATGGGGCTCCTCCGGAGCTGCTGTGGGGCTGCGGCGCTGCTGCCGGGCAGCTGGGCCGGCCTGGGGGCCACCCCGAGGGGCTGGGGCACTGGGAAGCCCTGAGCAATTGGCTGTCAGAGGCCACAAGCAGCCCCCTGGCAGCCGCCTTGTTCCTGCCGCACTTGACTTGCAAGGCACAGCCTGGGCACTCTGGAACTAATAGCGCATCGGTGTTGTCGGAGAGCGAAATGCAGGGAATCCTCAGAGCTTTGCTCTTGTCAGCAAAGCTTAGCATTAAAGACAGCATTTGATCTGAAACCTTGGAAAGGGCTTCCAAACCCAGCTGCTCCAAGGGAGAACGTGCATTTCTAGTTGGTAGCATAGACACATGGAGGAAAGTTGAAGGCGAGGAAAGTTTAGAGTTGTAGAGTTCAAGATCTAGAAAAAATGAAAGTAGTTCCAATGGTAAACAAGAAGTTTAGGACGCAGTGCCCTAGCTTTGTGTGTCATAACATGATTGGCTAAGGAAGCTTACTATGTAGCATGAGTCCATAAGAGGAAATCTTGCAGCATGGGGTCCAAAACATAGACATGCTTGTTGGCAGTGTTGTCTCATTGGCCAACAAATCCTTCAAAGCTCTTGTAACTACAAGTCTTGCGGCCTTGTGAGCCATGGGGCGGAGACGTGAGCCAAACTCACCCTTCCTGTCTATGTGGAAGATAAGGAAAAGAAATGGCATCATCTGAAAACTCAAGAGCTCTGCTTTCCAGCTCCTTCCAAACTCCTTGGAATCCCGCAAAGTGTGATTTAGCTACAAACAGATGACAAGGACTCTTCATGCTGGCTCTCTGACTCCAAAGCAGCTGCTTTAGAATCTTTCCCATAAGCCTGTGTAGTTATGTGGCAGAAATGGATCAATTGAAGAAACTTTGAAGGGTATTTGGGGAGAAAGCCTGCCAGCAGGGGTCCCTGCTGATTGTGAAGTGTGCCACCAGCTGCAGGCCTTTCTGGGCTAAAAATATCATCAAGTCGCTTGCACTTGCTCTTTTTGGCCTCTAAAAGCTGGGCCCACTTTCGGGGCAAATTTGGAGACCTCATCTATGGGTGGATGGAGCACCCAGGATTTTCCCAATTGCAGGTCCCCGGTGGAAAAGGGGGCTCCCCAGCAACTGCGCATCTGCAAGATGAAAAACAATTGTCTTGGTTTGAAAAGCCGGGTGTCTGCTAAGGAAGGCAGAAGCCTTCTCGGAAATGGAAAACGTAAACCCCCTCCCTTCCAATGATTATCATTTAGACATTAAAAAGCTCTCAGGGAAAGAGACGGGAATAGGACTGAGCCCGCAGAGCAGGGCAGCGTTTGCTGATGGCCTGAGCCCTTGCTAAAGATCCTGTCGGGCTGTCTTAGACACCCGAGGCCAGGGATTGCTCCCAGCCTGGGCCGCTTTGGTTGGCCTGGGGGCGGCCCCAGGGCAGAAGGCTGCGTCTGCAAGGGCCCTGGGTGCCACGCTGCAGAACGGTCAGCGTGGCATGGAACGGAAGCCGGTATCCAAGGGCCCTTGGTGACAGAAGCTTGCCCGGGTGCACGGAACCCGCAACGGTGCAGAAGGGGACAGAGCGGTGCCGTGAGGAGCCCCCGCACAGCGCGCTCCTTCCCTTCTGAGCCGGAGCTTTTCCGCGGCCTCGTTGCTGCGGCTGAGCTCGAGGCCAGAGCACAGAACTCGCTGACCCGTGGCCTTCCGAGGCCTCAATTGTGCAGCTGCCCTCAAGGGCAGAGCGTGGGCCTTGGTGTCCCGGAGCTTTTCCAGGGCATCTCTCCTGCGAGTAGCTCCGGTCACTGACATGGAGCAGAGAGCCCCGAGAGTGCCCAAGCTGGCTTGGGTAGAGGAGGAGGAGGAGGAGGAGGAGGAAGAACGCCCTGGAGCCGCCCCAGCACAGCAGACTGAAGAGGTGGTGCCATTCCATCCACCGCAGGAGGGTGAGTGGCAGAGCTGGGCCACAGGGCTGGAGCCTGCAGCCAGCTTGGCCCCATGCCATCCCATTGCCTGGGGACATGCCCAGGGACAGGATGGAAGAGGGGCCGGGCAGACAGGCTGCAATGGCCCCGCTCCTTCCCCCTGGGGCATGCCAGGGCTCTCCCTGCCTGGGGAGCACGGCTCTAGGCCGTCTTCTCCGGCCTCTCCCGCAGCCCCTCAGCTCTGGCTGCGCTCTCTCTTTGCCAGATGCAGCCGTGGAGCGCACGCAAGAGCAGCAATCCAGCCTTGGCCGCTTCCGCAGAACAGCGCAGGTACCTGCAGCCACCCCCAGCTGGGCTGGGCCTGCTGTCCCTGCTCAGCCGAGTTGCGTGGACATGGAGCAGTCCATGCAACAGGCCCGGCTTCTTGCCCTTCTCCTACAGCTCGTTCTCGCCTTCGTCCAGAGCATTCGGCAGGGAGAGACCAACACCACTGGCACTGGGCTCAGAGCTCACTCAGAGCTCCTCAAACTTGAGACCAGTGCCGCCCTGCTGGATTTGCTGGTGGACAGGGGTGTTTGCAGGCCAGAGCAAGTAAGCAGCCTGTGGCCAGGCTTCAACTCCCCCGTGAGTCACGTGGCTTCCCAAGCCACGCCTGCTGGTCCCTGGGAGCCTTTGAGGCCACGGCAGTGCGCTGGGAAGGGAAGCACTTCTCTGGGGACGCTGGGGACACGGCTCCCTCTGGCAGCTTTCCGAGTCTCCCCGTGCCTTCTCCAGGTGCCCGCCATGGTGAGCTACATTCACCGATGGCTCGTGGCCAACGCTTCTGCCGAGCACAGGCTGGACAAGACCCTGCTCAATCTCACCAGAGCACACCCGGATGACGTGGCCGTGACGCTCCTGCGTGTGGCCCCGTCCTGTGACAGGTATGGGGCCCACCTGCCCAGAGGGCTCAGGCATCCCCGCCCATCACCCTGTACAGCCAGTGCCAGCTGTCTGAGCAACAGAGAGTTCCAGGGCCCTCTGGCTGCTGCCTTTCTCAGCCCTGGCATGCCAGCCCCCGAGCCTGCTGCCATGCTCCCTTGCTGCCCCTCAGGGCGCTGTCCCCACAGGGCCGGGCTGCCTGGGTGCCGCTGGCCAGGGGGCCAGCGGGCAGAGGCAGAGCCGGCGCTCAGCCCGGGCCCCTAGCCATGCCCAGGCCACGGTGCTGTGCCTGAGACCTGCCCTGAGACGGAGCTCTAACCCCGCAGAGCTGCCCTCGCCATGTGGAAAACCATCATGTGCTCGCCCAGGACTGCGGAGCCAGTGCTGCTGAACCTCCTGCATGTGCTGGGCAGCTGGCCAGAGCGCAGCACGTGCACCTCGGATGGGGACGAAACGGCTGTCTTTGCCCTGGCTGTGAGTTCCTGCAACTGGCCTTTGCTGGCCCCAAGGCCGCCTCTGCAGCAGCTCTCCTATGCTCTTCCCCCACTGCATCTCCCTGCCTCAGGCGCTGGCCTGAGACTTGGCCCAGGGGCAGCTTCAGGCCCACCAGGCCCCGTGCTCCCCCTGCGTCTCTCCGGGCCTCTCCCTGCCAAGCTCGGGCCCTGCCACACGGACGCCTCGGCACTGAGCGCTGTCTCGGGGGGGGCTTTTTCCTTCGCAGGCCACCCTGGTGACGTGGAAGATCCTGCAGGAACCCCGCGTGCCACGGGTAGTGACGGTCTATTTCCCCCGCCTGTTTGTGCACCTGCTCTTCCAGGCGTTCTTCAGCACAGAAGAGGTGCCAGAGAAGGTGCATACCTTCTGGAAGGATTGCCAGGAAGAGCACGGCCTTGCCACCAGCCCCAACAGGTGCTCCATCCCAGTCGCCCTATCCCTGCCGCGTGGCCTGCCAAGGAGCCAGTGAGTGCCAGCGTGACCTGGGCTTTGCTCTGCACACAGGTTTGCAGTGCAGACCCTGAAGTGCCTGCTCTGCCTTCTCCAGTGTGAGCACGTGGTGCTGTCAATGGAAGGCAAGCGTGGCTGGGACGCGCTGCTCTGCGTTGATAGCCACCACTATGCCGTGGCGCTGCTGGCCGGGTGAGACCCCCCTTGTCCCCATTGCTCCCGGCATTTGTGCCCTGTGCCCGGGCTGTCGCACAGGGTCCCCGCGGCTGTGGGCCAAAGGGACGAGGGAGAGCCAAGCACACTGGCAAAGGCCTGCAAAGGAGGGTGCCCAGGAGCAGCCACATGCATGTCCAAGGGCCCAGGTCCCCCGGCAGGGTGCTGGGGAAAGACAAGAACTGTGTGACTCAGTGCTGGCAGAGGCTTCTCCCCCTGGCTCAGGGTCTTAGTGCCATTTTCCGCCTTCCAGGGAGATGCGCCACGCATCCAGGCACTTGTCTAAGTGCATCTTATGCTGCCTCCTTGAGATGCTCGGCACAGGGATGCCCTACTGGGATTTCCCTGCCCTGGCATTCCTTGCGGAGGTGAGCCTGAAGGCCAGCACTACCTGGCTGAGCTGCCTGCCAGCTCTCTGCCCTGTGGTGGCAGCAGCCGCCCAGGACGGTGCCCGCGCCCTGTGCTGCTGCCTGGGCCCAGGCCTGTGCGGCTCCGGGCTCCTGCCGGCCGGCTCCCCCGTCACTGCCCTGTGCCTTTCAGGTCCTCGAGTGCCTGGACTTGAGGGAATGCAGGGACAGCGTCATGGATGTCTTGTCAAGGCACCTGCGGAGGGAGCGCGCAGACATTGGCAGCCAGCTTCTCAGGGTCCTCCTCCCGCAAAGGGACGCTTCCCCGCTGGTGAGAAGAAGGGGGCAGCGGCTGAAGCCGTGCAGGCAGCGCGGGGCCGGGCAACGCAGTGGCTTGGCCTCGCCTGGGCTTCGGGCGCTGGGGCAGCTGCTCCCAGCCAGCTCTCCTGCCTCCCGCTTCAGTGCCCCAGCACTTGGCGACAGGCCTTTGGCCTCTGGGCCCCGCCGCACGGCAGCAGGGTGGCCTTTCACAAACTTGCCTTCCGCACAGGCCGAAAGAACGTGGAGCCTGACCGAGAGGCTGGCCGAGCTCCCGCGCCTCAGGATCACCACCGTTCTACTGGGCTATCTCTTCCTGGACAACGGTGCCCGCATACCCAGCCCCATCGCCCTGCAGCTGGCAAAGGTGATCCTGCCGCTCTTTGACAACGTAAGGCTCTGCGCCCCCAGCCACGGCCACTGGCTGCTGCCCGCACACTTGGTGCCCTGTGCAGATGCAGGCCTGCGCCAATGTGGGCCGGAAGCGGCCCATGCTGAGCTCTTCTTTCCTTCCTCTTCTACAGGCTGATAGCCAGGTGCAGCAGCTCTCCATGACTGTCTTTCAACGCTTGATGTCTGCTGTAGAAGAAGAAGGAAAAGAGCCCCTGATGACACAAGTGTGGCAGAGCCTGCTCCCACTGTTCTTCCGCTGCCATGATGAGAATCAGCCTGTGGCAGAGGTGAGGACTCGTGGGCTGCTGCTCTCCTCCTGGCAGGGGTCTCGGCCACCTCCTGCCCTGCGCCTGCTGGCCCGCTGCCTCCTCCAGGCCATGGCACAGGGATGCGGGTCCCGTGGCCTGGGCTGCGGGGCCATCTCCGCGTCTCTGCTGCTCTCCAGGCTTCTCGGGAAACGCTGCTTGGTGCGGTCAAGTTCCTGAAAAGGAAGGATCTCGAGAGAACTGCGAAGAAAGAGAAACTCTCCAAGTTTGCCGAGATCCTGGTAAGGACGGCCTGCAAGGCCCAGCCCCAGCCTGGAGAAGGCCCCCGAGGGCGGTGCTCAGCGTGCGGGCCGGGCGGCTGTGCCCCTGCCCGCTGCTACACGCAGAGGCCACGCGGGCTCTTCTCCAGGCTCCCGCGGGCCTGAGCCGGGCGCCCATGGAGCCCCGGCCCGGCGGGCCTGCGGGGCGGGGCCGGCACCGCGGCTCCCCGGGCAGCAGCCGGCCCTCTGCCGCCTCCCCTCGGGAGCCCGGCGCCAGCGGCTGCTGGCCGCGCCTCAGGGCTGCGCGGGCAGGGGAGGCCGGGGCCGGGCGCAGGCAGCGCCCGGCCGAGGGGCTGAGCCCGCGCCAAGCCGTCCCTCCCGCCGCTCTCTCCAGCTGGCAGAGGACAGGAGCAGAGCGGCCGAGCACCTGCGCCGGGCCCTGCGCTACCTGGAGAGCCCACAGGAGCCCCTGCGAGAGGCGGCCATCAGGTTCATGGGTGAGCCACGAGGCCGGGCTCCCTCCCCGGCCCGCCGCAGCTCGGCCCCAGCCCCGCCTGCCGGCCCGGCAGCGCCAGCCGCGCCCGGCGCCGTGAAGCCCCGCCTGGCCTCGGCGCCGCTGCCGCCCTCTGGCAGCCGTGCCCTTGGGCGGCAGCGTGCGGCAAGGGCCCGGCCTGAGCTTTCCCTGGCCAGCAGGCCGTGTGGCCACAGCGCCCACAGCGCCGCTGGCAGGGAGCTGTGCCGCTGGGGCCGTGACAGGCTCTGTGTTCACAGGGATGGCCGGGCGGCACCTGAGGGGGCAGCAGCAAGAGCTCCAGCTGATCTGCGCTGGTGAGTGAGGGCAGCGGGCTGAGCAGGGCGGCCGGCGGGGCGAGAGCCGCCAGCCCCGCCCCGCCTGCGGAGGGCTCTGCTCCCGTGGGCAGCGCACACTGAGATTTCAGGCCCACGTGTGCCATTCGTGGCCAGCAGCTTCAGCCTGATCCCCTGGCTGCCTGCTCCCCACTCCTGGCCATGCCAAGAGCCGGCTGGGATGGCCCTTGCAAGGGGGCTCTCTCCTCGCCTCCCCGCAGATGCAGCTTCTGACCGTGCCTCTGTTCCTCTCTCTTGCAGCCCTGGAACGCCTGACGGAGGACACCAGCAGTGCCCTGTCCCAGCTGGCACTGCAAACGCTGCGTGTCCTCCGGGCAATACAGCGTGGGCCATACACCGTCTTCCAGAGGCTGCAAGATCAGCTGCGCAGGGCAAGCAGGACTCGGCCTCGCCTCTCCGGGCTCAGCTGGCTGCACTGCGGGAGCTCTGGGGAGAGCTAAACTGGGAGGCTCTCTTTGCCGGGGCAACCCGAGCCAGGGGCAATTTTCCTTTTCTTTTGGATTTTCTCTTTTCTTTTCCATTTCTTATTTATATTTTAAATAGCAAGTAGAGTATCTTTTGTTTTTTGTATATATTATATATATATATATATAATTTTGTAGATATATATGTAAAAAAATAACACATTATTTTTTTACATATATATATATATATTACTACATAACACATTATGTAGTAACATTATATGTAATCTGTTACTATATTATATTATAGTTACATATATACTATATTATATTATAGTAACATATTATATATATGTTACTATATTAAGTAAAACACACAGAGAAATATATATATATATTTTATATATGTTAGTTAATGTAGATTATTGTAAATAAATAAATTTGAGGATGTGTTATGATACACAGACTGCCAAGAGCTTTTCTTTGCTGCCCGGGGTCTGCAGGGCAAGAGGCAGGAAAGGGTGAACAGGGTGCTTGTGCTCAGCAGCAGAGCAGGCTGAGGGCTCCTGTGGCCCTGAAGGGGGAAAAGGCTGCTTGTGCACAGCCAGCTGCCCAGGCGTGCAGTGCCGCAGGGAAAACGGCCAGAAGCCCCGTTGGCCTTTGGTGCTTCCGCTGAAGCCTTTGTGCTGCCGACAGAGCGGCCGGGCAGGGGCCGGAGCTGCGGGGATCCCTGCCAGAGCGGTGCCTGGAGATGGCCACAAGCCCCGTGCCAGGCAGGAAGCGCCAGCCGTGTCCTCCTGCCCCTGTGCTGCTGGCTGCCTTGCTGAGGGCTCCCAGGGGCCTCTGGATGGGGCTCCTCCGGAGCTGCTGTGGGGCTGCGGCGCTGCTGCCAGGCAGCTGGGCCGGCCTGGGGGCCACCCCGAGGGGCTGGGGCACTGGGAAGCCCTGAGCAATTGGCTGTCAGAGGCCACAAGCAGCCCCCTGGCAGCCGCCTTGTTCCTGCCGCACTTGACTTGCAAGGCACAGCCTGGGCACTCTGGAACTAATAGCGCATCGGTGTTGTCGGAGAGCGAAATGCAGGGAATCCTCAGAGCTTTGCTCTTGTCAGCAAAGCTTAGCATTAAAGACAGCATTTGATCTGAAACCTTGGAAAGGGCTTCCAAACCCAGCTGCTCCAAGGGAGAACGTGCATTTCTAGTTGGTAGCATAGACACATGGAGGAAAGTTGAAGGCGAGGAAAGTTTAGAGTTGTAGAGTTCAAGATCTAGAAAAAATGAAAGTAGTTCCAATGGTAAACAAGAAGTTTAGGATGCAGTGCCCTAGCTTTGTGTGTCATAACATGATTGGCTAAGGAAGCTTACTATGTAGCATGAGTCCATAAGAGGAAATCTTGCAGCATGGGGTCCAAAACATAGACATGCTTGTTGGCAGTGTTGTCTCATTGGCCAACAAATCCTTCAAAGCTCTTGTAACTACAAGTCTTGCGGCCTTGTGAGCCATGGGGCGGAGACGTGAGCCAAACTCACCCTTCCTGTCTATGTGGAAGATAAGGAAAAGAAATGGCATCATCTGAAAACTCAAGAGCTCTGCTTTCCAGCTCCTTCCAAACTCCTTGGAATCCCGCAAAGTGTGATTTAGCTACAAACAGATGACAAGGACTCTTCATGCTGGCTCTCTGACTCCAAAGCAGCTGCTTTAGAATCTTTCCCATAAGCCTGTGTAGTTATGTGGCAGAAATGGATCAATTGAAGAAACTTTGAAGGGTATTTGGGGAGAAAGCCTGCCAGCAGGGGTCCCTGCTGATTGTGAAGTGTGCCACCAGCTGCAGGCCTTTCTGGGCTAAAAATATCATCAAGTCGCTTGCACTTGCTCTTTTTGGCCTCTAAAAGCTGGGCCCACTTTCGGGGCAAATTTGGAGACCTCATCTATGGGTGGATGGAGCACCCAGGATTTTCCCAATTGCAGGTCCCCGGTGGAAAAGGGGGCTCCCCAGCAACTGCGCATCTGCAAGATGAAAAACAATTGTCTTGGTTTGAAAAGCCGGGTGTCTGCTAAGGAAGGCAGAAGCCTTCTCGGAAATGGAAAACGTAAACCCCCTCCCTTCCAATGACTATCATTCAGACATTAAAAAGCTCTCAGGGAAAGAGACGGGAATAGGACTGAGCCCTCAGAGCAGGGCAGCGTTTGCTGATGGCCTGAGCCCTTGCTAAAGATCCTGTCGGGCTGTCTTAGACACCCGAGGCCAGGGATTGCTCCCAGCCTGGGCCGCTTTGGTTGGCCTGGGGGCGGCCCCAGGGCAGAAGGCAGCGTCTGCAAGGGCCCTGGGTGCCACGCTGCAGAACGGTCAGCGTGGCATGGAACGGAAGCCGGTATCCAAGGGCCCTTGGTGACAGAAGCTTGCCCGGGTGCACGGAACCCGCAACGGTGCAGAAGGGGACAGAGCGGTGCCGTGAGGAGCCCCCGCACAGCGCGCTCCTTCCCTTCTGAGCCGGAGCTTTTCCGCGGCCTCGTTGCTGCGGCTGAGCTCGAGGCCAGAGCACAGAACTCACTGACCCGTGGCCTTCCGAGGCCTCAATTGTGCAGCTGCCCTCAAGGGCAGAGCGTGGGCCTTGGTGTCCCGGAGCTTTTCCAGGGCATCTCTCCTGCGAGTAGCTCCGGTCACTGACATGGAGCAGAGAGCCCCGAGAGTGCCCAAGCTGGCTTGGGTAGAGGAGGAGGAGGAGGAGGAGGAGGAAGAACGCCCTGGAGCCGCCCCAGCACAGCAGACTGAAGAGGTGGTGCCATTCCATCCACCGCAGGAGGGTGAGTGGCAGAGCTGGGCCACAGGGCTGGAGCCCGCAGCCAGCTTGGCCCCATGCCATCCCATTGCCTGGGGACATGCCCAGGGACAGGATGGAAGAGGGGCCGGGCAGACAGGCTGCAATGGCCCCGCTCCTTCCCCCTGGGGCATGCCAGGGCTCTCCCTGCCTGGGGAGCACGGCTCTAGGCCGTCTTCTCCGGCCTCTCCCGCAGCCCCTCAGCTCTGGCTGCGCTCTCTCTTTGCCAGATGCAGCCGTGGAGCGCACGCAAGAGCAGCAATCCAGCCTTGGCCGCTTCCGCAGAACAGCGCAGGTACCTGCAGCCACCCCCAGCTGGGCTGGGCCTGCTGTCCCTGCTCAGCCGAGTTGCGTGGACATGGAGCAGTCCATGCAACAGGCCCGGCTTCTTGCCCTTCTCCTACAGCTCGTTCTCGCCTTCGTCCAGAGCATTCGGCAGGGAGAGACCAACACCACTGGCACTGGGCTCAGAGCTCACTCAGAGCTCCTCAAACTTGAGACCAGTGCCGCCCTGCTGGATTTGCTGGTGGACAGGGGTGTTTGCAGGCCAGAGCAAGTAAGCAGCCTGTGGCCAGGCTTCAACTCCCCCGTGAGTCACGTGGCTTCCCAAGCCACGCCTGCTGGTCCCTGGGAGCCTTTGAGGCCACGGCAGTGCGCTGGGAAGGGAAGCACTTCTCTGGGGACACTGGGGACACGGCTCCCTCTGGCAGCTTTCCGAGTCTCCCCGTGCCTTCTCCAGGTGCCCGCCATGGTGAGCTACATTCACCGATGGCTCGTGGCCAACGCTTCTGCCGAGCACAGGCTGGACAAGACCCTGCTCAATCTCACCAGAGCACACCCGGATGACGTGGCCGTGACGCTCCTGCGTGTGGCCCCGTCCTGTGACAGGTATGGGGCCCACCTGCCCAGAGGGCTCAGGCATCCCCGCCCATCACCCTGTACAGCCAGTGCCAGCTGTCTGAGCAACAGAGAGTTCCAGGGCCCTCTGGCTGCTGCCTTTCTCAGCCCTGGCATGCCAGCCCCCGAGCCTGCTGCCATGCTCCCTTGCTGCCCCTCAGGGCGCTGTCCCCACAGGGCCGGGCTGCCTGGGTGCCGCTGGCCAGGGGGCCAGCGGGCAGAGGCAGAGCCGGCGCTCAGCCCGGGCCCCTAGCCATGCCCAGGCCACGGTGCTGTGCCTGAGACCTGCCCTGAGACGGAGCTCTAACCCCGCAGAGCTGCCCTCGCCATGTGGAAAACCATCATGTGCTCGCCCAGGACTGCGGAGCCAGTGCTGCTGAACCTCCTGCATGTGCTGGGCAGCTGGCCAGAGCGCAGCACGTGCACCTCGGATGGGGACGAAACGGCTGTCTTTGCCCTGGCTGTGAGTTCCTGCAACTGGCCTTTGCTGGCCCCAAGGCCGCCTCTGCAGCAGCTCTCCTATGCTCTTCCCCCGCTGCATCTCCCTGCCTCAGGCGCTGGCCTGAGACTTGGCCCAGGGGCAGCTTCAGGCCCACCAGGCCCCGTGCTCCCCCTGCGTCTCTCCGGGCCTCTCCCTGCCAAGCTCGGGCCCTGCCACACGGACGCCTCGGCACTGAGCGCTGTCTCGGGGGGGGCTTTTTCCTTCGCAGGCCACCCTGGTGACGTGGAAGATCCTGCAGGAACCCCGCGTGCCACGGGTAGTGACGGTCTATTTCCCCCGCCTGTTTGTGCACCTGCTCTTCCAGGCGTTCTTCAGCACAGAAGAGGTGCCAGAGAAGGTGCATACCTTCTGGAAGGATTGCCAGGAAGAGCACGGCCTTGCCACCAGCCCCAACAGGTGCTCCATCCCAGTCGCCCTATCCCTGCCGCGTGGCCTGCCAAGGAGCCAGTGAGTGCCAGCGTGACCTGGGCTTTGCTCTGCACACAGGTTTGCAGTGCAGACCCTGAAGTGCCTGCTCTGCCTTCTCCAGTGTGAGCACGTGGTGCTGTCAATGGAAGGCAAGCGTGGCTGGGACGCGCTGCTCTGCGTTGATAGCCACCACTATGCCGTGGCGCTGCTGGCCGGGTGAGACCCCCCTTGTCCCCATTGCTCCCGGCATTTGTGCCCTGTGCCCGGGCTGTCGCACAGGGTCCCCGCGGCTGTGGGCCAAAGGGACGAGGGAGAGCCAAGCACACTGGCAAAGGCCTGCAAAGGAGGGTGCCCAGGAGCAGCCACATGCATGTCCAAGGGCCCAGGTCCCCCGGCAGGGTGCTGGGGAAAGACAAGAACTGTGTGACTCAGTGCTGGCAGAGGCTTCTCCCCCTGGCTCAGGGTCTTAGTGCCATTTTCCGCCTTCCAGGGAGATGCGCCACGCATCCAGGCACTTGTCTAAGTGCATCTTATGCTGCCTCCTTGAGATGCTCGGCACAGGGATGCCCTACTGGGATTTCCCTGCCCTGGCATTCCTTGCGGAGGTGAGCCTGAAGGCCAGCACTACCTGGCTGAGCTGCCTGCCAGCTCTCTGCCCTGTGGTGGCAGCAGCCGCCCAGGACGGTGCCCGCGCCCTGTGCTGCTGCCTGGGCCCAGGCCTGTGCGGCTCCGGGCTCCTGCCGGCCGGCTCCCCCGTCACTGCCCTGTGCCTTTCAGGTCCTCGAGTGCCTGGACTTGAGGGAATGCAGGGACAGCGTCATGGATGTCTTGTCAAGGCACCTGCGGAGGGAGCGCGCAGACATTGGCAGCCAGCTTCTCAGGGTCCTCCTCCCGCAAAGGGACGCTTCCCCGCTGGTGAGAAGAAGGGGGCAGCGGCTGAAGCCGTGCAGGCAGCGCGGGGCCGGGCAACGCAGTGGCTTGGCCTCGCCTGGGCTTCGGGCGCTGGGGCAGCTGCTCCCAGCCAGCTCTCCTGCCTCCCGCTTCAGTGCCCCAGCACTTGGCGACAGGCCTTTGGCCTCTGGGCCCCGCCGCACGGCAGCAGGGTGGCCTTTCACAAACTTGCCTTCCGCACAGGCCGAAAGAACGTGGAGCCTGACCGAGAGGCTGGCCGAGCTCCCGCGCCTCAGGATCACCACCGTTCTACTGGGCTATCTCTTCCTGGACAACGGTGCCCGCATACCCAGCCCCATCGCCCTGCAGCTGGCAAAGGTGATCCTGCCGCTCTTTGACAACGTAAGGCTCTGCGCCCCCAGCCACGGCCACTGGCTGCTGCCCGCACACTTGGTGCCCTGTGCAGATGCAGGCCTGCGCCAATGTGGGCCGGAAGCGGCCCATGCTGAGCTCTTCTTTCCTTCCTCTTCTACAGGCTGATAGCCAGGTGCAGCAGCTCTCCATGACTGTCTTTCAACGCTTGATGTCTGCTGTAGAAGAAGAAGGAAAAGAGCCCCTGATGACACAAGTGTGGCAGAGCCTGCTCCCACTGTTCTTCCGCTGCCATGATGAGAATCAGCCTGTGGCAGAGGTGAGGACTCGTGGGCTGCTGCTCTCCTCCTGGCAGGGGTCTCGGCCACCTCCTGCCCTGCGCCTGCTGGCCCGCTGCCTCCTCCAGGCCATGGCACAGGGATGCGGGTCCCGTGGCCTGGGCTGCGGGGCCATCTCCGCGTCTCTGCTGCTCTCCAGGCTTCTCGGGAAACGCTGCTTGGTGCGGTCAAGTTCCTGAAAAGGAAGGATCTCGAGAGAACTGCGAAGAAAGAGAAACTCTCCAAGTTTGCCGAGATCCTGGTAAGGACGGCCTGCAAGGCCCAGCCCCAGCCTGGAGAAGGCCCCCGAGGGCGGTGCTCAGCGTGCGGGCCGGGCGGCTGTGCCCCTGCCCGCTGCTACACGCAGAGGCCACGCGGGCTCTTCTCCAGGCTCCCGCGGGCCTGAGCCGGGCGCCCATGGAGCCCCGGCCCGGCGGGCCTGCGGGGCGGGGCCGGCACCGCGGCTCCCCGGGCAGCAGCCGGCCCTCTGCCGCCTCCCCTCGGGAGCCCGGCGCCAGCGGCTGCTGGCCGCGCCTCAGGGCTGCGCGGGCAGGGGAGGCCGGGGCCGGGCGCAGGCAGCGCCCGGCCGAGGGGCTGAGCCCGCGCCAAGCCGTCCCTCCCGCCGCTCTCTCCAGCTGGCAGAGGACAGGAGCAGAGCGGCCGAGCACCTGCGCCGGGCCCTGCGCTACCTGGAGAGCCCACAGGAGCCCCTGCGAGAGGCGGCCATCAGGTTCATGGGTGAGCCACGAGGCCGGGCTCCCTCCCCGGCCCGCCGCAGCTCGGCCCCAGCCCCGCCTGCCGGCCCGGCAGCGCCAGCCGCGCCCGGCGCCGTGAAGCCCCGCCTGGCCTCGGCGCCGCTGCCGCCCTCTGGCAGCCGTGCCCTTGGGCGGCAGCGTGCGGCAAGGGCCCGGCCTGAGCTTTCCCTGGCCAGCAGGCCGTGTGGCCACAGCGCCCACAGCGCCGCTGGCAGGGAGCTGTGCCGCTGGGGCCGTGACAGGCTCTGTGTTCACAGGGATGGCCGGGCGGCACCTGAGGGGGCAGCAGCAAGAGCTCCAGCTGATCTGCGCTGGTGAGTGAGGGCAGCGGGCTGAGCAGGGCGGCCGGCGGGGCGAGAGCCGCCAGCCCCGCCCCGCCTGCGGAGGGCTCTGCTCCCGTGGGCAGCGCACACTGAGATTTCAGGCCCACGTGTGCCATTCGTGGCCAGCAGCTTCAGCCTGATCCCCTGGCTGCCTGCTCCCCACTCCTGGCCATGCCAAGAGCCGGCTGGGATGGCCCTTGCAAGGGGGCTCTCTCCTCGCCTCCCCGCAGATGCAGCTTCTGACCGTGCCTCTGTTCCTCTCTCTTGCAGCCCTGGAACGCCTGACGGAGGACACCAGCAGTGCCCTGTCCCAGCTGGCACTGCAAACGCTGCGTGTCCTCCGGGCAATACAGCGTGGGCCATACACCGTCTTCCAGAGGCTGCAAGATCAGCTGCGCAGGGCAAGCAGGACTCGGCCTCGCCTCTCCGGGCTCAGCTGGCTGCACTGCGGGAGCTCTGGGGAGAGCTAAACTGGGAGGCTCTCTTTGCCGGGGCAACCCGAGCCAGGGGCAATTTTCCTTTTCTTTTGGATTTTCTCTTTTCTTTTCCATTTCTTATTTATATTTTAAATAGCAAGTAGAGTATCTTTTGTTTTTTGTATATATTATATATATATATATATAATTTTGTAGATATATATGTAAAAAAATAACACATTATTTTTTTACATATATATATATATATATTACTACATAACACATTATGTAGTAACATTATATGTAATCTGTTACTATATTATATTATAGTTACATATATACTATATTATATTATAGTAACATATTATATATATGTTACTATATTAAGTAAAACACACAGAGAAATATATATATATATTTTATATATGTTAGTTAATGTAGATTATTGTAAATAAATAAATTTGAGGATGTGTTATGATACACAGACTGCCAAGAGCTTTTCTTTGCTGCCCGGGGTCTGCAGGGCAAGAGGCAGGAAAGGGTGAACAGGGTGCTTGTGCTCAGCAGCAGAGCAGGCTGAGGGCTCCTGTGGCCCTGAAGGGGGAAAAGGCTGCTTGTGCACAGCCAGCTGCCCAGGCGTGCAGTGCCGCAGGGAAAACGGCCAGAAGCCCCGTTGGCCTTTGGTGCTTCCGCTGAAGCCTTTGTGCTGCCGACAGAGCGGCCGGGCAGGGGCCGGAGCTGCGGGGATCCCTGCCAGAGCGGTGCCTGGAGATGGCCACAAGCCCCGTGCCAGGCAGGAAGCGCCAGCCGTGTCCTCCTGCCCCTGTGCTGCTGGCTGCCTTGCTGAGGGCTCCCAGGGGCCTCTGGATGGGGCTCCTCCGGAGCTGCTGTGGGGCTGCGGCGCTGCTGCCGGGCAGCTGGGCCGGCCTGGGGGCCACCCCGAGGGGCTGGGGCACTGGGAAGCCCTGAGCAATTGGCTGTCAGAGGCCACAAGCAGCCCCCTGGCAGCCGCCTTGTTCCTGCCGCACTTGACTTGCAAGGCACAGCCTGGGCACTCTGGAACTAATAGCGCATCGGTGTTGTCGGAGAGCGAAATGCAGGGAATCCTCAGAGCTTTGCTCTTGTCAGCAAAGCTTAGCATTAAAGACAGCATTTGATCTGAAACCTTGGAAAGGGCTTCCAAACCCAGCTGCTCCAAGGGAGAACGTGCATTTCTAGTTGGTAGCATAGACACATGGAGGAAAGTTGAAGGCGAGGAAAGTTTAGAGTTGTAGAGTTCAAGATCTAGAAAAAATGAAAGTAGTTCCAATGGTAAACAAGAAGTTTAGGATGCAGTGCCCTAGCTTTGTGTGTCATAACATGATTGGCTAAGGAAGCTTACTATGTAGCATGAGTCCATAAGAGGAAATCTTGCAGCATGGGGTCCAAAACATAGACATGCTTGTTGGCAGTGTTGTCTCATTGGCCAACAAATCCTTCAAAGCTCTTGTAACTACAAGTCTTGCGGCCTTGTGAGCCATGGGGCGGAGACGTGAGCCAAACTCACCCTTCCTGTCTATGTGGAAGATAAGGAAAAGAAATGGCATCATCTGAAAACTCAAGAGCTCTGCTTTCCAGCTCCTTCCAAACTCCTTGGAATCCCGCAAAGTGTGATTTAGCTACAAACAGATGACAAGGACTCTTCATGCTGGCTCTCTGACTCCAAAGCAGCTGCTTTAGAATCTTTCCCATAAGCCTGTGTAGTTATGTGGCAGAAATGGATCAATTGAAGAAACTTTGAAGGGTATTTGGGGAGAAAGCCTGCCAGCAGGGGTCCCTGCTGATTGTGAAGTGTGCCACCAGCTGCAGGCCTTTCTGGGCTAAAAATATCATCAAGTCGCTTGCACTTGCTCTTTTTGGCCTCTAAAAGCTGGGCCCACTTTCGGGGCAAATTTGGAGACCTCATCTATGGGTGGATGGAGCACCCAGGATTTTCCCAATTGCAGGTCCCCGGTGGAAAAGGGGGCTCCCCAGCAACTGCGCATCTGCAAGATGAAAAACAATTGTCTTGGTTTGAAAAGCCGGGTGTCTGCTAAGGAAGGCAGAAGCCTTCTCGGAAATGGAAAACGTAAACCCCCTCCCTTCCAATGATTATCATTCAGACATTAAAAAGCTCTCAGGGAAAGAGACGGGAATAGGACTGAGCCCTCAGAGCAGGGCAGCGTTTGCTGATGGCCTGAGCCCTTGCTAAAGATCCTGTCGGGCTGTCTTAGACACCCGAGGCCAGGGATTGCTCCCAGCCTGGGCCGCTTTGGTTGGCCTGGGGGCGGCCCCAGGGCAGAAGGCAGCGTCTGCAAGGGCCCTGGGTGCCACGCTGCAGAACGGTCAGCGTGGCATGGAACGGAAGCCGGTATCCAAGGGCCCTTGGTGACAGAAGCTTGCCCGGGTGCACGGAACCCGCAACGGTGCAGAAGGGGACAGAGCGGTGCCGTGAGGAGCCCCCGCACAGCGCGCTCCTTCCCTTCTGAGCCGGAGCTTTTCCGCGGCCTCGTTGCTGCGGCTGAGCTCGAGGCCAGAGCACAGAACTCACTGACCCGTGGCCTTCCGAGGCCTCAATTGTGCAGCTGCCCTCAAGGGCAGAGCGTGGGCCTTGGTGTCCCGGAGCTTTTCCAGGGCATCTCTCCTGCGAGTAGCTCCGGTCACTGACATGGAGCAGAGAGCCCCGAGAGTGCCCAAGCTGGCTTGGGTAGAGGAGGAGGAGGAGGAGGAGGAGGAAGAACGCCCTGGAGCCGCCCCAGCACAGCAGACTGAAGAGGTGGTGCCATTCCATCCACCGCAGGAGGGTGAGTGGCAGAGCTGGGCCACAGGGCTGGAGCCTGCAGCCAGCTTGGCCCCATGCCATCCCATTGCCTGGGGACATGCCCAGGGACAGGATGGAAGAGGGGCCGGGCAGACAGGCTGCAATGGCCCCGCTCCTTCCCCCTGGGGCATGCCAGGGCTCTCCCTGCCTGGGGAGCACGGCTCTAGGCCGTCTTCTCCGGCCTCTCCCGCAGCCCCTCAGCTCTGGCTGCGCTCTCTCTTTGCCAGATGCAGCCGTGGAGCGCACGCAAGAGCAGCAATCCAGCCTTGGCCGCTTCCGCAGAACAGCGCAGGTACCTGCAGCCACCCCCAGCTGGGCTGGGCCTGCTGTCCCTGCTCAGCCGAGTTGCGTGGACATGGAGCAGTCCATGCAACAGGCCCGGCTTCTTGCCCTTCTCCTACAGCTCGTTCTCGCCTTCGTCCAGAGCATTCGGCAGGGAGAGACCAACACCACTGGCACTGGGCTCAGAGCTCACTCAGAGCTCCTCAAACTTGAGACCAGTGCCGCCCTGCTGGATTTGCTGGTGGACAGGGGTGTTTGCAGGCCAGAGCAAGTAAGCAGCCTGTGGCCAGGCTTCAACTCCCCCGTGAGTCACGTGGCTTCCCAAGCCACGCCTGCTGGTCCCTGGGAGCCTTTGAGGCCACGGCAGTGCGCTGGGAAGGGAAGCACTTCTCTGGGGACGCTGGGGACACGGCTCCCTCTGGCAGCTTTCCGAGTCTCCCCGTGCCTTCTCCAGGTGCCCGCCATGGTGAGCTACATTCACCGATGGCTCGTGGCCAACGCTTCTGCCGAGCACAGGCTGGACAAGACCCTGCTCAATCTCACCAGAGCACACCCGGATGACGTGGCCGTGATGCTCCTGCGTGTGGCCCCGTCCTGTGACAGGTATGGGGCCCACCTGCCCAGAGGGCTCAGGCATCCCCGCCCATCACCCTGTACAGCCAGTGCCAGCTGTCTGAGCAACAGAGAGTTCCAGGGCCCTCTGGCTGCTGCCTTTCTCAGCCCTGGCATGCCAGCCCCCGAGCCTGCTGCCATGCTCCCTTGCTGCCCCTCAGGGCGCTGTCCCCACAGGGCCGGGCTGCCTGGGTGCCGCTGGCCAGGGGGCCAGCGGGCAGAGGCAGAGCCGGCGCTCAGCCCGGGCCCCTAGCCATGCCCAGGCCACGGTGCTGTGCCTGAGACCTGCCCTGAGACGGAGCTCTAACCCCGCAGAGCTGCCCTCGCCATGTGGAAAACCATCATGTGCTCGCCCAGGACTGCAGAGCCAGTGCTGCTGAACCTCCTGCATGTGCTGGGCAGCTGGCCAGAGCGCAGCACGTGCACCTCGGATGGGGACGAAACGGCTGTCTTTGCCCTGGCTGTGAGTTCCTGCAACTGGCCTTTGCTGGCCCCAAGGCCGCCTCTGCAGCAGCTCTCCTATGCTCTTCCCCCGCTGCATCTCCCTGCCTCAGGCGCTGGCCTGAGACTTGGCCCAGGGGCAGCTTCAGGCCCACCAGGCCCCGTGCTCCCCCTGCGTCTCTCCGGGCCTCTCCCTGCCAAGCTCGGGCCCTGCCACACGGACGCCTCGGCACTGAGCGCTGTCTCGGGGGGGGCTTTTTCCTTCGCAGGCCACCCTGGTGACGTGGAAGATCCTGCAGGAACCCCGCGTGCCACGGGTAGTGACGGTCTATTTCCCCCGCCTGTTTGTGCACCTGCTCTTCCAGGCGTTCTTCAGCACAGAAGAGGTGCCAGAGAAGGTGCATACCTTCTGGAAGGATTGCCAGGAAGAGCACGGCCTTGCCACCAGCCCCAACAGGTGCTCCATCCCAGTCGCCCTATCCCTGCCGCGTGGCCTGCCAAGGAGCCAGTGAGTGCCAGCGTGACCTGGGCTTTGCTCTGCACACAGGTTTGCAGTGCAGACCCTGAAGTGCCTGCTCTGCCTTCTCCAGTGTGAGCACGTGGTGCTGTCAATGGAAGGCAAGCGTGGCTGGGACGCGCTGCTCTGCGTTGATAGCCACCACTATGCCGTGGCGCTGCTGGCCGGGTGAGACCCCCCTTGTCCCCATTGCTCCCGGCATTTGTGCCCTGTGCCCGGGCTGTCGCACAGGGTCCCCGCGGCTGTGGGCCAAAGGGACGAGGGAGAGCCAAGCACACTGGCAAAGGCCTGCAAAGGAGGGTGCCCAGGAGCAGCCACATGCATGTCCAAGGGCCCAGGTCCCCCGGCAGGGTGCTGGGGAAAGACAAGAACTGTGTGACTCAGTGCTGGCAGAGGCTTCTCCCCCTGGCTCAGGGTCTTAGTGCCATTTTCCGCCTTCCAGGGAGATGCGCCACGCATCCAGGCACTTGTCTAAGTGCATCTTATGCTGCCTCCTTGAGATGCTCGGCACAGGGATGCCCTACTGGGATTTCCCTGCCCTGGCATTCCTTGCGGAGGTGAGCCTGAAGGCCAGCACTACCTGGCTGAGCTGCCTGCCAGCTCTCTGCCCTGTGGTGGCAGCAGCCGCCCAGGACGGTGCCCGCGCCCTGTGCTGCTGCCTGGGCCCAGGCCTGTGCGGCTCCGGGCTCCTGCCGGCCGGCTCCCCCGTCACTGCCCTGTGCCTTTCAGGTCCTCGAGTGCCTGGACTTGAGGGAATGCAGGGACAGCGTCATGGATGTCTTGTCAAGGCACCTGCGGAGGGAGCGCGCAGACATTGGCAGCCAGCTTCTCAGGGTCCTCCTCCCGCAAAGGGACGCTTCCCCGCTGGTGAGAAGAAGGGGGCAGCGGCTGAAGCCGTGCAGGCAGCGCGGGGCCGGGCAACGCAGTGGCTTGGCCTCGCCTGGGCTTCGGGCGCTGGGGCAGCTGCTCCCAGCCAGCTCTCCTGCCTCCCGCTTCAGTGCCCCAGCACTTGGCGACAGGCCTTTGGCCTCTGGGCCCCGCCGCACGGCAGCAGGGTGGCCTTTCACAAACTTGCCTTCCGCACAGGCCGAAAGAATGTGGAGCCTGACCGAGAGGCTGGCCGAGCTCCCGCGCCTCAGGATCACCACCGTTCTACTGGGCTATCTCTTCCTGGACAACGGTGCCCGCATACCCAGCCCCATCGCCCTGCAGCTGGCAAAGGTGATCCTGCCGCTCTTTGACAACGTAAGGCTCTGCGCCCCCAGCCACGGCCACTGGCTGCTGCCCGCACACTTGGTGCCCTGTGCAGATGCAGGCCTGCGCCAATGTGGGCCGGAAGCGGCCCATGCTGAGCTCTTCTTTCCTTCCTCTTCTACAGGCTGATAGCCAGGTGCAGCAGCTCTCCATGACTGTCTTTCAACGCTTGATGTCTGCTGTAGAAGAAGAAGGAAAAGAGCCCCTGATGACACAAGTGTGGCAGAGCCTGCTCCCACTGTTCTTCCGCTGCCATGATGAGAATCAGCCTGTGGCAGAGGTGAGGACTCGTGGGCTGCTGCTCTCCTCCTGGCAGGGGTCTCGGCCACCTCCTGCCCTGCGCCTGCTGGCCCGCTGCCTCCTCCAGGCCATGGCACGGGGATGCGGGTCCCGTGGCCTGGGCTGCGGGGCCATCTCCGCGTCTCTGCTGCTCTCCAGGCTTCTCGGGAAACGCTGCTTGGTGCGGTCAAGTTCCTGAAAAGGAAGGATCTCGAGAGAACTGCGAAGAAAGAGAAACTCTCCAAGTTTGCCGAGATCCTGGTAAGGACGGCCTGCAAGGCCCAGCCCCAGCCTGGAGAAGGCCCCCGAGGGCGGTGCTCAGCGTGCGGGCCGGGCGGCTGTGCCCCTGCCCGCTGCTACACGCAGAGGCCACGCGGGCTCTTCTCCAGGCTCCCGCGGGCCTGAGCCGGGCGCCCATGGAGCCCCGGCCCGGCGGGCCTGCGGGGCGGGGCCGGCACCGCGGCTCCCCGGGCAGCAGCCGGCCCTCTGCCGCCTCCCCTCGGGAGCCCGGCGCCAGCGGCTGCTGGCCGCGCCTCAGGGCTGCGCGGGCAGGGGAGGCCGGGGCCGGGCGCAGGCAGCGCCCGGCCGAGGGGCTGAGCCCGCGCCAAGCCGTCCCTCCCGCCGCTCTCTCCAGCTGGCAGAGGACAGGAGCAGAGCGGCCGAGCACCTGCGCCGGGCCCTGCGCTACCTGGAGAGCCCACAGGAGCCCCTGCGAGAGGCGGCCATCAGGTTCATGGGTGAGCCACGAGGCCGGGCTCCCTCCCCGGCCCGCCGCAGCTCGGCCCCAGCCCCGCCTGCCGGCCCGGCAGCGCCAGCCGCGCCCGGCGCCGTGAAGCCCCGCCTGGCCTCGGCGCCGCTGCCGCCCTCTGGCAGCCGTGCCCTTGGGCGGCAGCGTGCGGCAAGGGCCCGGCCTGAGCTTTCCCTGGCCAGCAGGCCGTGTGGCCACAGCGCCCACAGCGCCGCTGGCAGGGAGCTGTGCCGCTGGGGCCGTGACAGGCTCTGTGTTCACAGGGATGGCCGGGCGGCACCTGAGGGGGCAGCAGCAAGAGCTCCAGCTGATCTGCGCTGGTGAGTGAGGGCAGCGGGCTGAGCAGGGCGGCCGGCGGGGCGAGAGCCGCCAGCCCCGCCCCGCCTGCGGAGGGCTCTGCTCCCGTGGGCAGCGCACACTGAGATTTCAGGCCCACGTGTGCCATTCGTGGCCAGCAGCTTCAGCCTGATCCCCTGGCTGCCTGCTCCCCACTCCTGGCCATGCCAAGAGCCGGCTGGGATGGCCCTTGCAAGGGGGCTCTCTCCTCGCCTCCCCGCAGATGCAGCTTCTGACCGTGCCTCTGTTCCTCTCTCTTGCAGCCCTGGAACGCCTGACGGAGGACACCAGCAGTGCCCTGTCCCAGCTGGCACTGCAAACGCTGCGTGTCCTCCGGGCAATACAGCGTGGGCCATACACCGTCTTCCAGAGGCTGCAAGATCAGCTGCGCAGGGCAAGCAGGACTCGGCCTCGCCTCTCCGGGCTCAGCTGGCTGCACTGCGGGAGCTCTGGGGAGAGCTAAACTGGGAGGCTCTCTTTGCCGGGGCAACCCGAGCCAGGGGCAATTTTCCTTTTCTTTTGGATTTTCTCTTTTCTTTTCCATTTCTTATTTATATTTTAAATAGCAAGTAGAGTATCTTTTGTTTTTTGTATATATTATATATATATATATATAATTTTGTAGATATATATGTAAAAAAATAACACATTATTTTTTTACATATATATATATATATATTACTACATAACACATTATGTAGTAACATTATATGTAATCTGTTACTATATTATATTATAGTTACATATATACTATATTATATTATAGTAACATATTATATATATGTTACTATATTAAGTAAAACACACAGAGAAATATATATATATATTTTATATATGTTAGTTAATGTAGATTATTGTAAATAAATAAATTTGAGGATGTGTTATGATACACAGACTGCCAAGAGCTTTTCTTTGCTGCCCGGGGTCTGCAGGGCAAGAGGCAGGAAAGGGTGAACAGGGTGCTTGTGCTCAGCAGCAGAGCAGGCTGAGGGCTCCTGTGGCCCTGAAGGGGGAAAAGGCTGCTTGTGCACAGCCAGCTGCCCAGGCGTGCAGTGCCGCAGGGAAAACGGCCAGAAGCCCCGTTGGCCTTTGGTGCTTCCGCTGAAGCCTTTGTGCTGCCGACAGAGCGGCCGGGCAGGGGCCGGAGCTGCGGGGATCCCTGCCAGAGCGGTGCCTGGAGATGGCCACAAGCCCCGTGCCAGGCAGGAAGCGCCAGCCGTGTCCTCCTGCCCCTGTGCTGCTGGCTGCCTTGCTGAGGGCTCCCAGGGGCCTCTGGATGGGGCTCCTCCGGAGCTGCTGTGGGGCTGCGGCGCTGCTGCCGGGCAGCTGGGCCGGCCTGGGGGCCACCCCGAGGGGCTGGGGCACTGGGAAGCCCTGAGCAATTGGCTGTCAGAGGCCACAAGCAGCCCCCTGGCAGCCGCCTTGTTCCTGCCGCACTTGACTTGCAAGGCACAGCCTGGGCACTCTGGAACTAATAGCGCATCGGTGTTGTCGGAGAGCGAAATGCAGGGAATCCTCAGAGCTTTGCTCTTGTCAGCAAAGCTTAGCATTAAAGACAGCATTTGATCTGAAACCTTGGAAAGGGCTTCCAAACCCAGCTGCTCCAAGGGAGAACGTGCATTTCTAGTTGGTAGCATAGACACATGGAGGAAAGTTGAAGGCGAGGAAAGTTTAGAGTTGTAGAGTTCAAGATCTAGAAAAAATGAAAGTAGTTCCAATGGTAAACAAGAAGTTTAGGATGCAGTGCCCTAGCTTTGTGTGTCATAACATGATTGGCTAAGGAAGCTTACTATGTAGCATGAGTCCATAAGAGGAAATCTTGCAGCATGGGGTCCAAAACATAGACATGCTTGTTGGCAGTGTTGTCTCATTGGCCAACAAATCCTTCAAAGCTCTTGTAACTACAAGTCTTGCGGCCTTGTGAGCCATGGGGCGGAGACGTGAGCCAAACTCACCCTTCCTGTCTATGTGGAAGATAAGGAAAAGAAATGGCATCATCTGAAAACTCAAGAGCTCTGCTTTCCAGCTCCTTCCAAACTCCTTGGAATCCCGCAAAGTGTGATTTAGCTACAAACAGATGACAAGGACTCTTCATGCTGGCTCTTTGACTCCAAAGCAGCTGCTTTAGAATCTTTCCCATAAGCCTGTGTAGTTATGTGGCAGAAATGGATCAATTGAAGAAACTTTGAAGGGTATTTGGGGAGAAAGCCTGCCAGCAGGGGTCCCTGCTGATTGTGAAGTGTGCCACCAGCTGCAGGCCTTTCTGGGCTAAAAATATCATCAAGTCGCTTGCACTTGCTCTTTTTGGCCTCTAAAAGCTGGGCCCACTTTCGGGGCAAATTTGGAGACCTCATCTATGGGTGGATGGAGCACCCAGGATTTTCCCAATTGCAGGTCCCCGGTGGAAAAGGGGGCTCCCCAGCAACTGCGCATCTGCAAGATGAAAAACAATTGTCTTGGTTTGAAAAGCCGGGTGTCTGCTAAGGAAGGCAGAAGCCTTCTCGGAAATGGAAAACGTAAACCCCCTCCCTTCCAATGATTATCATTTAGACATTAAAAAGCTCTCAGGGAAAGAGACGGGAATAGGACTGAGCCCGCAGAGCAGGGCAGCGTTTGCTGATGGCCTGAGCCCTTGCTAAAGATCCTGTCGGGCTGTCTTAGACACCCGAGGCCAGGGATTGCTCCCAGCCTGGGCCGCTTTGGTTGGCCTGGGGGCGGCCCCAGGGCAGAAGGCTGCGTCTGCAAGGGCCCTGGGTGCCACGCTGCAGAACGGTCAGCGTGGCATGGAACGGAAGCCGGTATCCAAGGGCCCTTGGTGACAGAAGCTTGCCCGGGTGCACGGAACCCGCAACGGTGCAGAAGGGGACAGAGCGGTGCCGTGAGGAGCCCCCGCACAGCGCGCTCCTTCCCTTCTGAGCCGGAGCTTTTCCGCGGCCTCGTTGCTGCGGCTGAGCTCAAGGCCAGAGCACAGAACTCGCTGACCCGTGGCCTTCCGAGGCCTCAATTGTGCAGCTGCCCTCAAGGGCAGAGCGTGGGCCTTAGTGTCCCGGAGCTTTTCCAGGGCATCTCTCCTGCGAGTAGCTCCGGTCACTGACATGGAGCAGAGAGCCCCGAGAGTGCCCAAGCTGGCTTGGGTAGAGGAGGAGGAGGAGGAGGAGGAAGAACGCCCTGGAGCCGCCCCAGCACAGCAGACTGAAGAGGTGGTGCCATTCCATCCACCGCAGGAGGGTGAGTGGCAGAGCTGGGCCACAGGGCTGGAGCCTGCAGCCAGCTTGGCCCCATGCCATCCCATTGCCTGGGGACATGCCCAGGGACAGGATGGAAGAGGGGCCGGGCAGACAGGCTGCAATGGCCCCGCTCCTTCCCCCTGGGGCATGCCAGGGCTCTCCCTGCCTGGGGAGCACGGCTCTAGGCCGTCTTCTCCGGCCTCTCCCGCAGCCCCTCAGCTCTGGCTGCGCTCTCTCTTTGCCAGATGCAGCCGTGGAGCGCACGCAAGAGCAGCAATCCAGCCTTGGCCGCTTCCGCAGAACAGCGCAGGTACCTGCAGCCACCCCCAGCTGGGCTGGGCCTGCTGTCCCTGCTCAGCCGAGTTGCGTGGACATGGAGCAGTCCATGCAACAGGCCCGGCTTCTTGCCCTTCTCCTACAGCTCGTTCTCGCCTTCGTCCAGAGCATTCGGCAGGGAGAGACCAACACCACTGGCACTGGGCTCAGAGCTCACTCAGAGCTCCTCAAACTTGAGACCAGTGCCGCCCTGCTGGATTTGCTGGTGGACAGGGGTGTTTGCAGGCCAGAGCAAGTAAGCAGCCTGTGGCCAGGCTTCAACTCCCCCGTGAGTCACGTGGCTTCCCAAGCCACGCCTGCTGGTCCCTGGGAGCCTTTGAGGCCACGGCAGTGCGCTGGGAAGGGAAGCACTTCTCTGGGGACGCTGGGGACACGGCTCCCTCTGGCAGCTTTCCGAGTCTCCCCGTGCCTTCTCCAGGTGCCCGCCATGGTGAGCTACATTCACCGATGGCTCGTGGCCAACGCTTCTGCCGAGCACAGGCTGGACAAGACCCTGCTCAATCTCACCAGAGCACACCCGGATGACGTGGCCGTGACGCTCCTGCGTGTGGCCCCGTCCTGTGACAGGTATGGGGCCCACCTGCCCAGAGGGCTCAGGCATCCCCGCCCATCACCCTGTACAGCCAGTGCCAGCTGTCTGAGCAACAGAGAGTTCCAGGGCCCTCTGGCTGCTGCCTTTCTCAGCCCTGGCATGCCAGCCCCCGAGCCTGCTGCCATGCTCCCTTGCTGCCCCTCAGGGCGCTGTCCCCACAGGGCCGGGCTGCCTGGGTGCCGCTGGCCAGGGGGCCAGCGGGCAGAGGCAGAGCCGGTGCTCAGCCCGGGCCCCTAGCCATGCCCAGGCCACGGTGCTGTGCCTGAGACCTGCCCTGAGACGGAGCTCTAACCCCGCAGAGCTGCCCTCGCCATGTGGAAAACCATCATGTGCTCGCCCAGGACTGTGGAGCCAGTGCTGCTGAACCTCCTGCATGTGCTGGGCAGCTGGCCAGAGCGCAGCACGTGCACCTCGGATGGGGACGAAACGGCTGTCTTTGCCCTGGCTGTGAGTTCCTGCAACTGGCCTTTGCTGGCCCCAAGGCCGCCTCTGCAGCAGCTCTCCTATGCTCTTCCCCCGCTGCATCTCCCTGCCTCAGGCGCTGGCCTGAGACTTGGCCCAGGGGCAGCTTCAGGCCCACCAGGCCCCGTGCTCCCCCTGCGTCTCTCCGGGCCTCTCCCTGCCAAGCTCGGGCCCTGCCACACGGACGCCTCGGCACTGAGCGCTGTCTCGGGGGGGGCTTTTTCCTTCGCAGGCCACCCTGGTGACGTGGAAGATCCTGCAGGAACCCCGCGTGCCACGGGTAGTGACGGTCTATTTCCCCCGCCTGTTTGTGCACCTGCTCTTCCAGGCGTTCTTCAGCACAGAAGAGGTGCCAGAGAAGGTGCATACCTTCTGGAAGGATTGCCAGGAAGAGCACGGCCTTGCCACCAGCCCCAACAGGTGCTCCATCCCAGTCGCCCTATCCCTGCCGCGTGGCCTGCCAAGGAGCCAGTGAGTGCCAGCGTGACCTGGGCTTTGCTCTGCACACAGGTTTGCAGTGCAGACCCTGAAGTGCCTGCTCTGCCTTCTCCAGTGTGAGCACGTGGTGCTGTCAATGGAAGGCAAGCGTGGCTGGGACGCGCTGCTCTGCGTTGATAGCCACCACTATGCCGTGGCGCTGCTGGCCGGGTGAGACCCCCCTTGTCCCCATTGCTCCCGGCATTTGTGCCCTGTGCCCGGGCTGTCGCACAGGGTCCCCGCGGCTGTGGGCCAAAGGGACGAGGGAGAGCCAAGCACACTGGCAAAGGCCTGCAAAGGAGGGTGCCCAGGAGCAGCCACATGCATGTCCAAGGGCCCAGGTCCCCCGGCAGGGTGCTGGGGAAAGACAAGAACTGTGTGACTCAGTGCTGGCAGAGGCTTCTCCCCCTGGCTCAGGGTCTTAGTGCCATTTTCCGCCTTCCAGGGAGATGCGCCACGCATCCAGGCACTTGTCTAAGTGCATCTTATGCTGCCTCCTTGAGATGCTCGGCACAGGGATGCCCTACTGGGATTTCCCTGCCCTGGCATTCCTTGCGGAGGTGAGCCTGAAGGCCAGCACTACCTGGCTGAGCTGCCTGCCAGCTCTCTGCCCTGTGGTGGCAGCAGCCGCCCAGGACGGTGCCCGCGCCCTGTGCTGCTGCCTGGGCCCAGGCCTGTGCGGCTCCGGGCTCCTGCCGGCCGGCTCCCCCGTCACTGCCCTGTGCCTTTCAGGTCCTCGAGTGCCTGGACTTGAGGGAATGCAGGGACAGCGTCATGGATGTCTTGTCAAGGCACCTGCGGAGGGAGCGCGCAGACATTGGCAGCCAGCTTCTCAGGGTCCTCCTCCCGCAAAGGGACGCTTCCCCGCTGGTGAGAAGAAGGGGGCAGCGGCTGAAGCCGTGCAGGCAGCGCGGGGCCGGGCAACGCAGTGGCTTGGCCTCGCCTGGGCTTCGGGCGCTGGGGCAGCTGCTCCCAGCCAGCTCTCCTGCCTCCCGCTTCAGTGCCCCAGCACTTGGCGACAGGCCTTTGGCCTCTGGGCCCCGCCGCACGGCAGCAGGGTGGCCTTTCACAAACTTGCCTTCCGCACAGGCCGAAAGAATGTGGAGCCTGACCGAGAGGCTGGCCGAGCTCCCGCGCCTCAGGATCACCACCGTTCTACTGGGCTATCTCTTCCTGGACAACGGTGCCCGCATACCCAGCCCCATCGCCCTGCAGCTGGCAAAGGTGATCCTGCCGCTCTTTGACAACGTAAGGCTCTGCGCCCCCAGCCACGGCCACTGGCTGCTGCCCGCACACTTGGTGCCCTGTGCAGATGCAGGCCTGCGCCAATGTGGGCCGGAAGCGGCCCATGCTGAGCTCTTCTTTCCTTCCTCTTCTACAGGCTGATAGCCAGGTGCAGCAGCTCTCCATGACTGTCTTTCAACGCTTGATGTCTGCTGTAGAAGAAGAAGGAAAAGAGCCCCTGATGACACAAGTGTGGCAGAGCCTGCTCCCACTGTTCTTCCGCTGCCATGATGAGAATCAGCCTGTGGCAGAGGTGAGGACTCGTGGGCTGCTGCTCTCCTCCTGGCAGGGGTCTCGGCCACCTCCTGCCCTGCGCCTGCTGGCCCGCTGCCTCCTCCAGGCCATGGCACAGGGATGCGGGTCCCGTGGCCTGGGCTGCGGGGCCATCTCCGCGTCTCTGCTGCTCTCCAGGCTTCTCGGGAAACGCTGCTTGGTGCGGTCAAGTTCCTGAAAAGGAAGGATCTCGAGAGAACTGCGAAGAAAGAGAAACTCTCCAAGTTTGCCGAGATCCTGGTAAGGACGGCCTGCAAGGCCCAGCCCCAGCCTGGAGAAGGCCCCCGAGGGCGGTGCTCAGCGTGCGGGCCGGGCGGCTGTGCCCCTGCCCGCTGCTACACGCAGAGGCCACGCGGGCTCTTCTCCAGGCTCCCGCGGGCCTGAGCCGGGCGCCCATGGAGCCCCGGCCCGGCGGGCCTGCGGGGCGGGGCCGGCACCGCGGCTCCCCGGGCAGCAGCCGGCCCTCTGCCGCCTCCCCTCGGGAGCCCGGCGCCAGCGGCTGCTGGCCGCGCCTCAGGGCTGCGCGGGCAGGGGAGGCCGGGGCCGGGCGCAGGCAGCGCCCGGCCGAGGGGCTGAGCCCGCGCCAAGCCGTCCCTCCCGCCGCTCTCTCCAGCTGGCAGAGGACAGGAGCAGAGCGGCCGAGCACCTGCGCCGGGCCCTGCGCTACCTGGAGAGCCCACAGGAGCCCCTGCGAGAGGCGGCCATCAGGTTCATGGGTGAGCCACGAGGCCGGGCTCCCTCCCCGGCCCGCCGCAGCTCGGCCCCAGCCCCGCCTGCCGGCCCGGCAGCGCCAGCCGCGCCCGGCGCCGTGAAGCCCCGCCTGGCCTCGGCGCCGCTGCCGCCCTCTGGCAGCCGTGCCCTTGGGCGGCAGCGTGCGGCAAGGGCCCGGCCTGAGCTTTCCCTGGCCAGCAGGCCGTGTGGCCACAGCGCCCACAGCGCCGCTGGCAGGGAGCTGTGCCGCTGGGGCCGTGACAGGCTCTGTGTTCACAGGGATGGCCGGGCGGCACCTGAGGGGGCAGCAGCAAGAGCTCCAGCTGATCTGCGCTGGTGAGTGAGGGCAGCGGGCTGAGCAGGGCGGCCGGCGGGGCGAGAGCCGCCAGCCCCGCCCCGCCTGCGGAGGGCTCTGCTCCCGTGGGCAGCGCACACTGAGATTTCAGGCCCACGTGTGCCATTCGTGGCCAGCAGCTTCAGCCTGATCCCCTGGCTGCCTGCTCCCCACTCCTGGCCATGCCAAGAGCCGGCTGGGATGGCCCTTGCAAGGGGGCTCTCTCCTCGCCTCCCCGCAGATGCAGCTTCTGACCGTGCCTCTGTTCCTCTCTCTTGCAGCCCTGGAACGCCTGACGGAGGACACCAGCAGTGCCCTGTCCCAGCTGGCACTGCAAACGCTGCGTGTCCTCCGGGCAATACAGCGTGGGCCATACACCGTCTTCCAGAGGCTGCAAGATCAGCTGCGCAGGGCAAGCAGGACTCGGCCTCGCCTCTCCGGGCTCAGCTGGCTGCACTGCGGGAGCTCTGGGGAGAGCTAAACTGGGAGGCTCTCTTTGCCGGGGCAACCCGAGCCAGGGGCAATTTTCCTTTTCTTTTGGATTTTCTCTTTTCTTTTCCATTTCTTATTTATATTTTAAATAGCAAGTAGAGTATCTTTTGTTTTTTGTATATATTATATATATATATATATAATTTTGTAGATATATATGTAAAAAAATAACACATTATTTTTTTACATATATATATATATATATTACTACATAACACATTATGTAGTAACATTATATGTAATCTGTTACTATATTATATTATAGTTACATATATACTATATTATATTATAGTAACATATTATATATATGTTACTATATTAAGTAAAACACACAGAGAAATATATATATATATTTTATATATGTTAGTTAATGTAGATTATTGTAAATAAATAAATTTGAGGATGTGTTATGATACACAGACTGCCAAGAGCTTTTCTTTGCTGCCCGGGGTCTGCAGGGCAAGAGGCAGGAAAGGGTGAACAGGGTGCTTGTGCTCAGCAGCAGAGCAGGCTGAGGGCTCCTGTGGCCCTGAAGGGGGAAAAGGCTGCTTGTGCACAGCCAGCTGCCCAGGCGTGCAGTGCCGCAGGGAAAACGGCCAGAAGCCCCGTTGGCCTTTGGTGCTTCCGCTGAAGCCTTTGTGCTGCCGACAGAGCGGCCGGGCAGGGGCCGGAGCTGCGGGGATCCCTGCCAGAGCGGTGCCTGGAGATGGCCACAAGCCCCGTGCCAGGCAGGAAGCGCCAGCCGTGTCCTCCTGCCCCTGTGCTGCTGGCTGCCTTGCTGAGGGCTCCCAGGGGCCTCTGGATGGGGCTCCTCCGGAGCTGCTGTGGGGCTGCGGCGCTGCTGCCGGGCAGCTGGGCCGGCCTGGGGGCCACCCCGAGGGGCTGGGGCACTGGGAAGCCCTGAGCAATTGGCTGTCAGAGGCCACAAGCAGCCCCCTGGCAGCCGCCTTGTTCCTGCCGCACTTGACTTGCAAGGCACAGCCTGGGCACTCTGGAACTAATAGCGCATCGGTGTTGTCGGAGAGCGAAATGCAGGGAATCCTCAGAGCTTTGCTCTTGTCAGCAAAGCTTAGCATTAAAGACAGCATTTGATCTGAAACCTTGGAAAGGGCTTCCAAACCCAGCTGCTCCAAGGGAGAACGTGCATTTCTAGTTGGTAGCATAGACACATGGAGGAAAGTTGAAGGCGAGGAAAGTTTAGAGTTGTAGAGTTCAAGATCTAGAAAAAATGAAAGTAGTTCCAATGGTAAACAAGAAGTTTAGGATGCAGTGCCCTAGCTTTGTGTGTCATAACATGATTGGCTAAGGAAGCTTACTATGTAGCATGAGTCCATAAGAGGAAATCTTGCAGCATGGGGTCCAAAACATAGACATGCTTGTTGGCAGTGTTGTCTCATTGGCCAACAAATCCTTCAAAGCTCTTGTAACTACAAGTCTTGCGGCCTTGTGAGCCATGGGGCGGAGACGTGAGCCAAACTCACCCTTCCTGTCTATGTGGAAGATAAGGAAAAGAAATGGCATCATCTGAAAACTCAAGAGCTCTGCTTTCCAGCTCCTTCCAAACTCCTTGGAATCCCGCAAAGTGTGATTTAGCTACAAACAGATGACAAGGACTCTTCATGCTGGCTCTTTGACTCCAAAGCAGCTGCTTTAGAATCTTTCCCATAAGCCTGTGTAGTTATGTGGCAGAAATGGATCAATTGAAGAAACTTTGAAGGGTATTTGGGGAGAAAGCCTGCCAGCAGGGGTCCCTGCTGATTGTGAAGTGTGCCACCAGCTGCAGGCCTTTCTGGGCTAAAAATATCATCAAGTCACTTGCACTTGCTCTTTTTGGCCTCTAAAAGCTGGGCCCACTTTCGGGGCAAATTTGGAGACCTCATCTATGGGTGGATGGAGCACCCAGGATTTTCCCAATTGCAGGTCCCCGGTGGAAAAGGGGGCTCCCCAGCAACTGCGCATCTGCAAGATGAAAAACAATTGTCTTGGTTTGAAAAGCCGGGTGTCTGCTAAGGAAGGCAGAAGCCTTCTCGGAAATGGAAAACGTAAACCCCCTCCCTTCCAATGATTATCATTTAGACATTAAAAAGCTCTCAGGGAAAGAGACGGGAATAGGACTGAGCCCTCAGAGCAGGGCAGCGTTTGCTGATGGCCTGAGCCCTTGCTAAAGATCCTGTCGGGCTGTCTTAGACACCCGAGGCCAGGGATTGCTCCCAGCCTGGGCCGCTTTGGTTGGCCTGGGGGCGGCCCCAGGGCAGAAGGCTGCGTCTGCAAGGGCCCTGGGTGCCACGCTGCAGAACGGTCAGCGTGGCATGGAACGGAAGCCGGTATCCAAGGGCCCTTGGTGACAGAAGCTTGCCCGGGTGCACGGAACCCGCAACGGTGCAGAAGGGGACAGAGCGGTGCCGTGAGGAGCCCCCGCACAGCGCGCTCCTTCCCTTCTGAGCCGGAGCTTTTCCGCGGCCTCGTTGCTGCGGCTGAGCTCGAGGCCAGAGCACAGAACTCACTGACCCGTGGCCTTCCGAGGCCTCAATTGTGCAGCTGCCCTCAAGGGCAGAGCGTGGGCCTTAGTGTCCCGGAGCTTTTCCAGGGCATCTCTCCTGCGAGTAGCTCCGGTCACTGACATGGAGCAGAGAGCCCCGAGAGTGCCCAAGCTGGCTTGGGTAGAGGAGGAGGAGGAGGAGGAGGAAGAACGCCCTGGAGCCGCCCCAGCACAGCAGACTGAAGAGGTGGTGCCATTTCATCCACCGCAGGAGGGTGAGTGGCAGAGCTGGGCCACAGGGCTGGAGCCTGCAGCCAGCTTGGCCCCATGCCATCCCATTGCCTGGGGACATGCCCAGGGACAGGATGGAAGAGGGGCCGGGCAGACAGGCTGCAATGGCCCCGCTCCTTCCCCCTGGGGCATGCCAGGGCTCTCCCTGCCTGGGGAGCACGGCTCTAGGCCGTCTTCTCCGGCCTCTCCCGCAGCCCCTCAGCTCTGGCTGCGCTCTCTCTTTGCCAGATGCAGCCGTGGAGCGCACGCAAGAGCAGCAATCCAGCCTTGGCCGCTTCCGCAGAACAGCGCAGGTACCTGCAGCCACCCCCAGCTGGGCTGGGCCTGCTGTCCCTGCTCAGCCGAGTTGCGTGGACATGGAGCAGTCCATGCAACAGGCCCGGCTTCTTGCCCTTCTCCTACAGCTCGTTCTCGCCTTCGTCCAGAGCATTCGGCAGGGAGAGACCAACACCACTGGCACTGGGCTCAGAGCTCACTCAGAGCTCCTCAAACTTGAGACCAGTGCCGCCCTGCTGGATTTGCTGGTGGACAGGGGTGTTTGCAGGCCAGAGCAAGTAAGCAGCCTGTGGCCAGGCTTCAACTCCCCCGTGAGTCACGTGGCTTCCCAAGCCACGCCTGCTGGTCCCTGGGAGCCTTTGAGGCCACGGCAGTGCGCTGGGAAGGGAAGCACTTCTCTGGGGACGCTGGGGACACGGCTCCCTCTGGCAGCTTTCCGAGTCTCCCCGTGCCTTCTCCAGGTGCCCGCCATGGTGAGCTACATTCACCGATGGCTCGTGGCCAACGCTTCTGCCGAGCACAGGCTGGACAAGACCCTGCTCAATCTCACCAGAGCACACCCGGATGACGTGGCCGTGACGCTCCTGCGTGTGGCCCCGTCCTGTGACAGGTATGGGGCCCACCTGCCCAGAGGGCTCAGGCATCCCCGCCCATCACCCTGTACAGCCAGTGCCAGCTGTCTGAGCAACAGAGAGTTCCAGGGCCCTCTGGCTGCTGCCTTTCTCAGCCCTGGCATGCCAGCCCCCGAGCCTGCTGCCATGCTCCCTTGCTGCCCCTCAGGGCGCTGTCCCCACAGGGCCGGGCTGCCTGGGTGCCGCTGGCCAGGGGGCCAGCGGGCAGAGGCAGAGCCGGTGCTCAGCCCGGGCCCCTAGCCATGCCCAGGCCACGGTGCTGTGCCTGAGACCTGCCCTGAGACGGAGCTCTAACCCCGCAGAGCTGCCCTCGCCATGTGGAAAACCATCATGTGCTCGCCCAGGACTGCGGAGCCAGTGCTGCTGAACCTCCTGCATGTGCTGGGCAGCTGGCCAGAGCGCAGCACGTGCACCTCGGATGGGGACGAAACGGCTGTCTTTGCCCTGGCTGTGAGTTCCTGCAACTGGCCTTTGCTGGCCCCAAGGCCGCCTCTGCAGCAGCTCTCCTATGCTCTTCCCCCGCTGCATCTCCCTGCCTCAGGCGCTGGCCTGAGACTTGGCCCAGGGGCAGCTTCAGGCCCACCAGGCCCCGTGCTCCCCCTGCGTCTCTCCGGGCCTCTCCCTGCCAAGCTCGGGCCCTGCCACACGGACGCCTCGGCACTGAGCGCTGTCTCGGGGGGGGCTTTTTCCTTCGCAGGCCACCCTGGTGACGTGGAAGATCCTGCAGGAACCCCGCGTGCCACGGGTAGTGACGGTCTATTTCCCCCGCCTGTTTGTGCACCTGCTCTTCCAGGCGTTCTTCAGCACAGAAGAGGTGCCAGAGAAGGTGCATACCTTCTGGAAGGATTGCCAGGAAGAGCACGGCCTTGCCACCAGCCCCAACAGGTGCTCCATCCCAGTCGCCCTATCCCTGCCGCGTGGCCTGCCAAGGAGCCAGTGAGTGCCAGCGTGACCTGGGCTTTGCTCTGCACACAGGTTTGCAGTGCAGACCCTGAAGTGCCTGCTCTGCCTTCTCCAGTGTGAGCACGTGGTGCTGTCAATGGAAGGCAAGCGTGGCTGGGACGCGCTGCTCTGCGTTGATAGCCACCACTATGCCGTGGCGCTGCTGGCCGGGTGAGACCCCCCTTGTCCCCATTGCTCCCGGCATTTGTGCCCTGTGCCCGGGCTGTCGCACAGGGTCCCCGCGGCTGTGGGCCAAAGGGACGAGGGAGAGCCAAGCACACTGGCAAAGGCCTGCAAAGGAGGGTGCCCAGGAGCAGCCACATGCATGTCCAAGGGCCCAGGTCCCCCGGCAGGGTGCTGGGGAAAGACAAGAACTGTGTGACTCAGTGCTGGCAGAGGCTTCTCCCCCTGGCTCAGGGTCTTAGTGCCATTTTCCGCCTTCCAGGGAGATGCGCCACGCATCCAGGCACTTGTCTAAGTGCATCTTATGCTGCCTCCTTGAGATGCTCGGCACAGGGATGCCCTACTGGGATTTCCCTGCCCTGGCATTCCTTGCGGAGGTGAGCCTGAAGGCCAGCACTACCTGGCTGAGCTGCCTGCCAGCTCTCTGCCCTGTGGTGGCAGCAGCCGCCCAGGACGGTGCCCGCGCCCTGTGCTGCTGCCTGGGCCCAGGCCTGTGCGGCTCCGGGCTCCTGCCGGCCGGCTCCCCCGTCACTGCCCTGTGCCTTTCAGGTCCTCGAGTGCCTGGACTTGAGGGAATGCAGGGACAGCGTCATGGATGTCTTGTCAAGGCACCTGCGGAGGGAGCGCGCAGACATTGGCAGCCAGCTTCTCAGGGTCCTCCTCCCGCAAAGGGACGCTTCCCCGCTGGTGAGAAGAAGGGGGCAGCGGCTGAAGCCGTGCAGGCAGCGCGGGGCCGGGCAACGCAGTGGCTTGGCCTCGCCTGGGCTTCGGGCGCTGGGGCAGCTGCTCCCAGCCAGCTCTCCTGCCTCCCGCTTCAGTGCCCCAGCACTTGGCGACAGGCCTTTGGCCTCTGGGCCCCGCCGCACGGCAGCAGGGTGGCCTTTCACAAACTTGCCTTCCGCACAGGCCGAAAGAACGTGGAGCCTGACCGAGAGGCTGGCCGAGCTCCCGCGCCTCAGGATCACCACCGTTCTACTGGGCTATCTCTTCCTGGACAACGGTGCCCGCATACCCAGCCCCATCGCCCTGCAGCTGGCAAAGGTGATCCTGCCGCTCTTTGACAACGTAAGGCTCTGCGCCCCCAGCCACGGCCACTGGCTGCTGCCCGCACACTTGGTGCCCTGTGCAGATGCAGGCCTGCGCCAATGTGGGCCGGAAGCGGCCCATGCTGAGCTCTTCTTTCCTTCCTCTTCTACAGGCTGATAGCCAGGTGCAGCAGCTCTCCATGACTGTCTTTCAACGCTTGATGTCTGCTGTAGAAGAAGAAGGAAAAGAGCCCCTGATGACACAAGTGTGGCAGAGCCTGCTCCCACTGTTCTTCCGCTGCCATGATGAGAATCAGCCTGTGGCAGAGGTGAGGACTCGTGGGCTGCTGCTCTCCTCCTGGCAGGGGTCTCGGCCACCTCCTGCCCCGCGCCTGCTGGCCCGCTGCCTCCTCCAGGCCATGGCACAGGGATGCGGGTCCCGTGGCCTGGGCTGCGGGGCCATCTCCGCGTCTCTGCTGCTCTCCAGGCTTCTCGGGAAACGCTGCTTGGTGCGGTCAAGTTCCTGAAAAGGAAGGATCTCGAGAGAACTGCGAAGAAAGAGAAACTCTCCAAGTTTGCCGAGATCCTGATAAGGACGGCCTGCAAGGCCCAGCCCCAGCCTGGAGAAGGCCCCCGAGGGCGGTGCTCAGCGTGCGGGCCGGGCGGCTGTGCCCCTGCCCGCTGCTACACGCAGAGGCCACGCGGGCTCTTCTCCAGGCTCCCGCGGGCCTGAGCCGGGCGCCCATGGAGCCCCGGCCCGGCGGGCCTGCGGGGCGGGGCCGGCACCGCGGCTCCCCGGGCAGCAGCCGGCCCTCTGCCGCCTCCCCTCGGGAGCCCGGCGCCAGCGGCTGCTGGCCGCGCCTCAGGGCTGCGCGGGCAGGGGAGGCCGGGGCCGGGCGCAGGCAGCGCCCGGCCGAGGGGCTGAGCCCGCGCCAAGCCGTCCCTCCCGCCGCTCTCTCCAGCTGGCAGAGGACAGGAGCAGAGCGGCCGAGCACCTGCGCCGGGCCCTGCGCTACCTGGAGAGCCCACAGGAGCCCCTGCGAGAGGCGGCCATCAGGTTCATGGGTGAGCCACGAGGCCGGGCTCCCTCCCCGGCCCGCCGCAGCTCGGCCCCAGCCCCGCCTGCCGGCCCGGCAGCGCCAGCCGCGCCCGGCGCCGTGAAGCCCCGCCTGGCCTCGGCGCCGCTGCCGCCCTCTGGCAGCCGTGCCCTTGGGCGGCAGCGTGCGGCAAGGGCCCGGCCTGAGCTTTCCCTGGCCAGCAGGCCGTGTGGCCACAGCGCCCACAGCGCCGCTGGCAGGGAGCTGTGCCGCTGGGGCCGTGACAGGCTCTGTGTTCACAGGGATGGCCGGGCGGCACCTGAGGGGGCAGCAGCAAGAGCTCCAGCTGATCTGCGCTGGTGAGTGAGGGCAGCGGGCTGAGCAGGGCGGCCGGCGGGGCGAGAGCCGCCAGCCCCGCCCCGCCTGCGGAGGGCTCTGCTCCCGTGGGCAGCGCACACTGAGATTTCAGGCCCACGTGTGCCATTCGTGGCCAGCAGCTTCAGCCTGATCCCCTGGCTGCCTGCTCCCCACTCCTGGCCATGCCAAGAGCCGGCTGGGATGGCCCTTGCAAGGGGGCTCTCTCCTCGCCTCCCCGCAGATGCAGCTTCTGACCGTGCCTCTGTTCCTCTCTCTTGCAGCCCTGGAACGCCTGACGGAGGACACCAGCAGTGCCCTGTCCCAGCTGGCACTGCAAACGCTGCGTGTCCTCCGGGCAATACAGCGTGGGCCATACACCGTCTTCCAGAGGCTGCAAGATCAGCTGCGCAGGGCAAGCAGCACTCGGCCTCGCCTCTCCGGGCTCAGCTGGCTGCACTGCGGGAGCTCTGGGGAGAGCTAAACTGGGAGGCTCTCTTTGCCGGGGCAACCCGAGCCAGGGGCAATTTTCCTTTTCTTTTGGCTTTTCTCTTTTCTTTTCCATTTCTTATTTATATTTTAAATAGCAAGTAGAGTATCTTTTGTTTTTTGTATATATTATATATATATATATATATTTTTGTAGATATATATGTAAAAAAATAATGTGTTATGTAGTAACATTATATATAATCTGTTACTATATTATATTATAGTAACATATTATATATATGTTACTATATTAAGTAAAACACACAGAGAAATATATATATATATTTTATATATGTTAGTTAATGTAGATTATTGTAAATAAATAAATTTGAGGATGTGTTATGATACACAGACTGCCAAGAGCTTTTCTTTGCTGCCCGGGGTCTGCAGGGCAAGAGGCAGGAAAGGGTGAACAGGGTGCTTGTGCTCAGCAGCAGAGCAGGCTGAGGGCTCCTGTGGCCCTGAAGGGGGAAAAGGCTGCTTGTGCACAGCCAGCTGCCCAGGCGTGCAGTGCCGCAGGGAAAACGGCCAGAAGCCCCGTTGGCCTTTGGTGCTTCCGCTGAAGCCTTTGTGCTGCCGACAGAGCGGCCGGGCAGGGGCCGGAGCTGCGGGGATCCCTGCCAGAGCGGTGCCTGGAGATGGCCACAAGCCCCGTGCCAGGCAGGAAGCGCCAGCCGTGTCCTCCTGCCCCTGTGCTGCTGGCTGCCTTGCTGAGGGCTCCCAGGGGCCTCTGGATGGGGCTCCTCCGGAGCTGCTGTGGGGCTGCGGCGCTGCTGCCGGGCAGCTGGGCCGGCCTGGGGGCCACCCCGAGGGGCTGGGGCACTGGGAAGCCCTGAGCAATTGGCTGTCAGAGGCCACAAGCAGCCCCCTGGCAGCCGCCTTGTTCCTGCCGCACTTGACTTGCAAGGCACAGCCTGGGCACTCTGGAACTAATAGCGCATCGGTGTTGTCGGAGAGCGAAATGCAGGGAATCCTCAGAGCTTTGCTCTTGTCAGCAAAGCTTAGCATTAAAGACAGCATTTGATCTGAAACCTTGGAAAGGGCTTCCAAACCCAGCTGCTCCAAGGGAGAACGTGCATTTCTAGTTGGTAGCATAGACACATGGAGGAAAGTTGAAGGCGAGGAAAGTTTAGAGTTGTAGAGTTCAAGATCTAGAAAAAATGAAAGTAGTTCCAATGGTAAACAAGAAGTTTAGGATGCAGTGCCCTAGCTTTGTGTGTCATAACATGATTGGCTAAGGAAGCTTACTATGTAGCATGAGTCCATAAGAGGAAATCTTGCAGCATGGGGTCCAAAACATAGACATGCTTGTTGGCAGTGTTGTCTCATTGGCCAACAAATCCTTCAAAGCTCTTGTAACTACAAGTCTTGCGGCCTTGTGAGCCATGGGGCGGAGACGTGAGCCAAACTCACCCTTCCTGTCTATGTGGAAGATAAGGAAAAGAAATGGCATCATCTGAAAACTCAAGAGCTCTGCTTTCCAGCTCCTTCCAAACTCCTTGGAATCCCGCAAAGTGTGATTTAGCTACAAACAGATGACAAGGACTCTTCATGCTGGCTCTTTGACTCCAAAGCAGCTGCTTTAGAATCTTTCCCATAAGCCTGTGTAGTTATGTGGCAGAAATGGATCAATTGAAGAAACTTTGAAGGGTATTTGGGGAGAAAGCCTGCCAGCAGGGGTCCCTGCTGATTGTGAAGTGTGCCACCAGCTGCAGGCCTTTCTGGGCTAAAAATATCATCAAGTCGCTTGCACTTGCTCTTTTTGGCCTCTAAAAGCTGGGCCCACTTTCGGGGCAAATTTGGAGACCTCATCTATGGGTGGATGGAGCACCCAGGATTTTCCCAATTGCAGGTCCCCGGTGGAAAAGGGGGCTCCCCAGCAACTGCGCATCTGCAAGATGAAAAACAATTGTCTTGGTTTGAAAAGCCGGGTGTCTGCTAAGGAAGGCAGAAGCCTTCTCGGAAATGGAAAACGTAAACCCCCTCCCTTCCAATGATTATCATTTAGACATTAAAAAGCTCTCAGGGAAAGAGACGGGAACAGGACTGAGCCCGCAGAGCAGGGCAGCGTTTGCTGATGGCCTGAGCCCTTGCTAAAGATCCTGTCGGGCTGTCTTAGACACCCGAGGCCAGGGATTGCTCCCAGCCTGGGCCGCTTTGGTTGGCCTGGGGGCGGCCCCAGGGCAGAAGGCAGCGTCTGCAAGGGCCCTGGGTGCCACGCTGCAGAACGGTCAGCGTGGCATGGAACGGAAGCCGGTATCCAAGGGCCCTTGGTGACAGAAGCTTGCCCGGGTGCACGGAACCCGCAACGGTGCAGAAGGGGACAGAGCGGTGCCGTGAGGAGCCCCCGCACAGCGCGCTCCTTCCCTTCTGAGCCGGAGCTTTTCCGCGGCCTCGTTGCTGCGGCTGAGCTCGAGGCCAGAGCACAGAACTCGCTGACCCGTGGCCTTCCGAGGCCTCAATTGTGCAGCTGCCCTCAAGGGCAGAGCGTGGGCCTTGGTGTCCCGGAGCTTTTCCAGGGCATCTCTCCTGCGAGTAGCTCCGGTCACTGACATGGAGCAGAGAGCCCCGAGAGTGCCCAAGCTGGCTTGGGTAGAGGAGGAGGAGGAGGAGGAGGAGGAAGAACGCCCTGGAGCCGCCCCAGCACAGCAGACTGAAGAGGTGGTGCCATTCCATCCACCGCAGGAGGGTGAGTGGCAGAGCTGGGCCACAGGGCTGGAGCCTGCAGCCAGCTTGGCCCCATGCCATCCCATTGCCTGGGGACATGCCCAGGGACAGGATGGAAGAGGGGCCGGGCAGACAGGCTGCAATGGCCCCGCTCCTTCCCCCTGGGGCATGCCAGGGCTCTCCCTGCCTGGGGAGCACGGCTCTAGGCCGTCTTCTCCGGCCTCTCCCGCAGCCCCTCAGCTCTGGCTGCGCTCTCTCTTTGCCAGATGCAGCCGTGGAGCGCACGCAAGAGCAGCAATCCAGCCTTGGCCGCTTCCGCAGAACAGCGCAGGTACCTGCAGCCACCCCCAGCTGGGCTGGGCCTGCTGTCCCTGCTCAGCCGAGTTGCGTGGACATGGAGCAGTCCATGCAACAGGCCCGGCTTCTTGCCCTTCTCCTACAGCTCGTTCTCGCCTTCGTCCAGAGCATTCGGCAGGGAGAGACCAACACCACTGGCACTGGGCTCAGAGCTCACTCAGACCTCCTCAAACTTGAGACCAGTGCCGCCCTGCTGGATTTGCTGGTGGACAGGGGTGTTTGCAGGCCAGAGCAAGTAAGCAGCCTGTGGCCAGGCTTCAACTCCCCCGTGAGTCACGTGGCTTCCCAAGCCACGCCTGCTGGTCCCTGGGAGCCTTTGAGGCCACGGCAGTGCGCTGGGAAGGGAAGCACTTCTCTGGGGACGCTGGGGACACGGCTCCCTCTGGCAGCTTTCCGAGTCTCCCCGTGCCTTCTCCAGGTGCCCGCCATGGTGAGCTACATTCACCGATGGCTCGTGGCCAACGCTTCTGCCGAGCACAGGCTGGACAAGACCCTGCTCAATCTCACCAGAGCACACCCGGATGACGTGGCCGTGACGCTCCTGCGTGTGGCCCCGTCCTGTGACAGGTATGGGGCCCACCTGCCCAGAGGGCTCAGGCATCCCCGCCCATCACCCTGTACAGCCAGTGCCAGGTGTCTGAGCAACAGAGAGTTCCAGGGCCCTCTGGCTGCTGCCTTTCTCAGCCCTGGCATGCCAGCCCCCGAGCCTGCTGCCATGCTCCCTTGCTGCCCCTCAGGGCGCTGTCCCCACAGGGCCGGGCTGCCTGGGTGCCGCTGGCCAGGGGGCCAGCGGGCAGAGGCAGAGCCGGCGCTCAGCCCGGGCCCCTAGCCATGCCCAGGCCACGGTGCTGTGCCTGAGACCTGCCCTGAGACGGAGCTCTAACCCCGCAGAGCTGCCCTCGCCATGTGGAAAACCATCATGTGCTCGCCCAGGACTGCGGAGCCAGTGCTGCTGAACCTCCTGCATGTGCTGGGCAGCTGGCCAGAGCGCAGCACGTGCACCTCGGATGGGGACGAAACGGCTGTCTTTGCCCTGCCTGTGAGTTCCTGCAACTGGCCTTTGCTGGCCCCAAGGCCGCCTCTGCAGCAGCTCTCCTATGCTCTTCCCCCGCTGCATCTCCCTGCCTCAGGCGCTGGCCTGAGACTTGGCCCAGGGGCAGCTTCAGGCCCACCAGGCCCCGTGCTCCCCCTGCGTCTCTCCGGGCCTCTCCCTGCCAAGCTCGGGCCCTGCCACACGGACGCCTCGGCACTGAGCGCTGTCTCGGGGGGGGCTTTTTCCTTCGCAGGCCACCCTGGTGACGTGGAAGATCCTGCAGGAACCCCGCGTGCCACGGGTAGTGACGGTCTATTTCCCCCGCCTGTTTGTGCACCTGCTCTTCCAGGCGTTCTTCAGCACAGAAGAGGTGCCAGAGAAGGTGCATACCTTCTGGAAGGATTGCCAGGAAGAGCACGGCCTTGCCACCAGCCCCAACAGGTGCTCCATCCCAGTCGCCCTATCCCTGCCGCGTGGCCTGCCAAGGAGCCAGTGAGTGCCAGTGTGACCTGGGCTTTGCTCTGCACACAGGTTTGCAGTGCAGACCCTGAAGTGCCTGCTCTGCCTTCTCCAGTGTGAGCACGTGGTGCTGTCAATGGAAGGCAAGCGTGGCTGGGACGCGCTGCTCTGCGTTGATAGCCACCACTATGCCGTGGCGCTGCTGGCCGGGTGAGACCCCCCTTGTCCCCATTGCTCCCGGCATTTGTGCCCTGTGCCCGGGCTGTCGCACAGGGTCCCCGTGGCTGTGGGCCAAAGGGACGAGGGAGAGCCAAGCACACTGGCAAAGGCCTGCAAAGGAGGGTGCCCAGGAGCAGCCACATGCATGTCCAAGGGCCCAGGTCCCCCGGCAGGGTGCTGGGGAAAGACAAGAACTGTGTGACTCAGTGCTGGCAGAGGCTTCTCCCCCTGGCTCAGGGTCTTAGTGCCATTTTCCGCCTTCCAGGGAGATGCGCCACGCATCCAGGCACTTGTCTAAGTGCATCTTATGCTGCCTCCTTGAGATGCTCGGCACAGGGATGCCCTACTGGGATTTCCCTGCCCTGGCATTCCTTGCGGAGGTGAGCCTGAAGGCCAGCACTACCTGGCTGAGCTGCCTGCCAGCTCTCTGCCCTGTGGTGGCAGCAGCCGCCCAGGACGGTGCCCGCGCCCTGTGCTGCTGCCTGGGCCCAGGCCTGTGCGGCTCCGGGCTCCTGCCGGCCGGCTCCCCCGTCACTGCCCTGTGCCTTTCAGGTCCTCGAGTGCCTGGACTTGAGGGAATGCAGGGACAGCGTCATGGATGTCTTGTCAAGGCACCTGCGGAGGGAGCGCGCAGACATTGGCAGCCAGCTTCTCAGGGTCCTCCTCCCGCAAAGGGACGCTTCCCCGCTGGTGAGAAGAAGGGGGCAGCGGCTGAAGCCGTGCAGGCAGCGCGGGGCCGGGCAACGCAGTGGCTTGGCCTCGCCTGGGCTTCGGGCGCTGGGGCAGCTGCTCCCAGCCAGCTCTCCTGCCTCCCGCTTCAGTGCCCCAGCACTTGGCGACAGGCCTTTGGCCTCTGGGCCCCGCCGCACGGCAGCAGGGTGGCCTTTCACAAACTTGCCTTCCGCACAGGCCGAAAGAATGTGGAGCCTGACCGAGAGGCTGGCCGAGCTCCCGCGCCTCAGGATCACCACCGTTCTACTGGGCTATCTCTTCCTGGACAACGGTGCCCGCATACCCAGCCCCATCGCCCTGCAGCTGGCAAAGGTGATCCTGCCGCTCTTTGACAACGTAAGGCTCTGCGCCCCCAGCCACGGCCACTGGCTGCTGCCCGCACACTTGGTGCCCTGTGCAGATGCAGGCCTGCGCCAATGTGGGCCGGAAGCGGCCCATGCTGAGCTCTTCTTTCCTTCCTCTTCTACAGGCTGATAGCCAGGTGCAGCAGCTCTCCATGACTGTCTTTCAACGCTTGATGTCTGCTGTAGAAGAAGAAGGAAAAGAGCCCCTGATGACACAAGTGTGGCAGAGCCTGCTCCCACTGTTCTTCCGCTGCCATGATGAGAATCAGCCTGTGGCAGAGGTGAGGACTCGTGGGCTGCTGCTCTCCTCCTGGCAGGGGTCTCGGCCACCTCCTGCCCTGCGCCTGCTGGCCCGCTGCCTCCTCCAGGCCATGGCACAGGGATGCGGGTCCCGTGGCCTGGGCTGCAGGGCCATCTCCGCGTCTCTGCTGCTCTCCAGGCTTCTCGGGAAACGCTGCTTGGTGCGGTCAAGTTCCTGAAAAGGAAGGATCTCGAGAGAACTGCGAAGAAAGAGAAACTCTCCAAGTTTGCCGAGATCCTGGTAAGGACGGCCTGCAAGGCCCAGCCCCAGCCTGGAGAAGGCCCCCGAGGGCGGTGCTCAGCGTGCGGGCCGGGCGGCTGTGCCCCTGCCCGCTGCTACACGCAGAGGCCACGCGGGCTCTTCTCCAGGCTCCCGCGGGCCTGAGCCGGGCGCCCATGGAGCCCCGGCCCGGCGGGCCTGCGGGGCGGGGCCGGCACCGCGGCTCCCCGGGCAGCAGCCGGCCCTCTGCCGCCTCCCCTCGGGAGCCCGGCGCCAGCGGCTGCTGGCCGCGCCTCAGGGCTGCGCGGGCAGGGGAGGCCGGGGCCGGGCGCAGGCAGCGCCCGGCCGAGGGGCTGAGCCCGCGCCAAGCCGTCCCTCCCGCCGCTCTCTCCAGCTGGCAGAGGACAGGAGCAGAGCGGCCGAGCACCTGCGCCGGGCCCTGCGCTACCTGGAGAGCCCACAGGAGCCCCTGCGAGAGGCGGCCATCAGGTTCATGGGTGAGCCACGAGGCCGGGCTCCCTCCCCGGCCCGCCGCAGCTCGGCCCCAGCCCCGCCTGCCGGCCCGGCAGCGCCAGCCGCGCCCGGCGCCGTGAAGCCCCGCCTGGCCTCGGCGCCGCTGCCGCCCTCTGGCAGCCGTGCCCTTGGGCGGCAGCGTGCGGCAAGGGCCCGGCCTGAGCTTTCCCTGGCCAGCAGGCCGTGTGGCCACAGCGCCCACAGCGCCGCTGGCAGGGAGCTGTGCCGCTGGGGCCGTGACAGGCTCTGTGTTCACAGGGATGGCCGGGCGGCACCTGAGGGGGCAGCAGCAAGAGCTCCAGCTGATCTGCGCTGGTGAGTGAGGGCAGCGGGCTGAGCAGGGCGGCCGGCGGGGCGAGAGCCGCCAGCCCCGCCCCGCCTGCGGAGGGCTCTGCTCCCGTGGGCAGCGCACACTGAGATTTCAGGCCCACGTGTGCCATTCGTGGCCAGCAGCTTCAGCCTGATCCCCTGGCTGCCTGCTCCCCACTCCTGGCCATGCCAAGAGCCGGCTGGGATGGCCCTTGCAAGGGGGCTCTCTCCTCGCCTCCCCGCAGATGCAGCTTCTGACCGTGCCTCTGTTCCTCTCTCTTGCAGCCCTGGAACGCCTGACGGAGGACACCAGCAGTGCCCTGTCCCAGCTGGCACTGCAAACGCTGCGTGTCCTCCGGGCAATACAGCGTGGGCCATACACCGTCTTCCAGAGGCTGCAAGATCAGCTGCGCAGGGCAAGCAGGACTCGGCCTCGCCTCTCCGGGCTCAGCTGGCTGCACTGCGGGAGCTCTGGGGAGAGCTAAACTGGGAGGCTCTCTTTGCCGGGGCAACCCGAGCCAGGGGCAATTTTCCTTTTCTTTTGGATTTTCTCTTTTCTTTTCCATTTCTTATTTATATTTTAAATAGCAAGTAGAGTATCTTTTGTTTTTTGTATATATTATATATATATATATATATTTTTGTAGATATATATGTAAAAAAATAATGTGTTATGTAGTAACATTATATATAATCTGTTACTATATTATATTATAGTAACATATTATATATATGTTACTATATTAAGTAAAACACACAGAGAAATATATATATATATTTTATATATGTTAGTTAATGTAGATTATTGTAAATAAATAAATTTGAGGATGTGTTATGATACACAGACTGCCAAGAGCTTTTCTTTGCTGCCCGGGGTCTGCAGGGCAAGAGGCAGGAAAGGGTGAACAGGGTGCTTGTGCTCAGCAGCAGAGCAGGCTGAGGGCTCCTGTGGCCCTGAAGGGGGAAAAGGCTGCTTGTGCACAGCCAGCTGCCCAGGCGTGCAGTGCCGCAGGGAAAACGGCCAGAAGCCCCGTTGGCCTTTGGTGCTTCCGCTGAAGCCTTTGTGCTGCCGACAGAGCGGCCGGGCAGGGGCCGGAGCTGCGGGGATCCCTGCCAGAGCGGTGCCTGGAGATGGCCACAAGCCCCGTGCCAGGCAGGAAGCGCCAGCCGTGTCCTCCTGCCCCTGTGCTGCTGGCTGCCTTGCTGAGGGCTCCCAGGGGCCTCTGGATGGGGCTCCTCCGGAGCTGCTGTGGGGCTGCGGCGCTGCTGCCGGGCAGCTGGGCCGGCCTGGGGGCCACCCCGAGGGGCTGGGGCACTGGGAAGCCCTGAGCAATTGGCTGTCAGAGGCCACAAGCAGCCCCCTGGCAGCCGCCTTGTTCCTGCCGCACTTGACTTGCAAGGCACAGCCTGGGCACTCTGGAACTAATAGCGCATCGGTGTTGTCGGAGAGCGAAATGCAGGGAATCCTCAGAGCTTTGCTCTTGTCAGCAAAGCTTAGCATTAAAGACAGCATTTGATCTGAAACCTTGGAAAGGGCTTCCAAACCCAGCTGCTCCAAGGGAGAACGTGCATTTCTAGTTGGTAGCATAGACACATGGAGGAAAGTTGAAGGCGAGGAAAGTTTAGAGTTGTAGAGTTCAAGATCTAGAAAAAATGAAAGTAGTTCCAATGGTAAACAAGAAGTTTAGGATGCAGTGCCCTAGCTTTGTGTGTCATAACATGATTGGCTAAGGAAGCTTACTATGTAGCATGAGTCCATAAGAGGAAATCTTGCAGCATGGGGTCCAAAACATAGACATGCTTGTTGGCAGTGTTGTCTCATTGGCCAACAAATCCTTCAAAGCTCTTGTAACTACAAGTCTTGCGGCCTTGTGAGCCATGGGGCGGAGACGTGAGCCAAACTCACCCTTCCTGTCTATGTGGAAGATAAGGAAAAGAAATGGCATCATCTGAAAACTCAAGAGCTCTGCTTTCCAGCTCCTTCCAAACTCCTTGGAATCCCGCAAAGTGTGATTTAGCTACAAACAGATGACAAGGACTCTTCATGCTGGCTCTTTGACTCCAAAGCAGCTGCTTTAGAATCTTTCCCATAAGCCTGTGTAGTTATGTGGCAGAAATGGATCAATTGAAGAAACTTTGAAGGGTATTTGGGGAGAAAGCCTGCCAGCAGGGGTCCCTGCTGATTGTGAAGTGTGCCACCAGCTGCAGGCCTTTCTGGGCTAAAAATATCATCAAGTCGCTTGCACTTGCTCTTTTTGGCCTCTAAAAGCTGGGCCCACTTTCGGGGCAAATTTGGAGACCTCATCTATGGGTGGATGGAGCACCCAGGATTTTCCCAATTGCAGGTCCCCGGTGGAAAAGGGGGCTCCCCAGCAACTGCGCATCTGCAAGATGAAAAACAATTGTCTTGGTTTGAAAAGCCGGGTGTCTGCTAAGGAAGGCAGAAGCCTTCTCGGAAATGGAAAACGTAAACCCCCTCCCTTCCAATGATTATCATTTAGACATTAAAAAGCTCTCAGGGAAAGAGACGGGAATAGGACTGAGCCCGCAGAGCAGGGCAGCGTTTGCTGATGGCCTGAGCCCTTGCTAAAGATCCTGTCGGGCTGTCTTAGACACCCGAGGCCAGGGATTGCTCCCAGCCTGGGCCGCTTTGGTTGGCCTGGGGGCGGCCCCAGGGCAGAAGGCAGCGTCTGCAAGGGCCCTGGGTGCCACGCTGCAGAACGGTCAGCGTGGCATGGAACGGAAGCCGGTATCCAAGGGCCCTTGGTGACAGAAGCTTGCCCGGGTGCACGGAACCCGCAACGGTGCAGAAGGGGACAGAGCGGTGCCGTGAGGAGCCCCCGCACAGCGCGCTCCTTCCCTTCTGAGCCGGAGCTTTTCCGCGGCCTCGTTGCTGCGGCTGAGCTCGAGGCCAGAGCACAGAACTCGCTGACCCGTGGCCTTCCGAGGCCTCAATTGTGCAGCTGCCCTCAAGGGCAGAGCGTGGGCCTTGGTGTCCCGGAGCTTTTCCAGGGCATCTCTCCTGCGAGTAGCTCCGGTCACTGACATGGAGCAGAGAGCCCCGAGAGTGCCCAAGCTGGCTTGGGTAGAGGAGGAGGAGGAGGAGGAGGAGGAAGAACGCCCTGGAGCCGCCCCAGCACAGCAGACTGAAGAGGTGGTGCCATTCCATCCACCGCAGGAGGGTGAGTGGCAGAGCTGGGCCACAGGGCTGGAGCCTGCAGCCAGCTTGGCCCCATGCCATCCCATTGCCTGGGGACATGCCCAGGGACAGGATGGAAGAGGGGCCGGGCAGACAGGCTGCAATGGCCCCGCTCCTTCCCCCTGGGGCATGCCAGGGCTCTCCCTGCCTGGGGAGCACGGCTCTAGGCCGTCTTCTCCGGCCTCTCCCGCAGCCCCTCAGCTCTGGCTGCGCTCTCTCTTTGCCAGATGCAGCCGTGGAGCGCACGCAAGAGCAGCAATCCAGCCTTGGCCGCTTCCGCAGAACAGCGCAGGTACCTGCAGCCACCCCCAGCTGGGCTGGGCCTGCTGTCCCTGCTCAGCCGAGTTGCGTGGACATGGAGCAGTCCATGCAACAGGCCCGGCTTCTTGCCCTTCTCCTACAGCTCGTTCTCGCCTTCGTCCAGAGCATTCGGCAGGGAGAGACCAACACCACTGGCACTGGGCTCAGAGCTCACTCAGAGCTCCTCAAACTTGAGACCAGTGCCGCCCTGCTGGATTTGCTGGTGGACAGGGGTGTTTGCAGGCCAGAGCAAGTAAGCAGCCTGTGGCCAGGCTTCAACTCCCCCGTGAGTCACGTGGCTTCCCAAGCCACGCCTGCTGGTCCCTGGGAGCCTTTGAGGCCACGGCAGTGCGCTGGGAAGGGAAGCACTTCTCTGGGGACGCTGGGGACACGGCTCCCTCTGGCAGCTTTCCGAGTCTCCCCGTGCCTTCTCCAGGTGCCTGCCATGGTGAGCTACATTCACCGATGGCTCGTGGCCAACGCTTCTGCCGAGCACAGGCTGGACAAGACCCTGCTCAATCTCACCAGAGCACACCCGGATGACGTGGCCGTGACGCTCCTGCGTGTGGCCCCGTCCTGTGACAGGTATGGGGCCCACCTGCCCAGAGGGCTCAGGCATCCCCGCCCATCACCCTGTACAGCCAGTGCCAGCTGTCTGAGCAACAGAGAGTTCCAGGGCCCTCTGGCTGCTGCCTTTCTCAGCCCTGGCATGCCAGCCCCCGAGCCTGCTGCCATGCTCCCTTGCTGCCCCTCAGGGCGCTGTCCCCACAGGGCCGGGCTGCCTGGGTGCCGCTGGCCAGGGGGCCAGCGGGCAGAGGCAGAGCCGGCGCTCAGCCCGGGCCCCTAGCCATGCCCAGGCCACGGTGCTGTGCCTGAGACCTGCCCTGAGACGGAGCTCTAACCCCGCAGAGCTGCCCTCGCCATGTGGAAAACCATCATGTGCTCGCCCAGGACTGCGGAGCCAGTGCTGCTGAACCTCCTGCATGTGCTGGGCAGCTGGCCAGAGCGCAGCACGTGCACCTCGGATGGGGACGAAACGGCTGTCTTTGCCCTGGCTGTGAGTTCCTGCAACTGGCCTTTGCTGGCCCCAAGGCCGCCTCTGCAGCAGCTCTCCTATGCTCTTCCCCCGCTGCATCTCCCTGCCTCAGGCGCTGGCCTGAGACTTGGCCCAGGGGCAGCTTCAGGCCCACCAGGCCCCGTGCTCCCCCTGCGTCTCTCCGGGCCTCTCCCTGCCAAGCTCGGCCCTGCCACACGGACGCCTCGGCACTGAGCGCTGTCTCGGGGGGGGCTTTTTCCTTCGCAGGCCACCCTGGTGACGTGGAAGATCCTGCAGGAACCCCGCGTGCCACGGGTAGTGACGGTCTATTTCCCCCGCCTGTTTGTGCACCTGCTCTTCCAGGCGTTCTTCAGCACAGAAGAGGTGCCAGAGAAGGTGCATACCTTCTGGAAGGATTGCCAGGAAGAGCACGGCCTTGCCACCAGCCCCAACAGGTGCTCCATCCCAGTCGCCCTATCCCTGCCGCGTGGCCTGCCAAGGAGCCAGTGAGTGCCAGCGTGACCTGGGCTTTGCTCTGCACACAGGTTTGCAGTGCAGACCCTGAAGTGCCTGCTCTGCCTTCTCCAGTGTGAGCACGTGGTGCTGTCAATGGAAGGCAAGCGTGGCTGGGACGCGCTGCTCTGCGTTGATAGCCACCACTATGCCGTGGCGCTGCTGGCCGGGTGAGACCCCCCTTGTCCCCATTGCTCCCGGCATTTGTGCCCTGTGCCCGGGCTGTCGCACAGGGTCCCCGCGGCTGTGGGCCAAAGGGACGAGGGAGAGCCAAGCACACTGGCAAAGGCCTGCAAAGGAGGGTGCCCAGGAGCAGCCACATGCATGTCCAAGGGCCCAGGTCCCCCGGCAGGGTGCTGGGGAAAGACAAGAACTGTGTGACTCAGTGCTGGCAGAGGCTTCTCCCCCTGGCTCAGGGTCTTAGTGCCATTTTCCGCCTTCCAGGGAGATGCGCCACGCATCCAGGCACTTGTCTAAGTGCATCTTATGCTGCCTCCTTGAGATGCTCGGCACAGGGATGCCCTACTGGGATTTCCCTGCCCTGGCATTCCTTGCGGAGGTGAGCCTGAAGGCCAGCACTACCTGGCTGAGCTGCCTGCCAGCTCTCTGCCCTGTGGTGGCAGCAGCCGCCCAGGACGGTGCCCGCGCCCTGTGCTGCTGCCTGGGCCCAGGCCTGTGCGGCTCCGGGCTCCTGCCGGCCGGCTCCCCCGTCACTGCCCTGTGCCTTTCAGGTCCTCGAGTGCCTGGACTTGAGGGAATGCAGGGACAGCGTCATGGATGTCTTGTCAAGGCACCTGCGGAGGGAGCGCGCAGACATTGGCAGCCAGCTTCTCAGGGTCCTCCTCCCGCAAAGGGACGCTTCCCCGCTGGTGAGAAGAAGGGGGCAGCAGCTGAAGCCGTGCAGGCAGCGCGGGGCCGGGCAACGCAGTGGCTTGGCCTCGCCTGGGCTTCGGGCGCTGGGGCAGCTGCTCCCAGCCAGCTCTCCTGCCTCCCGCTTCAGTGCCCCAGCACTTGGCGACAGGCCTTTGGCCTCTGGGCCCCGCCGCACGGCAGCAGGGTGGCCTTTCACAAACTTGCCTTCCGCACAGGCCGAAAGAATGTGGAGCCTGACCGAGAGGCTGGCCGAGCTCCCGCGCCTCAGGATCACCACCGTTCTACTGGGCTATCTCTTCCTGGACAACGGTGCCCGCATACCCAGCCCCATCGCCCTGCAGCTGGCAAAGGTGATCCTGCCGCTCTTTGACAACGTAAGGCTCTGCGCCCCCAGCCACGGCCACTGGCTGCTGCCCGCACACTTGGTGCCCTGTGCAGATGCAGGCCTGCGCCAATGTGGGCCGGAAGCGGCCCATGCTGAGCTCTTCTTTCCTTCCTCTTCTACAGGCTGATAGCCAGGTGCAGCAGCTCTCCATGACTGTCTTTCAACGCTTGATGTCTGCTGTAGAAGAAGAAGGAAAAGAGCCCCTGATGACACAAGTGTGGCAGAGCCTGCTCCCACTGTTCTTCCGCTGCCATGATGAGAATCAGCCTGTGGCAGAGGTGAGGACTCGTGGGCTGCTGCTCTCCTCCTGGCAGGGGTCTCGGCCACCTCCTGCCCTGCGCCTGCTGGCCCGCTGCCTCCTCCAGGCCATGGCACAGGGATGCGGGTCCCGTGGCCTGGGCTGCGGGGCCATCTCCGCGTCTCTGCTGCTCTCCAGGCTTCTCGGGAAACGCTGCTTGGTGCGGTCAAGTTCCTGAAAAGGAAGGATCTCGAGAGAACTGCGAAGAAAGAGAAACTCTCCAAGTTTGCCGAGATCCTGGTAAGGACGGCCTGCAAGGCCCAGCCCCAGCCTGGAGAAGGCCCCCGAGGGCGGTGCTCAGCGTGCGGGCCGGGCGGCTGTGCCCCTGCCCGCTGCTACACGCAGAGGCCACGCGGGCTCTTCTCCAGGCTCCCGCGGGCCTGAGCCGGGCGCCCATGGAGCCCCGGCCCGGCGGGCCTGCGGGGCGGGGCCGGCACCGCGGCTCCCCGGGCAGCAGCCGGCCCTCTGCCGCCTCCCCTCGGGAGCCCGGCGCCAGCGGCTGCTGGCCGCGCCTCAGGGCTGCGCGGGCAGGGGAGGCCGGGGCCGGGCGCAGGCAGCGCCCGGCCGAGGGGCTGAGCCCGCGCCAAGCCGTCCCTCCCGCCGCTCTCTCCAGCTGGCAGAGGACAGGAGCAGAGCGGCCGAGCACCTGCGCCGGGCCCTGCGCTACCTGGAGAGCCCACAGGAGCCCCTGCGAGAGGCGGCCATCAGGTTCATGGGTGAGCCACGAGGCCGGGCTCCCTCCCCGGCCCGCCGCAGCTCGGCCCCAGCCCCGCCTGCCGGCCCGGCAGCGCCAGCCGCGCCCGGCGCCGTGAAGCCCCGCCTGGCCTCGGCGCCGCTGCCGCCCTCTGGCAGCCGTGCCCTTGGGCGGCAGCGTGCGGCAAGGGCCCGGCCTGAGCTTTCCCTGGCCAGCAGGCCGTGTGGCCACAGCGCCCACAGCGCCGCTGGCAGGGAGCTGTGCCGCTGGGGCCGTGACAGGCTCTGTGTTCACAGGGATGGCCGGGCGGCACCTGAGGGGGCAGCAGCAAGAGCTCCAGCTGATCTGCGCTGGTGAGTGAGGGCAGCGGGCTGAGCAGGGCGGCCGGCGGGGCGAGAGCCGCCAGCCCCGCCCCGCCTGCGGAGGGCTCTGCTCCCGTGGGCAGCGCACACTGAGATTTCAGGCCCACGTGTGCCATTCGTGGCCAGCAGCTTCAGCCTGATCCCCTGGCTGCCTGCTCCCCACTCCTGGCCATGCCAAGAGCCGGCTGGGATGGCCCTTGCAAGGGGGCTCTCTCCTCGCCTCCCCGCAGATGCAGCTTCTGACCGTGCCTCTGTTCCTCTCTCTTGCAGCCCTGGAACGCCTGACGGAGGACACCAGCAGTGCCCTGTCCCAGCTGGCACTGCAAACGCTGCGTGTCCTCCGGGCAATACAGCGTGGGCCATACACCGTCTTCCAGAGGCTGCAAGATCAGCTGCGCAGGGCAAGCAGGACTCGGCCTCGCCTCTCCGGGCTCAGCTGGCTGCACTGCGGGAGCTCTGGGGAGAGCTAAACTGGGAGGCTCTCTTTGCCGGGGCAACCCGAGCCAGGGGCAATTTTCCTTTTCTTTTGGATTTTCTCTTTTCTTTTCCATTTCTTATTTATATTTTAAATAGCAAGTAGAGTATCTTTTGTTTTTTGTATATATTATATATATATATATATATTTTTGTAGATATATATGTAAAAAAATAATGTGTTATGTAGTAACATTATATATAATCTGTTACTATATTATATTATAGTAACATATTATATATATGTTACTATATTAAGTAAAACACACAGAGAAATATATATATATATTTTATATATGTTAGTTAATGTAGATTATTGTAAATAAATAAATTTGAGGATGTGTTATGATACACAGACTGCCAAGAGCTTTTCTTTGCTGCCCGGGGTCTGCAGGGCAAGAGGCAGGAAAGGGTGAACAGGGTGCTTGTGCTCAGCAGCAGAGCAGGCTGAGGGCTCCTGTGGCCCTGAAGGGGGAAAAGGCTGCTTGTGCACAGCCAGCTGCCCAGGCGTGCAGTGCCGCAGGGAAAACGGCCAGAAGCCCCGTTGGCCTTTGGTGCTTCCGCTGAAGCCTTTGTGCTGCCGACAGAGCGGCCGGGCAGGGGCCGGAGCTGCGGGGATCCCTGCCAGAGCGGTGCCTGGAGATGGCCACAAGCCCCGTGCCAGGCAGGAAGCGCCAGCCGTGTCCTCCTGCCCCTGTGCTGCTGGCTGCCTTGCTGAGGGCTCCCAGGGGCCTCTGGATGGGGCTCCTCCGGAGCTGCTGTGGGGCTGCGGCGCTGCTGCCGGGCAGCTGGGCCGGCCTGGGGGCCACCCCGAGGGGCTGGGGCACTGGGAAGCCCTGAGCAATTGGCTGTCAGAGGCCACAAGCAGCCCCCTGGCAGCCGCCTTGTTCCTGCCGCACTTGACTTGCAAGGCACAGCCTGGGCACTCTGGAACTAATAGCGCATCGGTGTTGTCGGAGAGCGAAATGCAGGGAATCCTCAGAGCTTTGCTCTTGTCAGCAAAGCTTAGCATTAAAGACAGCATTTGATCTGAAACCTTGGAAAGGGCTTCCAAACCCAGCTGCTCCAAGGGAGAACGTGCATTTCTAGTTGGTAGCATAGACACATGGAGGAAAGTTGAAGGCGAGGAAAGTTTAGAGTTGTAGAGTTCAAGATCTAGAAAAAATGAAAGTAGTTCCAATGGTAAACAAGAAGTTTAGGATGCAGTGCCCTAGCTTTGTGTGTCATAACATGATTGGCTAAGGAAGCTTACTATGTAGCATGAGTCCATAAGAGGAAATCTTGCAGCATGGGGTCCAAAACATAGACATGCTTGTTGGCAGTGTTGTCTCATTGGCCAACAAATCCTTCAAAGCTCTTGTAACTACAAGTCTTGCGGCCTTGTGAGCCATGGGGCGGAGACGTGAGCCAAACTCACCCTTCCTGTCTATGTGGAAGATAAGGAAAAGAAATGGCATCATCTGAAAACTCAAGAGCTCTGCTTTCCAGCTCCTTCCAAACTCCTTGGAATCCCGCAAAGTGTGATTTAGCTACAAACAGATGACAAGGACTCTTCATGCTGGCTCTTTGACTCCAAAGCAGCTGCTTTAGAATCTTTCCCATAAGCCTGTGTAGTTATGTGGCAGAAATGGATCAATTGAAGAAACTTTGAAGGGTATTTGGGGAGAAAGCCTGCCAGCAGGGGTCCCTGCTGATTGTGAAGTGTGCCACCAGCTGCAGGCCTTTCTGGGCTAAAAATATCATCAAGTCGCTTGCACTTGCTCATTTTGGCCTCTAAAAGCTGGGCCCACTTTCGGGGCAAATTTGGAGACCTCATCTATGGGTGGATGGAGCACCCAGGATTTTCCCAATTGCAGGTCCCCGGTGGAAAAGGGGGCTCCCCAGCAACTGCGCATCTGCAAGATGAAAAACAATTGTCTTGGTTTGAAAAGCCGGGTGTCTGCTAAGGAAGGCAGAAGCCTTCTCGGAAATGGAAAACGTAAACCCCCTCCCTTCCAATGATTATCATTTAGACATTAAAAAGCTCTCAGGGAAAGAGACGGGAATAGGACTGAGCCCGCAGAGCAGGGCAGCGTTTGCTGATGGCCTGAGCCCTTGCTAAAGATCCTGTCGGGCTGTCTTAGACACCCGAGGCCAGGGATTGCTCCCAGCCTGGGCCGCTTTGGTTGGCCTGGGGGCGGCCCCAGGGCAGAAGGCAGCGTCTGCAAGGGCCCTGGGTGCCACGCTGCAGAACGGTCAGCGTGGCATGGAACGGAAGCCGGTATCCAAGGGCCCTTGGTGACAGAAGCTTGCCCGGGTGCACGGAACCCGCAACGGTGCAGAAGGGGACAGAGCGGTGCCGTGAGGAGCCCCCGCACAGCGCGCTCCTTCCCTTCTGAGCCGGAGCTTTTCCGCGGCCTCGTTGCTGCGGCTGAGCTCGAGGCCAGAGCACAGAACTCGCTGACCCGTGGCCTTCCGAGGCCTCAATTGTGCAGCTGCCCTCAAGGGCAGAGCGTGGGCCTTGGTGTCCCGGAGCTTTTCCAGGGCATCTCTCCTGCGAGTAGCTCCGGTCACTGACATGGAGCAGAGAGCCCCGAGAGTGCCCAAGCTGGCTTGGGTAGAGGAGGAGGAGGAGGAGGAGGAGGAAGAACGCCCTGGAGCCGCCCCAGCACAGCAGACTGAAGAGGTGGTGCCATTCCATCCACCGCAGGAGGGTGAGTGGCAGAGCTGGGCCACAGGGCTGGAGCCTGCAGCCAGCTTGGCCCCATGCCATCCCATTGCCTGGGGACATGCCCAGGGACAGGATGGAAGAGGGGCCGGGCAGACAGGCTGCAATGGCCCCGCTCCTTCCCCCTGGGGCATGCCAGGGCTCTCCCTGCCTGGGGAGCACGGCTCTAGGCCGTCTTCTCCGGCCTCTCCCGCAGCCCCTCAGCTCTGGCTGCGCTCTCTCTTTGCCAGATGCAGCCGTGGAGCGCACGCAAGAGCAGCAATCCAGCCTTGGCCGCTTCCGCAGAACAGCGCAGGTACCTGCAGCCACCCCCAGCTGGGCTGGGCCTGCTGTCCCTGCTCAGCCGAGTTGCGTGGACATGGAGCAGTCCATGCAACAGGCCCGGCTTCTTGCCCTTCTCCTACAGCTCGTTCTCGCCTTCGTCCAGAGCATTCGGCAGGGAGAGACCAACACCACTGGCACTGGGCTCAGAGCTCACTCAGAGCTCCTCAAACTTGAGACCAGTGCCGCCCTGCTGGATTTGCTGGTGGACAGGGGTGTTTGCAGGCCAGAGCAAGTAAGCAGCCTGTGGCCAGGCTTCAACTCCCCCGTGAGTCACGTGGCTTCCCAAGCCACGCCTGCTGGTCCCTGGGAGCCTTTGAGGCCACGGCAGTGCGCTGGGAAGGGAAGCACTTCTCTGGGGACGCTGGGGACACGGCTCCCTCTGGCAGCTTTCCGAGTCTCCCCGTGCCTTCTCCAGGTGCCCGCCATGGTGAGCTACATTCACCGATGGCTCGTGGCCAACGCTTCTGCCGAGCACAGGCTGGACAAGACCCTGCTCAGTCTCACCAGAGCACACCCGGATGACGTGGCCGTGACGCTCCTGCGTGTGGCCCCGTCCTGTGACAGGTATGGGGCCCACCTGCCCAGAGGGCTCAGGCATCCCCGCCCATCACCCTGTACAGCCAGTGCCAGCTGTCTGAGCAACAGAGAGTTCCAGGGCCCTCTGGCTGCTGCCTTTCTCAGCCCTGGCATGCCAGCCCCCGAGCCTGCTGCCATGCTCCCTTGCTGCCCCTCAGGGCGCTGTCCCCACAGGGCCGGGCTGCCTGGGTGCCGCTGGCCAGGGGGCCAGCGGGCAGAGGCAGAGCCGGCGCTCAGCCCGGGCCCCTAGCCATGCCCAGGCCACGGTGCTGTGCCTGAGACCTGCCCTGAGACGGAGCTCTAACCCCGCAGAGCTGCCCTCGCCATGTGGAAAACCATCATGTGCTCACCCAGGACTGCGGAGCCAGTGCTGCTGAACCTCCTGCATGTGCTGGGCAGCTGGCCAGAGCGCAGCACGTGCACCTCGGATGGGGACGAAACGGCTGTCTTTGCCCTGGCTGTGAGTTCCTGCAACTGGCCTTTGCTGGCCCCAAGTCCGCCTCTGCAGCAGCTCTCCTATGCTCTTCCCCCGCTGCATCTCCCTGCCTCAGGCGCTGGCCTGAGACTTGGCCCAGGGGCAGCTTCAGGCCCACCAGGCCCCGTGCTCCCCCTGCGTCTCTCCGGGCCTCTCCCTGCCAAGCTCGGGCCCTGCCACACGGACGCCTCGGCACTGAGCGCTGTCTCGGGGGGGGCTTTTTCCTTCGCAGGCCACCCTGGTGACGTGGAAGATCCTGCAGGAACCCCGCGTGCCACGGGTAGTGACGGTCTATTTCCCCCGCCTGTTTGTGCACCTGCTCTTCCAGGTGTTCTTCAGCACAGAAGAGGTGCCAGAGAAGGTGCATACCTTCTGGAAGGATTGCCAGGAAGAGCACGGCCTTGCCACCAGCCCCAACAGGTGCTCCATCCCAGTCGCCCTATCCCTGCCGCGTGGCCTGCCAAGGAGCCAGTGAGTGCCAGCGTGACCTGGGCTTTGCTCTGCACACAGGTTTGCAGTGCAGACCCTGAAGTGCCTGCTCTGCCTTCTCCAGTGTGAGCACGTGGTGCTGTCAATGGAAGGCAAGCGTGGCTGGGACGCGCTGCTCTGCGTTGATAGCCACCACTATGCCGTGGCGCTGCTGGCCGGGTGAGACCCCCCTTGTCCCCATTGCTCCCGGCATTTGTGCCCTGTGCCCGGGCTGTCGCACAGGGTCCCCGCGGCTGTGGGCCAAAGGGACGAGGGAGAGCCAAGCACACTGGCAAAGGCCTGCAAAGGAGGGTGCCCAGGAGCAGCCACATGCATGTCCAAGGGCCCAGGTCCCCCGGCAGGGTGCTGGGGAAAGACAAGAACTGTGTGACTCAGTGCTGGCAGAGGCTTCTCCCCCTGGCTCAGGGTCTTAGTGCCATTTTCCGCCTTCCAGGGAGATGCGCCACGCATCCAGGCACTTGTCTAAGTGCATCTTATGCTGCCTCCTTGAGATGCTCGGCACAGGGATGCCCTACTGGGATTTCCCTGCCCTGGCATTCCTTGCGGAGGTGAGCCTGAAGGCCAGCACTACCTGGCTGAGCTGCCTGCCAGCTCTCTGCCCTGTGGTGGCAGCAGCCGCCCAGGACGGTGCCCGCGCCCTGTGCTGCTGCCTGGGCCCAGGCCTGTGCGGCTCCGGGCTCCTGCCGGCCGGCTCCCCCGTCACTGCCCTGTGCCTTTCAGGTCCTCGAGTGCCTGGACTTGAGGGAATGCAGGGACAGCGTCATGGATGTCTTGTCAAGGCACCTGCGGAGGGAGCGCGCAGACATTGGCAGCCAGCTTCTCAGGGTCCTCCTCCCGCAAAGGGACGCTTCCCCGCTGGTGAGAAGAAGGGGGCAGCGGCTGAAGCCGTGCAGGCAGCGCGGGGCCGGGCAACGCAGTGGCTTGGCCTCGCCTGGGCTTCGGGCGCTGGGGCAGCTGCTCCCAGCCAGCTCTCCTGCCTCCCGCTTCAGTGCCCCAGCACTTGGCGACAGGCCTTTGGCCTCTGGGCCCCGCCGCACGGCAGCAGGGTGGCCTTTCACAAACTTGCCTTCCGCACAGGCCGAAAGAATGTGGAGCCTGACCGAGAGGCTGGCCGAGCTCCCGCGCCTCAGGATCACCACCGTTCTACTGGGCTATCTCTTCCTGGACAACGGTGCCCGCATACCCAGCCCCATCGCCCTGCAGCTGGCAAAGGTGATCCTGCCGCTCTTTGACAACGTAAGGCTCTGCGCCCCCAGCCACGGCCACTGGCTGCTGCCCGCACACTTGGTGCCCTGTGCAGATGCAGGCCTGCGCCAATGTGGGCCGGAAGCGGCCCATGCTGAGCTCTTCTTTCCTTCCTCTTCTACAGGCTGATAGCCAGGTGCAGCAGCTCTCCATGACTGTCTTTCAACGCTTGATGTCTGCTGTAGAAGAAGAAGGAAAAGAGCCCCTGATGACACAAGTGTGGCAGAGCCTGCTCCCACTGTTCTTCCGCTGCCATGATGAGAATCAGCCTGTGGCAGAGGTGAGGACTCGTGGGCTGCTGCTCTCCTCCTGGCAGGGGTCTCGGCCACCTCCTGCCCTGCGCCTGCTGGCCCGCTGCCTCCTCCAGGCCATGGCACAGGGATGCGGGTCCCGTGGCCTGGGCTGCGGGGCCATCTCCGCGTCTCTGCTGCTCTCCAGGCTTCTCGGGAAACGCTGCTTGGTGCGGTCAAGTTCCTGAAAAGGAAGGATCTCGAGAGAACTGCGAAGAAAGAGAAACTCTCCAAGTTTGCCGAGATCCTGGTAAGGACGGCCTGCAAGGCCCAGCCCCAGCCTGGAAAAGGCCCCCGAGGGCGGTGCTCAGCGTGCGGGCCGGGCGGCTGTGCCCCTGCCCGCTGCTACACGCAGAGGCCACGCGGGCTCTTCTCCAGGCTCCCGCGGGCCTGAGCCGGGCGCCCATGGAGCCCCGGCCCGGCGGGCCTGCGGGGCGGGGCCGGCACCGCGGCTCCCCGGGCAGCAGCCGGCCCTCTGCCGCCTCCTCTCGGGAGCCCGGCGCCAGCGGCTGCTGGCCGCGCCTCAGGGCTGCGCGGGCAGGGGAGGCCGGGGCCGGGCGCAGGCAGCGCCCGGCCGAGGGGCTGAGCCCGCGCCAAGCCGTCCCTCCCGCCGCTCTCTCCAGCTGGCAGAGGACAGGAGCAGAGCGGCCGAGCACCTGCGCCGGGCCCTGCGCTACCTGGAGAGCCCACAGGAGCCCCTGCGAGAGGCGGCCATCAAGTTCATGGGTGAGCCACGAGGCCGGGCTCCCTCCCCGGCCCGCCGCAGCTCGGCCCCAGCCCCGCCTGCCGGCCCGGCAGCGCCAGCCGCGCCCGGCGCCGTGAAGCCCCGCCTGGCCTCGGCGCCGCTGCCGCCCTCTGGCAGCCGTGCCCTTGGGCGGCAGCGTGCGGCAAGGGCCCGGCCTGAGCTTTCCCTGGCCAGCAGGCCGTGTGGCCACAGCGCCCACAGCGCCGCTGGCAGGGAGCTGTGCCGCTGGGGCCGTGACAGGCTCTGTGTTCACAGGGATGGCCGGGCGGCACCTGAGGGGGCAGCAGCAAGAGCTCCAGCTGATCTGCGCTGGTGAGTGAGGGCAGCGGGCTGAGCAGGGCGGCCGGCGGGGCGAGAGCCGCCAGCCCCGCCCCGCCTGCGGAGGGCTCTGCTCCCGTGGGCAGCGCACACTGAGATTTCAGGCCCACGTGTGCCATTCGTGGCCAGCAGCTTCAGCCTGATCCCCTGGCTGCCTGCTCCCCACTCCTGGCCATGCCAAGAGCCGGCTGGGATGGCCCTTGCAAGGGGGCTCTCTCCTCGCCTCCCCGCAGATGCAGCTTCTGACCGTGCCTCTGTTCCTCTCTCTTGCAGCCCTGGAACGCCTGACGGAGGACACCAGCAGTGCCCTGTCCCAGCTGGCACTGCAAACGCTGCGTGTCCTCCGGGCAATACAGCGTGGGCCATACACCGTCTTCCAGAGGCTGCAAGATCAGCTGCGCAGGGCAAGCAGGACTCGGCCTCGCCTCTCCGGGCTCAGCTGGCTGCACTGCGGGAGCTCTGGGGAGAGCTAAACTGGGAGGCTCTCTTTGCCGGGGCAACCCGAGCCAGGGGCAATTTTCCTTTTCTTTTGGATTTTCTCTTTTCTTTTCCATTTCTTATTTATATTTTAAATAGCAAGTAGAGTATCTTTTGTTTTTTGTATATATTATATATATATATATATATTTTTGTAGATATATATGTAAAAAAATAATGTGTTATGTAGTAACATTATATATAATCTGTTACTATATTATATTATAGTAACATATTATATATATGTTACTATATTAAGTAAAACACACAGAGAAATATATATATATATTTTATATATGTTAGTTAATGTAGATTATTGTAAATAAATAAATTTGAGGATGTGTTATGATACACAGACTGCCAAGAGCTTTTCTTTGCTGCCCGGGGTCTGCAGGGCAAGAGGCAGGAAAGGGTGAACAGGGTGCTTGTGCTCAGCAGCAGAGCAGGCTGAGGGCTCCTGTGGCCCTGAAGGGGGAAAAGGCTGCTTGTGCACAGCCAGCTGCCCAGGCGTGCAGTGCCGCAGGGAAAACGGCCAGAAGCCCCGTTGGCCTTTGGTGCTTCCGCTGAAGCCTTTGTGCTGCCGACAGAGCGGCCGGGCAGGGGCCGGAGCTGTGGGGATCCCTGCCAGAGCGGTGCCTGGAGATGGCCACAAGCCCCGTGCCAGGCAGGAAGCGCCAGCTGTGTCCTCCTGCCCCTGTGCTGCTGGCTGCCTTGCTGAGGGCTCCCAGGGGCCTCTGGATGGGGCTCCTCCGGAGCTGCTGTGGGGCTGCGGCGCTGCTGCCGGGCAGCTGGGCCGGCCTGGGGGCCACCCCGAGGGGCTGGGGCACTGGGAAGCCCTGAGCAATTGGCTGTCAGAGGCCACAAGCAGCCCCCTGGCAGCCGCCTTGTTCCTGCCGCACTTGACTTGCAAGGCACAGCCTGGGCACTCTGGAACTAATAGCGCATCGGTGTTGTCGGAGAGCGAAATGCAGGGAATCCTCAGAGCTTTGCTCTTGTCAGCAAAGCTTAGCATTAAAGACAGCATTTGATCTGAAACCTTGGAAAGGGCTTCCAAACCCAGCTGCTCCAAGGGAGAACGTGCATTTCTAGTTGGTAGCATAGACACATGGAGGAAAGTTGAAGGCGAGGAAAGTTTAGAGTTGTAGAGTTCAAGATCTAGAAAAAATGAAAGTAGTTCCAATGGTAAACAAGAAGTTTAGGATGCAGTGCCCTAGCTTTGTGTGTCATAACATGATTGGCTAAGGAAGCTTACTATGTAGCATGAGTCCATAAGAGGAAATCTTGCAGCATGGGGTCCAAAACATAGACATGCTTGTTGGCAGTGTTGTCTCATTGGCCAACAAATCCTTCAAAGCTCTTGTAACTACAAGTCTTGCGGCCTTGTGAGCCATGGGGCGGAGACGTGAGCCAAACTCACCCTTCCTGTCTATGTGGAAGATAAGGAAAAGAAATGGCATCATCTGAAAACTCAAGAGCTCTGCTTTCCAGCTCCTTCCAAACTCCTTGGAATCCCGCAAAGTGTGATTTAGCTACAAACAGATGACAAGGACTCTTCATGCTGGCTCTTTGACTCCAAAGCAGCTGCTTTAGAATCTTTCCCATAAGCCTGTGTAGTTATGTGGCAGAAATGGATCAATTGAAGAAACTTTGAAGGGTATTTGGGGAGAAAGCCTGCCAGCAGGGGTCCCTGCTGATTGTGAAGTGTGCCACCAGCTGCAGGCCTTTCTGGGCTAAAAATATCATCAAGTCGCTTGCACTTGCTCATTTTGGCCTCTAAAAGCTGGGCCCACTTTCGGGGCAAATTTGGAGACCTCATCTATGGGTGGATGGAGCACCCAGGATTTTCCCAATTGCAGGTCCCCGGTGGAAAAGGGGGCTCCCCAGCAACTGCGCATCTGCAAGATGAAAAACAATTGTCTTGGTTTGAAAAGCCGGGTGTCTGCTAAGGAAGGCAGAAGCCTTCTCGGAAATGGAAAACGTAAACCCCCTCCCTTCCAATGATTATCATTTAGACATTAAAAAGCTCTCAGGGAAAGAGACGGGAATAGGACTGAGCCCGCAGAGCAGGGCAGCGTTTGCTGATGGCCTGAGCCCTTGCTAAAGATCCTGTCGGGCTGTCTTAGACACCCGAGGCCAGGGATTGCTCCCAGCCTGGGCCGCTTTGGTTGGCCTGGGGGCGGCCCCAGGGCAGAAGGCAGCGTCTGCAAGGGCCCTGGGTGCCACGCTGCAGAACGGTCAGCGTGGCATGGAACGGAAGCCGGTATCCAAGGGCCCTTGGTGACAGAAGCTTGCCCGGGTGCACGGAACCCGCAACGGTGCAGAAGGGGACAGAGCGGTGCCGTGAGGAGCCCCCGCACAGCGCGCTCCTTCCCTTCTGAGCCGGAGCTTTTCCGCGGCCTCGTTGCTGCGGCTGAGCTCGAGGCCAGAGCACAGAACTCGCTGACCCGTGGCCTTCCGAGGCCTCAATTGTGCAGCTGCCCTCAAGGGCAGAGCGTGGGCCTTGGTGTCCCGGAGCTTTTCCAGGGCATCTCTCCTGCGAGTAGCTCCGGTCACTGACATGGAGCAGAGAGCCCCGAGAGTGCCCAAGCTGGCTTGGGTAGAGGAGGAGGAGGAGGAGGAGGAGGAAGAACGCCCTGGAGCCGCCCCAGCACAGCAGACTGAAGAGGTGGTGCCATTCCATCCACCGCAGGAGGGTGAGTGGCAGAGCTGGGCCACAGGGCTGGAGCCTGCAGCCAGCTTGGCCCCATGCCATCCCATTGCCTGGGGACATGCCCAGGGACAGGATGGAAGAGGGGCCGGGCAGACAGGCTGCAATGGCCCCGCTCCTTCCCCCTGGGGCATGCCAGGGCTCTCCCTGCCTGGGGAGCACGGCTCTAGGCCGTCTTCTCCGGCCTCTCCCGCAGCCCCTCAGCTCTGGCTGCGCTCTCTCTTTGCCAGATGCAGCCGTGGAGCGCACGCAAGAGCAGCAATCCAGCCTTGGCCGCTTCCGCAGAACAGCGCAGGTACCTGCAGCCACCCCCAGCTGGGCTGGGCCTGCTGTCCCTGCTCAGCCGAGTTGCGTGGACATGGAGCAGTCCATGCAACAGGCCCGGCTTCTTGCCCTTCTCCTACAGCTCGTTCTCGCCTTCGTCCAGAGCATTCAGCAGGGAGAGACCAACACCACTGGCACTGGGCTCAGAGCTCACTCAGAGCTCCTCAAACTTGAGACCAGTGCCGCCCTGCTGGATTTGCTGGTGGACAGGGGTGTTTGCAGGCCAGAGCAAGTAAGCAGCCTGTGGCCAGGCTTCAACTCCCCCGTGAGTCACGTGGCTTCCCAAGCCACGCCTGCTGGTCCCTGGGAGCCTTTGAGGCCACGGCAGTGCGCTGGGAAGGGAAGCACTTCTCTGGGGACGCTGGGGACACGGCTCCCTCTGGCAGCTTTCCGAGTCTCCCCGTGCCTTCTCCAGGTGCCCGCCATGGTGAGCTACATTCACCGATGGCTCGTGGCCAACGCTTCTGCCGAGCACAGGCTGGACAAGACCCTGCTCAGTCTCACCAGAGCACACCCGGATGACGTGGCCGTGACGCTCCTGCGTGTGGCCCCGTCCTGTGACAGGTATGGGGCCCACCTGCCCAGAGGGCTCAGGCATCCCCGCCCATCACCCTGTACAGCCAGTGCCAGCTGTCTGAGCAACAGAGAGTTCCAGGGCCCTCTGGCTGCTGCCTTTCTCAGCCCTGGCATGCCAGCCCCCGAGCCTGCTGCCATGCTCCCTTGCTGCCCCTCAGGGCGCTGTCCCCACAGGGCCGGGCTGCCTGGGTGCCGCTGGCCAGGGGGCCAGCGGGCAGAGGCAGAGCCGGCGCTCAGCCCGGGCCCCTAGCCATGCCCAGGCCACGGTGCTGTGCCTGAGACCTGCCCTGAGACGGAGCTCTAACCCCGCAGAGCTGCCCTCGCCATGTGGAAAACCATCATGTGCTCACCCAGGACTGCGGAGCCAGTGCTGCTGAACCTCCTGCATGTGCTGGGCAGCTGGCCAGAGCGCAGCACGTGCACCTCGGATGGGGACGAAACGGCTGTCTTTGCCCTGGCTGTGAGTTCCTGCAACTGGCCTTTGCTGGCCCCAAGTCCGCCTCTGCAGCAGCTCTCCTATGCTCTTCCCCCGCTGCATCTCCCTGCCTCAGGCGCTGGCCTGAGACTTGGCCCAGGGGCAGCTTCAGGCCCACCAGGCCCCGTGCTCCCCCTGCGTCTCTCCGGGCCTCTCCCTGCCAAGCTCGGGCCCTGCCACACGGACGCCTCGGCACTGAGCGCTGTCTCGGGGGGGGCTTTTTCCTTCGCAGGCCACCCTGGTGACGTGGAAGATCCTGCAGGAACCCCGCGTGCCACGGGTAGTGACGGTCTATTTCCCCCGCCTGTTTGTGCACCTGCTCTTCCAGGTGTTCTTCAGCACAGAAGAGGTGCCAGAGAAGGTGCATACCTTCTGGAAGGATTGCCAGGAAGAGCACGGCCTTGCCACCAGCCCCAACAGGTGCTCCATCCCAGTCGCCCTATCCCTGCCGCGTGGCCTGCCAAGGAGCCAGTGAGTGCCAGCGTGACCTGGGCTTTGCTCTGCACACAGGTTTGCAGTGCAGACCCTGAAGTGCCTGCTCTGCCTTCTCCAGTGTGAGCACGTGGTGCTGTCAATGGAAGGCAAGCGTGGCTGGGACGCGCTGCTCTGCGTTGATAGCCACCACTATGCCGTGGCGCTGCTGGCCGGGTGAGACCCCCCTTGTCCCCATTGCTCCCGGCATTTGTGCCCTGTGCCCGGGTTGTCGCACAGGGTCCCCGCGGCTGTGGGCCAAAGGGACGAGGGAGAGCCAAGCACACTGGCAAAGGCCTGCAAAGGAGGGTGCCCAGGAGCAGCCACATGCATGTCCAAGGGCCCAGGTCCCCCGGCAGGGTGCTGGGGAAAGACAAGAACTGTGTGACTCAGTGCTGGCAGAGGCTTCTCCCCCTGGCTCAGGGTCTTAGTGCCATTTTCCGCCTTCCAGGGAGATGCGCCACGCATCCAGGCACTTGTCTAAGTGCATCTTATGCTGCCTCCTTGAGATGCTCGGCACAGGGATGCCCTACTGGGATTTCCCTGCCCTGGCATTCCTTGCGGAGGTGAGCCTGAAGGCCAGCACTACCTGGCTGAGCTGCCTGCCAGCTCTCTGCCCTGTGGTGGCAGCAGCCGCCCAGGACGGTGCCCGCGCCCTGTGCTGCTGCCTGGGCCCAGGCCTGTGCGGCTCCGGGCTCCTGCCGGCCGGCTCCCCCGTCACTGCCCTGTGCCTTTCAGGTCCTCGAGTGCCTGGACTTGAGGGAATGCAGGGACAGCGTCATGGATGTCTTGTCAAGGCACCTGCGGAGGGAGCGCGCAGACATTGGCAGCCAGCTTCTCAGGGTCCTCCTCCCGCAAAGGGACGCTTCCCCGCTGGTGAGAAGAAGGGGGCAGCGGCTGAAGCCGTGCAGGCAGCGCGGGGCCGGGCAACGCAGTGGCTTGGCCTCGCCTGGGCTTCGGGCGCTGGGGCAGCTGCTCCCAGCCAGCTCTCCTGCCTCCCGCTTCAGTGCCCCAGCACTTGGCGACAGGCCTTTGGCCTCTGGGCCCCGCCGCACGGCAGCAGGGTGGCCTTTCACAAACTTGCCTTCCGCACAGGCCGAAAGAATGTGGAGCCTGACCGAGAGGCTGGCCGAGCTCCCGCGCCTCAGGATCACCACCGTTCTACTGGGCTATCTCTTCCTGGACAACGGTGCCCGCATACCCAGCCCCATCGCCCTGCAGCTGGCAAAGGTGATCCTGCCGCTCTTTGACAACGTAAGGCTCTGCGCCCCCAGCCACGGCCACTGGCTGCTGCCCGCACACTTGGTGCCCTGTGCAGATGCAGGCCTGCGCCAATGTGGGCCGGAAGCGGCCCATGCTGAGCTCTTCTTTCCTTCCTCTTCTACAGGCTGATAGCCAGGTGCAGCAGCTCTCCATGACTGTCTTTCAACGCTTGATGTCTGCTGTAGAAGAAGAAGGAAAAGAGCCCCTGATGACACAAGTGTGGCAGAGCCTGCTCCCACTGTTCTTCCGCTGCCATGATGAGAATCAGCCTGTGGCAGAGGTGAGGACTCGTGGGCTGCTGCTCTCCTCCTGGCAGGGGTCTCGGCCACCTCCTGCCCTGCGCCTGCTGGCCCGCTGCCTCCTCCAGGCCATGGCACAGGGATGCGGGTCCCGTGGCCTGGGCTGCGGGGCCATCTCCGCGTCTCTGCTGCTCTCCAGGCTTCTCGGGAAACGCTGCTTGGTGCGGTCAAGTTCCTGAAAAGGAAGGATCTCGAGAGAACTGCGAAGAAAGAGAAACTCTCCAAGTTTGCCGAGATCCTGGTAAGGACGGCCTGCAAGGCCCAGCCCCAGCCTGGAGAAGGCCCCCGAGGGCGGTGCTCAGCGTGCGGGCCGGGCGGCTGTGCCCCTGCCCGCTGCTACACGCAGAGGCCACGCGGGCTCTTCTCCAGGCTCCCGCGGGCCTGAGCCGGGCGCCCATGGAGCCCCGGCCCGGCGGGCCTGCGGGGCGGGGCCGGCACCGCGGCTCCCCGGGCAGCAGCCGGCCCTCTGCCGCCTCCCCTCGGGAGCCCGGCGCCAGCGGCTGCTGGCCGCGCCTCAGGGCTGCGCGGGCAGGGGAGGCCGGGGCCGGGCGCAGGCAGCGCCCGGCCGAGGGGCTGAGCCCGCGCCAAGCCGTCCCTCCCGCCGCTCTCTCCAGCTGGCAGAGGACAGGAGCAGAGCGGCCGAGCACCTGCGCCGGGCCCTGCGCTACCTGGAGAGCCCACAGGAGCCCCTGCGAGAGGCGGCCATCAGGTTCATGGGTGAGCCACGAGGCCGGGCTCCCTCCCCGGCCCGCCGCAGCTCGGCCCCAGCCCCGCCTGCCGGCCCGGCAGCGCCAGCCGCGCCCGGTGCCGTGAAGCCCCGCCTGGCCTCGGCGCCGCTGCCGCCCTCTGGCAGCCGTGCCCTTGGGCGGCAGCGTGCGGCAAGGGCCCGGCCTGAGCTTTCCCTGGCCAGCAGGCCGTGTGGCCACAGCGCCCACAGCGCCGCTGGCAGGGAGCTGTGCCGCTGGGGCCGTGACAGGCTCTGTGTTCACAGGGATGGCCGGGCGGCACCTGAGGGGGCAGCAGCAAGAGCTCCAGCTGATCTGCGCTGGTGAGTGAGGGCAGCGGGCTGAGCAGGGCGGCCGGCGGGGCGAGAGCCGCCAGCCCCGCCCCGCCTGCGGAGGGCTCTGCTCCCGTGGGCAGCGCACACTGAGATTTCAGGCCCACGTGTGCCATTCGTGGCCAGCAGCTTCAGCCTGATCCCCTGGCTGCCTGCTCCCCACTCCTGGCCATGCCAAGAGCCGGCTGGGATGGCCCTTGCAAGGGGGCTCTCTCCTCGCCTCCCCGCAGATGCAGCTTCTGACCGTGCCTCTGTTCCTCTCTCTTGCAGCCCTGGAACGCCTGACGGAGGACACCAGCAGTGCCCTGTCCCAGCTGGCACTGCAAACGCTGCGTGTCCTCCGGGCAATACAGCGTGGGCCATACACCGTCTTCCAGAGGCTGCAAGATCAGCTGCGCAGGGCAAGCAGGACTCGGCCTCGCCTCTCCGGGCTCAGCTGGCTGCACTGCGGGAGCTCTGGGGAGAGCTAAACTGGGAGGCTCTCTTTGCCGGGGCAACCTGAGCCAGGGGCAATTTTCCTTTTCTTTTGGATTTTCTCTTTTCTTTTCCATTTCTTATTTATATTTTAAATAGCAAGTAGAGTATCTTTTGGTTTTTGTATATATTATATATATATATATATTTTTGTAGATATATATGTAAAAAAATAATGTGTTATGTAGTAACATTATATATAATCTGTTACTATATTATATTATAGTAACATATTATATATATGTTACTATATTAAGTAAAACACACAGAGAAATATATATATATATTTTATATATGTTAGTTAATGTAGATTATTGTAAATAAATAAATTCGAGGATGTGTTATGATACACAGACTGCCAAGAGCTTTTCTTTGCTGCCCGGGGTCTGCAGGGCAAGAGGCAGGAAAGGGTGAACAGGGTGCTTGTGCTCAGCAGCAGAGCAGGCTGAGGGCTCCTGTGGCCCTGAAGGGGGAAAAGGCTGCTTGTGCACAGCCAGCTGCCCAGGCGTGCAGTGCCGCAGGGAAAACGGCCAGAAGCCCCGTTGGCCTTTGGTGCTTCCGCTGAAGCCTTTGTGCTGCCGACAGAGCGGCCGGGCAGGGGCCGGAGCTGCGGGGATCCCTGCCAGAGCGGTGCCTGGAGATGGCCACAAGCCCCGTGCCAGGCAGGAAGCGCCAGCCGTGTCCTCCTGCCCCTGTGCTGCTGGCTGCCTTGCTGAGGGCTCCCAGGGGCCTCTGGATGGGGCTCCTCCGGAGCTGCTGTGGGGCTGCGGCGCTGCTGCCGGGCAGCTGGGCCGGCCTGGGGGCCACCCCGAGGGGCTGGGGCACTGGGAAGCCCTGAGCAATTGGCTGTCAGAGGCCACAAGCAGCCCCCTGGCAGCCGCCTTGTTCCTGCCGCACTTGACTTGCAAGGCACAGCCTGGGCACTCTGGAACTAATAGCGCATCGGTGTTGTCGGAGAGCGAAATGCAGGGAATCCTCAGAGCTTTGCTCTTGTCAGCAAAGCTTAGCATTAAAGACAGCATTTGATCTGAAACCTTGGAAAGGGCTTCCAAACCCAGCTGCTCCAAGGGAGAACGTGCATTTCTAGTTGGTAGCATAGACACATGGAGGAAAGTTGAAGGCGAGGAAAGTTTAGAGTTGTAGAGTTCAAGATCTAGAAAAAATGAAAGTAGTTCCAATGGTAAACAAGAAGTTTAGGATGCAGTGCCCTAGCTTTGTGTGTCATAACATGATTGGCTAAGGAAGCTTACTATGTAGCATGAGTCCATAAGAGGAAATCTTGCAGCATGGGGTCCAAAACATAGACATGCTTGTTGGCAGTGTTGTCTCATTGGCCAACAAATCCTTCAAAGCTCTTGTAACTACAAGTCTTGCGGCCTTGTGAGCCATGGGGCGGAGACGTGAGCCAAACTCACCCTTCCTGTCTATGTGGAAGATAAGGAAAAGAAATGGCATCATCTGAAAACTCAAGAGCTCTGCTTTCCAGCTCCTTCCAAACTCCTTGGAATCCCGCAAAGTGTGATTTAGCTACAAACAGATGACAAGGACTCTTCATGCTGGCTCTTTGACTCCAAAGCAGCTGCTTTAGAATCTTTCCCATAAGCCTGTGTAGTTATGTGGCAGAAATGGATCAATTGAAGAAACTTTGAAGGGTATTTGGGGAGAAAGCCTGCCAGCAGGGGTCCCTGCTGATTGTGAAGTGTGCCACCAGCTGCAGGCCTTTCTGGGCTAAAAATATCATCAAGTCGCTTGCACTTGCTCATTTTGGCCTCTAAAAGCTGGGCCCACTTTCGGGGCAAATTTGGAGACCTCATCTATGGGTGGATGGAGCACCCAGGATTTTCCCAATTGCAGGTCCCCGGTGGAAAAGGGGGCTCCCCAGCAACTGCGCATCTGCAAGATGAAAAACAATTGTCTTGGTTTGAAAAGCCGGGTGTCTGCTAAGGAAGGCAGAAGCCTTCTCGGAAATGGAAAACGTAAACCCCCTCCCTTCCAATGATTATCATTTAGACATTAAAAAGCTCTCAGGGAAAGAGACGGGAATAGGACTGAGCCCGCAGAGCAGGGCAGCGTTTGCTGATGGCCTGAGCCCTTGCTAAAGATCCTGTCGGGCTGTCTTAGACACCCGAGGCCAGGGATTGCTCCCAGCCTGGGCCGCTTTGGTTGGCCTGGGGGCGGCCCCAGGGCAGAAGGCAGCGTCTGCAAGGGCCCTGGGTGCCACGCTGCAGAACGGTCAGCGTGGCATGGAACGGAAGCCGGTATCCAAGGGCCCTTGGTGACAGAAGCTTGCCCGGGTGCACGGAACCCGCAACGGTGCAGAAGGGGACAGAGCGGTGCCATGAGGAGCCCCCGCACAGCGCGCTCCTTCCCTTCTGAGCCGGAGCTTTTCCGCGGCCTCGTTGCTGCGGCTGAGCTCGAGGCCAGAGCACAGAACTCGCTGACCCGTGGCCTTCCGAGGCCTCAATTGTGCAGCTGCCCTCAAGGGCAGAGCGTGGGCCTTGGTGTCCCGGAGCTTTTCCAGGGCATCTCTCCTGCGAGTAGCTCCGGTCACTGACATGGAGCAGAGAGCCCCGAGAGTGCCCAAGCTGGCTTGGGTAGAGGAGGAGGAGGAGGAGGAGGAGGAGGAGGAAGAACGCCCTGGAGCCGCCCCAGCACAGCAGACTGAAGAGGTGGTGCCATTCCATCCACCGCAGGAGGGTGAGTGGCAGAGCTGGGCCACAGGGCTGGAGCCTGCAGCCAGCTTGGCCCCATGCCATCCCATTGCCTGGGGACATGCCCAGGGACAGGATGGAAGAGGGGCCGGGCAGACAGGCTGCAATGGCCCCGCTCCTTCCCCCTGGGGCATGCCAGGGCTCTCCCTGCCTGGGGAGCACGGCTCTAGGCCGTCTTCTCCGGCCTCTCCCGCAGCCCCTCAGCTCTGGCTGCGCTCTCTCTTTGCCAGATGCAGCCGTGGAGCGCACGCAAGAGCAGCAATCCAGCCTTGGCCGCTTCCGCAGAACAGCGCAGGTACCTGCAGCCACCCCCAGCTGGGCTGGGCCTGCTGTCCCTGCTCAGCCGAGTTGCGTGGACATGGAGCAGTCCATGCAACAGGCCCGGCTTCTTGCCCTTCTCCTACAGCTCGTTCTCGCCTTCGTCCAGAGCATTCGGCAGGGAGAGACCAACACCACTGGCACTGGGCTCAGAGCTCACTCAGACCTCCTCAAACTTGAGACCAGTGCCGCCCTGCTGGATTTGCTGGTGGACAGGGGTGTTTGCAGGCCAGAGCAAGTAAGCAGCCTGTGGCCAGGCTTCAACTCCCCCGTGAGTCACGTGGCTTCCCAAGCCACGCCTGCTGGTCCCTGGGAGCCTTTGAGGCCACGGCAGTGCGCTGGGAAGGGAAGCACTTCTCTGGGGACGCTGGGGACACGGCTCCCTCTGGCAGCTTTCCGAGTCTCCCCGTGCCTTCTCCAGGTGCCCGCCATGGTGAGCTACATTCACCGATGGCTCGTGGCCAACGCTTCTGCCGAGCACAGGCTGGACAAGACCCTGCTCAATCTCACCAGAGCACACCCGGATGACGTGGCCGTGACGCTCCTGCGTGTGGCCCCGTCCTGTGACAGGTATGGGGCCCACCTGCCCAGAGGGCTCAGGCATCCCCGCCCATCACCCTGTACAGCCAGTGCCAGCTGTCTGAGCAACAGAGAGTTCCAGGGCCCTCTGGCTGCTGCCTTTCTCAGCCCTGGCATGCCAGCCCCCGAGCCTGCTGCCATGCTCCCTTGCTGCCCCTCAGGGCGCTGTCCCCACAGGGCCGGGCTGCCTGGGTGCCGCTGGCCAGGGGGCCAGCGGGCAGAGGCAGAGCCGGCGCTCAGCCCGGGCCCCTAGCCATGCCCAGGCCACGGTGCTGTGCCTGAGACCTGCCCCCTGAGACGGAGCTCTAACCCCGCAGAGCTGCCCTCGCCATGTGGAAAACCATCATGTGCTCGCCCAGGACTGCGGAGCCAGTGCTGCTGAACCTCCTGCATGTGCTGGGCAGCTGGCCAGAGCGCAGCACGTGCACCTCGGATGGGGACGAAACGGCTGTCTTTGCCCTGGCTGTGAGTTCCTGCAACTGGCCTTTGCTGGCCCCAAGGCCGCCTCTGCAGCAGCTCTCCTATGCTCTTCCCCCGCTGCATCTCCCTGCCTCAGGCGCTGGCTTGAGACTTGGCCCAGGGGCAGCTTCAGGCCCACCAGGCCCCGTGCTCCCCCTGCGTCTCTCCGGGCCTCTCCCTGCCAAGCTCGGGCCCTGCCACACGGACGCCTCGGCACTGAGCGCTGTCTCGGGGGGGGCTTTTTCCTTCGCAGGCCACCCTGGTGACGTGGAAGATCCTGCAGGAACCCCGCGTGCCACGGGTAGTGACGGTCTATTTCCCCCGCCTGTTTGTGCACCTGCTCTTCCAGGCGTTCTTCAGCACAGAAGAGGTGCCAGAGAAGGTGCATACCTTCTGGAAGGATTGCCAGGAAGAGCACGGCCTTGCCACCAGCCCCAACAGGTGCTCCATCCCAGTCGCCCTATCCCTGCCGCGTGGCCTGCCAAGGAGCCAGTGAGTGCCAGCGTGACCTGGGCTTTGCTCTGCACACAGGTTTGCAGTGCAGACCCTGAAGTGCCTGCTCTGCCTTCTCCAGTGTGAGCACGTGGTGCTGTCAATGGAAGGCAAGCGTGGCTGGGACGCGCTGCTCTGCGTTGATAGCCACCACTATGCCGTGGCGCTGCTGGCCGGGTGAGACCCCCCTTGTCCCCATTGCTCCCGGCATTTGTGCCCTGTGCCCGGGCTGTCGCACAGGGTCCCCGCGGCTGTGGGCCAAAGGGACGAGGGAGAGCCAAGCACACTGGCAAAGGCCTGCAAAGGAGGGTGCCCAGGAGCAGCCACATGCATGTCCAAGGGCCCAGGTCCCCCGGCAGGGTGCTGGGGAAAGACAAGAACTGTGTGACTCAGTGCTGGCAGAGGCTTCTCCCCCTGGCTCAGGGTCTTAGTGCCATTTTCCGCCTTCCAGGGAGATGCGCCACGCATCCAGGCACTTGTCTAAGTGCATCTTATGCTGCCTCCTTGAGATGCTCGGCACAGGGATGCCCTACTGGGATTTCCCTGCCCTGGCATTCCTTGCGGAGGTGAGCCTGAAGGCCAGCACTACCTGGCTGAGCTGCCTGCCAGCTCTCTGCCCTGTGGTGGCAGCAGCCGCCCAGGACGGTGCCCGCGCCCTGTGCTGCTGCCTGGGCCCAGGCCTGTGCGGCTCCGGGCTCCTGCCGGCCGGCTCCCCCGTCACTGCCCTGTGCCTTTCAGGTCCTCGAGTGCCTGGACTTGAGGGAATGCAGGGACAGCGTCATGGATGTCTTGTCAAGGCACCTGCGGAGGGAGCGCGCAGACATTGGCAGCCAGCTTCTCAGGGTCCTCCTCCCGCAAAGGGACGCTTCCCCGCTGGTGAGAAGAAGGGGGCAGCGGCTGAAGCCGTGCAGGCAGCGCGGGGCCGGGCAACGCAGTGGCTTGGCCTCGCCTGGGCTTCGGGCGCTGGGGCAGCTGCTCCCAGCCAGCTCTCCTGCCTCCCGCTTCAGTGCCCCAGCACTTGGCGACAGGCCTTTGGCCTCTGGGCCCCGCCGCACGGCAGCAGGGTGGCCTTTCACAAACTTGCCTTCCGCACAGGCCGAAAGAATGTGGAGCCTGACCGAGAGGCTGGCCGAGCTCCCGCGCCTCAGGATCACCACCGTTCTACTGGGCTATCTCTTCCTGGACAACGGTGCCCGCATACCCAGCCCCATCGCCCTGCAGCTGGCAAAGGTGATCCTGCCGCTCTTTGACAACGTAAGGCTCTGCGCCCCCAGCCACGGCCACTGGCTGCTGCCCGCACACTTGGTGCCCTGTGCAGATGCAGGCCTGCGCCAATGTGGGCCGGAAGCGGCCCATGCTGAGCTCTTCTTTCCTTCCTCTTCTACAGGCTGATAGCCAGGTGCAGCAGCTCTCCATGACTGTCTTTCAACGCTTGATGTCTGCTGTAGAAGAAGAAGGAAAAGAGCCCCTGATGACACAAGTGTGGCAGAGCCTGCTCCCACTGTTCTTCCGCTGCCATGATGAGAATCAGCCTGTGGCAGAGGTGAGGACTCGTGGGCTGCTGCTCTCCTCCTGGCAGGGGTCTCGGCCACCTCCTGCCCTGCGCCTGCTGGCCCGCTGCCTCCTCCAGGCCATGGCACAGGGATGCGGGTCCCGTGGCCTGGGCTGCGGGGCCATCTCCGCGTCTCTGCTGCTCTCCAGGCTTCTCGGGAAACGCTGCTTGGTGCGGTCAAGTTCCTGAAAAGGAAGGATCTCGAGAGAACTGCGAAGAAAGAGAAACTCTCCAAGTTTGCCGAGATCCTGGTAAGGACGGCCTGCAAGGCCCAGCCCCAGCCTGGAGAAGGCCCCCGAGGGCGGTGCTCAGCGTGCGGGCCGGGCGGCTGTGCCCCTGCCCGCTGCTACACGCAGAGGCCACGCGGGCTCTTCTCCAGGCTCCCGCGGGCCTGAGCCGGGCGCCCATGGAGCCCCGGCCCGGCGGGCCTGCGGGGCGGGGCCGGCACCGCGGCTCCCCGGGCAGCAGCCGGCCCTCTGCCGCCTCCCCTCGGGAGCCCGGCGCCAGCGGCTGCTGGCCGCGCCTCAGGGCTGCGCGGGCAGGGGAGGCCGGGGCCGGGCGCAGGCAGCGCCCGGCCGAGGGGCTGAGCCCGCGCCAAGCCGTCCCTCCCGCCGCTCTCTCCAGCTGGCAGAGGACAGGAGCAGAGCGGCCGAGCACCTGCGCCGGGCCCTGCGCTACCTGGAGAGCCCACAGGAGCCCCTGCGAGAGGCGGCCATCAGGTTCATGGGTGAGCCACGAGGCCGGGCTCCCTCCCCGGCCCGCCGCAGCTCGGCCCCAGCCCCGCCTGCCGGCCCGGCAGCGCCAGCCGCGCCCGGCGCCGTGAAGCCCCGCCTGGCCTCGGCGCCGCTGCCGCCCTCTGGCAGCCGTGCCCTTGGGCGGCAGCGTGCGGCAAGGGCCCGGCCTGAGCTTTCCCTGGCCAGCAGGCCGTGTGGCCACAGCGCCCACAGCGCCGCTGGCAGGGAGCTGTGCCGCTGGGGCCGTGACAGGCTCTGTGTTCACAGGGATGGCCGGGCGGCACCTGAGGGGGCAGCAGCAAGAGCTCCAGCTGATCTGCGCTGGTGAGTGAGGGCAGCGGGCTGAGCAGGGCGGCCGGCGGGGCGAGAGCCGCCAGCCCCGCCCCGCCTGCGGAGGGCTCTGCTCCCGTGGGCAGCGCACACTGAGATTTCAGGCCCACGTGTGCCATTCGTGGCCAGCAGCTTCAGCCTGATCCCCTGGCTGCCTGCTCCCCACTCCTGGCCATGCCAAGAGCCGGCTGGGATGGCCCTTGCAAGGGGGCTCTCTCCTCGCCTCCCCGCAGATGCAGCTTCTGACCGTGCCTCTGTTCCTCTCTCTTGCAGCCCTGGAACGCCTGACGGAGGACACCAGCAGTGCCCTGTCCCAGCTGGCACTGCAAACGCTGCGTGTCCTCCGGGCAATACAGCGTGGGCCATACACCGTCTTCCAGAGGCTGCAAGATCAGCTGCGCAGGGCAAGCAGGACTCGGCCTCGCCTCTCCGGGCTCAGCTGGCTGCACTGCGGGAGCTCTGGGGAGAGCTAAACTGGGAGGCTCTCTTTGCCGGGGCAACCCGAGCCAGGGGCAATTTTCCTTTTCTTTTGGATTTTCTCTTTTCTTTTCCATTTCTTATTTATATTTTAAATAGCAAGTAGAGTATCTTTTGTTTTTTGTATATATTATATATATATATATATATTTTTGTAGATATATATGTAAAAAAATAATGTGTTATGTAGTAACATTATATATAATCTGTTACTATATTATATTATAGTAACATATTATATATATGTTACTATATTAAGTAAAACACACAGAGAAATATATATATATATTTTATATATGTTAGTTAATGTAGATTATTGTAAATAAATAAATTCGAGGATGTGTTATGATACACAGACTGCCAAGAGCTTTTCTTTGCTGCCCGGGGTCTGCAGGGCAAGAGGCAGGAAAGGGTGAACAGGGTGCTTGTGCTCAGCAGCAGAGCAGGCTGAGGGCTCCTGTGGCCCTGAAGGGGGAAAAGGCTGCTTGTGCACAGCCAGCTGCCCAGGCGTGCAGTGCCGCAGGGAAAACGGCCAGAAGCCCCGTTGGCCTTTGGTGCTTCCGCTGACACCTTTGTGCTGCCGACAGAGCGGCCGGGCAGGGGCCGGAGCTGCGGGGATCCCTGCCAGAGCGGTGCCTGGAGATGGCCACAAGCCCCGTGCCAGGCAGGAAGCGCCAGCCGTGTCCTCCTGCCCCTGTGCTGCTGGCTGCCTTGCTGAGGGCTCCCAGGGGCCTCTGGATGGGGCTCCTCCGGAGCTGCTGTGGGGCTGCGGCGCTGCTGCCGGGCAGCTGGGCCGGCCTGGGGGCCACCCCGAGGGGCTGGGGCACTGGGAAGCCCTGAGCAATTGGCTGTCAGAGGCCACAAGCAGCCCCCTGGCAGCCGCCTTGTTCCTGCCGCACTTGACTTGCAAGGCACAGCCTGGGCACTCTGGAACTAATAGCGCATCGGTGTTGTCGGAGAGCGAAATGCAGGGAATCCTCAGAGCTTTGCTCTTGTCAGCAAAGCTTAGCATTAAAGACAGCATTTGATCTGAAACCTTGGAAAGGGCTTCCAAACCCAGCTGCTCCAAGGGAGAACGTGCATTTCTAGTTGGTAGCATAGACACATGGAGGAAAGTTGAAGGCGAGGAAAGTTTAGAGTTGTAGAGTTCAAGATCTAGAAAAAATGAAAGTAGTTCCAATGGTAAACAAGAAGTTTAGGATGCAGTGCCCTAGCTTTGTGTGTCATAACATGATTGGCTAAGGAAGCTTACTATGTAGCATGAGTCCATAAGAGGAAATCTTGCAGCATGGGGTCCAAAACATAGACATGCTTGTTGGCAGTGTTGTCTCATTGGCCAACAAATCCTTCAAAGCTCTTGTAACTACAAGTCTTGCGGCCTTGTGAGCCATGGGGCGGAGACGTGAGCCAAACTCACCCTTCCTGTCTATGTGGAAGATAAGGAAAAGAAATGGCATCATCTGAAAACTCAAGAGCTCTGCTTTCCAGCTCCTTCCAAACTCCTTGGAATCCCGCAAAGTGTGATTTAGCTACAAACAGATGACAAGGACTCTTCATGCTGGCTCTTTGACTCCAAAGCAGCTGCTTTAGAATCTTTCCCATAAGCCTGTGTAGTTATGTGGCAGAAATGGATCAATTGAAGAAACTTTGAAGGGTATTTGGGGAGAAAGCCTGCCAGCAGGGGTCCCTGCTGATTGTGAAGTGTGCCACCAGCTGCAGGCCTTTCTGGGCTAAAAATATCATCAAGTCGCTTGCACTTGCTCATTTTGGCCTCTAAAAGCTGGGCCCACTTTCGGGGCAAATTTGGAGACCTCATCTATGGGTGGATGGAGCACCCAGGATTTTCCCAATTGCAGGTCCCCGGTGGAAAAGGGGGCTCCCCAGCAACTGCGCATCTGCAAGATGAAAAACAATTGTCTTGGTTTGAAAAGCCGGGTGTCTGCTAAGGAAGGCAGAAGCCTTCTCGGAAATGGAAAACGTAAACCCCCTCCCTTCCAATGATTATCATTTAGACATTAAAAAGCTCTCAGGGAAAGAGACGGGAATAGGACTGAGCCCGCAGAGCAGGGCAGCGTTTGCTGATGGCCTGAGCCCTTGCTAAAGATCCTGTCGGGCTGTCTTAGACACCCGAGGCCAGGGATTGCTCCCAGCCTGGGCCGCTTTGGTTGGCCTGGGGGCGGCCCCAGGGCAGAAGGCAGCGTCTGCAAGGGCCCTGGGTGCCACGCTGCAGAACGGTCAGCGTGGCATGGAACGGAAGCCGGTATCCAAGGGCCCTTGGTGACAGAAGCTTGCCCGGGTGCACGGAACCCGCAACGGTGCAGAAGGGGACAGAGCGGTGCCGTGAGGAGCCCCCGCACAGCGCGCTCCTTCCCTTCTGAGCCGGAGCTTTTCCGCGGCCTCGTTGCTGCGGCTGAGCTCGAGGCCAGAGCACAGAACTCGCTGACCCGTGGCCTTCCGAGGCCTCAATTGTGCAGCTGCCCTCAAGGGCAGAGCGTGGGCCTTGGTGTCCCGGAGCTTTTCCAGGGCATCTCTCCTGCGAGTAGCTCCGGTCACTGACATGGAGCAGAGAGCCCCGAGAGTGCCCAAGCTGGCTTGGGTAGAGGAGGAGGAGGAGGAGGAGGAGGAAGAACACCCTGGAGCCGCCCCAGCACAGCAGACTGAAGAGGTGGTGCCATTCCATCCACCGCAGGAGGGTGAGTGGCAGAGCTGGGCCACAGGGCTGGAGCCTGCAGCCAGCTTGGCCCCATGCCATCCCATTGCCTGGGGACATGCCCAGGGACAGGATGGAAGAGGGGCCGGGCAGACAGGCTGCAATGGCCCCGCTCCTTCCCCCTGGGGCATGCCAGGGCTCTCCCTGCCTGGGGAGCACGGCTCTAGGCCGTCTTCTCCGGCCTCTCCCGCAGCCCCTCAGCTCTGGCTGCGCTCTCTCTTTGCCAGATGCAGCCGTGGAGCGCACGCAAGAGCAGCAATCCAGCCTTGGCCGCTTCCGCAGAACAGCGCAGGTACCTGCAGCCACCCCCAGCTGGGCTGGGCCTGCTGTCCCTGCTCAGCCGAGTTGCGTGGACATGGAGCAGTCCATGCAACAGGCCCGGCTTCTTGCCCTTCTCCTACAGCTCGTTCTCGCCTTCGTCCAGAGCATTCGGCAGGGAGAGACCAACACCACTGGCACTGGGCTCAGAGCTCACTCAGACCTCCTCAAACTTGAGACCAGTGCCGCCCTGCTGGATTTGCTGGTGGACAGGGGTGTTTGCAGGCCAGAGCAAGTAAGCAGCCTGTGGCCAGGCTTCAACTCCCCCGTGAGTCACGTGGCTTCCCAAGCCACGCCTGCTGGTCCCTGGGAGCCTTTGAGGCCACGGCAGTGCGCTGGGAAGGGAAGCACTTCTCTGGGGACGCTGGGGACACGGCTCCCTCTGGCAGCTTTCCGAGTCTCCCCGTGCCTTCTCCAGGTGCCTGCCATGGTGAGCTACATTCACCGATGGCTCGTGGCCAACGCTTCTGCCGAGCACAGGCTGGACAAGACCCTGCTCAATCTCACCAGAGCACACCCGGATGACGTGGCCGTGACGCTCCTGCGTGTGGCCCCGTCCTGTGACAGGTATGGGGCCCACCTGCCCAGAGGGCTCAGGCATCCCCGCCCATCACCCTGTACAGCCAGTGCCAGCTGTCTGAGCAACAGAGAGTTCCAGGGCCCTCTGGCTGCTGCCTTTCTCAGCCCTGGCATGCCAGCCCCCGAGCCTGCTGCCATGCTCCCTTGCTGCCCCTCAGGGCGCTGTCCCCACAGGGCCGGGCTGCCTGGGTGCCGCTGGCCAGGGGGCCAGCGGGCAGAGGCAGAGCCGGCGCTCAGCCCGGGCCCCTAGCCATGCCCAGGCCACGGTGCTGTGCCTGAGACCTGCCCTGAGACGGAGCTCTAACCCCGCAGAGCTGCCCTCGCCATGTGGAAAACCATCATGTGCTCGCCCAGGACTGCGGAGCCAGTGCTGCTGAACCTCCTGCATGTGCTGGGCAGCTGGCCAGAGCGCAGCACGTGCACCTCGGATGGGGACGAAACGGCTGTCTTTGCCCTGGCTGTGAGTTCCTGCAACTGGCCTTTGCTGGCCCCAAGGCCGCCTCTGCAGCAGCTCTCCTATGCTCTTCCCCCGCTGCATCTCCCTGCCTCAGGCGCTGGCCTGAGACTTGGCCCAGGGGCAGCTTCAGGCCCACCAGGCCCCGTGCTCCCCCTGCGTCTCTCCGGGCCTCTCCCTGCCAAGCTCGGGCCCTGCCACACGGACGCCTCGGCACTGAGCGCTGTCTCGGGGGGGGCTTTTTCCTTCGCAGGCCACCCTGGTGACGTGGAAGATCCTGCAGGAACCCCGCGTGCCACGGGTAGTGACGGTCTATTTCCCCCGCCTGTTTGTGCACCTGCTCTTCCAGGCGTTCTTCAGCACAGAAGAGGTGCCAGAGAAGGTGCATACCTTCTGGAAGGATTGCCAGGAAGAGCACGGCCTTGCCACCAGCCCCAACAGGTGCTCCATCCCAGTCGCCCTATCCCTGCCGCGTGGCCTGCCAAGGAGCCAGTGAGTGCCAGCGTGACCTGGGCTTTGCTCTGCACACAGGTTTGCAGTGCAGACCCTGAAGTGCCTGCTCTGCCTTCTCCAGTGTGAGCACGTGGTGCTGTCAATGGAAGGCAAGCGTGGCTGGGACGCGCTGCTCTGCGTTGATAGCCACCACTATGCCGTGGCGCTGCTGGCCGGGTGAGACCCCCCTTGTCCCCATTGCTCCCGGCATTTGTGCCCTGTGCCCGGGCTGTCGCACAGGGTCCCCGTGGCTGTGGGCCAAAGGGACGAGGGAGAGCCAAGCACACTGGCAAAGGCCTGCAAAGGAGGGTGCCCAGGAGCAGCCACATGCATGTCCAAGGGCCCAGGTCCCCCGGCAGGGTGCTGGGGAAAGACAAGAACTGTGTGACTCAGTGCTGGCAGAGGCTTCTCCCCCTGGCTCAGGGTCTTAGTGCCATTTTCCGCCTTCCAGGGAGATGCGCCACGCATCCAGGCACTTGTCTAAGTGCATCTTATGCTGCCTCCTTGAGATGCTCGGCACAGGGATGCCCTACTGGGATTTCCCTGCCCTGGCATTCCTTGCGGAGGTGAGCCTGAAGGCCAGCACTACCTGGCTGAGCTGCCTGCCAGGTAGTGCTGAGCAGCCGCCCAGGACGGTGCCCGCTGAGCAGCCGCCCAGGACGGTGCCCGCGCCCTGTGCTGCTGCCTGGGCCCAGGCCTGTGCGGCTCCGGGCTCCTGCCGGCCGGCTCCCCCGTCACTGCCCTGTGCCTTTCAGGTCCTCGAGTGCCTGGACTTGAGGGAATGCAGGGACAGCGTCATGGATGTCTTGTCAAGGCACCTGCGGAGGGAGCGCGCAGACATTGGCAGCCAGCTTCTCAGGGTCCTCCTCCCGCAAAGGGACGCTTCCCCGCTGGTGAGAAGAAGGGGGCAGCGGCTGAAGCCGTGCAGGCAGCGCGGGGCCGGGCAACGCAGTGGCTTGGCCTCGCCTGGGCTTCGGGCGCTGGGGCAGCTGCTCCCAGCCAGCTCTCCTGCCTCCCGCTTCAGTGCCCCAGCACTTGGCGACAGGCCTTTGGCCTCTGGGCCCCGCCGCACGGCAGCAGGGTGGCCTTTCACAAACTTGCCTTCCGCACAGGCCGAAAGAATGTGGAGCCTGACCGAGAGGCTGGCCGAGCTCCCGCGCCTCAGGATCACCACCGTTCTACTGGGCTATCTCTTCCTGGACAACGGTGCCCGCATACCCAGCCCCATCGCCCTGCAGCTGGCAAAGGTGATCCTGCCGCTCTTTGACAACGTAAGGCTCTGCGCCCCCAGCCACGGCCACTGGCTGCTGCCCGCACACTTGGTGCCCTGTGCAGATGCAGGCCTGCGCCAATGTGGGCCGGAAGCGGCCCATGCTGAGCTCTTCTTTCCTTCCTCTTCTACAGGCTGATAGCCAGGTGCAGCAGCTCTCCATGACTGTCTTTCAACGCTTGATGTCTGCTGTAGAAGAAGAAGGAAAAGAGCCCCTGATGACACAAGTGTGGCAGAGCCTGCTCCCACTGTTCTTCCGCTGCCATGATGAGAATCAGCCTGTGGCAGAGGTGAGGACTCGTGGGCTGCTGCTCTCCTCCTGGCAGGGGTCTCGGCCACCTCCTGCCCTGCGCCTGCTGGCCCGCTGCCTCCTCCAGGCCATGGCACAGGGATGCGGGTCCCGTGGCCTGGGCTGCGGGGCCATCTCCGCGTCTCTGCTGCTCTCCAGGCTTCTCGGGAAACGCTGCTTGGTGCGGTCAAGTTCCTGAAAAGGAAGGATCTCGAGAGAACTGCGAAGAAAGAGAAACTCTCCAAGTTTGCCGAGATCCTGGTAAGGACGGCCTGCAAGGCCCAGCCCCAGCCTGGAGAAGGCCCCCGAGGGCGGTGCTCAGCGTGCGGGCCGGGCGGCTGTGCCCCTGCCCGCTGCTACACGCAGAGGCCACGCGGGCTCTTCTCCAGGCTCCCGCGGGCCTGAGCCGGGCGCCCATGGAGCCCCGGCCCGGCGGGCCTGCGGGGCGGGGCCGGCACCGCGGCTCCCCGGGCAGCAGCCGGCCCTCTGCCGCCTCCCCTCGGGAGCCCGGCGCCAGCGGCTGCTGGCCTCGCCTCAGGGCTGCGCGGGCAGGGGAGGCCGGGGCCGGGCGCAGGCAGCGCCCGGCCGAGGGGCTGAGCCCGCGCCAAGCCGTCCCTCCCGCCACTCTCTCCAGCTGGCAGAGGACAGGAGCAGAGCGGCCGAGCACCTGCGCCGGGCCCTGCGCTACCTGGAGAGCCCACAGGAGCCCCTGCGAGAGGCGGCCATCAGGTTCATGGGTGAGCCACGAGGCCGGGCTCCCTCCCCGGCCCGCCGCAGCTCGGCCCCAGCCCCGCCTGCCGGCCCGGCAGCGCCAGCCGCGCCCGGCGCCGTGAAGCCCCGCCTGGCCTCGGCGCCGCTGCCGCCCTCTGGCAGCCGTGCCCTTGGGCGGCAGCGTGCGGCAAGGGCCCGGCCTGAGCTTTCCCTGGCCAGCAGGCCGTGTGGCCACAGCGCCCACAGCGCCGCTGGCAGGGAGCTGTGCCGCTGGGGCCGTGACAGGCTCTGTGTTCACAGGGATGGCCGGGCGGCACCTGAGGGGGCAGCAGCAAGAGCTCCAGCTGATCTGCGCTGGTGAGTGAGGGCAGCGGGCTGAGCAAGGCGGCCGGCGGGGCGAGAGCCGCCAGCCCCGCCCCGCCTGTGGAGGGCTCTGCTCCCGTGGGCAGCGCACACTGAGATTTCAGGCCCACGTGTGCCATTCGTGGCCAGCAGCTTCAGCCTGATCCCCTGGCTGCCTGCTCCCCACTCCTGGCCATGCCAAGAGCCGGCTGGGATGGCCCTTGCAAGGGGGCTCTCTCCTCGCCTCCCCGCAGATGCAGCTTCTGACCGTGCCTCTGTTCCTCTCTCTTGCAGCCCTGGAACGCCTGACGGAGGACACCAGCAGTGCCCTGTCCCAGCTGGCACTGCAAACGCTGCGTGTCCTCCGGGCAATACAGCGTGGGCCATACACCGTCTTCCAGAGGCTGCAAGATCAGCTGCGCAGGGCAAGCAGGACTCGGCCTCGCCTCTCCGGGCTCAGCTGGCTGCACTGCGGGAGCTCTGGGGAGAGCTAAACTGGGAGGCTCTCTTTGCCGGGGCAACCCGAGCCAGGGGCAATTTTCCTTTTCTTTTGGATTTTCTCTTTTCTTTTCCATTTCTTATTTATATTTTAAATAGCAAGTAGAGTATCTTTTGTTTTTTGTATATATTATATATATATATATATTTTTTTGTAGATATATATGTAAAAAAATAATGTGTTATGTAGTAACATTATATATAATCTGTTACTATATTATATTATAGTAACATATTATATATATGTTACTATATTAAGTAAAACACACAGAGAAATATATATATATATTTTATATATGTTAGTTAATGTAGATTATTGTAAATAAATAAATTCGAGGATGTGTTATGATACACAGACTGCCAAGAGCTTTTCTTTGCTGCCCGGGGTCTGCAGGGCAAGAGGCAGGAAAGGGTGAACAGGGTGCTTGTGCTCAGCAGCAGAGCAGGCTGAGGGCTCCTGTGGCCCTGAAGGGGGAAAAGGCTGCTTGTGCACAGCCAGCTGCCCAGGCGTGCAGTGCCTCAGGGAAAACGGCCAGAAGCCCCGTTGGCCTTTGGTGCTTCCGCTGAAGCCTTTGTGCTGCCGACAGAGCGGCCGGGCAGGGGCCGGAGCTGCGGGGATCCCTGCCAGAGCGGTGCCTGGAGATGGCCACAAGCCCCGTGCCAGGCAGGAAGCGCCAGCCGTGTCCTCCTGCCCCTGTGCTGCTGGCTGCCTTGCTGAGGGCTCCCAGGGGCCTCTGGATGGGGCTCCTCCGGAGCTGCTGTGGGGCTGCGGCGCTGCTGCCGGGCAGCTGGGCCGGCCTGGGGGCCACCCCGAGGGGCTGGGGCACTGGGAAGCCCTGAGCAATTGGCTGTCAGAGGCCACAAGCAGCCCCCTGGCAGCCGCCTTGTTCCTGCCGCACTTGACTTGCAAGGCACAGCCTGGGCACTCTGGAACTAATAGCGCATCGGTGTTGTCGGAGAGCGAAATGCAGGGAATCCTCAGAGCTTTGCTCTTGTCAGCAAAGCTTAGCATTAAAGACAGCATTTGATCTGAAACCTTGGAAAGGGCTTCCAAACCCAGCTGCTCCAAGGGAGAACGTGCATTTCTAGTTGGTAGCATAGACACATGGAGGAAAGTTGAAGGCGAGGAAAGTTTAGAGTTGTAGAGTTCAAGATCTAGAAAAAATGAAAGTAGTTCCAATGGTAAACAAGAAGTTTAGGATGCAGTGCCCTAGCTTTGTGTGTCATAACATGATTGGCTAAGGAAGCTTACTATGTAGCATGAGTCCATAAGAGGAAATCTTGCAGCATGGGGTCCAAAACATAGACATGCTTGTTGGCAGTGTTGTCTCATTGGCCAACAAATCCTTCAAAGCTCTTGTAACTACAAGTCTTGCGGCCTTGTGAGCCATGGGGCGGAGACGTGAGCCAAACTCACCCTTCCTGTCTATGTGGAAGATAAGGAAAAGAAATGGCATCATCTGAAAACTCAAGAGCTCTGCTTTCCAGCTCCTTCCAAACTCCTTGGAATCCCGCAAAGTGTGATTTAGCTACAAACAGATGACAAGGACTCTTCATGCTGGCTCTTTGACTCCAAAGCAGCTGCTTTAGAATCTTTCCCATAAGCCTGTGTAGTTATGTGGCAGAAATGGATCAATTGAAGAAACTTTGAAGGGTATTTGGGGAGAAAGCCTGCCAGCAGGGGTCCCTGCTGATTGTGAAGTGTGCCACCAGCTGCAGGCCTTTCTGGGCTAAAAATATCATCAAGTCGCTTGCACTTGCTCATTTTGGCCTCTAAAAGCTGGGCCCACTTTCGGGGCAAATTTGGAGACCTCATCTATGGGTGGATGGAGCACCCAGGATTTTCCCAATTGCAGGTCCCCGGTGGAAAAGGGGGCTCCCCAGCAACTGCGCATCTGCAAGATGAAAAACAATTGTCTTGGTTTGAAAAGCCGGGTGTCTGCTAAGGAAGGCAGAAGCCTTCTCGGAAATGGAAAACGTAAACCCCCTCCCTTCCAATGATTATCATTTAGACATTAAAAAGCTCTCAGGGAAAGAGACGGGAATAGGACTGAGCCCGCAGAGCAGGGCAGCGTTTGCTGATGGCCTGAGCCCTTGCTAAAGATCCTGTCGGGCTGTCTTAGACACCCGAGGCCAGGGATTGCTCCCAGCCTGGGCCGCTTTGGTTGGCCTGGGGGCGGCCCCAGGGCAGAAGGCAGCGTCTGCAAGGGCCCTGGGTGCCACGCTGCAGAACGGTCAGCGTGGCATGGAACGGAAGCCGGTATCCAAGGGCCCTTGGTGACAGAAGCTTGCCCGGGTGCACGGAACCCGCAACGGTGCAGAAGGGGACAGAGCGGTGCCGTGAGGAGCCCCCGCACAGCGCGCTCCTTCCCTTCTGAGCCGGAGCTTTTCCGCGGCCTCGTTGCTGCGGCTGAGCTCGAGGCCAGAGCACAGAACTCGCTGACCCGTGGCCTTCCGAGGCCTCAATTGTGCAGCTGCCCTCAAGGGCAGAGCGTGGGCCTTGGTGTCCCGGAGCTTTTCCAGGGCATCTCTCCTGCGAGTAGCTCCGGTCACTGACATGGAGCAGAGAGCCCCGAGAGTGCCCAAGCTGGCTTGGGTAGAGGAGGAGGAGGAGGAGGAGGAGGAAGAACGCCCTGGAGCCGCCCCAGCACAGCAGACTGAAGAGGTGGTGCCATTCCATCCACCGCAGGAGGGTGAGTGGCAGAGCTGGGCCACAGGGCTGGAGCCTGCAGCCAGCTTGGCCCCATGCCATCCCATTGCCTGGGGACATGCCCAGGGACAGGATGGAAGAGGGGCCGGGCAGACAGGCTGCAATGGCCCCGCTCCTTCCCCCTGGGGCATGCCAGGGCTCTCCCTGCCTGGGGAGCACGGCTCTAGGCCGTCTTCTCCGGCCTCTCCCGCAGCCCCTCAGCTCTGGCTGCGCTCTCTCTTTGCCAGATGCAGCCGTGGAGCGCACGCAAGAGCAGCAATCCAGCCTTGGCCGCTTCCGCAGAACAGCGCAGGTACCTGCAGCCACCCCCAGCTGGGCTGGGCCTGCTGTCCCTGCTCAGCCGAGTTGCGTGGACATGGAGCAGTCCATGCAACAGGCCCGGCTTCTTGCCCTTCTCCTACAGCTCGTTCTCGCCTTCGTCCAGAGCATTCGGCAGGGAGAGACCAACACCACTGGCACTGGGCTCAGAGCTCACTCAGAGCTCCTCAAACTTGAGACCAGTGCCGCCCTGCTGGATTTGCTGGTGGACAGGGGTGTTTGCAGGCCAGAGCAAGTAAGCAGCCTGTGGCCAGGCTTCAACTCCCCCGTGAGTCACGTGGCTTCCCAAGCCACGCCTGCTGGTCCCTGGGAGCCTTTGAGGCCACGGCAGTGCGCTGGGAAGGGAAGCACTTCTCTGGGGACGCTGGGGACACGGCTCCCTCTGGCAGCTTTCCGAGTCTCCCCGTGCCTTCTCCAGGTGCCCGCCATGGTGAGCTACATTCACCGATGGCTCGTGGCCAACGCTTCTGCCGAGCACAGGCTGGACAAGACCCTGCTCAATCTCACCAGAGCACACCCGGATGACGTGGCCGTGACGCTCCTGCGTGTGGCCCCGTCCTGTGACAGGTATGGGGCCCACCTGCCCAGAGGGCTCAGGCATCCCCGCCCATCACCCTGTACAGCCAGTGCCAGCTGTCTGAGCAACAGAGAGTTCCAGGGCCCTCTGGCTGCTGCCTTTCTCAGCCCTGGCATGCCAGCCCCCGAGCCTGCTGCCATGCTCCCTTGCTGCCCCTCAGGGCGCTGTCCCCACAGGGCCGGGCTGCCTGGGTGCCGCTGGCCAGGGTGCCAGCGGGCAGAGGCAGAGCCGGCGCTCAGCCCGGGCCCCTAGCCATGCCCAGGCCACGGTGCTGTGCCTGAGACCTGCCCTGAGACGGAGCTCTAACCCCGCAGAGCTGCCCTCGCCATGTGGAAAACCATCATGTGCTCGCCCAGGACTGCGGAGCCAGTGCTGCTGAACCTCCTGCATGTGCTGGGCAGCTGGCCAGAGCGCAGCACGTGCACCTCGGATGGGGACGAAACGGCTGTCTTTGCCCTGGCTGTGAGTTCCTGCAACTGGCCTTTGCTGGCCCCAAGGCCGCCTCTGCAGCAGCTCTCCTATGCTCTTCCCCCGCTGCATCTCCCTGCCTCAGGCGCTGGCCTGAGACTTGGCCCAGGGGCAGCTTCAGGCCCACCAGGCCCCGTGCTCCCCCTGCGTCTCTCCGGGCCTCTCCCTGCCAAGCTCGGGCCCTGCCACACGGACGCCTCGGCACTGAGCGCTGTCTCGGGGGGGGCTTTTTCCTTCGCAGGCCACCCTGGTGACGTGGAAGATCCTGCAGGAACCCCGCGTGCCACGGGTAGTGACGGTCTATTTCCCCCGCCTGTTTGTGCACCTGCTCTTCCAGGCGTTCTTCAGCACAGAAGAGGTGCCAGAGAAGGTGCATACCTTCTGGAAGGATTGCCAGGAAGAGCACGGCCTTGCCACCAGCCCCAACAGGTGCTCCATCCCAGTCGCCCTATCCCTGCCGCGTGGCCTGCCAAGGAGCCAGTGAGTGCCAGCGTGACCTGGGCTTTGCTCTGCACACAGGTTTGCAGTGCAGACCCTGAAGTGCCTGCTCTGCCTTCTCCAGTGTGAGCACGTGGTGCTGTCAATGGAAGGCAAGCGTGGCTGGGACGCGCTGCTCTGCGTTGATAGCCACCACTATGCCGTGGCGCTGCTGGCCGGGTGAGACCCCCCTTGTCCCCATTGCTCCCGGCATTTGTGCCCTGTGCCCGGGCTGTCGCACAGGGTCCCCGCGGCTGTGGGCCAAAGGGACGAGGGAGAGCCAAGCACACTGGCAAAGGCCTGCAAAGGAGGGTGCCCAGGAGCAGCCACATGCATGTCCAAGGGCCCAGGTCCCCCGGCAGGGTGCTGGGGAAAGACAAGAACTGTGTGACTCAGTGCTGGCAGAGGCTTCTCCCCCTGGCTCAGGGTCTTAGTGCCATTTTCCGCCTTCCAGGGAGATGCGCCACGCATCCAGGCACTTGTCTAAGTGCATCTTATGCTGCCTCCTTGAGATGCTCGGCACAGGGATGCCCTACTGGGATTTCCCTGCCCTGGCATTCCTTGCGGAGGTGAGCCTGAAGGCCAGCACTACCTGGCTGAGCTGCCTGCCAGCTCTCTGCCCTGTGGTGGCAGCAGCCGCCCAGGACGGTGCCCGCGCCCTGTGCTGCTGCCTGGGCCCAGGCCTGTGCGGCTCCGGGCTCCTGCCGGCCGGCTCCCCCGTCACTGCCCTGTGCCTTTCAGGTCCTCGAGTGCCTGGACTTGAGGGAATGCAGGGACAGCGTCATGGATGTCTTGTCAAGGCACCTGCGGAGGGAGCGCGCAGACATTGGCAGCCAGCTTCTCAGGGTCCTCCTCCCGCAAAGGGACGCTTCCCCGCTGGTGAGAAGAAGGGGGCAGCGGCTGAAGCCGTGCAGGCAGCGCGGGGCCGGGCAACGCAGTGGCTTGGCCTCGCCTGGGCTTCGGGCGCTGGGGCAGCTGCTCCCAGCCAGCTCTCCTGCCTCCCGCTTCAGTGCCCCAGCACTTGGCGACAGGCCTTTGGCCTCTGGGCCCCGCCGCACGGCAGCAGGGTGGCCTTTCACAAACTTGCCTTCCGCACAGGCCGAAAGAATGTGGAGCCTGACCGAGAGGCTGGCCGAGCTCCCGCGCCTCAGGATCACCACCGTTCTACTGGGCTATCTCTTCCTGGACAACGGTGCCCGCATACCCAGCCCCATCGCCCTGCAGCTGGCAAAGGTGATCCTGCCGCTCTTTGACAACGTAAGGCTCTGCGCCCCCAGCCACGGCCACTGGCTGCTGCCCGCACACTTGGTGCCCTGTGCAGATGCAGGCCTGCGCCAATGTGGGCCGGAAGCGGCCCATGCTGAGCTCTTCTTTCCTTCCTCTTCTACAGGCTGATAGCCAGGTGCAGCAGCTCTCCATGACTGTCTTTCAACGCTTGATGTCTGCTGTAGAAGAAGAAGGAAAAGAGCCCCTGATGACACAAGTGTGGCAGAGCCTGCTCCCACTGTTCTTCCGCTGCCATGATGAGAATCAGCCTGTGGCAGAGGTGAGGACTCGTGGGCTGCTGCTCTCCTCCTGGCAGGGGTCTCGGCCACCTCCTGCCCTGCGCCTGCTGGCCCGCTGCCTCCTCCAGGCCATGGCACAGGGATGCGGGTCCCGTGGCCTGGGCTGCGGGGCCATCTCCGCGTCTCTGCTGCTCTCCAGGCTTCTCGGGAAACGCTGCTTGGTGCGGTCAAGTTCCTGAAAAGGAAGGATCTCGAGAGAACTGCGAAGAAAGAGAAACTCTCCAAGTTTGCCGAGATCCTGGTAAGGACGGCCTGCAAGGCCCAGCCCCAGCCTGGAGAAGGCCCCCGAGGGCGGTGCTCAGCGTGCGGGCCGGGCGGCTGTGCCCCTGCCCGCTGCTACACGCAGAGGCCACGCGGGCTCTTCTCCAGGCTCCCGCGGGCCTGAGCCGGGCGCCCATGGAGCCCCGGCCCGGCGGGCCTGCGGGGCGGGGCCGGCACCGCGGCTCCCCGGGCAGCAGCCGGCCCTCTGCCGCCTCCCCTCGGGAGCCCGGCGCCAGCGGCTGCTGGCCGCGCCTCAGGGCTGCGCGGGCAGGGGAGGCCGGGGCCGGGCGCAGGCAGCGCCCGGCCGAGGGGCTGAGCCCGCGCCAAGCCGTCCCTCCCGCCGCTCTCTCCAGCTGGCAGAGGACAGGAGCAGAGCGGCCGAGCACCTGCGCCGGGCCCTGCGCTACCTGGAGAGCCCACAGGAGCCCCTGCGAGAGGCGGCCATCAGGTTCATGGGTGAGCCACGAGGCCGGGCTCCCTCCCCGGCCCGCCGCAGCTCGGCCCCAGCCCCGCCTGCCGGCCCGGCAGCGCCAGCCGCGCCCGGCGCCGTGAAGCCCCGCCTGGCCTCGGCGCCGCTGCCGCCCTCTGGCAGCCGTGCCCTTGGGCGGCAGCGTGCGGCAAGGGCCCGGCCTGAGCTTTCCCTGGCCAGCAGGCCGTGTGGCCACAGCGCCCACAGCGCCGCTGGCAGGGAGCTGTGCCGCTGGGGCCGTGACAGGCTCTGTGTTCACAGGGATGGCCGGGCGGCACCTGAGGGGGCAGCAGCAAGAGCTCCAGCTGATCTGCGCTGGTGAGTGAGGGCAGCGGGCAGAGCAGGGCGGCCGGCGGGGCGAGAGCCGCCAGCCCCGCCCCGCCTGCGGAGGGCTCTGCTCCCGTGGGCAGCGCACACTGAGATTTCAGGCCCACGTGTGCCATTCGTGGCCAGCAGCTTCAGCCTGATCCCCTGGCTGCCTGCTCCCCACTCCTGGCCATGCCAAGAGCCGGCTGGGATGGCCCTTGCAAGGGGGCTCTCTCCTCGCCTCCCCGCAGATGCAGCTTCTGACCGTGCCTCTGTTCCTCTCTCTTGCAGCCCTGGAACGCCTGACGGAGGACACCAGCAGTGCCCTGTCCCAGCTGGCACTGCAAACGCTGCGTGTCCTCCGGGCAATACAGCGTGGGCCATACACCGTCTTCCAGAGGCTGTGCAAGATCAGCTGCGCAGGGCAAGCAGGACTCGGCCTCGCCTCTCCGGGCTCAGCTGGCTGCACTGCGGGAGCTCTGGGGAGAGCTAAACTGGGAGGCTCTCTTTGCCGGGGCAACCCGAGCCAGGGGCAATTTTCCTTTTCTTTTGGATTTTCTCTTTTCTTTTCCATTTCTTATTTATATTTTAAATAGCAAGTAGAGTATCTTTTGTTTTTTGTATATATTATATATATATATATTTTTGTAGATATATATGTAAAAAAATAATGTGTTATGTAGTAACATTATATATAATCTGTTACTATATTATATTATAGTAACATATTATATATATGTTACTATATTAAGTAAAACACACAGATAAATATATATATATATTTTATATATGTTAGTTAATGTAGATTATTGTAAATAAATAAATTCGAGGATGTGTTATGATACACAGACTGCCAAGAGCTTTTCTTTGCTGCCCGGGGTCTGCAGGGCAAGAGGCAGGAAAGGGTGAACAGGGTGCTTGTGCTCAGCAGCAGAGCAGGCTGAGGGCTCCTGTGGCCCTGAAGGGGGAAAAGGCTGCTTGTGCACAGCCAGCTGCCCAGGCGTGCAGTGCCGCAGGGAAAACGGCCAGAAGCCCCGTTGGCCTTTGGTGCTTCCGCTGAAGCCTTTGTGCTGCCGACAGAGCGGCCGGGCAGGGGCCGGAGCTGCGGGGATCCCTGCCAGAGCGGTGCCTGGAGATGGCCACAAGCCCCGTGCCAGGCAGGAAGCGCCAGCCGTGTCCTCCTGCCCCTGTGCTGCTGGCTGCCTTGCTGAGGGCTCCCAGGGGCCTCTGGATGGGGCTCCTCCGGAGCTGCTGTGGGGCTGCGGCGCTGCTGCCGGGCAGCTGGGCCGGCCTGGGGGCCACCCCGAGGGGCTGGGGCACTGGGAAGCCCTGAGCAATTGGCTGTCAGAGGCCACAAGCAGCCCCCTGGCAGCCGCCTTGTTCCTGCCGCACTTGACTTGCAAGGCACAGCCTGGGCACTCTGGAACTAATAGCGCATCGGTGTTGTCGGAGAGCGAAATGCAGGGAATCCTCAGAGCTTTGCTCTTGTCAGCAAAGCTTAGCATTAAAGACAGCATTTGATCTGAAACCTTGGAAAGGGCTTCCAAACCCAGCTGCTCCAAGGGAGAACGTGCATTTCTAGTTGGTAGCATAGACACATGGAGGAAAGTTGAAGGCGAGGAAAGTTTAGAGTTGTAGAGTTCAAGATCTAGAAAAAATGAAAGTAGTTCCAATGGTAAACAAGAAGTTTAGGATGCAGTGCCCTAGCTTTGTGTGTCATAACATGATTGGCTAAGGAAGCTTACTATGTAGCATGAGTCCATAAGAGGAAATCTTGCAGCATGGGGTCCAAAACATAGACATGCTTGTTGGCAGTGTTGTCTCATTGGCCAACAAATCCTTCAAAGCTCTTGTAACTACAAGTCTTGCGGCCTTGTGAGCCATGGGGCGGAGACGTGAGCCAAACTCACCCTTCCTGTCTATGTGGAAGATAAGGAAAAGAAATGGCATCATCTGAAAACTCAAGAGCTCTGCTTTCCAGCTCCTTCCAAACTCCTTGGAATCCCGCAAAGTGTGATTTAGCTACAAACAGATGACAAGGACTCTTCATGCTGGCTCTTTGACTCCAAAGCAGCTGCTTTAGAATCTTTCCCATAAGCCTGTGTAGTTATGTGGCAGAAATGGATCAATTGAAGAAACTTTGAAGGGTATTTGGGGAGAAAGCCTGCCAGCAGGGGTCCCTGCTGATTGTGAAGTGTGCCACCAGCTGCAGGCCTTTCTGGGCTAAAAATATCATCAAGTCGCTTGCACTTGCTCATTTTGGCCTCTAAAAGCTGGGCCCACTTTCGGGGCAAATTTGGAGACCTCATCTATGGGTGGATGGAGCACCCAGGATTTTCCCAATTGCAGGTCCCCGGTGGAAAAGGGGGCTCCCCAGCAACTGCGCATCTGCAAGATGAAAAACAATTGTCTTGGTTTGAAAAGCCGGGTGTCTGCTAAGGAAGGCAGAAGCCTTCTCGGAAATGGAAAACGTAAACCCCCTCCCTTCCAATGATTATCATTTAGACATTAAAAAGCTCTCAGGGAAAGAGACGGGAATAGGACTGAGCCCGCAGAGCAGGGCAGCGTTTGCTGATGGCCTGAGCCCTTGCTAAAGATCCTGTCGGGCTGTCTTAGACACCCGAGGCCAGGGATTGCTCCCAGCCTGGGCCGCTTTGGTTGGCCTGGGGGCGGCCCCAGGGCAGAAGGCAGCGTCTGCAAGGGCCCTGGGTGCCACGCTGCAGAACGGTCAGCGTGGCATGGAACGGAAGCCGGTATCCAAGGGCCCTTGGTGACAGAAGCTTGCCCGGGTGCACGGAACCCGCAACGGTGCAGAAGGGGACAGAGCGGTGCCGTGAGGAGCCCCCGCACAGCGCGCTCCTTCCCTTCTGAGCCGGAGCTTTTCCGCGGCCTCGTTGCTGCAGCTGAGCTCGAGGCCAGAGCACAGAACTCGCTGACCCGTGGCCTTCCGAGGCCTCAATTGTGCAGCTGCCCTCAAGGGCAGAGCGTGGGCCTTGGTGTCCCGGAGCTTTTCCAGGGCATCTCTCCTGCGAGTAGCTCCGGTCACTGACATGGAGCAGAGAGCCCCGAGAGTGCCCAAGCTGGCTTGGGTAGAGGAGGAGGAGGAGGAGGAGGAGGAAGAACGCCCTGGAGCCGCCCCAGCACAGCAGACTGAAGAGGTGGTGCCATTCCATCCACCGCAGGAGGGTGAGTGGCAGAGCTGGGCCACAGGGCTGGAGCCTGCAGCCAGCTTGGCCCCATGCCATCCCATTGCCTGGGGACATGCCCAGGGACAGGATGGAAGAGGGGCCGGGCAGACAGGCTGCAATGGCCCCGCTCCTTCCCCCTGGGGCATGCCAGGGCTCTCCCTGCCTGGGGAGCACGGCTCTAGGCCGTCTTCTCCGGCCTCTCCCGCAGCCCCTCAGCTCTGGCTGCGCTCTCTCTTTGCCAGATGCAGCCGTGGAGCGCACGCAAGAGCAGCAATCCAGCCTTGGCCGCTTCCGCAGAACAGCGCAGGTACCTGCAGCCACCCCCAGCTGGGCTGGGCCTGCTGTCCCTGCTCAGCCGAGTTGCGTGGACATGGAGCAGTCCATGCAACAGGCCCGGCTTCTTGCCCTTCTCCTACAGCTCGTTCTCGCCTTCGTCCAGAGCATTCAGCAGGGAGAGACCAACACCACTGGCACTGGGCTCAGAGCTCACTCAGAGCTCCTCAAACTTGAGACCAGTGCCGCCCTGCTGGATTTGCTGGTGGACAGGGGTGTTTGCAGGCCAGAGCAAGTAAGCAGCCTGTGGCCAGGCTTCAACTCCCCCGTGAGTCACGTGGCTTCCCAAGCCACGCCTGCTGGTCCCTGGGAGCCTTTGAGGCCACGGCAGTGCGCTGGGAAGGGAAGCACTTCTCTGGGGACGCTGGGGACACGGCTCCCTCTGGCAGCTTTCCGAGTCTCCCCGTGCCTTCTCCAGGTGCCCGCCATGGTGAGCTACATTCACCGATGGCTCGTGGCCAACGCTTCTGCCGAGCACAGGCTGGACAAGACCCTGCTCAATCTCACCAGAGCACACCCGGATGACGTGGCCGTGACGCTCCTGCGTGTGGCCCCGTCCTGTGACAGGTATGGGGCCCACCTGCCCAGAGGGCTCAGGCATCCCCGCCCATCACCCTGTACAGCCAGTGCCAGCTGTCTGAGCAACAGAGAGTTCCAGGGCCCTCTGGCTGCTGCCTTTCTCAGCCCTGGCATGCCAGCCCCCGAGCCTGCTGCCATGCTCCCTTGCTGCCCCTCAGGGCGCTGTCCCCACAGGGCCGGGCTGCCTGGGTGCCGCTGGCCAGGGGGCCAGCGGGCAGAGGCAGAGCCGGCGCTCAGCCCGGGCCCCTAGCCATGCCCAGGCCACGGTGCTGTGCCTGAGACCTGCCCTGAGACGGAGCTCTAACCCCGCAGAGCTGCCCTCGCCATGTGGAAAACCATCATGTGCTCGCCCAGGACTGCGGAGCCAGTGCTGCTGAACCTCCTGCATGTGCTGGGCAGCTGGCCAGAGCGCAGCACGTGCACCTCGGATGGGGATGAAACGGCTGTCTTTGCCCTGGCTGTGAGTTCCTGCAACTGGCCTTTGCTGGCCCCAAGGCCGCCTCTGCAGCAGCTCTCCTATGCTCTTCCCCCGCTGCATCTCCCTGCCTCAGGCGCTGGCCTGAGACTTGGCCCAGGGGCAGCTTCAGGCCCACCAGGCCCCGTGCTCCCCCTGCGTCTCTCCGGGCCTCTCCCTGCCAAGCTCGGGCCCTGCCACACGGACGCCTCGGCACTGAGCGCTGTCTCGGGGGGGGCTTTTTCCTTCACAGGCCACCCTGGTGACGTGGAAGATCCTGCAGGAACCCCGCGTGCCACGGGTAGTGACGGTCTATTTCCCCCGCCTGTTTGTGCACCTGCTCTTCCAGGCGTTCTTCAGCACAGAAGAGGTGCCAGAGAAGGTGCATACCTTCTGGAAGGATTGCCAGGAAGAGCACGGCCTTGCCACCAGCCCCAACAGGTGCTCCATCCCAGTCGCCCTATCCCTGCCGCGTGGCCTGCCAAGGAGCCAGTGAGTGCCAGCGTGACCTGGGCTTTGCTCTGCACACAGGTTTGCAGTGCAGACCCTGAAGTGCCTGCTCTGCCTTCTCCAGTGTGAGCACGTGGTGCTGTCAATGGAAGGCAAGCGTGGCTGGGACGCGCTGCTCTGCGTTGATAGCCACCACTATGCCGTGGCGCTGCTGGCCGGGTGAGACCCCCCCTTGTCCCCATTGCTCCCGGCATTTGTGCCCTGTGCCCGGGCTGTCGCACAGGGTCCCCGTGGCTGTGGGCCAAAGGGACGAGGGAGAGCCAAGCACACTGGCAAAGGCCTGCAAAGGAGGGTGCCCAGGAGCAGCCACATGCATGTCCAAGGGCCCAGGTCCCCCGGCAGGGTGCTGGGGAAAGACAAGAACTGTGTGACTCAGTGCTGGCAGAGGCTTCTCCCCCTGGCTCAGGGTCTTAGTGCCATTTTCCGCCTTCCAGGGAGATGCGCCATGCATCCAGGCACTTGTCTAAGTGCATCTTATGCTGCCTCCTTGAGATGCTCGGCACAGGGATGCCCTACTGGGATTTCCCTGCCCTGGCATTCCTTGCGGAGGTGAGCCTGAAGGCCAGCACTACCTGGCTGAGCTGCCTGCCAGCTCTCTGCCCTGTGGTGGCAGCAGCCGCCCAGGACGGTGCCCGCGCCCTGTGCTGCTGCCTGGGCCCAGGCCTGTGCGGCTCCGGGCTCCTGCCGGCCGGCTCCCCCGTCACTGCCCTGTGCCTTTCAGGTCCTCGAGTGCCTGGACTTGAGGGAATGCAGGGACAGCGTCATGGATGTCTTGTCAAGGCACCTGCGGAGGGAGCACGCAGACATTGGCAGCCAGCTTCTCAGGGTCCTCCTCCCGCAAAGGGACGCTTCCCCGCTGGTGAGAAGAAGGGGGCAGCGGCTGAAGCCGTGCAGGCAGCGCGGGGCCGGGCAACGCAGTGGCTTGGCCTCGCCTGGGCTTCGGGCGCTGGGGCAGCTGCTCCCAGCCAGCTCTCCTGCCTCCCGCTTCAGTGCCCCAGCACTTGGCGACAGGCCTTTGGCCTCTGGGCCCCGCCGCACGGCAGCAGGGTGGCCTTTCACAAACTTGCCTTCCGCACAGGCCGAAAGAATGTGGAGCCTGACCGAGAGGCTGGCCGAGCTCCCGCGCCTCAGGATCACCACCGTTCTACTGGGCTATCTCTTCCTGGACAACGGTGCCCGCATACCCAGCCCCATCGCCCTGCAGCTGGCAAAGGTGATCCTGCCGCTCTTTGACAACGTAAGGCTCTGCGCCCCCAGCCACGGCCACTGGCTGCTGCCCGCACACTTGGTGCCCTGTGCAGATGCAGGCCTGCGCCAATGTGGGCCGGAAGCGGCCCATGCTGAGCTCTTCTTTCCTTCCTCTTCTACAGGCTGATAGCCAGGTGCAGCAGCTCTCCATGACTGTCTTTCAACGCTTGATGTCTGCTGTAGAAGAAGAAGGAAAAGAGCCCCTGATGACACAAGTGTGGCAGAGCCTGCTCCCACTGTTCTTCCGCTGCCATGATGAGAATCAGCCTGTGGCAGAGGTGAGGACTCGTGGGCTGCTGCTCTCCTCCTGGCAGGGGTCTCGGCCACCTCCTGCCCTGCGCCTGCTGGCCCGCTGCCTCCTCCAGGCCATGGCACAGGGATGCGGGTCCCGTGGCCTGGGCTGCGGGGCCATCTCCGCGTCTCTGCTGCTCTCCAGGCTTCTCGGGAAACGCTGCTTGGTGCGGTCAAGTTCCTGAAAAGGAAGGATCTCGAGAGAACTGCGAAGAAAGAGAAACTCTCCAAGTTTGCCGAGATCCTGGTAAGGACGGCCTGCAAGGCCCAGCCCCAGCCTGGAGAAGGCCCCCGAGGGCGGTGCTCAGCGTGCGGGCCGGGCGGCTGTGCCCCTGCCCGCTGCTACACGCAGAGGCCACGCGGGCTCTTCTCCAGGCTCCCGCGGGCCTGAGCCGGGCGCCCATGGAGTCCCGGCCCGGCGGGCCTGCGGGGCGGGGCCGGCACCGCGGCTCCCCGGGCAGCAGCCGGCCCTCTGCCGCCTCCCCTCGGGAGCCCGGCGCCAGCGGCTGCTGGCCGCGCCTCAGGGCTGCGCGGGCAGGGGAGGCCGGGGCCGGGCGCAGGCAGCGCCCGGCCGAGGGGCTGAGCCCGCGCCAAGCCGTCCCTCCCGCCGCTCTCTCCAGCTGGCAGAGGACAGGAGCAGAGCGGCCGAGCACCTGCGCCGGGCCCTGCGCTACCTGGAGAGCCCACAGGAGCCCCTGCGAGAGGCGGCCATCAGGTTCATGGGTGAGCCACGAGGCCGGGCTCCCTCCCCGGCCCGCCGCAGCTCGGCCCCAGCCCCGCCTGCCGGCCCGGCAGCGCCAGCCGCACCCGGCGCCGTGAAGCCCCGCCTGGCCTCGGCGCCGCTGCCGCCCTCTGGCAGCCGTGCCCTTGGGCGGCAGCGTGCGGCAAGGGCCCGGCCTGAGCTTTCCCTGGCCAGCAGGCCGTGTGGCCACAGCGCCCACAGCGCCGCTGGCAGGGAGCTGTGCCGCTGGGGCCGTGACAGGCTCTGTGTTCACAGGGATGGCCGGGCGGCACCTGAGGGGGCAGCAGCAAGAGCTCCAGCTGATCTGCGCTGGTGAGTGAGGGCAGCGGGCAGAGCAGGGCGGCCGGCGGGGCGAGAGCCGCCAGCCCCGCCCCGCCTGCGGAGGGCTCTGCTCCCGTGGGCAGCGCACACTGAGATTTCAGGCCCACGTGTGCCATTCGTGGCCAGCAGCTTCAGCCTGATCCCCTGGCTGCCTGCTCCCCACTCCTGGCCATGCCAAGAGCCGGCTGGGATGGCCCTTGCAAGGGGGCTCTCTCCTCGCCTCCCCGCAGATGCAGCTTCTGACCGTGCCTCTGTTCCTCTCTCTTGCAGCCCTGGAACGCCTGACGGAGGACACCAGCAGTGCCCTGTCCCAGCTGGCACTGCAAACGCTGCGTGTCCTCCGGGCAATACAGCGTGGGCCATACACCGTCTTCCAGAGGCTGCAAGATCAGCTGCGCAGGGCAAGCAGGACTCGGCCTCGCCTCTCCGGGCTCAGCTGGCTGCACTGCGGGAGCTCTGGGGAGAGCTAAACTGGGAGGCTCTCTTTGCCGGGGCAACCCGAGCCAGGGGCAATTTTCCTTTTCTTTTGGATTTTCTCTTTTCTTTTCCATTTCTTATTTATATTTTAAATAGCAAGTAGAGTATCTTTTGGTTTTTGTATATATTATATATATATATATATATTTTTGTAGATATATATGTAAAAAAATAATGTGTTATGTAGTAACATTATATATAATCTGTTACTATATTATATTATAGTAACATATTATATATATGTTACTATATTAAGTAAAACACACAGAGAAATATATATATATATTTTATATATGTTAGTTAATGTAGATTATTGTAAATAAATAAATTTGAGGATGTGTTATGATACACAGACTGCCAAGAGCTTTTCTTTGCTGCCCGGGGTCTGCAGGGCAAGAGGCAGGAAAGGGTGAACAGGGTGCTTGTGCTCAGCAGCAGAGCAGGCTGAGGGCTCCTGTGGCCCTGAAGGGGGAAAAGGCTGCTTGTGCACAGCCAGCTGCCCAGGCGTGCAGTGCCGCAGGGAAAACGGCCAGAAGCCCCGTTGGCCTTTGGTGCTTCCGCTGAAGCCTTTGTGCTGCCGACAGAGCGGCCGGGCAGGGGCCGGAGCTGCGGGGATCCCTGCCAGAGCGGTGCCTGGAGATGGCCACAAGCCCTGTGCCAGGCAGGAAGCGCCAGCCGTGTCCTCCTGCCCCTGTGCTGCTGGCTGCCTTGCTGAGGGCTCCCAGGGGCCTCTGGATGGGGCTCCTCCGGAGCTGCTGTGGGGCTGCGGCGCTGCTGCCGGGCAGCTGGGCCGGCCTGGGGGCCACCCCGAGGGGCTGGGGCACTGGGAAGCCCTGAGCAATTGGCTGTCAGAGGCCACAAGCAGCCCCCTGGCAGCCGCCTTGTTCCTGCCGCACTTGACTTGCAAGGCACAGCCTGGGCACTCTGGAACTAATAGCGCATCGGTGTTGTCGGAGAGCGAAATGCAGGGAATCCTCAGAGCTTTGCTCTTGTCAGCAAAGCTTAGCATTAAAGACAGCATTTGATCTGAAACCTTGGAAAGGGCTTCCAAACCCAGCTGCTCCAAGGGAGAACGTGCATTTCTAGTTGGTAGCATAGACACATGGAGGAAAGTTGAAGGCGAGGAAAGTTTAGAGTTGTAGAGTTCAAGATCTAGAAAAAATGAAAGTAGTTCCAATGGTAAACAAGAAGTTTAGGATGCAGTGCCCTAGCTTTGTGTGTCATAACATGATTGGCTAAGGAAGCTTACTATGTAGCATGAGTCCATAAGAGGAAATCTTGCAGCATGGGGTCCAAAACATAGACATGCTTGTTGGCAGTGTTGTCTCATTGGCCAACAAATCCTTCAAAGCTCTTGTAACTACAAGTCTTGCGGCCTTGTGAGCCATGGGGCGGAGACGTGAGCCAAACTCACCCTTCCTGTCTATGTGGAAGATAAGGAAAAGAAATGGCATCATCTGAAAACTCAAGAGCTCTGCTTTCCAGCTCCTTCCAAACTCCTTGGAATCCCGCAAAGTGTGATTTAGCTACAAACAGATGACAAGGACTCTTCATGCTGGCTCTTTGACTCCAAAGCAGCTGCTTTAGAATCTTTCCCATAAGCCTGTGTAGTTATGTGGCAGAAATGGATCAATTGAAGAAACTTTGAAGGGTATTTGGGGAGAAAGCCTGCCAGCAGGGGTCCCTGCTGATTGTGAAGTGTGCCACCAGCTGCAGGCCTTTCTGGGCTAAAAATATCATCAAGTCGCTTGCACTTGCTCATTTTGGCCTCTAAAAGCTGGGCCCACTTTCGGGGCAAATTTGGAGACCTCATCTATGGGTGGATGGAGCACCCAGGATTTTCCCAATTGCAGGTCCCCGGTGGAAAAGGGGGCTCCCCAGCAACTGCGCATCTGCAAGATGAAAAACAATTGTCTTGGTTTGAAAAGCCGGGTGTCTGCTAAGGAAGGCAGAAGCCTTCTCGGAAATGGAAAACGTAAACCCCCTCCCTTCCAATGATTATCATTTAGACATTAAAAAGCTCTCAGGGAAAGAGACGGGAATAGGACTGAGCCCGCAGAGCAGGGCAGCGTTTGCTGATGGCCTGAGCCCTTGCTAAAGATCCTGTCGGGCTGTCTTAGACACCCGAGGCCAGGGATTGCTCCCAGCCTGGGCCGCTTTGGTTGGCCTGGGGGCGGCCCCAGGGCAGAAGGCAGCGTCTGCAAGGGCCCTGGGTGCCACGCTGCAGAACGGTCAGCGTGGCATGGAACGGAAGCCGGTATCCAAGGGCCCTTGGTGACAGAAGCTTGCCCGGGTGCACGGAACCCGCAACGGTGCAGAAGGGGACAGAGCGGTGCCGTGAGGAGCCCCCGCACAGCGCGCTCCTTCCCTTCTGAGCCGGAGCTTTTCCGCGGCCTCGTTGCTGCGGCTGAGCTCGAGGCCAGAGCACAGAACTCGCTGACCCGTGGCCTTCCGAGGCCTCAATTGTGCAGCTGCCCTCAAGGGCAGAGCGTGGGCCTTGGTGTCCCGGAGCTTTTCCAGGGCATCTCTCCTGCGAGTAGCTCCGGTCACTGACATGGAGCAGAGAGCCCCGAGAGTGCCCAAGCTGGCTTGGGTAGAGGAGGAGGAGGAGGAGGAGGAGGAAGAACGCCCTGGAGCCGCCCCAGCACAGCAGACTGAAGAGGTGGTGCCATTCCATCCACCGCAGGAGGGTGAGTGGCAGAGCTGGGCCACAGGGCTGGAGCCTGCAGCCAGCTTGGCCCCATGCCATCCCATTGCCTGGGGACATGCCCAGGGACAGGATGGAAGAGGGGCCGGGCAGACAGGCTGCAATGGCCCCGCTCCTTCCCCCTGGGGCATGCCAGGGCTCTCCCTGCCTGGGGAGCACGGCTCTAGGCCGTCTTCTCCGGCCTCTCCCGCAGCCCCTCAGCTCTGGCTGCGCTCTCTCTTTGCCAGATGCAGCCGTGGAGCGCACGCAAGAGCAGCAATCCAGCCTTGGCCGCTTCCGCAGAACAGCGCAGGTACCTGCAGCCACCCCCAGCTGGGCTGGGCCTGCTGTCCCTGCTCAGCCGAGTTGCGTGGACATGGAGCAGTCCATGCAACAGGCCCGGCTTCTTGCCCTTCTCCTACAGCTCGTTCTCGCCTTCGTCCAGAGCATTCGGCAGGGAGAGACCAACACCACTGGCACTGGGCTCAGAGCTCACTCAGAGCTCCTCAAACTTGAGACCAGTGCCGCCCTGCTGGATTTGCTGGTGGACAGGGGTGTTTGCAGGCCAGAGCAAGTAAGCAGCCTGTGGCCAGGCTTCAACTCCCCCGTGAGTCACGTGGCTTCCCAAGCCACGCCTGCTGGTCCCTGGGAGCCTTTGAGGCCACGGCAGTGCGCTGGGAAGGGAAGCACTTCTCTGGGGACGCTGGGGACACGGCTCCCTCTGGCAGCTTTCCGAGTCTCCCCGTGCCTTCTCCAGGTGCCCGCCATGGTGAGCTACATTCACCGATGGCTCGTGGCCAACGCTTCTGCCGAGCACAGGCTGGACAAGACCCTGCTCAATCTCACCAGAGCACACCCGGATGACGTGGCCGTGACGCTCCTGCGTGTGGCCCCGTCCTGTGACAGGTATGGGGCCCACCTGCCCAGAGGGCTCAGGCATCCCCGCCCATCACCCTGTACAGCCAGTGCCAGCTGTCTGAGCAACAGAGAGTTCCAGGGCCCTCTGGCTGCTGCCTTTCTCAGCCCTGGCATGCCAGCCCCCGAGCCTGCTGCCATGCTCCCTTGCTGCCCCTCAGGGCGCTGTCCCCACAGGGCCGGGCTGCCTGGGTGCCGCTGGCCAGGGTGCCAGCGGGCAGAGGCAGAGCCGGCGCTCAGCCCGGGCCCCTAGCCATGCCCAGGCCACGGTGCTGTGCCTGAGACCTGCCCTGAGACGGAGCTCTAACCCCGCAGAGCTGCCCTCGCCATGTGGAAAACCATCATGTGCTCGCCCAGGACTGCGGAGCCAGTGCTGCTGAACCTCCTGCATGTGCTGGGCAGCTGGCCAGAGCGCAGCACGTGCACCTCGGATGGGGACGAAACGGCTGTCTTTGCCCTGCCTGTGAGTTCCTGCAACTGGCCTTTGCTGGCCCCAAGGCCGCCTCTGCAGCAGCTCTCCTATGCTCTTCCCCCGCTGCATCTCCCTGCCTCAGGCGCTGGCCTGAGACTTGGCCCAGGGGCAGCTTCAGGCCCACCAGGCCCCGTGCTCCCCCTGCGTCTCTCCGGGCCTCTCCCTGCCAAGCTCGGGCCCTGCCACACGGACGCCTCGGCACTGAGCGCTGTCTCGGGGGGGGCTTTTTCCTTCGCAGGCCACCCTGGTGACGTGGAAGATCCTGCAGGAACCCCGCGTGCCACGGGTAGTGACGGTCTATTTCCCCCGCCTGTTTGTGCACCTGCTCTTCCAGGCGTTCTTCAGCACAGAAGAGGTGCCAGAGAAGGTGCATACCTTCTGGAAGGATTGCCAGGAAGAGCACGGCCTTGCCACCAGCCCCAACAGGTGCTCCATCCCAGTCGCCCTATCCCTGCCGCGTGGCCTGCCAAGGAGCCAGTGAGTGCCAGCGTGACCTGGGCTTTGCTCTGCACACAGGTTTGCAGTGCAGACCCTGAAGTGCCTGCTCTGCCTTCTCCAGTGTGAGCACGTGGTGCTGTCAATGGAAGGCAAGCGTGGCTGGGACGCGCTGCTCTGCGTTGATAGCCACCACTATGCCGTGGCGCTGCTGGCCGGGTGAGACCCCCCTTGTCCCCATTGCTCCCGGCATTTGTGCCCTGTGCCCGGGCTGTCGCACAGGGTCCCCGTGGCTGTGGGCCAAAGGGACGAGGGAGAGCCAAGCACACTGGCAAAGGCCTGCAAAGGAGGGTGCCCAGGAGCAGCCACATGCATGTCCAAGGGCCCAGGTCCCCCGGCAGGGTGCTGGGGAAAGACAAGAACTGTGTGACTCAGTGCTGGCAGAGGCTTCTCCCCCTGGCTCAGGGTCTTAGTGCCATTTTCCGCCTTCCAGGGAGATGCGCCACGCATCCAGGCACTTGTCTAAGTGCATCTTATGCTGCCTCCTTGAGATGCTCGGCACAGGGATGCCCTACTGGGATTTCCCTGCCCTGGCATTCCTTGCGGAGGTGAGCCTGAAGGCCAGCACTACCTGGCTGAGCTGCCTGCCAGCTCTCTGCCCTGTGGTGGCAGCAGCCGCCCAGGACGGTGCCCGCGCCCTGTGCTGCTGCCTGGGCCCAGGCCTGTGCGGCTCCGGGCTCCTGCCGGCCGGCTCCCCCGTCACTGCCCTGTGCCTTTCAGGTCCTCGAGTGCCTGGACTTGAGGGAATGCAGGGACAGCGTCATGGATGTCTTGTCAAGGCACCTGCGGAGGGAGCACGCAGACATTGGCAGCCAGCTTCTCAGGGTCCTCCTCCCGCAAAGGGACGCTTCCCCGCTGGTGAGAAGAAGGGGGCAGCGGCTGAAGCCGTGCAGGCAGCGCGGGGCCGGGCAACGCAGTGGCTTGGCCTCGCCTGGGCTTCGGGCGCTGGGGCAGCTGCTCCCAGCCAGCTCTCCTGCCTCCCGCTTCAGTGCCCCAGCACTTGGCGACAGGCCTTTGGCCTCTGGGCCCCGCCGCACGGCAGCAGGGTGGCCTTTCACAAACTTGCCTTCCGCACAGGCCGAAAGAATGTGGAGCCTGACCGAGAGGCTGGCCGAGCTCCCGCGCCTCAGGATCACCACCGTTCTACTGGGCTATCTCTTCCTGGACAACGGTGCCCGCATACCCAGCCCCATCGCCCTGCAGCTGGCAAAGGTGATCCTGCCGCTCTTTGACAACGTAAGGCTCTGCGCCCCCAGCCACGGCCACTGGCTGCTGCCCGCACACTTGGTGCCCTGTGCAGATGCAGGCCTGCGCCAATGTGGGCCGGAAGCGGCCCATGCTGAGCTCTTCTTTCCTTCCTCTTCTACAGGCTGATAGCCAGGTGCAGCAGCTCTCCATGACTGTCTTTCAACGCTTGATGTCTGCTGTAGAAGAAGAAGGAAAAGAGCCCCTGATGACACAAGTGTGGCAGAGCCTGCTCCCACTGTTCTTCCGCTGCCATGATGAGAATCAGCCTGTGGCAGAGGTGAGGACTCGTGGGCTGCTGCTCTCCTCCTGGCAGGGGTCTCGGCCACCTCCTGCCCTGCGCCTGCTGGCCCGCTGCCTCCTCCAGGCCATGGCACAGGGATGCGGGTCCCGTGGCCTGGGCTGCGGGGCCATCTCCGCGTCTCTGCTGCTCTCCAGGCTTCTCGGGAAACGCTGCTTGGTGCGGTCAAGTTCCTGAAAAGGAAGGATCTCGAGAGAACTGCGAAGAAAGAGAAACTCTCCAAGTTTGCCGAGATCCTGGTAAGGACGGCCTGCAAGGCCCAGCCCCAGCCTGGAGAAGGCCCCCGAGGGCGGTGCTCAGCGTGCGGGCCGGGCGGCTGTGCCCCTGCCCGCTGCTACACGCAGAGGCCACGCGGGCTCTTCTCCAGGCTCCCGCGGGCCTGAGCCGGGCGCCCATGGAGCCCCGGCCCGGCGGGCCTGCGGGGCGGGGCCGGCACCGCGGCTCCCCGGGCAGCAGCCGGCCCTCTGCCGCCTCCCCTCGGGAGCCCGGCGCCAGCGGCTGCTGGCCGCGCCTCAGGGCTGCGCGGGCAGGGGAGGCCGGGGCCGGGCGCAGGCAGCGCCCGGCCGAGGGGCTGAGCCCGCGCCAAGCCGTCCCTCCCGCCGCTCTCTCCAGCTGGCAGAGGACAGGAGCAGAGCGGCCGAGCACCTGCGCCGGGCCCTGCGCTACCTGGAGAGCCCACAGGAGCCCCTGCGAGAGGCGGCCATCAGGTTCATGGGTGAGCCACGAGGCCGGGCTCCCTCCCCGGCCCGCCGCAGCTCGGCCCCAGCCCCGCCTGCCGGCCCGGCAGCGCCAGCCGCGCCCGGCGCCGTGAAGCCCCGCCTGGCCTCGGCGCCGCTGCCGCCCTCTGGCAGCCGTGCCCTTGGGCGGCAGCGTGCGGCAAGGGCCCGGCCTGAGCTTTCCCTGGCCAGCAGGCCGTGTGGCCACAGCGCCCACAGCGCCGCTGGCAGGGAGCTGTGCCGCTGGGGCCGTGACAGGCTCTGTGTTCACAGGGATGGCCGGGCGGCACCTGAGGGGGCAGCAGCAAGAGCTCCAGCTGATCTGCGCTGGTGAGTGAGGGCAGCGGGCTGAGCAGGGCGGCCGGCGGGGCGAGAGCCGCCAGCCCCGCCCCGCCTGCGGAGGGCTCTGCTCCCGTGGGCAGCGCACACTGAGATTTCAGGCCCACGTGTGCCATTCGTGGCCAGCAGCTTCAGCCTGATCCCCTGGCTGCCTGCTCCCCACTCCTGGCCATGCCAAGAGCCAGCTGGGATGGCCCTTGCAAGGGGGCTCTCTCCTCGCCTCCCCGCAGATGCAGCTTCTGACCGTGCCTCTGTTCCTCTCTCTTGCAGCCCTGGAACGCCTGACGGAGGACACCAGCAGTGCCCTGTCCCAGCTGGCACTGCAAACGCTGCGTGTCCTCCGGGCAATACAGCGTGGGCCATACACCGTCTTCCAGAGGCTGCAAGATCAGCTGCGCAGGGCAAGCAGGACTCGGCCTCGCCTCTCCGGGCTCAGCTGGCTGCACTGCGGGAGCTCTGGGGAGAGCTAAACTGGGAGGCTCTCTTTGCCGGGGCAACCCGAGCCAGGGGCAATTTTCCTTTTCTTTTGGATTTTCTCTTTTCTTTTCCATTTCTTATTTATATTTTAAATAGCAAGTAGAGTATCTTTTGGTTTTTGTATATATTATATATATATATATATATTTTTGTAGATATATATGTAAAAAAATAATGTGTTATGTAGTAACATTATATATAATCTGTTACTATATTATATTATAGTAACATATTATATATATGTTACTATATTAAGTAAAACACACAGAGAAATATATATATATATTTTATATATGTTAGTTAATGTAGATTATTGTAAATAAATAAATTCGAGGATGTGTTATGATACACAGACTGCCAAGAGCTTTTCTTTGCTGCCCGGGGTCTGCAGGGCAAGAGGCAGGAAAGGGTGAACAGGGTGCTTGTGCTCAGCAGCAGAGCAGGCTGAGGGCTCCTGTGGCCCTGAAGGGGGAAAAGGCTGCTTGTGCACAGCCAGCTGCCCAGGCGTGCAGTGCCGCAGGGAAAACGGCCAGAAGCCCCGTTGGCCTTTGGTGCTTCCGCTGAAGCCTTTGTGCTGCCGACAGAGCGGCCGGGCAGGGGCCGGAGCTGCGGGGATCCCTGCCAGAGCGGTGCCTGGAGATGGCCACAAGCCCCGTGCCAGGCAGGAAGCGCCAGCCGTGTCCTCCTGCCCCTGTGCTGCTGGCTGCCTTGCTGAGGGCTCCCAGGGGCCTCTGGATGGGGCTCCTCCGGAGCTGCTGTGGGGCTGCGGCGCTGCTGCCGGGCAGCTGGGCCGGCCTGGGGGCCACCCCGAGGGGCTGGGGCACTGGGAAGCCCTGAGCAATTGGCTGTCAGAGGCCACAAGCAGCCCCCTGGCAGCCGCCTTGTTCCTGCCGCACTTGACTTGCAAGGCACAGCCTGGGCACTCTGGAACTAATAGCGCATCGGTGTTGTCGGAGAGCGAAATGCAGGGAATCCTCAGAGCTTTGCTCTTGTCAGCAAAGCTTAGCATTAAAGACAGCATTTGATCTGAAACCTTGGAAAGGGCTTCCAAACCCAGCTGCTCCAAGGGAGAACGTGCATTTCTAGTTGGTAGCATAGACACATGGAGGAAAGTTGAAGGCGAGGAAAGTTTAGAGTTGTAGAGTTCAAGATCTAGAAAAAATGAAAGTAGTTCCAATGGTAAACAAGAAGTTTAGGATGCAGTGCCCTAGCTTTGTGTGTCATAACATGATTGGCTAAGGAAGCTTACTATGTAGCATGAGTCCATAAGAGGAAATCTTGCAGCATGGGGTCCAAAACATAGACATGCTTGTTGGCAGTGTTGTCTCATTGGCCAACAAATCCTTCAAAGCTCTTGTAACTACAAGTCTTGCGGCCTTGTGAGCCATGGGGCGGAGACGTGAGCCAAACTCACCCTTCCTGTCTATGTGGAAGATAAGGAAAAGAAATGGCATCATCTGAAAACTCAAGAGCTCTGCTTTCCAGCTCCTTCCAAACTCCTTGGAATCCCGCAAAGTGTGATTTAGCTACAAACAGATGACAAGGACTCTTCATGCTGGCTCTTTGACTCCAAAGCAGCTGCTTTAGAATCTTTCCCATAAGCCTGTGTAGTTATGTGGCAGAAATGGATCAATTGAAGAAACTTTGAAGGGTATTTGGGGAGAAAGCCTGCCAGCAGGGGTCCCTGCTGATTGTGAAGTGTGCCACCAGCTGCAGGCCTTTCTGGGCTAAAAATATCATCAAGTCGCTTGCACTTGCTCATTTTGGCCTCTAAAAGCTGGGCCCACTTTCGGGGCAAATTTGGAGACCTCATCTATGGGTGGATGGAGCACCCAGGATTTTCCCAATTGCAGGTCCCCGGTGGAAAAGGGGGCTCCCCAGCAACTGCGCATCTGCAAGATGAAAAACAATTGTCTTGGTTTGAAAAGCCGGGTGTCTGCTAAGGAAGGCAGAAGCCTTCTCGGAAATGGAAAACGTAAACCCCCTCCCTTCCAATGATTATCATTTAGACATTAAAAAGCTCTCAGGGAAAGAGACGGGAATAGGACTGAGCCCGCAGAGCAGGGCAGCGTTTGCTGATGGCCTGAGCCCTTGCTAAAGATCCTGTCGGGCTGTCTTAGACACCCGAGGCCAGGGATTGCTCCCAGCCTGGGCCGCTTTGGTTGGCCTGGGGGCGGCCCCAGGGCAGAAGGCAGCGTCTGCAAGGGCCCTGGGTGCCACGCTGCAGAACGGTCAGCGTGGCATGGAACGGAAGCCGGTATCCAAGGGCCCTTGGTGACAGAAGCTTGCCCGGGTGCACGGAACCCGCAACGGTGCAGAAGGGGACAGAGCGGTGCCGTGAGGAGCCCCCGCACAGCGCGCTCCTTCCCTTCTGAGCCGGAGCTTTTCCGCGGCCTCGTTGCTGCGGCTGAGCTCGAGGCCAGAGCACAGAACTCGCTGACCCGTGGCCTTCCGAGGCCTCAATTGTGCAGCTGCCCTCAAGGGCAGAGCGTGGGCCTTGGTGTCCCGGAGCTTTTCCAGGGCATCTCTCCTGCGAGTAGCTCCGGTCACTGACATGGAGCAGAGAGCCCCGAGAGTGCCCAAGCTGGCTTGGGTAGAGGAGGAGGAGGAGGAGGAGGAAGAACGCCCTGGAGCCGCCCCAGCACAGCAGACTGAAGAGGTGGTGCCATTCCATCCACCGCAGGAGGGTGAGTGGCAGAGCTGGGCCACAGGGCTGGAGCCTGCAGCCAGCTTGGCCCCATGCCATCCCATTGCCTGGGGACATGCCCAGGGACAGGATGGAAGAGGGGCCGGGCAGACAGGCTGCAATGGCCCCGCTCCTTCCCCCTGGGGCATGCCAGGGCTCTCCCTGCCTGGGGAGCACGGCTCTAGGCCGTCTTCTCCGGCCTCTCCCGCAGCCCCTCAGCTCTGGCTGCGCTCTCTCTTTGCCAGATGCAGCCGTGGAGCGCACGCAAGAGCAGCAATCCAGCCTTGGCCGCTTCCGCAGAACAGCGCAGGTACCTGCAGCCACCCCCAGCTGGGCTGGGCCTGCTGTCCCTGCTCAGCCGAGTTGCGTGGACATGGAGCAGTCCATGCAACAGGCCCGGCTTCTTGCCCTTCTCCTACAGCTCGTTCTCGCCTTCGTCCAGAGCATTCGGCAGGGAGAGACCAACACCACTGGCACTGGGCTCAGAGCTCACTCAGAGCTCCTCAAACTTGAGACCAGTGCCGCCCTGCTGGATTTGCTGGTGGACAGGGGTGTTTGCAGGCCAGAGCAAGTAAGCAGCCTGTGGCCAGGCTTCAACTCCCCCGTGAGTCACGTGGCTTCCCAAGCCACGCCTGCTGGTCCCTGGGAGCCTTTGAGGCCACGGCAGTGCGCTGGGAAGGGAAGCACTTCTCTGGGGACGCTGGGGACACGGCTCCCTCTGGCAGCTTTCCGAGTCTCCCCGTGCCTTCTCCAGGTGCCCGCCATGGTGAGCTACATTCACCGATGGCTCGTGGCCAACGCTTCTGCCGAGCACAGGCTGGACAAGACCCTGCTCAATCTCACCAGAGCACACCCAGATGACGTGGCCGTGACGCTCCTGCGTGTGGCCCCGTCCTGTGACAGGTATGGGGCCCACCTGCCCAGAGGGCTCAGGCATCCCCACCCATCACCCTGTACAGCCAGTGCCAGCTGTCTGAGCAACAGAGAGTTCCAGGGCCCTCTGGCTGCTGCCTTTCTCAGCCCTGGCATGCCAGCCCCCGAGCCTGCTGCCATGCTCCCTTGCTGCCCCTCAGGGCGCTGTCCCCACAGGGCCGGGCTGCCTGGGTGCCGCTGGCCAGGGGGCCAGCGGGCAGAGGCAGAGCCGGCGCTCAGCCCGGGCCCCTAGCCATGCCCAGGCCACGGTGCTGTGCCTGAGACCTGCCCTGAGACGGAGCTCTAACCCCGCAGAGCTGCCCTCGCCATGTGGAAAACCATCATGTGCTCGCCCAGGACTGCGGAGCCAGTGCTGCTGAACCTCCTGCATGTGCTGGGCAGCTGGCCAGAGCGCAGCACGTGCACCTCGGATGGGGACGAAACGGCTGTCTTTGCCCTGGCTGTGAGTTCCTGCAACTGGCCTTTGCTGGCCCCAAGGCCGCCTCTGCAGCAGCTCTCCTATGCTCTTCCCCCGCTGCATCTCCCTGCCTCAGGCGCTGGCCTGAGACTTGGCCCAGGGGCAGCTTCAGGCCCACCAGGCCCCGTGCTCCCCCTGCGTCTCTCCGGGCCTCTCCCTGCCAAGCTCGGGCCCTGCCACACGGACGCCTCGGCACTGAGCGCTGTCTCGGGGGGGGGCTTTTTCCTTCGCAGGCCACCCTGGTGACGTGGAAGATCCTGCAGGAACCCCGCGTGCCACGGGTAGTGACGGTCTATTTCCCCCGCCTGTTTGTGCACCTGCTCTTCCAGGCGTTCTTCAGCACAGAAGAGGTGCCAGAGAAGGTGCATACCTTCTGGAAGGATTGCCAGGAAGAGCACGGCCTTGCCACCAGCCCCAACAGGTGCTCCATCCCAGTCGCCCTATCCCTGCCGCGTGGCCTGCCAAGGAGCCAGTGAGTGCCAGCGTGACCTGGGCTTTGCTCTGCACACAGGTTTGCAGTGCAGACCCTGAAGTGCCTGCTCTGCCTTCTCCAGTGTGAGCACGTGGTGCTGTCAATGGAAGGCAAGCGTGGCTGGGACGCGCTGCTCTGCGTTGATAGCCACCACTATGCCGTGGCGCTGCTGGCCGGGTGAGACCCCCCTTGTCCCCATTGCTCCCGGCATTTGTGCCCTGTGCCCGGGCTGTCGCACAGGGTCCCCGCGGCTGTGGGCCAAAGGGACGAGGGAGAGCCAAGCACACTGGCAAAGGCCTGCAAAGGAGGGTGCCCAGGAGCAGCCACATGCATGTCCAAGGGCCCAGGTCCCCCGGCAGGGTGCTGGGGAAAGACAAGAACTGTGTGACTCAGTGCTGGCAGAGGCTTCTCCCCCTGGCTCAGGGTCTTAGTGCCATTTTCCGCCTTCCAGGGAGATGCGCCACGCATCCAGGCACTTGTCTAAGTGCATCTTATGCTGCCTCCTTGAGATGCTCGGCACAGGGATGCCCTACTGGGATTTCCCTGCCCTGGCATTCCTTGCGGAGGTGAGCCTGAAGGCCAGCACTACCTGGCTGAGCTGCCTGCCAGCTCTCTGCCCTGTGGTGGCAGCAGCCGCCCAGGACGGTGCCCGCGCCCTGTGCTGCTGCCTGGGCCCAGGCCTGTGCGGCTCCGGGCTCCTGCCGGCCGGCTCCCCCGTCACTGCCCTGTGCCTTTCAGGTCCTCGAGTGCCTGGACTTGAGGGAATGCAGGGACATCGTCATGGATGTCTTGTCAAGGCACCTGCGGAGGGAGCGCACAGACATTGGCAGCCAGCTTCTCAGGGTCCTCCTCCCGCAAAGGGACGCTTCCCCGCTGGTGAGAAGAAGGGGGCAGCGGCTGAAGCCGTGCAGGCAGCGCGGGGCCGGGCAACGCAGTGGCTTGGCCTCGCCTGGGCTTCGGGCGCTGGGGCAGCTGCTCCCAGCCAGCTCTCCTGCCTCCCGCTTCAGTGCCCCAGCACTTGGCGACAGGCCTTTGGCCTCTGGGCCCCGCCGCACGGCAGCAGGGTGGCCTTTCACAAACTTGCCTTCCGCACAGGCCGAAAGAATGTGGAGCCTGACCGAGAGGCTGGCCGAGCTCCCGCGCCTCAGGATCACCACCGTTCTACTGGGCTATCTCTTCCTGGACAACGGTGCCCGCATACCCAGCCCCATCGCCCTGCAGCTGGCAAAGGTGATCCTGCCGCTCTTTGACAACGTAAGGCTCTGCGCCCCCAGCCACGGCCACTGGCTGCTGCCCGCACACTTGGTGCCCTGTGCAGATGCAGGCCTGCGCCAATGTGGGCCGGAAGCGGCCCATGCTGAGCTCTTCTTTCCTTCCTCTTCTACAGGCTGATAGCCAGGTGCAGCAGCTCTCCATGACTGTCTTTCAACGCTTGATGTCTGCTGTAGAAGAAGAAGGAAAAGAGCCCCTGATGACACAAGTGTGGCAGAGCCTGCTCCCACTGTTCTTCCGCTGCCATGATGAGAATCAGCCTGTGGCAGAGGTGAGGACTCGTGGGCTGCTGCTCTCCTCCTGGCAGGGGTCTCGGCCACCTCCTGCCCTGCGCCTGCTGGCCCGCTGCCTCCTCCAGGCCATGGCACAGGGATGCGGGTCCCGTGGCCTGGGCTGCGGGGCCATCTCCGCGTCTCTGCTGCTCTCCAGGCTTCTCGGGAAACGCTGCTTGGTGCGGTCAAGTTCCTGAAAAGGAAGGATCTCGAGAGAACTGCGAAGAAAGAGAAACTCTCCAAGTTTGCCGAGATCCTGGTAAGGACGGCCTGCAAGGCCCAGCCCCAGCCTGGAGAAGGCCCCCGAGGGCGGTGCTCAGCGTGCGGGCCGGGCGGCTGTGCCCCTGCCCGCTGCTACACGCAGAGGCCACGCGGGCTCTTCTCCAGGCTCCCGCGGGCCTGAGCCGGGCGCCCATGGAGCCCCGGCCCGGCGGGCCTGCGGGGCGGGGCCGGCACCGCGGCTCCCCGGGCAGCAGCCGGCCCTCTGCCGCCTCCCCTCGGGAGCCCGGCGCCAGTGGCTGCTGGCCGCGCCTCAGGGCTGCGCGGGCAGGGGAGGCCGGGGCCGGGCGCAGGCAGCGCCCGGCCGAGGGGCTGAGCCCGCGCCAAGCCGTCCCTCCCGCCGCTCTCTCCAGCTGGCAGAGGACAGGAGCAGAGCGGCCGAGCACCTGCGCCGGGCCCTGCGCTACCTGGAGAGCCCACAGGAGCCCCTGCGAGAGGCGGCCATCAGGTTCATGGGTGAGCCACGAGGCCGGGCTCCCTCCCCGGCCCGCCGCAGCTCGGCCCCAGCCCCGCCTGCCGGCCCGGCAGCGCCAGCCGCGCCCGGCGCCGTGAAGCCCCGCCTGGCCTCGGCGCCGCTGCCGCCCTCTGGCAGCCGTGCCCTTGGGCGGCAGCGTGCGGCAAGGGCCCGGCCTGAGCTTTCCCTGGCCAGCAGGCCGTGTGGCCACAGCGCCCACAGCGCCGCTGGCAGGGAGCTGTGCCGCTGGGGCCGTGACAGGCTCTGTGTTCACAGGGATGGCCGGGCGGCACCTGAGGGGGCAGCAGCAAGAGCTCCAGCTGATCTGCGCTGGTGAGTGAGGGCAGCGGGCTGAGCAAGGCGGCCGGCGGGGCGAGAGCCGCCAGCCCCGCCCCGCCTGCAGAGGGCTCTGCTCCCGTGGGCAGCGCACACTGAGATTTCAGGCCCACGTGTGCCATTCGTGGCCAGCAGCTTCAGCCTGATCCCCTGGCTGCCTGCTCCCCACTCCTGGCCATGCCAAGAGCCGGCTGGGATGGCCCTTGCAAGGGGGCTCTCTCCTCGCCTCCCCGCAGATGCAGCTTCTGACCGTGCCTCTGTTCCTCTCTCTTGCAGCCCTGGAACGCCTGACGGAGGACACCAGCAGTGCCCTGTCCCAGCTGGCACTGCAAACGCTGCGTGTCCTCCGGGCAATACAGCGTGGGCCATACACCGTCTTCCAGAGGCTGCAAGATCAGCTGCGCAGGGCAAGCAGGACTCGGCCTCGCCTCTCCGGGCTCAGCTGGCTGCACTGCGGGAGCTCTGGGGAGAGCTAAACTGGGAGGCTCTCTTTGCCGGGGCAACCCGAGCCAGGGGCAATTTTCCTTTTCTTTTGGATTTTCTCTTTTCTTTTCCATTTCTTATTTATATTTTAAATAGCAAGTAGAGTATCTTTTGTTTTTTGTATATATTATATATATATATTTTTTTTTTTTTGTAGATATATATGTAAAAAAATAATGTGTTATGTAGTAACATTATATATAATCTGTTACTATATTATATTATAGTAACATATTATATATATGTTACTATATTAAGTAAAACACACAGAGAAATATATATATATATTTTATATATGTTAGTTAATGTAGATTATTGTAAATAAATAAATTCGAGGATGTGTTATGATACACAGACTGCCAAGAGCTTTTCTTTGCTGCCCGGGGTCTGCAGGGCAAGAGGCAGGAAAGGGTGAACAGGGTGCTTGTGCTCAGCAGCAGAGCAGGCTGAGGGCTCCTGTGGCCCTGAAGGGGGAAAAGGCTGCTTGTGCACAGCCAGCTGCCCAGGCGTGCAGTGCCGCAGGGAAAACGGCCAGAAGCCCCGTTGGCCTTTGGTGCTTCCGCTGAAGCCTTTGTGCTGCCGACAGAGCGGCCGGGCAGGGGCCGGAGCTGCGGGGATCCCTGCCAGAGCGGTGCCTGGAGATGGCCACAAGCCCCGTGCCAGGCAGGAAGCGCCAGCCGTGTCCTCCTGCCCCTGTGCTGCTGGCTGCCTTGCTGAGGGCTCCCAGGGGCCTCTGGATGGGGCTCCTCCGGAGCTGCTGTGGGGCTGCGGCGCTGCTGCCGGGCAGCTGGGCCGGCCTGGGGGCCACCCCGAGGGGCTGGGGCACTGGGAAGCCCTGAGCAATTGGCTGTCAGAGGCCACAAGCAGCCCCCTGGCAGCCGCCTTGTTCCTGCCGCACTTGACTTGCAAGGCACAGCCTGGGCACTCTGGAACTAATAGCGCATCGGTGTTGTCGGAGAGCGAAATGCAGGGAATCCTCAGAGCTTTGCTCTTGTCAGCAAAGCTTAGCATTAAAGACAGCATTTGATCTGAAACCTTGGAAAGGGCTTCCAAACCCAGCTGCTCCAAGGGAGAACGTGCATTTCTAGTTGGTAGCATAGACACATGGAGGAAAGTTGAAGGCGAGGAAAGTTTAGAGTTGTAGAGTTCAAGATCTAGAAAAAATGAAAGTAGTTCCAATGGTAAACAAGAAGTTTAGGATGCAGTGCCCTAGCTTTGTGTGTCATAACATGATTGGCTAAGGAAGCTTACTATGTAGCATGAGTCCATAAGAGGAAATCTTGCAGCATGGGGTCCAAAACATAGACATGCTTGTTGGCAGTGTTGTCTCATTGGCCAACAAATCCTTCAAAGCTCTTGTAACTACAAGTCTTGCGGCCTTGTGAGCCATGGGGCGGAGACGTGAGCCAAACTCACCCTTCCTGTCTATGTGGAAGATAAGGAAAAGAAATGGCATCATCTGAAAACTCAAGAGCTCTGCTTTCCAGCTCCTTCCAAACTCCTTGGAATCCCGCAAAGTGTGATTTAGCTACAAACAGATGACAAGGACTCTTCATGCTGGCTCTTTGACTCCAAAGCAGCTGCTTTAGAATCTTTCCCATAAGCCTGTGTAGTTATGTGGCAGAAATGGATCAATTGAAGAAACTTTGAAGGGTATTTGGGGAGAAAGCCTGCCAGCAGGGGTCCCTGCTGATTGTGAAGTGTGCCACCAGCTGCAGGCCTTTCTGGGCTAAAAATATCATCAAGTCGCTTGCACTTGCTCTTTTTGGCCTCTAAAAGCTGGGCCCACTTTCGGGGCAAATTTGGAGACCTCATCTATGGGTGGATGGAGCACCCAGGATTTTCCCAATTGCAGGTCCCCGGTGGAAAAGGGGGCTCCCCAGCAACTGCGCATCTGCAAGATGAAAAACAATTGTCTTGGTTTGAAAAGCCGGGTGTCTGCTAAGGAAGGCAGAAGCCTTCTCGGAAATGGAAAACGTAAACCCCCTCCCTTCCAATGATTATCATTTAGACATTAAAAAGCTCTCAGGGAAAGAGACGGGAATAGGACTGAGCCCGCAGAGCAGGGCAGCGTTTGCTGATGGCCTGAGCCCTTGCTAAAGATCCTGTCGGGCTGTCTTAGACACCCGAGGCCAGGGATTGCTCCCAGCCTGGGCCGCTTTGGTTGGCCTGGGGGCGGCCCCAGGGCAGAAGGCAGCGTCTGCAAGGGCCCTGGGTGCCACGCTGCAGAACGGTCAGCGTGGCATGGAACGGAAGCCGGTATCCAAGGGCCCTTGGTGACAGAAGCTTGCCCGGGTGCACGGAACCCGCAACGGTGCAGAAGGGGACAGAGCGGTGCCGTGAGGAGCCCCCGCACAGCGCGCTCCTTCCCTTCTGAGCCGGAGCTTTTCCGCGGCCTCGTTGCTGCGGCTGAGCTCGAGGCCAGAGCACAGAACTCGCTGACCCGTGGCCTTCCGAGGCCTCAATTGTGCAGCTGCCCTCAAGGGCAGAGCGTGGGCCTTGGTGTCCCGGAGCTTTTCCAGGGCATCTCTCCTGCGAGTAGCTCCGGTCACTGACATGGAGCAGAGAGCCCCGAGAGTGCCCAAGCTGGCTTGGGTAGAGGAGGAGGAGGAGGAGGAGGAGGAAGAACGCCCTGGAGCCGCCCCAGCACAGCAGACTGAAGAGGTGGTGCCATTCCATCCACCGCAGGAGGGTGAGTGGCAGAGCTGGGCCACAGGGCTGGAGCCTGCAGCCAGCTTGGCCCCATGCCATCCCATTGCCTGGGGACATGCCCAGGGACAGGATGGAAGAGGGGCCGGGCAGACAGGCTGCAATGGCCCCGCTCCTTCCCCCTGGGGCATGCCAGGGCTCTCCCTGCCTGGGGAGCACGGCTCTAGGCCGTCTTCTCCGGCCTCTCCCGCAGCCCCTCAGCTCTGGCTGCGCTCTCTCTTTGCCAGATGCAGCCGTGGAGCGCACGCAAGAGCAGCAATCCAGCCTTGGCCGCTTCCGCAGAACAGCGCAGGTACCTGCAGCCACCCCCAGCTGGGCTGGGCCTGCTGTCCCTGCTCAGCCGAGTTGCGTGGACATGGAGCAGTCCATGCAACAGGCCCGGCTTCTTGCCCTTCTCCTACAGCTCGTTCTCGCCTTCGTCCAGAGCATTCGGCAGGGAGAGACCAACACCACTGGCACTGGGCTCAGAGCTCACTCAGAGCTCCTCAAACTTGAGACCAGTGCCGCCCTGCTGGATTTGCTGGTGGACAGGGGTGTTTGCAGGCCAGAGCAAGTAAGCAGCCTGTGGCCAGGCTTCAACTCCCCCGTGAGTCACGTGGCTTCCCAAGCCACGCCTGCTGGTCCCTGGGAGCCTTTGAGGCCACGGCAGTGCGCTGGGAAGGGAAGCACTTCTCTGGGGACGCTGGGGACACGGCTCCCTCTGGCAGCTTTCCGAGTCTCCCCGTGCCTTCTCCAGGTGCCCGCCATGGTGAGCTACATTCACCGATGGCTCGTGGCCAACGCTTCTGCCGAGCACAGGCTGGACAAGACCCTGCTCAGTCTCACCAGAGCACACCCGGATGACGTGGCCGTGACGCTCCTGCGTGTGGCCCCGTCCTGTGACAGGTATGGGGCCCACCTGCCCAGAGGGCTCAGGCATCCCCGCCCATCACCCTGTACAGCCAGTGCCAGGTGTCTGAGCAACAGAGAGTTCCAGGGCCCTCTGGCTGCTGCCTTTCTCAGCCCTGGCATGCCAGCCCCCGAGCCTGCTGCCATGCTCCCTTGCTGCCCCTCAGGGCGCTGTCCCCACAGGGCCGGGCTGCCTGGGCGCCGCTGGCCAGGGGGCCAGCGGGCAGAGGCAGAGCCGGCGCTCAGCCCGGGCCCCTAGCCATGCCCAGGCCACGGTGCTGTGCCTGAGACCTGCCCTGAGACGGAGCTCTAACCCCGCAGAGCTGCCCTCGCCATGTGGAAAACCATCATGTGCTCGCCCAGGACTGCGGAGCCAGTGCTGCTGAACCTCCTGCATGTGCTGGGCAGCTGGCCAGAGCGCAGCACGTGCACCTCGGATGGGGACGAAACGGCTGTCTTTGCCCTGGCTGTGAGTTCCTGCAACTGGCCTTTGCTGGCCCCAAGGCCGCCTCTGCAGCAGCTCTCCTATGCTCTTCCCCCGCTGCATCTCCCTGCCTCAGGCGCTGGCCTGAGACTTGGCCCAGGGGCAGCTTCAGGCCCACCAGGCCCCGTGCTCCCCCTGCGTCTCTCCGGGCCTCTCCCTGCCAAGCTCGGGCCCTGCCACACGGACGCCTCGGCACTGAGCGCTGTCTCGGGGGGGGCTTTTTCCTTCGCAGGCCACCCTGGTGACGTGGAAGATCCTGCAGGAACCCCGCGTGCCACGGGTAGTGACGGTCTATTTCCCCCGCCTGTTTGTGCACCTGCTCTTCCAGGCGTTCTTCAGCACAGAAGAGGTGCCAGAGAAGGTGCATACCTTCTGGAAGGATTGCCAGGAAGAGCACGGCCTTGCCACCAGCCCCAACAGGTGCTCCATCCCAGTCGCCCTATCCCTGCCGCGTGGCCTGCCAAGGAGCCAGTGAGTGCCAGCGTGACCTGGGCTTTGCTCTGCACACAGGTTTGCAGTGCAGACCCTGAAGTGCCTGCTCTGCCTTCTCCAGTGTGAGCACGTGGTGCTGTCAATGGAAGGCAAGCGTGGCTGGGACGCGCTGCTCTGCGTTGATAGCCACCACTATGCCGTGGCGCTGCTGGCCGGGTGAGACCCCCCTTGTCCCCATTGCTCCCGGCATTTGTGCCCTGTGCCCGGGCTGTCGCACAGGGTCCCCGCGGCTGTGGGCCAAAGGGACGAGGGAGAGCCAAGCACACTGGCAAAGGCCTGCAAAGGAGGGTGCCCAGGAGCAGCCACATGCATGTCCAAGGGCCCAGGTCCCCCGGCAGGGTGCTGGGGAAAGACAAGAACTGTGTGACTCAGTGCTGGCAGAGGCTTCTCCCCCTGGCTCAGGGTCTTAGTGCCATTTTCCGCCTTCCAGGGAGATGCGCCACGCATCCAGGCACTTGTCTAAGTGCATCTTATGCTGCCTCCTTGAGATGCTCGGCACAGGGATGCCCTACTGGGATTTCCCTGCCCTGGCATTCCTTGCGGAGGTGAGCCTGAAGGCCAGCACTACCTGGCTGAGCTGCCTGCCAGCTCTCTGCCCTGTGGTGGCAGCAGCCGCCCAGGACGGTGCCCGCGCCCTGTGCTGCTGCCTGGGCCCAGGCCTGTGCGGCTCCGGGCTCCTGCCGGCCGGCTCCCCCGTCACTGCCCTGTGCCTTTCAGGTCCTCGAGTGCCTGGACTTGAGGGAATGCAGGGACAGCGTCATGGATGTCTTGTCAAGGCACCTGCGGAGGGAGCGCGCAGACATTGGCAGCCAGCTTCTCAGGGTCCTCCTCCCGCAAAGGGACGCTTCCCCGCTGGTGAGAAGAAGGGGGCAGCGGCTGAAGCCGTGCAGGCAGCGCGGGGCCGGGCAACGCAGTGGCTTGGCCTCGCCTGGGCTTCGGGCGCTGGGGCAGCTGCTCCCAGCCAGCTCTCCTGCCTCCCGCTTCAGTGCCCCAGCACTTGGCGACAGGCCTTTGGCCTCTGGGCCCCGCCGCACGGCAGCAGGGTGGCCTTTCACAAACTTGCCTTCCGCACAGGCCGAAAGAATGTGGAGCCTGACCGAGAGGCTGGCCGAGCTCCCGCGCCTCAGGATCACCACCGTTCTACTGGGCTATCTCTTCCTGGACAACGGTGCCCGCATACCCAGCCCCATCGCCCTGCAGCTGGCAAAGGTGATCCTGCCGCTCTTTGACAACGTAAGGCTCTGCGCCCCCAGCCACGGCCACTGGCTGCTGCCCGCACACTTGGTGCCCTGTGCAGATGCAGGCCTGCGCCAATGTGGGCCGGAAGCGGCCCATGCTGAGCTCTTCTTTCCTTCCTCTTCTACAGGCTGATAGCCAGGTGCAGCAGCTCTCCATGACTGTCTTTCAACGCTTGATGTCTGCTGTAGAAGAAGAAGGAAAAGAGCCCCTGATGACACAAGTGTGGCAGAGCCTGCTCCCACTGTTCTTCCGCTGCCATGATGAGAATCAGCCTGTGGCAGAGGTGAGGACTCGTGGGCTGCTGCTCTCCTCCTGGCAGGGGTCTCGGCCACCTCCTGCCCTGCGCCTGCTGGCCCGCTGCCTCCTCCAGGCCATGGCACAGGGATGCGGGTCCCGTGGCCTGGGCTGCGGGGCCATCTCCGCGTCTCTGCTGCTCTCCAGGCTTCTCGGGAAACGCTGCTTGGTGCGGTCAAGTTCCTGAAAAGGAAGGATCTCGAGAGAACTGCGAAGAAAGAGAAACTCTCCAAGTTTGCCGAGATCCTGGTAAGGACGGCCTGCAAGGCCCAGCCCCAGCCTGGAGAAGGCCCCCGAGGGCGGTGCTCAGCGTGCGGGCCGGGCGGCTGTGCCCCTGCCCGCTGCTACACGCAGAGGCCACGCGGGCTCTTCTCCAGGCTCCCGCGGGCCTGAGCCGGGCGCCCATGGAGCCCCGGCCCGGCGGGCCTGCGGGGCGGGGCCGGCACCGCGGCTCCCCGGGCAGCAGCCGGCCCTCTGCCGCCTCCCCTCGGGAGCCCGGCGCCAGCGGCTGCTGGCCGCGCCTCAGGGCTGCGCGGGCAGGGGAGGCCGGGGCCGGGCGCAGGCAGCGCCCGGCCGAGGGGCTGAGCCCGCGCCAAGCCGTCCCTCCCGCCGCTCTCTCCAGCTGGCAGAGGACAGGAGCAGAGCGGCCGAGCACCTGCGCCGGGCCCTGCGCTACCTGGAGAGCCCACAGGAGCCCCTGCGAGAGGCGGCCATCAGGTTCATGGGTGAGCCACGAGGCCGGGCTCCCTCCCCAGCCCGCCGCAGCTCGGCCCCAGCCCCGCCTGCCGGCCCGGCAGCGCCAGCCGCGCCCGGCGCCGTGAAGCCCCGCCTGGCCTCGGCGCCGCTGCCGCCCTCTGGCAGCCGTGCCCTTGGGCGGCAGCGTGCGGCAAGGGCCCGGCCTGAGCTTTCCCTGGCCAGCAGGCCGTGTGGCCACAGCGCCCACAGCGCCGCTGGCAGGGAGCTGTGCCGCTGGGGCCGTGACAGGCTCTGTGTTCACAGGGATGGCCGGGCGGCACCTGAGGGGGCAGCAGCAAGAGCTCCAGCTGATCTGCGCTGGTGAGTGAGGGCAGCGGGCTGAGCAGGGCGGCCGGCGGGGCGAGAGCCGCCAGCCCCGCCCCGCCTGCGGAGGGCTCTGCTCCCGTGGGCAGCGCACACTGAGATTTCAGGCCCACGTGTGCCATTCGTGGCCAGCAGCTTCAGCCTGATCCCCTGGCTGCCTGCTCCCCACTCCTGGCCATGCCAAGAGCCGGCTGGGATGGCCCTTGCAAGGGGGCTCTCTCCTCGCCTCCCCGCAGATGCAGCTTCTGACCGTGCCTCTGTTCCTCTCTCTTGCAGCCCTGGAACGCCTGACGGAGGACACCAGCAGTGCCCTGTCCCAGCTGGCACTGCAAACGCTGCGTGTCCTCCGGGCAATACAGCGTGGGCCATACACCGTCTTCCAGAGGCTGCAAGATCAGCTGCGCAGGGCAAGCAGGACTCGGCCTCGCCTCTCCGGGCTCAGCTGGCTGCACTGCGGGAGCTCTGGGGAGAGCTAAACTGGGAGGCTCTCTTTGCCGGGGCAACCCGAGCCAGGGGCAATTTTCCTTTTCTTTTGGATTTTCTCTTTTCTTTTCCATTTCTTATTTATATTTTAAATAGCAAGTAGAGTATCTTTTGTTTTTTGTATATATTATATATATATATATTTTTGTAGATATATATGTAAAAAAATAATGTGTTATGTAGTAACATTATATGTAATCTGTTACTATATTATATTATAGTAACATATTATATATATGTTACTATATTAAGTAAAACACACAGAGAAATATATATATATATTTTATATATGTTAGTTAATGTAGATTATTGTAAATAAATAAATTCGAGGATGTGTTATGATACACAGACTGCCAAGAGCTTTTCTTTGCTGCCCGGGGTCTGCAGGGCAAGAGGCAGGAAAGGGTGAACAGGGTGCTTGTGCTCAGCAGCAGAGCAGGCTGAGGGCTCCTGTGGCCCTGAAGGGGGAAAAGGCTGCTTGTGCACAGCCAGCTGCCCAGGCGTGCAGTGCCTCAGGGAAAACGGCCAGAAGCCCCGTTGGCCTTTGGTGCTTCCGCTGAAGCCTTTGTGCTGCCGACAGAGCGGCCGGGCAGGGGCCGGAGCTGCGGGGATCCCTGCCAGAGCGGTGCCTGGAGATGGCCACAAGCCCCGTGCCAGGCAGGAAGCGCCAGCCGTGTCCTCCTGCCCCTGTGCTGCTGGCTGCCTTGCTGAGGGCTCCCAGGGGCCTCTGGATGGGGCTCCTCCGGAGCTGCTGTGGGGCTGCGGCGCTGCTGCCGGGCAGCTGGGCCGGCCTGGGGGCCACCCCGAGGGGCTGGGGCACTGGGAAGCCCTGAGCAATTGGCTGTCAGAGGCCACAAGCAGCCCCCTGGCAGCCGCCTTGTTCCTGCCGCACTTGACTTGCAAGGCACAGCCTGGGCACTCTGGAACTAATAGCGCATCGGTGTTGTCGGAGAGCGAAATGCAGGGAATCCTCAGAGCTTTGCTCTTGTCAGCAAAGCTTAGCATTAAAGACAGCATTTGATCTGAAACCTTGGAAAGGGCTTCCAAACCCAGCTGCTCCAAGGGAGAACGTGCATTTCTAGTTGGTAGCATAGACACATGGAGGAAAGTTGAAGGCGAGGAAAGTTTAGAGTTGTAGAGTTCAAGATCTAGAAAAAATGAAAGTAGTTCCAATGGTAAACAAGAAGTTTAGGATGCAGTGCCCTAGCTTTGTGTGTCATAACATGATTGGCTAAGGAAGCTTACTATGTAGCATGAGTCCATAAGAGGAAATCTTGCAGCATGGGGTCCAAAACATAGACATGCTTGTTGGCAGTGTTGTCTCATTGGCCAACAAATCCTTCAAAGCTCTTGTAACTACAAGTCTTGCAACCTTGTGAGCCATGGGGCGGAGACGTGAGCCAAACTCACCCTTCCTGTCTATGTGGAAGATAAGGAAAAGAAATGGCATCATCTGAAAACTCAAGAGCTCTGCTTTCCAGCTCCTTCCAAACTCCTTGGAATCCCGCAAAGTGTGATTTAGCTACAAACAGATGACAAGGACTCTTCATGCTGGCTCTTTGACTCCAAAGCAGCTGCTTTAGAATCTTTCCCATAAGCCTGTGTAGTTATGTGGCAGAAATGGATCAATTGAAGAAACTTTGAAGGGTATTTGGGGAGAAAGCCTGCCAGCAGGGGTCCCTGCTGATTGTGAAGTGTGCCACCAGCTGCAGGCCTTTCTGGGCTAAAAATATCATCAAGTCGCTTGCACTTGCTCATTTTGGCCTCTAAAAGCTGGGCCCACTTTCGGGGCAAATTTGGAGACCTCATCTATGGGTGGATGGAGCACCCAGGATTTTCCCAATTGCAGGTCCCCGGTGGAAAAGGGGGCTCCCCAGCAACTGCGCATCTGCAAGATGAAAAACAATTGTCTTGGTTTGAAAAGCCGGGTGTCTGCTAAGGAAGGCAGAAGCCTTCTCGGAAATGGAAAACGTAAACCCCCTCCCTTCCAATGATTATCATTTAGACATTAAAAAGCTCTCAGGGAAAGAGACGGGAATAGGACTGAGCCCGCAGAGCAGGGCAGCGTTTGCTGATGGCCTGAGCCCTTGCTAAAGATCCTGTCGGGCTGTCTTAGACACCCGAGGCCAGGGATTGCTCCCAGCCTGGGCCGCTTTGGTTGGCCTGGGGGCGGCCCCAGGGCAGAAGGCAGCGTCTGCAAGGGCCCTGGGTGCCACGCTGCAGAACGGTCAGCGTGGCATGGAACGGAAGCCGGTATCCAAGGGCCCTTGGTGACAGAAGCTTGCCCGGGTGCACGGAACCCGCAACGGTGCAGAAGGGGACAGAGCGGTGCCGTGAGGAGCCCCCGCACAGCGCGCTCCTTCCCTTCTGAGCCGGAGCTTTTCCGCGGCCTCATTGCTGCGGCTGAACTCGAGGCCAGAGCACAGAACTCGCTGACCCGTGGCCTTCCGAGGCCTCAATTGTGCAGCTGCCCTCAAGGGCAGAGCGTGGGCCTTGGTGTCCCGGAGCTTTTCCAGGGCATCTCTCCTGCGAGTAGCTCCGGTCACTGACATGGAGCAGAGAGCCCCGAGAGTGCCCAAGCTGGCTTGGGTAGAGGAGGAGGAGGAGGAGGAGGAGGAGGAGGAAGAACGCCCTGGAGCCGCCCCAGCACAGCAGACTGAAGAGGTGGTGCCATTCCATCCACCGCAGGAGGGTGAGTGGCAGAGCTGGGCCACAGGGCTGGAGCCTGCAGCCAGCTTGGCCCCATGCCATCCCATTGCCTGGGGACATGCCCAGGGACAGGATGGAAGAGGGGCCGGGCAGACAGGCTGCAATGGCCCCGCTCCTTCCCCCTGGGGCATGCCAGGGCTCTCCCTGCCTGGGGAGCACGGCTCTAGGCCGTCTTCTCCGGCCTCTCCCGCAGCCCCTCAGCTCTGGCTGCGCTCTCTCTTTGCCAGATGCAGCCGTGGAGCGCACGCAAGAGCAGCAATCCAGCCTTGGCCGCTTCCGCAGAACAGCGCAGGTACCTGCAGCCACCCCCAGCTGGGCTGGGCCTGCTGTCCCTGCTCAGCCGAGTTGCGTGGACATGGAGCAGTCCATGCAACAGGCCCGGCTTCTTGCCCTTCTCCTACAGCTCGTTCTCGCCTTCGTCCAGAGCATTCGGCAGGGAGAGACCAACACCACTGGCACTGGGCTCAGAGCTCACTCAGAGCTCCTCAAACTTGAGACCAGTGCCGCCCTGCTGGATTTGCTGGTGGACAGGGGTGTTTGCAGGCCAGAGCAAGTAAGCAGCCTGTGGCCAGGCTTCAACTCCCCCGTGAGTCACGTGGCTTCCCAAGCCACGCCTGCTGGTCCCTGGGAGCCTTTGAGGCCACGGCAGTGCGCTGGGAAGGGAAGCACTTCTCTGGGGACGCTGGGGACACGGCTCCCTCTGGCAGCTTTCCGAGTCTCCCCGTGCCTTCTCCAGGTGCCCGCCATGGTGAGCTACATTCACCGATGGCTCGTGGCCAACGCTTCTGCCGAGCACAGGCTGGACAAGACCCTGCTCAGTCTCACCAGAGCACACCCGGATGACGTGGCCGTGACGCTCCTGCGTGTGGCCCCGTCCTGTGACAGGTATGGGGCCCACCTGCCCAGAGGGCTCAGGCATCCCCACCCATCACCCTGTACAGCCAGTGCCAGGTGTCTGAGCAACAGAGAGTTCCAGGGCCCTCTGGCTGCTGCCTTTCTCAGCCCTGGCATGCCAGCCCCCGAGCCTGCTGCCATGCTCCCTTGCTGCCCCTCAGGGCGCTGTCCCCACAGGGCCGGGCTGCCTGGGTGCCGCTGGCCAGGGGGCCAGCGGGCAGAGGCAGAGCCGGCGCTCAGCCCGGGCCCCTAGCCATGCCCAGGCCACGGTGCTGTGCCTGAGACCTGCCCTGAGACGGAGCTCTAACCCCGCAGAGCTGCCCTCGCCATGTGGAAAACCATCATGTGCTCGCCCAGGACTGCGGAGCCAGTGCTGCTGAACCTCCTGCATGTGCTGGGCAGCTGGCCAGAGCGCAGCACGTGCACCTCGGATGGGGACGAAACGGCTGTCTTTGCCCTGGCTGTGAGTTCCTGCAACTGGCCTTTGCTGGCCCCAAGGCCGCCTCTGCAGCAGCTCTCCTATGCTCTTCCCCCGCTGCATCTCCCTGCCTCAGGCGCTGGCCTGAGACTTGGCCCAGGGGCAGCTTCAGGCCCACCAGGCCCCGTGCTCCCCCTGCGTCTCTCCGGGCCTCTCCCTGCCAAGCTCGGGCCCTGCCACACGGACGCCTCGGCACTGAGCGCTGTCTCGGGGGGGGCTTTTTCCTTCGCAGGCCACCCTGGTGACGTGGAAGATCCTGCAGGAACCCCGCGTGCCACGGGTAGTGACGGTCTATTTCCCCCGCCTGTTTGTGCACCTGCTCTTCCAGGCGTTCTTCAGCACAGAAGAGGTGCCAGAGAAGGTGCATACCTTCTGGAAGGATTGCCAGGAAGAGCACGGCCTTGCCACCAGCCCCAACAGGTGCTCCATCCCAGTCGCCCTATCCCTGCCGCGTGGCCTGCCAAGGAGCCAGTGAGTGCCAGCGTGACCTGGGCTTTGCTCTGCACACAGGTTTGCAGTGCAGACCCTGAAGTGCCTGCTCTGCCTTCTCCAGTGTGAGCACGTGGTGCTGTCAATGGAAGGCAAGCGTGGCTGGGACGCGCTGCTCTGCGTTGATAGCCACCACTATGCCGTGGCGCTGCTGGCCGGGTGAGACCCCCCTTGTCCCCATTGCTCCCGGCATTTGTGCCCTGTGCCCGGGCTGTCGCACAGGGTCCCCGCGGCTGTGGGCCAAAGGGACGAGGGAGAGCCAAGCACACTGGCAAAGGCCTGCAAAGGAGGGTGCCCAGGAGCAGCCACATGCATGTCCAAGGGCCCAGGTCCCCCGGCAGGGTGCTGGGGAAAGACAAGAACTGTGTGACTCAGTGCTGGCAGAGGCTTCTCCCCCTGGCTCAGGGTCTTAGTGCCATTTTCCGCCTTCCAGGGAGATGCGCCACGCATCCAGGCACTTGTCTAAGTGCATCTTATGCTGCCTCCTTGAGATGCTCGGCACAGGGATGCCCTACTGGGATTTCCCTGCCCTGGCATTCCTTGCGGAGGTGAGCCTGAAGGCCAGCACTACCTGGCTGAGCTGCCTGCCAGCTCTCTGCCCTGTGGTGGCAGCAGCCGCCCAGGACGGTGCCCGCGCCCTGTGCTGCTGCCTGGGCCCAGGCCTGTGCGGCTCCGGGCTCCTGCCGGCCGGCTCCCCCGTCACTGCCCTGTGCCTTTCAGGTCCTCGAGTGCCTGGACTTGAGGGAATGCAGGGACAGCGTCATGGATGTCTTGTCAAGGCACCTGCGGAGGGAGCGCGCAGACATTGGCAGCCAGCTTCTCAGGGTCCTCCTCCCGCAAAGGGACGCTTCCCCGCTGGTGAGAAGAAGGGGGCAGCGGCTGAAGCCGTGCAGGCAGCGCGGGGCCGGGCAACGCAGTGGCTTGGCCTCGCCTGGGCTTCGGGCGCTGGGGCAGCTGCTCCCAGCCAGCTCTCCTGCCTCCCGCTTCAGTGCCCCAGCACTTGGCGACAGGCCTTTGGCCTCTGGGCCCCGCCGCACGGCAGCAGGGTGGCCTTTCACAAACTTGCCTTCCGCACAGGCCGAAAGAATGTGGAGCCTGACCGAGAGGCTGGCCGAGCTCCCGCGCCTCAGGATCACCACCGTTCTACTGGGCTATCTCTTCCTGGACAACGGTGCCCGCATACCCAGCCCCATCGCCCTGCAGCTGGCAAAGGTGATCCTGCCGCTCTTTGACAACGTAAGGCTCTGCGCCCCCAGCCACGGCCACTGGCTGCTGCCCGCACACTTGGTGCCCTGTGCAGATGCAGGCCTGCGCCAATGTGGGCCGGAAGCGGCCCATGCTGAGCTCTTCTTTCCTTCCTCTTCTACAGGCTGATAGCCAGGTGCAGCAGCTCTCCATGACTGTCTTTCAACGCTTGATGTCTGCTGTAGAAGAAGAAGGAAAAGAGCCCCTGATGACACAAGTGTGGCAGAGCCTGCTCCCACTGTTCTTCCGCTGCCATGATGAGAATCAGCCTGTGGCAGAGGTGAGGACTCGTGGGCTGCTGCTCTCCTCCTGGCAGGGGTCTCGGCCACCTCCTGCCCTGCGCCTGCTGGCCCGCTGCCTCCTCCAGGCCATGGCACAGGGATGCGGGTCCCGTGGCCTGGGCTGCGGGGCCATCTCCGCGTCTCTGCTGCTCTCCAGGCTTCTCGGGAAACGCTGCTTGGTGCGGTCAAGTTCCTGAAAAGGAAGGATCTCGAGAGAACTGCGAAGAAAGAGAAACTCTCCAAGTTTGCCGAGATCCTGGTAAGGACGGCCTGCAAGGCCCAGCCCCAGCCTGGAGAAGGCCCCCGAGGGCGGTGCTCAGCGTGCGGGCCGGGCGGCTGTGCCCCTGCCCGCTGCTACACGCAGAGGCCACGCGGGCTCTTCTCCAGGCTCCCGCGGGCCTGAGCCGGGCGCCCATGGAGCCCCGGCCCGGCGGGCCTGCGGGGCGGGGCCGGCACCGCGGCTCCCCGGGCAGCAGCCGGCCCTCTGCCGCCTCCCCTCGGGAGCCCGGCGCCAGCGGCTGCTGGCCGCGCCTCAGGGCTGCGCGGGCAGGGGAGGCCGGGGCCGGGCGCAGGCAGCGCCCGGCCGAGGGGCTGAGCCCGCGCCAAGCCGTCCCTCCCGCCGCTCTCTCCAGCTGGCAGAGGACAGGAGCAGAGCGGCCGAGCACCTGCGCCGGGCCCTGCGCTACCTGGAGAGCCCACAGGAGCCCCTGCGAGAGGCGGCCATCAGGTTCATGGGTGAGCCACGAGGCCGGGCTCCCTCCCCGGCCCGCCGCAGCTCGGCCCCAGCCCCGCCTGCCGGCCCGGCAGCGCCAGCCGCGCCCGGCGCCGTGAAGCCCCGCCTGGCCTCGGCGCCGCTGCCGCCCTCTGGCAGCCGTGCCCTTGGGCGGCAGCGTGCGGCAAGGGCCCGGCCTGAGCTTTCCCTGGCCAGCAGGCCGTGTGGCCACAGCGCCCACAGCGCCGCTGGCAGGGAGCTGTGCCGCTGGGGCCGTGACAGGCTCTGTGTTCACAGGGATGGCCGGGCAGCACCTGAGGGGGCAGCAGCAAGAGCTCCAGCTGATCTGCGCTGGTGAGTGAGGGCAGCGGGCTGAGCAGGGCGGCCGGCGGGGCGAGAGCCGCCAGCCCCGCCCCGCCTGCGGAGGGCTCTGCTCCCGTGGGCAGCGCACACTGAGATTTCAGGCCCACGTGTGCCATTCGTGGCCAGCAGCTTCAGCCTGATCCCCTGGCTGCCTGCTCCCCACTCCTGGCCATGCCAAGAGCCGGCTGGGATGGCCCTTGCAAGGGGGCTCTCTCCTCGCCTCCCCGCAGATGCAGCTTCTGACCGTGCCTCTGTTCCTCTCTCTTGCAGCCCTGGAACGCCTGACGGAGGACACCAGCAGTGCCCTGTCCCAGCTGGCACTGCAAACGCTGCGTGTCCTCCGGGCAATACAGCGTGGGCCATACACCGTCTTCCAGAGGCTGCAAGATCAGCTGCGCAGGGCAAGCAGGACTCGGCCTCGCCTCTCCGGGCTCAGCTGGCTGCACTGCGGGAGCTCTGGGGAGAGCTAAACTGGGAGGCTCTCTTTGCCGGGGCAACCCGAGCCAGGGGCAATTTTCCTTTTCTTTTGGATTTTCTCTTTTCTTTTCCATTTCTTATTTATATTTTAAATAGCAAGTAGAGTATCTTTTGTTTTTTGTATATATTATATATATATATATTTTTGTAGATATATATGTAAAAAAATAATGTGTTATGTAGTAACATTATATATAATCTGTTACTATATTATATTATAGTAACATATTATATATATGTTACTATATTAAGTAAAACACACAGAGAAATATATATATATATTTTATATATGTTAGTTAATGTAGATTATTGTAAATAAATAAATTCGAGGATGTGTTATGATACACAGACTGCCAAGAGCTTTTCTTTGCTGCCCGGGGTCTGCAGGGCAAGAGGCAGGAAAGGGTGAACAGGGTGCTTGTGCTCAGCAGCAGAGCAGGCTGAGGGCTCCTGTGGCCCTGAAGGGGGAAAAGGCTGCTTGTGCACAGCCAGCTGCCCAGGCGTGCAGTGCCTCAGGGAAAACGGCCAGAAGCCCCGTTGGCCTTTGGTGCTTCCGCTGAAGCCTTTGTGCTGCCGACAGAGCGGCCGGGCAGGGGCCGGAGCTGCGGGGATCCCTGCCAGAGCGGTGCCTGGAGATGGCCACAAGCCCCGTGCCAGGCAGGAAGCGCCAGCCGTGTCCTCCTGCCCCTGTGCTGCTGGCTGCCTTGCTGAGGGCTCCCAGGGGCCTCTGGATGGGGCTCCTCCGGAGCTGCTGTGGGGCTGCGGCGCTGCTGCCGGGCAACTGGGCCGGCCTGGGGGCCACCCCGAGGGGCTGGGGCACTGGGAAGCCCTAAGCAATTGGCTGTCAGAGGCCACAAGCAGCCCCCTGGCAGCCGCCTTGTTCCTGCCGCACTTGACTTGCAAGGCACAGCCTGGGCACTCTGGAACTAATAGCGCATCGGTGTTGTCGGAGAGCGAAATGCAGGGAATCCTCAGAGCTTTGCTCTTGTCAGCAAAGCTTAGCATTAAAGACAGCATTTGATCTGAAACCTTGGAAAGGGCTTCCAAACCCAGCTGCTCCAAGGGAGAACGTGCATTTCTAGTTGGTAGCATAGACACATGGAGGAAAGTTGAAGGCGAGGAAAGTTTAGAGTTGTAGAGTTCAAGATCTAGAAAAAATGAAAGTAGTTCCAATGGTAAACAAGAAGTTTAGGATGCAGTGCCCTAGCTTTGTGTGTCATAACATGATTGGCTAAGGAAGCTTACTATGTAGCATGAGTCCATAAGAGGAAATCTTGCAGCATGGGGTCCAAAACATAGACATGCTTGTTGGCAGTGTTGTCTCATTGGCCAACAAATCCTTCAAAGCTCTTGTAACTACAAGTCTTGCAACCTTGTGAGCCATGGGGCGGAGACGTGAGCCAAACTCACCCTTCCTGTCTATGTGGAAGATAAGGAAAAGAAATGGCATCATCTGAAAACTCAAGAGCTCTGCTTTCCAGCTCCTTCCAAACTCCTTGGAATCCCGCAAAGTGTGATTTAGCTACAAACAGATGACAAGGACTCTTCATGCTGGCTCTTTGACTCCAAAGCAGCTGCTTTAGAATCTTTCCCATAAGCCTGTGTAGTTATGTGGCAGAAATGGATCAATTGAAGAAACTTTGAAGGGTATTTGGGGAGAAAGCCTGCCAGCAGGGGTCCCTGCTGATTGTGAAGTGTGCCACCAGCTGCAGGCCTTTCTGGGCTAAAAATATCATCAAGTCGCTTGCACTTGCTCATTTTGGCCTCTAAAAGCTGGGCCCACTTTCGGGGCAAATTTGGAGACCTCATCTATGGGTGGATGGAGCACCCAGGATTTTCCCAATTGCAGGTCCCCGGTGGAAAAGGGGGCTCCCCAGCAACTGCGCATCTGCAAGATGAAAAACAATTGTCTTGGTTTGAAAAGCCGGGTGTCTGCTAAGGAAGGCAGAAGCCTTCTCGGAAATGGAAAACGTAAACCCCCTCCCTTCCAATGATTATCATTTAGACATTAAAAAGCTCTCAGGGAAAGAGACGGGAATAGGACTGAGCCCGCAGAGCAGGGCAGCGTTTGCTGATGGCCTGAGCCCTTGCTAAAGATCCTGTCGGGCTGTCTTAGACACCCGAGGCCAGGGATTGCTCCCAGCCTGGGCCGCTTTGGTTGGCCTGGGGGCGGCCCCAGGGCAGAAGGCAGCGTCTGCAAGGGCCCTGGGTGCCACGCTGCAGAACGGTCAGCGTGGCATGGAACGGAAGCCGGTATCCAAGGGCCCTTGGTGACAGAAGCTTGCCCGGGTGCACGGAACCCGCAACGGTGCAGAAGGGGACAGAGCGGTGCCGTGAGGAGCCCCCGCACAGCGCGCTCCTTCCCTTCTGAGCCGGAGCTTTTCCGCGGCCTCATTGCTGCGGCTGAACTCGAGGCCAGAGCACAGAACTCGCTGACCCGTGGCCTTCCGAGGCCTCAATTGTGCAGCTGCCCTCAAGGGCAGAGCGTGGGCCTTGGTGTCCCGGAGCTTTTCCAGGGCATCTCTCCTGCGAGTAGCTCCGGTCACTGACATGGAGCAGAGAGCCCCGAGAGTGCCCAAGCTGGCTTGGGTAGAGGAGGAGGAGGAGGAGGAGGAGGAGGAGGAAGAACGCCCTGGAGCCGCCCCAGCACAGCAGACTGAAGAGGTGGTGCCATTCCATCCACCGCAGGAGGGTGAGTGGCAGAGCTGGGCCACAGGGCTGGAGCCTGCAGCCAGCTTGGCCCCATGCCATCCCATTGCCTGGGGACATGCCCAGGGACAGGATGGAAGAGGGGCCGGGCAGACAGGCTGCAATGGCCCCGCTCCTTCCCCCTGGGGCATGCCAGGGCTCTCCCTGCCTGGGGAGCACGGCTCTAGGCCGTCTTCTCCGGCCTCTCCCGCAGCCCCTCAGCTCTGGCTGCGCTCTCTCTTTGCCAGATGCAGCCGTGGAGCGCACGCAAGAGCAGCAATCCAGCCTTGGCCGCTTCCGCAGAACAGCGCAGGTACCTGCAGCCACCCCCAGCTGGGCTGGGCCTGCTGTCCCTGCTCAGCCGAGTTGCGTGGACATGGAGCAGTCCATGCAACAGGCCCGGCTTCTTGCCCTTCTCCTACAGCTCGTTCTCGCCTTCGTCCAGAGCATTCGGCAGGGAGAGACCAACACCACTGGCACTGGGCTCAGAGCTCACTCAGAGCTCCTCAAACTTGAGACCAGTGCCGCCCTGCTGGATTTGCTGGTGGACAGGGGTGTTTGCAGGCCAGAGCAAGTAAGCAGCCTGTGGCCAGGCTTCAACTCCCCCGTGAGTCACGTGGCTTCCCAAGCCACGCCTGCTGGTCCCTGGGAGCCTTTGAGGCCACGGCAGTGCGCTGGGAAGGGAAGCACTTCTCTGGGGACGCTGGGGACACGGCTCCCTCTGGCAGCTTTCCGAGTCTCCCCGTGCCTTCTCCAGGTGCCCGCCATGGTGAGCTACATTCACCGATGGCTCGTGGCCAACGCTTCTGCCGAGCACAGGCTGGACAAGACCCTGCTCAGTCTCACCAGAGCACACCCGGATGACGTGGCCGTGACGCTCCTGCGTGTGGCCCCGTCCTGTGACAGGTATGGGGCCCACCTGCCCAGAGGGCTCAGGCATCCCCACCCATCACCCTGTACAGCCAGTGCCAGGTGTCTGAGCAACAGAGAGTTCCAGGGCCCTCTGGCTGCTGCCTTTCTCAGCCCTGGCATGCCAGCCCCCGAGCCTGCTGCCATGCTCCCTTGCTGCCCCTCAGGGCGCTGTCCCCACAGGGCCGGGCTGCCTGGGTGCCGCTGGCCAGGGGGCCAGCGGGCAGAGGCAGAGCCGGCGCTCAGCCCGGGCCCCTAGCCATGCCCAGGCCACGGTGCTGTGCCTGAGACCTGCCCTGAGACGGAGCTCTAACCCCGCAGAGCTGCCCTCGCCATGTGGAAAACCATCATGTGCTCGCCCAGGACTGCGGAGCCAGTGCTGCTGAACCTCCTGCATGTGCTGGGCAGCTGGCCAGAGCGCAGCACGTGCACCTCGGATGGGGACGAAACGGCTGTCTTTGCCCTGGCTGTGAGTTCCTGCAACTGGCCTTTGCTGGCCCCAAGGCCGCCTCTGCAGCAGCTCTCCTATGCTCTTCCCCCGCTGCATCTCCCTGCCTCAGGCGCTGGCCTGAGACTTGGCCCAGGGGCAGCTTCAGGCCCACCAGGCCCCGTGCTCCCCCTGCGTCTCTCCGGGCCTCTCCCTGCCAAGCTCGGGCCCTGCCACACGGACGCCTCGGCACTGAGCGCTGTCTCGGGGGGGGCTTTTTCCTTCGCAGGCCACCCTGGTGACGTGGAAGATCCTGCAGGAACCCCGCGTGCCACGGGTAGTGACGGTCTATTTCCCCCGCCTGTTTGTGCACCTGCTCTTCCAGGCGTTCTTCAGCACAGAAGAGGTGCCAGAGAAGGTGCATACCTTCTGGAAGGATTGCCAGGAAGAGCACGGCCTTGCCACCAGCCCCAACAGGTGCTCCATCCCAGTCGCCCTATCCCTGCCGCGTGGCCTGCCAAGGAGCCAGTGAGTGCCAGCGTGACCTGGGCTTTGCTCTGCACACAGGTTTGCAGTGCAGACCCTGAAGTGCCTGCTCTGCCTTCTCCAGTGTGAGCACGTGGTGCTGTCAATGGAAGGCAAGCGTGGCTGGGACGCGCTGCTCTGCGTTGATAGCCACCACTATGCCGTGGCGCTGCTGGCCGGGTGAGACCCCCCTTGTCCCCATTGCTCCCGGCATTTGTGCCCTGTGCCCGGGCTGTCGCACAGGGTCCCCGCGGCTGTGGGCCAAAGGGACGAGGGAGAGCCAAGCACACTGGCAAAGGCCTGCAAAGGAGGGTGCCCAGGAGCAGCCACATGCATGTCCAAGGGCCCAGGTCCCCCGGCAGGGTGCTGGGGAAAGACAAGAACTGTGTGACTCAGTGCTGGCAGAGGCTTCTCCCCCTGGCTCAGGGTCTTAGTGCCATTTTCCGCCTTCCAGGGAGATGCGCCACGCATCCAGGCACTTGTCTAAGTGCATCTTATGCTGCCTCCTTGAGATGCTCGGCACAGGGATGCCCTACTGGGATTTCCCTGCCCTGGCATTCCTTGCGGAGGTGAGCCTGAAGGCCAGCACTACCTGGCTGAGCTGCCTGCCAGCTCTCTGCCCTGTGGTGGCAGCAGCCGCCCAGGACGGTGCCCGCGCCCTGTGCTGCTGCCTGGGCCCAGGCCTGTGCGGCTCCGGGCTCCTGCCGGCCGGCTCCCCCGTCACTGCCCTGTGCCTTTCAGGTCCTCGAGTGCCTGGACTTGAGGGAATGCAGGGACAGCGTCATGGATGTCTTGTCAAGGCACCTGCGGAGGGAGCGCGCAGACATTGGCAGCCAGCTTCTCAGGGTCCTCCTCCCGCAAAGGGACGCTTCCCCGCTGGTGAGAAGAAGGGGGCAGCGGCTGAAGCCGTGCAGGCAGCGCGGGGCCGGGCAACGCAGTGGCTTGGCCTCGCCTGGGCTTCGGGCGCTGGGGCAGCTGCTCCCAGCCAGCTCTCCTGCCTCCCGCTTCAGTGCCCCAGCACTTGGCGACAGGCCTTTGGCCTCTGGGCCCCGCCGCACGGCAGCAGGGTGGCCTTTCACAAACTTGCCTTCCGCACAGGCCGAAAGAATGTGGAGCCTGACCGAGAGGCTGGCCGAGCTCCCGCGCCTCAGGATCACCACCGTTCTACTGGGCTATCTCTTCCTGGACAACGGTGCCCGCATACCCAGCCCCATCGCCCTGCAGCTGGCAAAGGTGATCCTGCCGCTCTTTGACAACGTAAGGCTCTGCGCCCCCAGCCACGGCCACTGGCTGCTGCCCGCACACTTGGTGCCCTGTGCAGATGCAGGCCTGCGCCAATGTGGGCCGGAAGCGGCCCATGCTGAGCTCTTCTTTCCTTCCTCTTCTACAGGCTGATAGCCAGGTGCAGCAGCTCTCCATGACTGTCTTTCAACGCTTGATGTCTGCTGTAGAAGAAGAAGGAAAAGAGCCCCTGATGACACAAGTGTGGCAGAGCCTGCTCCCACTGTTCTTCCGCTGCCATGATGAGAATCAGCCTGTGGCAGAGGTGAGGACTCGTGGGCTGCTGCTCTCCTCCTGGCAGGGGTCTCGGCCACCTCCTGCCCTGCGCCTGCTGGCCCGCTGCCTCCTCCAGGCCATGGCACAGGGATGCGGGTCCCGTGGCCTGGGCTGCGGGGCCATCTCCGCGTCTCTGCTGCTCTCCAGGCTTCTCGGGAAACGCTGCTTGGTGCGGTCAAGTTCCTGAAAAGGAAGGATCTCGAGAGAACTGCGAAGAAAGAGAAACTCTCCAAGTTTGCCGAGATCCTGGTAAGGACGGCCTGCAAGGCCCAGCCCCAGCCTGGAGAAGGCCCCCGAGGGCGGTGCTCAGCGTGCGGGCCGGGCGGCTGTGCCCCTGCCCGCTGCTACACGCAGAGGCCACGCGGGCTCTTCTCCAGGCTCCCGCGGGCCTGAGCCGGGCGCCCATGGAGCCCCGGCCCGGCGGGCCTGCGGGGCGGGGCCGGCACCGCGGCTCCCCGGGCAGCAGCCGGCCCTCTGCCGCCTCCCCTCGGGAGCCCGGCGCCAGCGGCTGCTGGCCGCGCCTCAGGGCTGCGCGGGCAGGGGAGGCCGGGGCCGGGCGCAGGCAGCGCCCGGCCGAGGGGCTGAGCCCGCGCCAAGCCGTCCCTCCCGCCGCTCTCTCCAGCTGGCAGAGGACAGGAGCAGAGCGGCCGAGCACCTGCGCCGGGCCCTGCGCTACCTGGAGAGCCCACAGGAGCCCCTGCGAGAGGCGGCCATCAGGTTCATGGGTGAGCCACGAGGCCGGGCTCCCTCCCCGGCCCGCCGCAGCTCGGCCCCAGCCCCGCCTGCCGGCCCGGCAGCGCCAGCCGCGCCCGGCGCCGTGAAGCCCCGCCTGGCCTCGGCGCCGCTGCCGCCCTCTGGCAGCCGTGCCCTTGGGCGGCAGCGTGCGGCAAGGGCCCGGCCTGAGCTTTCCCTGGCCAGCAGGCCGTGTGGCCACAGCGCCCACAGCGCCGCTGGCAGGGAGCTGTGCCGCTGGGGCCGTGACAGGCTCTGTGTTCACAGGGATGGCCGGGCGGCACCTGAGGGGGCAGCAGCAAGAGCTCCAGCTGATCTGCGCTGGTGAGTGAGGGCAGCGGGCTGAGCAGGGCGGCCGGCGGGGCGAGAGCCGCCAGCCCCGCCCCGCCTGCGGAGGGCTCTGCTCCCGTGGGCAGCGCACACTGAGATTTCAGGCCCACGTGTGCCATTCGTGGCCAGCAGCTTCAGCCTGATCCCCTGGCTGCCTGCTCCCCACTCCTGGCCATGCCAAGAGCCGGCTGGGATGGCCCTTGCAAGGGGGCTCTCTCCTCGCCTCCCCGCAGATGCAGCTTCTGACCGTGCCTCTGTTCCTCTCTCTTGCAGCCCTGGAACGCCTGACGGAGGACACCAGCAGTGCCCTGTCCCAGCTGGCACTGCAAACGCTGCGTGTCCTCCGGGCAATACAGCGTGGGCCATACACCGTCTTCCAGAGGCTGCAAGATCAGCTGCGCAGGGCAAGCAGGACTCGGCCTCGCCTCTCCGGGCTCAGCTGGCTGCACTGCGGGAGCTCTGGGGAGAGCTAAACTGGGAGGCTCTCTTTGCCGGGGCAACCCGAGCCAGGGGCAATTTTCCTTTTCTTTTGGATTTTCTCTTTTCTTTTCCATTTCTTATTTATATTTTAAATAGCAAGTAGAGTATCTTTTGGTTTTTGTATATATTATATATATATATATTTTTGTAGATATATATGTAAAAAAATAATGTGTTATGTAGTAACATTATATATAATCTGTTACTATATTATATTATAGTAACATATTATATATATGTTACTATATTAAGTAAAACACACAGAGAAATATATATATATATTTTATATATGTTAGTTAATGTAGATTATTGTAAATAAATAAATTCGAGGATGTGTTATGATACACAGACTGCCAAGAGCTTTTCTTTGCTGCCCGGGGTCTGCAGGGCAAGAGGCAGGAAAGGGTGAACAGGGTGCTTGTGCTCAGCAGCAGAGCAGGCTGAGGGCTCCTGTGGCCCTGAAGGGGGAAAAGGCTGCTTGTGCACAGCCAGCTGCCCAGGCGTGCAGTGCCTCAGGGAAAACGGCCAGAAGCCCCGTTGGCCTTTGGTGCTTCTGCTGAAGCCTTTGTGCTGCCGACAGAGCGGCCGGGCAGGGGCCGGAGCTGCGGGGATCCCTGCCAGAGCGGTGCCTGGAGATGGCCACAAGCCCCGTGCCAGGCAGGAAGCGCCAGCCGTGTCCTCCTGCCCCTGTGCTGCTGGCTGCCTTGCTGAGGGCTCCCAGGGGCCTCTGGATGGGGCTCCTCCGGAGCTGCTGTGGGGCTGCGGCGCTGCTGCCGGGCAACTGGGCCGGCCTGGGGGCCACCCCGAGGGGCTGGGGCACTGGGAAGCCCTAAGCAATTGGCTGTCAGAGGCCACAAGCAGCCCCCTGGCAGCCGCCTTGTTCCTGCCGCACTTGACTTGCAAGGCACAGCCTGGGCACTCTGGAACTAATAGCGAATCGGTGTTGTCGGAGAGCGAAATGCAGGGAATCCTCAGAGCTTTGCTCTTGTCAGCAAAGCTTAGCATTAAAGACAGCATTTGATCTGAAACCTTGGAAAGGGCTTCCAAACCCAGCTGCTCCAAGGGAGAACGTGCATTTCTAGTTGGTAGCATAGACACATGGAGGAAAGTTGAAGGCGAGGAAAGTTTAGAGTTGTAGAGTTCAAGATCTAGAAAAAATGAAAGTAGTTCCAATGGTAAACAAGAAGTTTAGGATGCAGTGCCCTAGCTTTGTGTGTCATAACATGATTGGCTAAGGAAGCTTACTATGTAGCATGAGTCCATAAGAGGAAATCTTGCAGCATGGGGTCCAAAACATAGACATGCTTGTTGGCAGTGTTGTCTCATTGGCCAACAAATCCTTCAAAGCTCTTGTAACTACAAGTCTTGCAACCTTGTGAGCCATGGGGCGGAGACGTGAGCCAAACTCACCCTTCCTGTCTATGTGGAAGATAAGGAAAAGAAATGGCATCATCTGAAAACTCAAGAGCTCTGCTTTCCAGCTCCTTCCAAACTCCTTGGAATCCCGCAAAGTGTGATTTAGCTACAAACAGATGACAAGGACTCTTCATGCTGGCTCTTTGACTCCAAAGCAGCTGCTTTAGAATCTTTCCCATAAGCCTGTGTAGTTATGTGGCAGAAATGGATCAATTGAAGAAACTTTGAAGGGTATTTGGGGAGAAAGCCTGCCAGCAGGGGTCCCTGCTGATTGTGAAGTGTGCCACCAGCTGCAGGCCTTTCTGGGCTAAAAATATCATCAAGTCGCTTGCACTTGCTCATTTTGGCCTCTAAAAGCTGGGCCCACTTTCGGGGCAAATTTGGAGACCTCATCTATGGGTGGATGGAGCACCCAGGATTTTCCCAATTGCAGGTCCCCGGTGGAAAAGGGGGCTCCCCAGCAACTGCGCATCTGCAAGATGAAAAACAATTGTCTTGGTTTGAAAAGCCGGGTGTCTGCTAAGGAAGGCAGAAGCCTTCTCGGAAATGGAAAACGTAAACCCCCTCCCTTCCAATGATTATCATTTAGACATTAAAAAGCTCTCAGGGAAAGAGACGGGAATAGGACTGAGCCCGCAGAGCAGGGCAGCGTTTGCTGATGGCCTGAGCCCTTGCTAAAGATCCTGTCGGGCTGTCTTAGACACCCGAGGCCAGGGATTGCTCCCAGCCTGGGCCGCTTTGGTTGGCCTGGGGGCGGCCCCAGGGCAGAAGGCAGCGTCTGCAAGGGCCCTGGGTGCCACGCTGCAGAACGGTCAGCGTGGCATGGAACGGAAGCCGGTATCCAAGGGCCCTTGGTGACAGAAGCTTGCCCGGGTGCACGGAACCCGCAACGGTGCAGAAGGGGACAGAGCGGTGCCGTGAGGAGCCCCCGCACAGCGCGCTCCTTCCCTTCTGAGCCGGAGCTTTTCCGCGGCCTCATTGCTGCGGCTGAACTCGAGGCCAGAGCACAGAACTCGCTGACCCGTGGCCTTCCGAGGCCTCAATTGTGCAGCTGCCCTCAAGGGCAGAGCGTGGGCCTTGGTGTCCCGGAGCTTTTCCAGGGCATCTCTCCTGCGAGTAGCTCCGGTCACTGACATGGAGCAGAGAGCCCCGAGAGTGCCCAAGCTGGCTTGGGTAGAGGAGGAGGAGGAGGAGGAGGAGGAGGAGGAAGAACGCCCTGGAGCCGCCCCAGCACAGCAGACTGAAGAGGTGGTGCCATTCCATCCACCGCAGGAGGGTGAGTGGCAGAGCTGGGCCACAGGGCTGGAGCCTGCAGCCAGCTTGGCCCCATGCCATCCCATTGCCTGGGGACATGCCCAGGGACAGGATGGAAGAGGGGCCGGGCAGACAGGCTGCAATGGCCCCGCTCCTTCCCCCTGGGGCATGCCAGGGCTCTCCCTGCCTGGGGAGCACGGCTCTAGGCCGTCTTCTCCGGCCTCTCCCGCAGCCCCTCAGCTCTGGCTGCGCTCTCTCTTTGCCAGATGCAGCCGTGGAGCGCACGCAAGAGCAGCAATCCAGCCTTGGCCGCTTCCGCAGAACAGCGCAGGTACCTGCAGCCACCCCCAGCTGGGCTGGGCCTGCTGTCCCTGCTCAGCCGAGTTGCGTGGACATGGAGCAGTCCATGCAACAGGCCCGGCTTCTTGCCCTTCTCCTACAGCTCGTTCTCGCCTTCGTCCAGAGCATTCGGCAGGGAGAGACCAACACCACTGGCACTGGGCTCAGAGCTCACTCAGAGCTCCTCAAACTTGAGACCAGTGCCGCCCTGCTGGATTTGCTGGTGGACAGGGGTGTTTGCAGGCCAGAGCAAGTAAGCAGCCTGTGGCCAGGCTTCAACTCCCCCGTGAGTCACGTGGCTTCCCAAGCCACGCCTGCTGGTCCCTGGGAGCCTTTGAGGCCACGGCAGTGCGCTGGGAAGGGAAGCACTTCTCTGGGGACGCTGGGGACACGGCTCCCTCTGGCAGCTTTCCGAGTCTCCCCGTGCCTTCTCCAGGTGCCCGCCATGGTGAGCTACATTCACCGATGGCTCGTGGCCAACGCTTCTGCCGAGCACAGGCTGGACAAGACCCTGCTCAGTCTCACCAGAGCACACCCGGATGACGTGGCCGTGACGCTCCTGCGTGTGGCCCCGTCCTGTGACAGGTATGGGGCCCACCTGCCCAGAGGGCTCAGGCATCCCCACCCATCACCCTGTACAGCCAGTGCCAGCTGTCTGAGCAACAGAGAGTTCCAGGGCCCTCTGGCTGCTGCCTTTCTCAGCCCTGGCATGCCAGCCCCCGAGCCTGCTGCCATGCTCCCTTGCTGCCCCTCAGGGCGCTGTCCCCACAGGGCCGGGCTGCCTGGGTGCCGCTGGCCAGGGGGCCAGCGGGCAGAGGCAGAGCCGGCGCTCAGCCCGGGCCCCTAGCCATGCCCAGGCCACGGTGCTGTGCCTGAGACCTGCCCTGAGACGGAGCTCTAACCCCGCAGAGCTGCCCTCGCCATGTGGAAAACCATCATGTGCTCGCCCAGGACTGCGGAGCCAGTGCTGCTGAACCTCCTGCATGTGCTGGGCAGCTGGCCAGAGCGCAGCACGTGCACCTCGGATGGGGACGAAACGGCTGTCTTTGCCCTGGCTGTGAGTTCCTGCAACTGGCCTTTGCTGGCCCCAAGGCCGCCTCTGCAGCAGCTCTCCTATGCTCTTCCCCCGCTGCATCTCCCTGCCTCAGGCGCTGGCCTGAGACTTGGCCCAGGGGCAGCTTCAGGCCCACCAGGCCCCGTGCTCCCCCTGCGTCTCTCCGGGCCTCTCCCTGCCAAGCTCGGGCCCTGCCACACGGACGCCTCGGCACTGAGCGCTGTCTCGGGGGGGGCTTTTTCCTTCGCAGGCCACCCTGGTGACGTGGAAGATCCTGCAGGAACCCCGCGTGCCACGGGTAGTGACGGTCTATTTCCCCCGCCTGTTTGTGCACCTGCTCTTCCAGGCGTTCTTCAGCACAGAAGAGGTGCCAGAGAAGGTGCATACCTTCTGGAAGGATTGCCAGGAAGAGCACGGCCTTGCCACCAGCCCCAACAGGTGCTCCATCCCAGTCGCCCTATCCCTGCCGCGTGGCCTGCCAAGGAGCCAGTGAGTGCCAGCGTGACCTGGGCTTTGCTCTGCACACAGGTTTGCAGTGCAGACCCTGAAGTGCCTGCTCTGCCTTCTCCAGTGTGAGCACGTGGTGCTGTCAATGGAAGGCAAGCGTGGCTGGGACGCGCTGCTCTGCGTTGATAGCCACCACTATGCCGTGGCGCTGCTGGCCGGGTGAGACCCCCCTTGTCCCCATTGCTCCCGGCATTTGTGCCCTGTGCCCGGGCTGTCGCACAGGGTCCCCGCGGCTGTGGGCCAAAGGGACGAGGGAGAGCCAAGCACACTGGCAAAGGCCTGCAAAGGAGGGTGCCCAGGAGCAGCCACATGCATGTCCAAGGGCCCAGGTCCCCCGGCAGGGTGCTGGGGAAAGACAAGAACTGTGTGACTCAGTGCTGGCAGAGGCTTCTCCCCCTGGCTCAGGGTCTTAGTGCCATTTTCCGCCTTCCAGGGAGATGCGCCACGCATCCAGGCACTTGTCTAAGTGCATCTTATGCTGCCTCCTTGAGATGCTCGGCACAGGGATGCCCTACTGGGATTTCCCTGCCCTGGCATTCCTTGCGGAGGTGAGCCTGAAGGCCAGCACTACCTGGCTGAGCTGCCTGCCAGCTCTCTGCCCTGTGGTGGCAGCAGCCGCCCAGGACGGTGCCCGCGCCCTGTGCTGCTGCCTGGGCCCAGGCCTGTGCGGCTCCGGGCTCCTGCCGGCCGGCTCCCCCGTCACTGCCCTGTGCCTTTCAGGTCCTCGAGTGCCTGGACTTGAGGGAATGCAGGGACAGCGTCATGGATGTCTTGTCAAGGCACCTGCGGAGGGAGCGCGCAGACATTGGCAGCCAGCTTCTCAGGGTCCTCCTCCCGCAAAGGGACGCTTCCCCGCTGGTGAGAAGAAGGGGGCAGCGGCTGAAGCCGTGCAGGCAGCGCGGGGCCGGGCAACGCAGTGGCTTGGCCTCGCCTGGGCTTCGGGCGCTGGGGCAGCTGCTCCCAGCCAGCTCTCCTGCCTCCCGCTTCAGTGCCCCAGCACTTGGCGACAGGCCTTTGGCCTCTGGGCCCCGCTGCACAGCAGCAGGGTGGCCTTTCACAAACTTGCCTTCCGCACAGGCCGAAAGAATGTGGAGCCTGACCGAGAGGCTGGCCGAGCTCCCGCGCCTCAGGATCACCACCGTTCTACTGGGCTATCTCTTCCTGGACAACGGTGCCCGCATACCCAGCCCCATCGCCCTGCAGCTGGCAAAGGTGATCCTGCCGCTCTTTGACAACGTAAGGCTCTGCGCCCCCAGCCACGGCCACTGGCTGCTGCCCGCACACTTGGTGCCCTGTGCAGATGCAGGCCTGCGCCAATGTGGGCCGGAAGCGGCCCATGCTGAGCTCTTCTTTCCTTCCTCTTCTACAGGCTGATAGCCAGGTGCAGCAGCTCTCCATGACTGTCTTTCAACGCTTGATGTCTGCTGTAGAAGAAGAAGGAAAAGAGCCCCTGATGACACAAGTGTGGCAGAGCCTGCTCCCACTGTTCTTCCGCTGCCATGATGAGAATCAGCATGTGGCAGAGGTGAGGACTCGTGGGCTGCTGCTCTCCTCCTGGCAGGGGTCTCGGCCACCTCCTGCCCCGCGCCTGCTGGCCCGCTGCCTCCTCCAGGCCATGGCACAGGGACGCGGGTCCCGTAGCCTGAGCTGCGGGGCCATCTCCGCGTCTCTGCTGCTCTCCAGGCTTCTCGGGAAACGCTGCTTGGTGCGGTCAAGTTCCTGAAAAGGAAGGATCTCGAGAGAACTGCGAAGAAAGAGAAACTCTCCAAGTTTGCCGAGATCCTGGTAAGGACGGCCTGCAAGGCCCAGCCCCAGCCTGGAGAAGGCCCCCGAGGGCGGTGCTCAGCGTGCGGGCCGGGCGGCTGTGCCCCTGCCCGCTGCTACACGCAGAGGCCACGCGGGCTCTTCTCCAGGCTCCCGCGGGCCTGAGCCGGGCGCCCATGGAGCCCCGGCCCGGCGGGCCTGCGGGGCGGGGCCGGCACCGCGGCTCCCCGGGCAGCAGCCGGCCCTCTGCCGCCTCCCCTCGGGAGCCCGGCGCCAGCGGCTGCTGGCCGCGCCTCAGGGCTGCGCGGGCAGGGGAGGCCGGGGCCGGGCGCAGGCAGCGCCCGGCCGAGGGGCTGAGCCCGCGCCAAGCCGTCCCTCCCGCCGCTCTCTCCAGCTGGCAGAGGACAGGAGCAGAGCGGCCGAGCACCTGCGCCGGGCCCTGCGCTACCTGGAGAGCCCACAGGAGCCCCTGCGAGAGGCGGCCATCAGGTTCATGGGTGAGCCACGAGGCCGGGCTCCCTCCCCGGCCCGCCGCAGCTCGGCCCCAGCCCCGCCTGCCGGCCCGGCAGCGCCAGCCGCGCCCGGCGCCGTGAAGCCCCGCCTGGCCTCGGCGCCGCTGCCGCCCTCTGGCAGCCGTGCCCTTGGGCGGCAGCGTGCGGCAAGGGCCCGGCCTGAGCTTTCCCTGGCCAGCAGGCCGTGTGGCCACAGCGCCCACAGCGCCGCTGGCAGGGAGCTGTGCCGCTGGGGCCGTGACAGGCTCTGTGTTCACAGGGATGGCCGGGCGGCACCTGAGGGGGCAGCAGCAAGAGCTCCAGCTGATCTGCGCTGGTGAGTGAGGGCAGCGGGCTGAGCAAGGCGGCCGGCGGGGCGAGAGCCGCCAGCCCCGCCCCGCCTGCGGAGGGCTCTGCTCCCGTGGGCAGCGCACACTGAGATTTCAGGCCCACGTGTGCCATTCGTGGCCAGCAGCTTCAGCCTGATCCCCTGGCTGCCTGCTCCCCACTCCTGGCCATGCCAAGAGCCGGCTGGGATGGCCCTTGCAAGGGGGCTCTCTCCTCGCCTCCCCGCAGATGCAGCTTCTGACCGTGCCTCTGTTCCTCTCTCTTGCAGCCCTGGAACGCCTGACGGAGGACACCAGCAGTGCCCTGTCCCAGCTGGCACTGCAAACGCTGCGTGTCCTCCGGGCAATACAGCGTGGGCCATACACCGTCTTCCAGAGGCTGCAAGATCAGCTGCGCAGGGCAAGCAGGACTCGGCCTCGCCTCTCCGGGCTCAGCTGGCTGCACTGCGGGAGCTCTGGGGAGAGCTAAACTGGGAGGCTCTCTTTGCCGGGGCAACCCGAGCCAGGGGCAATTTTCCTTTTCTTTTGGATTTTCTCTTTTCTTTTCCATTTCTTATTTATATTTTAAATAGCAAGTAGAGTATCTTTTGTTTTTTGTATATATTATATATATATATATTTTTTTGTAGATATATATGTAAAAAAATAATGTGTTATGTAGTAACATTATATATAATCTGTTACTATATTATATTATAGTAACATATTATATATATGTTACTATATTAAGTAAAACACACAGAGAAATATATATATATATTTTATATATGTTTGTCACCCTGGGTTTTTGAGATTTCTAGAAAAGCCTTCTGATATTGACATTCTTGTAAAGAACTTTCCCACACACTTTCCTGTAAACAACTCATAATTTACATTCTTGTGAAAAACGGACACGGTTGACGGACTGTTGGTTAAACCAGTGTCTGTGGAGAGGTGGCACTGTCATCCTCCAATCCACTGTTACCTTTGTAAATCTATAAATTATGGAGTCAGAGAATAAACGCCCTCTTTTCCTTCTCACCTGGAGAACGGTGCGTGTGTGCGTTCTTTCGTGTCCTACAGCGACATCTGGTGACCGCCGAGTGCACTGCAGCCCGGGCTGGGATAAGATACTGTGGTGAGGTTGTGTCTTCCCTTTCGGTGTTAGCTTACTGTTTTTTGGGGTGATGGCGACCTCTGTGCCTTCTAAGGAAGACTTCCTCGTTTTAGACCTATGGAAGTCTCTCCTGGAATGGAAACAGATTTCTGTTTCCTGGGATAGTCTTGTGAGGTTGTTTTTATGGGCCCGGGAACAAGGTTTTTTTTCGGTCCCTACGAAGGCGTTTTCCAGGCAGGAGTGGTCTTTCCTGGGGGATCGCCTTATGGAGGCTCTCCTCGATGATTGTACCACCGATGTGGCGCCGCTTTTGATACAGTGGAAAATATGCCAAACTGTTTGGCTCGGTTCTGGTTCTTGTAGTCCTTGTAGACTGCAGGGGTCCCCCTCTGTCTCAGACGTGGATGACGAGGAGTTTGAGTTTTTGCCTGAGGTGGCCCCCCCCCCCTCCCTGCCGCGGGACGGTGTCCTCGGGGGTGGTGGTTGCTCCCCCGGGGTGGACTGGGCTCCTGGCCAGCTGGTCTCGGGTTTGGGGGCTTCTGGGGAGTTGGCGGTCTGTCCTCGCCCCACCCCGCCCTGCGCGGGCGGCGGGGAGGGGGGCGGGACGCCCTCTCTCTATGCCTTCCCGGCTCTCGAGAGCCAAGACTCACCCCCGCCTGGATCGGGAACGGTGACGGCTCTATGCCCTAACTGCGGTGTCTCTGTGAGGTTTTCCCCGAGTGTGATGGGGACGGGCTCTCCCGCCCCCGGATCGGACCTTTCGGAGCAGGGGGAGGTTCCCCCCGTCTCTGAGCCGGCTGGGCATGCGCAGTCGGTGGAGATGGACGGGGGCGGAGTGCCGGAAGGCGCCTCGCCGGGCCCGGCCCAGATGGGCGGGCTGTTCCCCTCCCTCCCGGCCGGGGGCGGGGTGTCAGTCGGCGCTCCGCCCGGCTCGGCCCCGGTGGGCGGGCAGGCTCCCCCTCTCCCGGCGGGGGGCGGAGTGTCAGTCGCCGCTCCGCCCGGCTCGGCCCCTCTCCCAGCAGGGGGCGGGCGGCCCGCCCCTCTCCCAGCAGGGGGCGGGACGCCGATCGGGGCTGTGCCCGGCCCCGCTCCGGGGAGCGGGCGGCCCGTCCCACTCCGCACGGTGGGGGCATTACCCACTGTGGACTCCGGTGGGCCGAAATGGACGCTCATAGGCGGCCTGCCTGGTTCCCTTGTGCCACCCCCCGAGGGAAATGTCTCACAGGTTGCATCATTCTCGGCGCCCTGCCCCCCTCCCGTGCCAGGGGAGGGGGGCCCCGCGCGGGGTGCATCCTGGTCAGAGACAGAGGTGAGGGCTGTGCCGGCCCCCGTGTGCGGCGCAGCGACTCCTAGTGGGGCTGCGGCACAGCAGGGCGCTGGGGTGTTTACCTTTGGTGCAACTGCTGACACGGCTGGTGGGAGACCGGTGGGGGCCAGGAGCCGGGGTGTTTCCTCGTCGAACCTTTGGACCCTTCCTGAATGTCAGGTGACAGTTCGTCCAAGGCACCCCGAGCGTTTTTGGCGTGATACAAAAACAAAAGCCGATGAGATGACCGAACCTGCCTCTGCACGGCATTGGCAGGGTCACCCAGTGGACCCTTTTGGCTCTGCCGGTGCTGCAGGGGGTGCGGGGATGAGAGACGTTGACTTGGCTTTCGGCCGCTCGTCCTCTCTTGTCCCTGACCGGGACACAACAGGTGCAATGGCTTTGCCAGGGGCTCCCCAGGTTTTCCCTGTGCTCAGGGGTGTTGCTCAGAACACCTATGAGCCCATTTCATATAAGCTGGAAAAGGAGCTCCGGGAGGCAGTTGCTAAGCATGGCTTGGGATCTGCAGAAGTTATGCAGACTCTTCGCAGGATTGTTTCAGATGTGTTGACACCTCATGATCTTCGTTGTGTGGCACATTCTCTCTTTGACCCTGTGCAGTTTGGTGTTTTCGAGACCAAGTGGGGCCGGTTGGCGGCTCAAGCAGTGGCACAGAACGCAACGCTGAGCCCACAGGACCCCAGGCACAGAGTTGAAGCTGACATGCTGATGGGAACAGGACGGTATGACAATGTTCAAGGGCAAGTTGGATATGATCCCCTTGTGCTGGATCAGTGCCGCACGCTGGGCATGGCGGCAATTGTTCAAACTATGGAAATGGCTGCTCCAAGGCAGCCGTTTTCGACCATTGTCCAGGGGGACGATGAGCCTTTTATGACGTTTGCGGCAAGGCTGACTGCATCCATAGAGAGGCAGTTGCCTGATCCTGTGGTAAGGACTGCTACGATTGCAAACCTTGTAAGGTACAATTGCAATGAGGCTTGTAAGAAGGTCATAGCAGCCATGCCTGGTGATCCTACCGTTTGGGAGATGGCGGAGGCCTGTGCTAGAGTCGTTCCTCCGAGTCGGAAGCTGGCTGCCGTGGCTGCTGCTGCGCAGCCGGTTTGGGCATCGCCACAAGGCAGGCAGCCACAGCAGGGGACTGCGCAGGCTGGGAAGAAGAAGGGGAAGAAAGCGCAGAAGGCCAAATTCCCCATGTTCTTGTGCGGTCGGTGTGGTAGGCCGAATCACATGTCCAACGTGTGTAAGGCGACGGTTCATGTTAACGGCCAGGCTTTACCGGGCTCGTTAAACCCCCAGCAAAGCGCGCAGAAGGGGGGGCGCGCTCAGACACAAGTTCCTCCCCAGACCCTCGAGCCGATGGAGGTCTCCTTTGCCGGCTTGCAGCCAGCACCCGCGGATCCGCAGGCGTGGATGTCTGCACCGCAGCAACAGTTGTCTTAGAGTCTTCTGAGATACACAAGGTTCCCCTGGATGCCTTTGGTCCTTTGGGTGGGGGCATGAGTGCTCTCCTTATGGGGAGGTCTAGTGCCACCCTTCAGGGCATCATTGTTCACCTGGGGCTCATTGATGCGGATTTTACAGGGCAGATTTGTGCCATGGTTTCCACACCCACCCCCCCTGTCACGATCCCGAAGGGGACACGGATTGCTCAACTTGTACCTTTTAAGTCCTCTGTTCGCAGGACGGCTGACCAGTCACGTGGAGCTGGTGGCTTTGGATCCACTGGGCCGCCTCAAGTTCACTGGACTGCTGTTCTGACCAAGGACCGTCCTGAGATGCTGTGTACCCTGTCTGTTCCTGGCGCAACACCGTCGGAAATCCACCTCCGCGGGCTTCTTGACAGCGGTGCTGATGTCACGGTTCTCTCCCTTGCTGCATGGCCCCCGGAGTGGCCTTTGGACCCGGTGGGGACATCTGTCGCGGGCCTGGGAGGGACGGCGCAATGTTATGTGAGCCAGCGGCCGGTACTTGTCGTGAACCCGGAGGGACAGACGGCCTGGGTTAGGCCTCATGTTACTTCTACTCCTGCCAACCTTTGGGGGAGGGATGTTCTGTCTGTCTGGGGGGTGCGCATCGGGACGGATTTTTGATGGGGGCCACTGCAGTGAAGGGCGCAGGGTGTCCCACGCCTCCTATACGGTGGCTGGTGGACAAACCTATTTGGGAAAAGCAGTGGCCCCTTCCTCGAGATAAACTGGACGCCCTTCGGAATCTGGTGCAGGAGCAGTTGGACCAGGGTCATCTGGAGCCTTCCACCAGTCCCTGGAACACTCCTGTCTTTTGTATAAAAAAGAAATCTGGTAAATGGAGGTTGTTACAAGATCTCCGAAAGGTCAATGCCGTGATGGAAAGCATGGGGACGTTGCAAACAGGCATGCCGTCACCTACCATGCTTCCCGCAGACTGGCCGGTCCTTATTGTCGACCTAAAGGACTGTTTCTTTTCAATTCCTTTGCATCCTAATGACAGGCCGAAATTTGCTTTTTCGGTGCCAGCAATTAATGAGGCTGAGCCCGCACAGAGATATCAATGGACGACATTGCCTCAGGGCATGCGGAACAGCCCGGCCATATGCCAGTGGTATGTGGCTCGTGCCTTGTCTGGAGTTCGCAAGCAGTTCCCTGATGCACGTCTGTATCATTATATGGACGACATTTTGGTGGCCGCGTCCACCCAGGGTGAGCTGCTGAGGATTCAGCCTCGGCTGCTCGATGCCTTGCATGCTCATGGACTGCAGGTAGCTCCAGAGAAGGTTCAACAACAACCACCTTGGAAGTACTTGGGGGTCAAGATTCTGGAACGAACGATCTGTCACCAGGAGGTACAATTTGTGCATTCCGTGAAGACGCTGAATGATGCTCAGAAACTAGTAGGCGTCATCACTTGGTTGCGTCCGTACTTGGGACTGACCGATGCACAGCTGTCTCCTCTGTACGATTTGTTGAAGGGAGACTCTGATCTAAAGTCACCTCGCACATTGACCCCTGAGGCGCATAAGGCGTTGGAGGTGGTTCAGCAGGCTGTTTCGGCTTGCCAGGTCTATCGCATTGATCCCTCCGTTGATATCACTGTGTTTGTCACCACTCCAGATTCGTACCCCACAGGCATTATTGGCCAATGGAGTGACGAATGGTCTGATCCCTTGCACGTTCTGGAATGGGTTTTCCTGCCCCATCAGCCGCGGAAGACGGCAACTGCGTTGTTTGAGCTGATTGCTCATTTGATACTCAAATGCCGGCAACGGTGTTTGCAATTGATGGGTGCGGATCCTGCAAAGATCATACTCCCGGTGTCACGGGAGGATTTTGACTGGAGCTTTGCAAACAGTGTGTCCCTGCAGAGTGCTCTGGAAAATTTTTCAGGGCAGATTTCTTATCATCTGCCCAGCCATAGGCTACTGCATATGGCAAAATGCACACAGATCTCTTTGCGGCCTAAACATAGCCAGGACCCCGTGCAAGGACCCACCGTCTTCACTGACGGTTCAGGAAGGACAGGAAAGGCCATCGTTACCTGGAGGGACGGATCTGAGTGGCAGGTGTTGGTAGGCCATGAGGAAGGGTCAGCCCAATTGGTTGAACTGAGGGCTGCTGTCATGGCATTTGAGAAATTTTCCCAGGAACCTTTCAACTTGGTCACGGATTCCGCCTATGTGGCAGATATTGCACAACGGCTGGGTCATTCGGTTTTGAAGGAGGTCAGTAATCCTGCCTTGTTTCATTTACTGAAGACCCTGTGGTGTGCCATTCAGGCTCGGGTTCATCCATTCTATGTTCTGCATGTGAGGAGTCACACCAATTTGCCAGGCTTTATAGTGGAAGGTAACGCGAGGGCTGACAAGTTGGCTAACCCGGCGTGGGTAGCGCCTCAGCCTGACACACTCGCGCAGGCCAAGGCATCGCATGGGTTTTTCCACCAAAACGCACATACTCTGCAGAAGCAGTTTCACCTGACGCCGACGGAGGCTCGTGACATTGTTGAGTCATGTGATGACTGCCATGCACTTGCTCCGCCTTTGCCAGCAGGGGTAAACCCCAGAGGCCTTAGGGCCTTGGAGCTGTGGCAGACTGATGTCACCCAGATTGCCGAGTTTGGCCGGCTCAAGTATGTGCATGTCACGGTGGACACGTTCTCCTCTGCGATGTGGGCTTCAGCTCACACTGGGGAGAAGGCCCGTGATGTCCTTGCCCACTGGAGGCAGGCCTTTGCTGTTCTGGGCATACCTTCTGCTGTGAAAACCGACAATGGTCCTGCTTATGCATCACAAAAGGTGCGGCAGTTCCTGCAGTTGTGGGGGGTCTCGCATAGGTTTGGTATCCCACATTCTCCAACTGGTCAAGCTATTGTAGAACGCGCTCATGGTACTCTGAAGCAGGTTCTACAAAAACAAAAACGGGGAATGCAGGGTGAAACCCCGCACAGTCGGTTGGCAAAAGCTTTGTGCACAATCAATCATCTCACAGTGCCGCAGAACTCAAATAATCCTGTCATTTTGAATCACCATCTCTCGTTGCAGGCTGCGGACGAGGCACATCAGCCTCGGGCGAAGGTTCGGGTGCGGAATTTAGTCACCAAACAGTGGGAAGGTCCCTATGACCTGATCGCTTCGGGGCGCGGGTATGCTTGTGTATCCACAGATACTGGGGTACGCTGGGTACCTTCAAAATGTGTTCGCCCTGACCTGCGACCGCAGAGACAGAATCCAGCCAATGAACAAGATGGAAACCGTGACCAACCTGAAAGGCAGCAAGCGGGTGAATCAGTGAGTGATGACTCTGATGCAGATGATGAGAGCGGTCACTCCGATGATTCCTCCGCAAGCGAACACTGAGCATTGTTCATTTTTCTTTTCTTTTTTTCTTTTAAACAAAAAAGGGTGAGATGTCACCCTGGGTTTTTGAGATTTCTAGAAAAGCCTTCTGATATTGACATTCTTGTAAAGAACTTTCCCACACACTTTCCTGTAAACAACTCATAATTTACATTCTTGTGAAAAACGGACACGGTTGACGGACTGTTGGTTAAACCAGTGTCTGTGGAGAGGTGGCACTGTCATCCTCCAATCCACTGTTACCTTTGTAAAACTATAAATTATGGAGTCAGAGAATAAACGCCCTCTTTTCCTTCTCACCTGGAGAACGGTGCGTGTGTGCGTTCTTTCGTGTCCTACAGCGACATATGTTAGTTAATGTAGATTATTGTAAATAAATAAATTCGAGGATGTGTTATGATACACAGACTGCCAAGACCTTTTCTTTGCTGCCCGGGGTCTGCAGGGCAAGAGGCAGGAAAGGGTGAACAGGGTGCTTGTGCTCAGCAGCAGAGCAGGCTGAGGGCTCCTGTGGCCCTGAAGGGGGAAAAGGCTGCTTGTGCACAGCCAGCTGCCCAGGCGTGCAGTGCCGCAGGGAAAACGGCCAGAAGCCCCGTTGGCCTTTGGTGCTTCCGCTGAAGCCTTTGTGCTGCCGACAGAGCGGCCGGGCAGGGGCCGGAGCTGCGGGGATCCCTGCCAGAGCGGTGCCTGGAGATGGCCACAAGCCCCATGCCAGGCAGGAAGCGCCAGCCGTGTCCTCCTGCCCCTGTGCTGCTGGCTGCCTTGCTGAGGGCTCCCAGGGGCCTCTGGATGGGGCTCCTCCGGAGCTGCTGTGGGGCTGCGGCGCTGCTGCCGGGCAGCTGGGCCGGCCTGGGGGCCACCCCGAGGGGCTGGGGCACTGGGAAGCCCTGAGCAATTGGCTGTCAGAGGCCACAAGCAGCCCCCTGGCAGCCGCCTTGTTCCTGCCGCACTTGACTTGCAAGGCACAGCCTGGGCACTCTGGAACTAATAGCGCATCGGTGTTGTCGGAGAGCGAAATGCAGGGAATCCTCAGAGCTTTGCTCTTGTCAGCAAAGCTTAGCATTAAAGACAGCATTTGATCTGAAACCTTGGAAAGGGCTTCCAAACCCAGCTGCTCCAAGGGAGAACGTGCATTTCTAGTTGGTAGCATAGACACATGGAGGAAAGTTGAAGGCGAGGAAAGTTTAGAGTTGTAGAGTTCAAGATCTAGAAAAAATGAAAGTAGTTCCAATGGTAAACAAGAAGTTTAGGATGCAGTGCCCTAGCTTTGTGTGTCATAACATGATTGGCTAAGGAAGCTTACTATGTAGCATGAGTCCATAAGAGGAAATCTTGCAGCATGGGGTCCAAAACATAGACATGCTTGTTGGCAGTGTTGTCTCATTGGCCAACAAATCCTTCAAAGCTCTTGTAACTACAAGTCTTGCGGCCTTGTGAGCCATGGGGCGGAGACGTGAGCCAAACTCACCCTTCCTGTCTATGTGGAAGATAAGGAAAAGAAATGGCATCGTCTGAAAACTCAAGAGCTCTGCTTTCCAGCTCCTTCCAAACTCCTTGGAATCCCGCAAAGTGTGATTTAGCTACAAACAGATGACAAGGACTCTTCATGCTGGCTCTTTGACTCCAAAGCAGCTGCTTTAGAATCTTTCCCATAAGCCTGTGTAGTTATGTGGCAGAAATGGATCAATTGAAGAAACTTTGAAGGGTATTTGGGGAGAAAGCCTGCCAGCAGGGGTCCCTGCTGATTGTGAAGTGTGCCACCAGCTGCAGGCCTTTCTGGGCTAAAAATATCATCAAGTCGCTTGCACTTGCTCATTTTGGCCTCTAAAAGCTGGGCCCACTTTCGGGGCAAATTTGGAGACCTCATCTATGGGTGGATGGAGCACCCAGGATTTTCCCAATTGCAGGTCCCCGGTGGAAAAGGGGGCTCCCCAGCAACTGCGCATCTGCAAGATGAAAAACAATTGTCTTGGTTTGAAAAGCCGGGTGTCTGCTAAGGAAGGCAGAAGCCTTCTCGGAAATGGAAAACGTAAACCCCCTCCCTTCCAATGATTATCATTTAGACATTAAAAAGCTCTCAGGGAAAGAGACGGGAATAGGACTGAGCCCGCAGAGCAGGGCAGCGTTTGCTGATGGCCTGAGCCCTTGCTAAAGATCCTGTCGGGCTGTCTTAGACACCCGAGGCCAGGGATTGCTCCCAGCCTGGGCCGCTTTGGTTGGCCTGGGGGCGGCCCCAGGGCAGAAGGCAGCGTCTGCAAGGGCCCTGGGTGCCACGCTGCAGAACGGTCAGCGTGGCATGGAACGGAAGCCGGTATCCAAGGGCCCTTGGTGACAGAAGCTTGCCCGGGTGCACGGAACCCGCAACGGTGCAGAAGGGGACAGAGCGGTGCCGTGAGGAGCCCCCGCACAGCGCGCTCCTTCCCTTCTGAGCCGGAGCTTTTCCGCGGCCTCGTTGCTGCGGCTGAGCTCGAGGCCAGAGCACAGAACTCGCTGACCCGTGGCCTTCCGAGGCCTCAATTGTGCAGCTGCCCTCAAGGGCAGAGCGTGGGCCTTGGTGTCCCGGAGCTTTTCCAGGGCATCTCTCCTGCGAGTAGCTCCGGTCACTGACATGGAGCAGAGAGCCCCGAGAGTGCCCAAGCTGGCTTGGGTAGAGGAGGAGGAGGAGGAGGAGGAGGAGGAGGAAGAACGCCCTGGAGCCGCCCCAGCACAGCAGACTGAAGAGGTGGTGCCATTCCATCCACCGCAGGAGGGTGAGTGGCAGAGCTGGGCCACAGGGCTGGAGCCTGCAGCCAGCTTGGCCCCATGCCATCCCATTGCCTGGGGACATGCCCAGGGACAGGATGGAAGAGGGGCCGGGCAGACAGGCTGCAATGGCCCCGCTCCTTCCCCCTGGGGCATGCCAGGGCTCTCCCTGCCTGGGGAGCACGGCTCTAGGCCGTCTTCTCCGGCCTCTCCCGCAGCCCCTCAGCTCTGGCTGCGCTCTCTCTTTGCCAGATGCAGCCGTGGAGCGCACGCAAGAGCAGCAATCCAGCCTTGGCCGCTTCCGCAGAACAGCGCAGGTACCTGCAGCCACCCCCAGCTGGGCTGGGCCTGCTGTCCCTGCTCAGCCGAGTTGCGTGGACATGGAGCAGTCCATGCAACAGGCCCGGCTTCTTGCCCTTCTCCTACAGCTCGTTCTCGCCTTCGTCCAGAGCATTCGGCAGGGAGAGACCAACACCACTGGCACTGGGCTCAGAGCTCACTCAGAGCTCCTCAAACTTGAGACCAGTGCTGCCCTGCTGGATTTGCTGGTGGACAAGGGTGTTTGCAGGCCAGAGCAAGTAAGCAGCCTGTGGCCAGGCTTCAACTCCCCCGTGAGTCACGTGGCTTCCCAAGCCACGCCTGCTGGTCCCTGGGAGCCTTTGAGGCCACGGCAGTGCGCTGGGAAGGGAAGCACTTCTCTGGGGACGCTGGGGACACGGCTCCCTCTGGCAGCTTTCCGAGTCTCCCCGTGCCTTCTCCAGGTGCCCGCCATGGTGAGCTACATTCACCGATGGCTCGTGGCCAACGCTTCTGCCGAGCACAGGCTGGACAAGACCCTGCTCAGTCTCACCAGAGCACACCCGGATGACGTGGCCGTGACGCTCCTGCGTGTGGCCCCGTCCTGTGACAGGTATGGGGCCCACCTGCCCAGAGGGCTCAGGCATCCCCGCCCATCACCCTGTACAGCCAGTGCCAGGTGTCTGAGCAACAGAGAGTTCCAGGGCCCTCTGGCTGCTGCCTTTCTCAGCCCTGGCATGCCAGCCCCCGAGCCTGCTGCCATGCTCCCTTGCTGCCCCTCAGGGCGCTGTCCCCACAGGGCCGGGCTGCCTGGGTGCCGCTGGCCAGGGGGCCAGCGGGCAGAGGCAGAGCCGGCGCTCAGCCCGGGCCCCTAGCCATGCCCAGGCCACGGTGCTGTGCCTGAGACCTGCCCTGAGACGGAGCTCTAACCCCGCAGAGCTGCCCTCGCCATGTGGAAAACCATCATGTGCTCGCCCAGGACTGCGGAGCCAGTGCTGCTGAACCTCCTGCATGTGCTGGGCAGCTGGCCAGAGCGCAGCACGTGCACCTCGGATGGGGACGAAACGGCTGTCTTTGCCCTGGCTGTGAGTTCCTGCAACTGGCCTTTGCTGGCCCCAAGGCCGCCTCTGCAGCAGCTCTCCTATGCTCTTCCCCCGCTGCATCTCCCTGCCTCAGGCGCTGGCCTGAGACTTGGCCCAGGGGCAGCTTCAGGCCCACCAGGCCCCGTGCTCCCCCTGCGTCTCTCCGGGCCTCTCCCTGCCAAGCTCGGGCCCTGCCACACGGACGCCTCGGCACTGAGCGCTGTCTCGGGGGGGGCTTTTTCCTTCGCAGGCCACCCTGGTGACGTGGAAGATCCTGCAGGAACCCCGCGTGCCACGGGTAGTGACGGTCTATTTCCCCCGCCTGTTTGTGCACCTGCTCTTCCAGGCGTTCTTCAGCACAGAAGAGGTGCCAGAGAAGGTGCATACCTTCTGGAAGGATTGCCAGGAAGAGCACGGCCTTGCCACCAGCCCCAACAGGTGCTCCATCCCAGTCGCCCTATCCCTGCCGCGTGGCCTGCCAAGGAGCCAGTGAGTGCCAGCGTGACCTGGGCTTTGCTCTGCACACAGGTTTGCAGTGCAGACCCTGAAGTGCCTGCTCTGCCTTCTCCAGTGTGAGCACGTGGTGCTGTCAATGGAAGGCAAGCGTGGCTGGGACGCGCTGCTCTGCGTTGATAGCCACCACTATGCCGTGGCGCTGCTGGCCGGGTGAGACCCCCCTTGTCCCCATTGCTCCCGGCATTTGTGCCCTGTGCCCGGGCTGTCGCACAGGGTCCCCGTGGCTGTGGGCCAAAGGGACGAGGGAGAGCCAAGCACACTGGCAAAGGCCTGCAAAGGAGGGTGCCCAGGAGCAGCCACATGCATGTCCAAGGGCCCAGGTCCCCCGGCAGGGTGCTGGGGAAAGACAAGAACTGTGTGACTCAGTGCTGGCAGAGGCTTCTCCCCCTGGCTCAGGGTCTTAGTGCCATTTTCCGCCTTCCAGGGAGATGCGCCACGCATCCAGGCACTTGTCTAAGTGCATCTTATGCTGCCTCCTTGAGATGCTCGGCACAGGGATGCCCTACTGGGATTTCCCTGCCCTGGCATTCCTTGCGGAGGTGAGCCTGAAGGCCAGCACTACCTGGCTGAGCTGCCTGCCAGCTCTCTGCCCTGTGGTGGCAGCAGCCGCCCAGGACGGTGCCCGCGCCCTGTGCTGCTGCCTGGGCCCAGGCCTGTGCGGCTCCGGGCTCCTGCCGGCCGGCTCCCCCGTCACTGCCCTGTGCCTTTCAGGTCCTCGAGTGCCTGGACTTGAGGGAATGCAGGGACAGCGTCATGGATGTCTTGTCAAGGCACCTGCGGAGGGAGCGCGCAGACATTGGCAGCCAGCTTCTCAGGGTCCTCCTCCCGCAAAGGGACGCTTCCCTGCTGGTGAGAAGAAGGGGGCAGCGGCTGAAGCCGTGCAGGCAGCGCGGGGCCGGGCAACGCAGTGGCTTGGCCTCGCCTGGGCTTCGGGCGCTGGGGCAGCTGCTCCCAGCCAGCTCTCCTGCCTCCCGCTTCAGTGCCCCAGCACTTGGCGACAGGCCTTTGGCCTCTGGGCCCCGCCGCACGGCAGCAGGGTGGCCTTTCACAAACTTGCCTTCCGCACAGGCCGAAAGAATGTGGAGCCTGACCGAGAGGCTGGCCGAGCTCCCGCGCCTCAGGATCACCACCGTTCTACTGGGCTATCTCTTCCTGGACAACGGTGCCCGCATACCCAGCCCCATCGCCCTGCAGCTGGCAAAGGTGATCCTGCCGCTCTTTGACAACGTAAGGCTCTGCGCCCCCAGCCACGGCCACTGGCTGCTGCCCGCACACTTGGTGCCCTGTGCAGATGCAGGCCTGCGCCAATGTGGGCCGGAAGCGGCCCATGCTGAGCTCTTCTTTCCTTCCTCTTCTACAGGCTGATAGCCAGGTGCAGCAGCTCTCCATGACTGTCTTTCAACGCTTGATGTCTGCTGTAGAAGAAGAAGGAAAAGAGCCCCTGATGACACAAGTGTGGCAGAGCCTGCTCCCACTGTTCTTCCACTGCCATGATGAGAATCAGCCTGTGGCAGAGGTGAGGACTCGTGGGCTGCTGCTCTCCTCCTGGCAGGGGTCTCGGCCACCTCCTGCCCTGCGCCTGCTGGCCCGCTGCCTCCTCCAGGCCATGGCACAGGGATGCGGGTCCCGTGGCCTGGGCTGCGGGGCCATCTCCGCGTCTCTGCTGCTCTCCAGGCTTCTCGGGAAACGCTGCTTGGTGCGGTCAAGTTCCTGAAAAGGAAGGATCTCGAGAGAACTGCGAAGAAAGAGAAACTCTCCAAGTTTGCCGAGATCCTGGTAAGGACGGCCTGCAAGGCCCAGCCCCAGCCTGGAGAAGGCCCCCGAGGGCGGTGCTCAGCGTGCGGGCCGGGCGGCTGTGCCCCTGCCCGCTGCTACACGCAGAGGCCACGCGGGCTCTTCTCCAGGCTCCCGCGGGCCTGAGCCGGGCGCCCATGGAGCCCCGGCCCGGCGGGCCTGCGGGGCGGGGCCGGCACCGCGGCTCCCCGGGCAGCAGCCGGCCCTCTGCCGCCTCCCCTCGGGAGCCCGGCGCCAGCGGCTGCTGGCCGCGCCTCAGGGCTGCGCGGGCAGGGGAGGCCGGGGCCGGGCGCAGGCAGCGCCCGGCCGAGGGGCTGAGCCCGCGCCAAGCCGTCCCTCCCGCCGCTCTCTCCAGCTGGCAGAGGACAGGAGCAGAGCGGCCGAGCACCTGCGCCGGGCCCTGCGCTACCTGGAGAGCCCACAGGAGCCCCTGCGAGAGGCGGCCATCAGGTTCATGGGTGAGCCACGAGGCCGGGCTCCCTCCCCGGCCCGCCGCAGCTTGGCCCCAGCCCCGCCTGCCGGCCCGGCAGCGCCAGCCGCGCCCGGCGCCGTGAAGCCCCGCCTGGCCTCGGCGCCGCTGCCGCCCTCTGGCAGCCGTGCCCTTGGGCGGCAGCGTGCGGCAAGGGCCCGGCCTGAGCTTTCCCTGGCCAGCAGGCCGTGTGGCCACAGCGCCCACAGCGCCGCTGGCAGGGAGCTGTGCCGCTGGGGCCGTGACAGGCTCTGTGTTCACAGGGATGGCCGGGCGGCACCTGAGGGGGCAGCAGCAAGAGCTCCAGCTGATCTGCGCTGGTGAGTGAGGGCAGCGGGCTGAGCAGGGCGGCCGGCGGGGCGAGAGCCGCCAGCCCCGCCCCGCCTGCGGAGGGCTCTGCTCCCGTGGGCAGCGCACACTGAGATTTCAGGCCCACGTGTGCCATTCGTGGCCAGCAGCTTCAGCCTGATCCCCTGGCTGCCTGCTCCCCACTCCTGGCCATGCCAAGAGCCGGCTGGGATGGCCCTTGCAAGGGGGCTCTCTCCTCGCCTCCCCGCAGATGCAGCTTCTGACCGTGCCTCTGTTCCTCTCTCTTGCAGCCCTGGAACGCCTGACGGAGGACACCAGCAGTGCCCTGTCCCAGCTGGCACTGCAAACGCTGCGTGTCCTCCGGGCAATACAGCGTGGGCCATACACCGTCTTCCAGAGGCTGCAAGATCAGCTGCGCAGGGCAAGCAGGACTCGGCCTCGCCTCTCCGGGCTCAGCTGGCTGCACTGCGGGAGCTCTGGGGAGAGCTAAACTGGGAGGCTCTCTTTGCCGGGGCAACCCGAGCCAGGGGCAATTTTCCTTTTCTTTTGGATTTTCTCTTTTCTTTTCCATTTCTTATTTATATTTTAAATAGCAAGTAGAGTATCTTTTGTTTTTTGTATATATTATATATATATATATATAATTTTGTAGATATATATGTAAAAAAATAACACATTATTTTTTTACATATATATATATATATATATATTACTACATAACACATTATGTAGTAACATTATATATAATCTGTTACTATATTATATTATTGTAACATATATACTATATTATATTATAGTAACATATTATATATATGTTACTATATTAAGTAAAACACACAGAGAAATATATATATATATTTTATATATGTTAGTTAATGTAGATTATTGTAAATAAATAAATTCGAGGATGTGTTATGATACACAGACTGCCAAGAGCTTTTCTTTGCTGCCCGGGGTCTGCAGGGCAAGAGGCAGGAAAGGGTGAACAGGGTGCTTGTGCTCAGCAGCAGAGCAGGCTGAGGGCTCCTGTGGCCCTGAAGGGGGAAAAGGCTGCTTGTGCACAGCCAGCTGCCCAGGCGTGCAGTGCCGCAGGGAAAACGGCCAGAAGCCCCGTTGGCCTTTGGTGCTTCCGCTGAAGCCTTTGTGCTGCCGACAGAGCGGCCGGGCAGGGGCCGGAGCTGCGGGGATCCCTGCCAGAGCGGTGCCTGGAGATGGCCACAAGCCCCGTGCCAGGCAGGAAGCGCCAGCCGTGTCCTCCTGCCCCTGTGCTGCTGGCTGCCTTGCTGAGGGCTCCCAGGGGCCTCTGGATGGGGCTCCTCCGGAGCTGCTGTGGGGCTGCGGCGCTGCTGCCGGGCAGCTGGGCCGGCCTGGGGGCCACCCCGAGGGGCTGGGGCACTGGGAAGCCCTGAGCAATTGGCTGTCAGAGGCCACAAGCAGCCCCCTGGCAGCCGCCTTGTTCCTGCCGCACTTGACTTGCAAGGCACAGCCTGGGCACTCTGGAACTAATAGCGCATCGGTGTTGTCGGAGAGCGAAATGCAGGGAATCCTCAGAGCTTTGCTCTTGTCAGCAAAGCTTAGCATTAAAGACAGCATTTGATCTGAAACCTTGGAAAGGGCTTCCAAACCCAGCTGCTCCAAGGGAGAACGTGCATTTCTAGTTGGTAGCATAGACACATGGAGGAAAGTTGAAGGCGAGGAAAGTTTAGAGTTGTAGAGTTCAAGATTAGAAAAAATGAAAGTAGTTCCAATGGTAAACAAGAAGTTTAGGATGCAGTGCCCTAGCTTTGTGTGTCATAACATGATTGGCTAAGGAAGCTTACTATGTAGCATGAGTCCATAAGAGGAAATCTTGCAGCATGGGGTCCAAAACATAGACATGCTTGTTGGCAGTGTTGTCTCATTGGCCAACAAATCCTTCAAAGCTCTTGTAACTACAAGTCTTGCGGCCTTGTGAGCCATGGGGCGGAGACGTGAGCCAAACTCACCCTTCCTGTCTATGTGGAAGATAAGGAAAAGAAATGGCATCATCTGAAAACTCAAGAGCTCTGCTTTCCAGCTCCTTCCAAACTCCTTGGAATCCCGCAAAGTGTGATTTAGCTACAAACAGATGACAAGGACTCTTCATGCTGGCTCTTTGACTCCAAAGCAGCTGCTTTAGAATCTTTCCCATAAGCCTGTGTAGTTATGTGGCAGAAATGGATCAATTGAAGAAACTTTGAAGGGTATTTGGGGAGAAAGCCTGCCAGCAGGGGTCCCTGCTGATTGTGAAGTGTGCCACCAGCTGCAGGCCTTTCTGGGCTAAAAATATCATCAAGTCGCTTGCACTTGCTCATTTTGGCCTCTAAAAGCTGGGCCCACTTTCGGGGCAAATTTGGAGACCTCATCTATGGGTGGATGGAGCACCCAGGATTTTCCCAATTGCAGGTCCCCGGTGGAAAAGGGGGCTCCCCAGCAACTGCGCATCTGCAAGATGAAAAACAATTGTCTTGGTTTGAAAAGCCGGGTGTCTGCTAAGGAAGGCAGAAGCCTTCTCGGAAATGGAAAACGTAAACCCCCTCCCTTCCAATGATTATCATTTAGACATTAAAAAGCTCTCAGGGAAAGAGACGGGAATAGGACTGAGCCCGCAGAGCAGGGCAGCGTTTGCTGATGGCCTGAGCCCTTGCTAAAGATCCTGTCGGGCTGTCTTAGACACCCGAGGCCAGGGATTGCTCCCAGCCTGGGCCGCTTTGGTTGGCCTGGGGGCGGCCCCAGGGCAGAAGGCAGCGTCTGCAAGGGCCCTGGGTGCCACGCTGCAGAACGGTCAGCGTGGCATGGAACGGAAGCCGGTATCCAAGGGCCCTTGGTGACAGAAGCTTGCCCGGGTGCACGGAACCCGCAACGGTGCAGAAGGGGACAGAGCGGTGCCGTGAGGAGCCCCCGCACAGCGCGCTCCTTCCCTTCTGAGCCGGAGCTTTTCCGCGGCCTCGTTGCTGCGGCTGAGCTCGAGGCCAGAGCACAGAACTCGCTGACCCGTGGCCTTCCGAGGCCTCAATTGTGCAGCTGCCCTCAAGGGCAGAGCGTGGGCCTTGGTGTCCCGGAGCTTTTCCAGGGCATCTCTCCTGCGAGTAGCTCCGGTCACTGACATGGAGCAGAGAGCCCCGAGAGTGCCCAAGCTGGCTTGGGTAGAGGAGGAGGAGGAGGAGGAGGAGGAAGAACGCCCTGGAGCCGCCCCAGCACAGCAGACTGAAGAGGTGGTGCCATTCCATCCACCGCAGGAGGGTGAGTGGCAGAGCTGGGCCACAGGGCTGGAGCCTGCAGCCAGCTTGGCCCCATGCCATCCCATTGCCTGGGGACATGCCCAGGGACAGGATGGAAGAGGGGCCGGGCAGACAGGCTGCAATGGCCCCGCTCCTTCCCCCTGGGGCATGCCAGGGCTCTCCCTGCCTGGGGAGCACGGCTCTAGGCCGTCTTCTCCGGCCTCTCCCGCAGCCCCTCAGCTCTGGCTGCGCTCTCTCTTTGCCAGATGCAGCCGTGGAGCGCACGCAAGAGCAGCAATCCAGCCTTGGCCGCTTCCGCAGAACAGCGCAGGTACCTGCAGCCACCCCCAGCTGGGCTGGGCCTGCTGTCCCTGCTCAGCCGAGTTGCGTGGACATGGAGCAGTCCATGCAACAGGCCCGGCTTCTTGCCCTTCTCCTACAGCTCGTTCTCGCCTTCGTCCAGAGCATTCGGCAGGGAGAGACCAACACCACTGGCACTGGGCTCAGAGCTCACTCAGAGCTCCTCAAACTTGAGACCAGTGCCGCCCTGCTGGATTTGCTGGTGGACAGGGGTGTTTGCAGGCCAGAGCAAGTAAGCAGCCTGTGGCCAGGCTTCAACTCCCCCGTGAGTCGCGTGGCTTCCCAAGCCACGCCTGCTGGTCCCTGGGAGCCTTTGAGGCCACGGCAGTGCGCTGGGAAGGGAAGCACTTCTCTGGGGACGCTGGGGACACGGCTCCCTCTGGCAGCTTTCCGAGTCTCCCCGTGCCTTCTCCAGGTGCCCGCCATGGTGAGCTACATTCACCGATGGCTCGTGGCCAACGCTTCTGCCGAGCACAGGCTGGACAAGACCCTGCTCAGTCTCACCAGAGCACACCCGGATGACGTGGCCGTGACGCTCCTGCGTGTGGCCCCGTCCTGTGACAGGTATGGGGCCCACCTGCCCAGAGGGCTCAGGCATCCCCGCCCATCACCCTGTACAGCCAGTGCCAGCTGTCTGAGCAACAGAGAGTTCCAGGGCCCTCTGGCTGCTGCCTTTCTCAGCCCTGGCATGCCAGCCCCCGAGCCTGCTGCCATGCTCCCTTGCTGCCCCTCAGGGCGCTGTCCCCACAGGGCCGGGCTGCCTGGGTGCCGCTGGCCAGGGGGCCAGCGGGCAGAGGCAGAGCCGGCGCTCAGCCCGGGCCCCTAGCCATGCCCAGGCCACGGTGCTGTGCCTGAGACCTGCCCTGAGACGGAGCTCTAACCCCGCAGAGCTGCCCTCGCCATGTGGAAAACCATCATGTGCTCGCCCAGGACTGCGGAGCCAGTGCTGCTGAACCTCCTGCATGTGCTGGGCAGCTGGCCAGAGCGCAGCACGTGCACCTCGGATGGGGACGAAACGGCTGTCTTTGCCCTGGCTGTGAGTTCCTGCAACTGGCCTTTGCTGGCCCCAAGGCCGCCTCTGCAGCAGCTCTCCTATGCTCTTCCCCCGCTGCATCTCCCTGCCTCAGGCGCTGGCCTGAGACTTGGCCCAGGGGCAGCTTCAGGCCCACCAGGCCCCGTGCTCCCCCTGCGTCTCTCCGGGCCTCTCCCTGCCAAGCTCAGGCCCTGCCACACGGACGCCTCGGCACTGAGCGCTGTCTCGGGGGGGGCTTTTTCCTTCGCAGGCCACCCTGGTGACGTGGAAGATCCTGCAGGAACCCCGCGTGCCACGGGTAGTGACGGTCTATTTCCCCCGCCTGTTTGTGCACCTGCTCTTCCAGGCGTTCTTCAGCACAGAAGAGGTGCCAGAGAAGGTGCATACCTTCTGGAAGGATTGCCAGGAAGAGCACGGCCTTGCCACCAGCCCCAACAGGTGCTCCATCCCAGTCGCCCTATCCCTGCCGCGTGGCCTGCCAAGGAGCCAGTGAGTGCCAGCGTGACCTGGGCTTTGCTCTGCACACAGGTTTGCAGTGCAGACCCTGAAGTGCCTGCTCTGCCTTCTCCAGTGTGAGCACGTGGTGCTGTCAATGGAAGGCAAGCGTGGCTGGGACGCGCTGCTCTGCGTTGATAGCCACCACTATGCCGTGGCGCTGCTGGCCGGGTGAGACCCCCCTTGTCCCCATTGCTCCCGGCATTTGTGCCCTGTGCCCGGGCTGTCGCACAGGGTCCCCGCGGCTGTGGGCCAAAGGGACGAGGGAGAGCCAAGCACACTGGCAAAGGCCTGCAAAGGAGGGTGCCCAGGAGCAGCCACATGCATGTCCAAGGGCCCAGGTCCCCCGGCAGGGTGCTGGGGAAAGACAAGAACTGTGTGACTCAGTGCTGGCAGAGGCTTCTCCCCCTGGCTCAGGGTCTTAGTGCCATTTTCCGCCTTCCAGGGAGATGCGCCACGCATCCAGGCACTTGTCTAAGTGCATCTTATGCTGCCTCCTTGAGATGCTCGGCACAGGGATGCCCTACTGGGATTTCCCTGCCCTGGCATTCCTTGCGGAGGTGAGCCTGAAGGCCAGCACTACCTGGCTGAGCTGCCTGCCAGCTCTCTGCCCTGTGGTGGCAGCAGCCGCCCAGGACGGTGCCCGCGCCCTGTGCTGCTGCCTGGGCCCAGGCCTGTGCGGCTCCGGGCTCCTGCCGGCCGGCTCCCCCGTCACTGCCCTGTGCCTTTCAGGTCCTCGAGTGCCTGGACTTGAGGGAATGCAGGGACAGCGTCATGGATGTCTTGTCAAGGCACCTGCGGAGGGAGCGCGCAGACATTGGCAGCCAGCTTCTCAGGGTCCTCCTCCCGCAAAGGGACGCTTCCCCGCTGGTGAGAAGAAGGGGGCAGCGGCTGAAGCCGTGCAGGCAGCGCGGGGCCGGGCAACGCAGTGGCTTGGCCTCGCCTGGGCTTCGGGCGCTGGGGCAGCTGCTCCCAGCCAGCTCTCCTGCCTCCCGCTTCAGTGCCCCAGCACTTGGCGACAGGCCTTTGGCCTCTGGGCCCCGCTGCACAGCAGCAGGGTGGCCTTTCACAAACTTGCCTTCCGCACAGGCCGAAAGAATGTGGAGCCTGACCGAGAGGCTGGCCGAGCTCCCGCGCCTCAGGATCACCACCGTTCTACTGGGCTATCTCTTCCTGGACAACGGTGCCCGCATACCCAGCCCCATCGCCCTGCAGCTGGCAAAGGTGATCCTGCCGCTCTTTGACAACGTAAGGCTCTGCGCCCCCAGCCACGGCCACTGGCTGCTGCCCGCACACTTGGTGCCCTGTGCAGATGCAGGCCTGCGCCAATGTGGGCCGGAAGCGGCCCATGCTGAGCTCTTCTTTCCTTCCTCTTCTACAGGCTGATAGCCAGGTGCAGCAGCTCTCCATGACTGTCTTTCAACGCTTGATGTCTGCTGTAGAAGAAGAAGGAAAAGAGCCCCTGATGACACAAGTGTGGCAGAGCCTGCTCCCACTGTTCTTCCGCTGCCATGATGAGAATCAGCATGTGGCAGAGGTGAGGACTCGTGGGCTGCTGCTCTCCTCCTGGCAGGGGTCTCGGCCACCTCCTGCCCCGCGCCTGCTGGCCCGCTGCCTCCTCCAGGCCATGGCACAGGGACGCGGGTCCCGTGGCCTGAGCTGCGGGGCCATCTCCGCGTCTCTGCTGCTCTCCAGGCTTCTCGGGAAACGCTGCTTGGTGCGGTCAAGTTCCTGAAAAGGAAGGATCTCGAGAGAACTGCGAAGAAAGAGAAACTCTCCAAGTTTGCCGAGATCCTGGTAAGGACGGCCTGCAAGGCCCAGCCCCAGCCTGGAGAAGGCCCCCGAGGGCGGTGCTCAGCGTGCGGGCCGGGCGGCTGTGCCCCTGCCCGCTGCTACACGCAGAGGCCACGCGGGCTCTTCTCCAGGCTCCCGCGGGCCTGAGCCGGGCGCCCATGGAGCCCCGGCCCGGCGGGCCTGCGGGGCGGGGCCGGCACCGCGGCTCCCCGGGCAGCAGCCGGCCCTCTGCCGCCTCCCCTCGGGAGCCCGGCGCCAGCGGCTGCTGGCCGCGCCTCAGGGCTGCGCGGGCAGGGGAGGCCGGGGCCGGGCGCAGGCAGCGCCCGGCCGAGGGGCTGAGCCCGCGCCAAGCCGTCCCTCCCGCCGCTCTCTCCAGCTGGCAGAGGACAGGAGCAGAGCGGCCGAGCACCTGCGCCGGGCCCTGCGCTACCTGGAGAGCCCACAGGAGCCCCTGCGAGAGGCGGCCATCAGGTTCATGGGTGAGCCACGAGGCCGGGCTCCCTCCCCGGCCCGCCGCAGCTCGGCCCCAGCCCCGCCTGCCGGCCCGGCAGCGCCAGCCGCGCCCGGCGCCGTGAAGCCCCGCCTGGCCTCGGCGCCGCTGCCGCCCTCTGGCAGCCGTGCCCTTGGGCGGCAGCGTGCGGCAAGGGCCCGGCCTGAGCTTTCCCTGGCCAGCAGGCCGTGTGGCCACAGCGCCCACAGCGCCGCTGGCAGGGAGCTGTGCCGCTGGGGCCGTGACAGGCTCTGTGTTCACAGGGATGGCCGGGCGGCACCTGAGGGGGCAGCAGCAAGAGCTCCAGCTGATCTGCGCTGGTGAGTGAGGGCAGCGGGCTGAGCAAGGCGGCCGGCGGGGCGAGAGCCGCCAGCCCCGCCCCGCCTGCGGAGGGCTCTGCTCCCGTGGGCAGCGCACACTGAGATTTCAGGCCCACGTGTGCCATTCGTGGCCAGCAGCTTCAGCCTGATCCCCTGGCTGCCTGCTCCCCACTCCTGGCCATGCCAAGAGCCGGCTGGGATGGCCCTTGCAAGGGGGCTCTCTCCTCGCCTCCCCGCAGATGCAGCTTCTGACCGTGCCTCTGTTCCTCTCTCTTGCAGCCCTGGAACGCCTGACGGAGGACACCAGCAGTGCCCTGTCCCAGCTGGCACTGCAAACGCTGCGTGTCCTCCGGGCAATACAGCGTGGGCCATACACCGTCTTCCAGAGGCTGCAAGATCAGCTGCGCAGGGCAAGCAGCACTCGGCCTCGCCTCTCCGGGCTCAGCTGGCTGCACTGCGGGAGCTCTGGGGAGAGCTAAACTGGGAGGCTCTCTTTGCCGGGGCAACCCGAGCCAGGGGCAATTTTCCTTTTCTTTTGGATTTTCTCTTTTCTTTTCCATTTCTTATTTATATTTTAAATAGCAAGTAGAGTATCTTTTGGTTTTTGTATATATTATATATATATATATATTTTTTTGTAGATATATATGTAAAAAAATAATGTGTTATGTAGTAACATTATATATAATCTGTTACTATATTATATTATAGTAACATATTATATATATGTTACTATATTAAGTAAAACACACAGAGAAATATATATATATATTTTATATATGTTAGTTAATGTAGATTATTGTAAATAAATAAATTTGAGGATGTGTTATGATACACAGACTGCCAAGAGCTTTTCTTTGCTGCCCGGGGTCTGCAGGGCAAGAGGCAGGAAAGGGTGAACAGGGTGCTTGTGCTCAGCAGCAGAGCAGGCTGAGGGCTCCTGTGGCCCTGAAGGGGGAAAAGGCTGCTTGTGCACAGCCAGCTGCCCAGGCGTGCAGTGCCGCAGGGAAAACGGCCAGAAGCCCCGTTGGCCTTTGGTGCTTCCGCTGAAGCCTTTGTGCTGCCGACAGAGCGGCCGGGCAGGGGCCGGAGCTGCGGGGATCCCTGCCAGAGCGGTGCCTGGAGATGGCCACAAGCCCCGTGCCAGGCAGGAAGCGCCAGCCGTGTCCTCCTGCCCCTGTGCTGCTGGCTGCCTTGCTGAGGGCTCCCAGGGGCCTCTGGATGGGGCTCCTCCGGAGCTGCTGTGGGGCTGCGGCGCTGCTGCCGGGCAGCTGGGCCGGCCTGGGGGCCACCCCGAGGGGCTGGGGCACTGGGAAGCCCTGAGCAATTGGCTGTCAGAGGCCACAAGCAGCCCCCTGGCAGCCGCCTTGTTCCTGCCGCACTTGACTTGCAAGGCACAGCCTGGGCACTCTGGAACTAATAGCGCATCGGTGTTGTCGGAGAGCGAAATGCAGGGAATCCTCAGAGCTTTGCTCTTGTCAGCAAAGCTTAGCATTAAAGACAGCATTTGATCTGAAACCTTGGAAAGGGCTTCCAAACCCAGCTGCTCCAAGGGAGAACGTGCATTTCTAGTTGGTAGCATAGACACATGGAGGAAAGTTGAAGGCGAGGAAAGTTTAGAGTTGTAGAGTTCAAGATCTAGAAAAAATGAAAGTAGTTCCAATGGTAAACAAGAAGTTTAGGATGCAGTGCCCTAGCTTTGTGTGTCATAACATGATTGGCTAAGGAAGCTTACTATGTAGCATGAGTCCATAAGAGGAAATCTTGCAGCATGGGGTCCAAAACATAGACATGCTTGTTGGCAGTGTTGTCTCATTGGCCAACAAATCCTTCAAAGCTCTTGTAACTACAAGTCTTGCGGCCTTGTGAGCCATGGGGCGGAGACGTGAGCCAAACTCACCCTTCCTGTCTATGTGGAAGATAAGGAAAAGAAATGGCATCGTCTGAAAACTCAAGAGCTCTGCTTTCCAGCTCCTTCCAAACTCCTTGGAATCCCGCAAAGTGTGATTTAGCTACAAACAGATGACAAGGACTCTTCATGCTGGCTCTTTGACTCCAAAGCAGCTGCTTTAGAATCTTTCCCATAAGCCTGTGTAGTTATGTGGCAGAAATGGATCAATTGAAGAAACTTTGAAGGGTATTTGGGGAGAAAGCCTGCCAGCAGGGGTCCCTGCTGATTGTGAAGTGTGCCACCAGCTGCAGGCCTTTCTGGGCTAAAAATATCATCAAGTCGCTTGCACTTGCTCATTTTGGCCTCTAAAAGCTGGGCCCACTTTCGGGGCAAATTTGGAGACCTCATCTATGGGTGGATGGAGCACCCAGGATTTTCCCAATTGCAGGTCCCCGGTGGAAAAGGGGGCTCCCCAGCAACTGCGCATCTGCAAGATGAAAAACAATTGTCTTGGTTTGAAAAGCCGGGTGTCTGCTAAGGAAGGCAGAAGCCTTCTCGGAAATGGAAAACGTAAACCCCCTCCCTTCCAATGATTATCATTTAGACATTAAAAAGCTCTCAGGGAAAGAGACGGGAATAGGACTGAGCCCGCAGAGCAGGGCAGCGTTTGCTGATGGCCTGAGCCCTTGCTAAAGATCCTGTCGGGCTGTCTTAGACACCCGAGGCCAGGGATTGCTCCCAGCCTGGGCCGCTTTGGTTGGCCTGGGGGCGGCCCCAGGGCAGAAGGCAGCGTCTGCAAGGGCCCTGGGTGCCACGCTGCAGAACGGTCAGCGTGGCATGGAACGGAAGCCGGTATCCAAGGGCCCTTGGTGACAGAAGCTTGCCCGGGTGCACGGAACCCGCAACGGTGCAGAAGGGGACAGAGCGGTGCCGTGAGGAGCCCCCGCACAGCGCGCTCCTTCCCTTCTGAGCCGGAGCTTTTCCGCGGCCTCGTTGCTGCGGCTGAGCTCGAGGCCAGAGCACAGAACTCGCTGACCCGTGGCCTTCCGAGGCCTCAATTGTGCAGCTGCCCTCAAGGGCAGAGCGTGGGCCTTGGTGTCCCGGAGCTTTTCCAGGGCATCTCTCCTGCGAGTAGCTCCGGTCACTGACATGGAGCAGAGAGCCCCGAGAGTGCCCAAGCTGGCTTGGGTAGAGGAGGAGGAGGAGGAGGAGGAGGAAGAACGCCCTGGAGCCGCCCCAGCACAGCAGACTGAAGAGGTGGTGCCATTCCATCCACCGCAGGAGGGTGAGTGGCAGAGCTGGGCCACAGGGCTGGAGCCTGCAGCCAGCTTGGCCCCATGCCATCCCATTGCCTGGGGACATGCCCAGGGACAGGATGGAAGAGGGGCCGGGCAGACAGGCTGCAATGGCCCCGCTCCTTCCCCCTGGGGCATGCCAGGGCTCTCCCTGCCTGGGGAGCACGGCTCTAGGCCGTCTTCTCCGGCCTCTCCCGCAGCCCCTCAGCTCTGGCTGCGCTCTCTCTTTGCCAGATGCAGCCGTGGAGCGCACGCAAGAGCAGCAATCCAGCCTTGGCCGCTTCCGCAGAACAGCGCAGGTACCTGCAGCCACCCCCAGCTGGGCTGGGCCTGCTGTCCCTGCTCAGCCGAGTTGCGTGGACATGGAGCAGTCCATGCAACAGGCCCGGCTTCTTGCCCTTCTCCTACAGCTCGTTCTCGCCTTCGTCCAGAGCATTCGGCAGGGAGAGACCAACACCACTGGCACTGGGCTCAGAGCTCACTCAGAGCTCCTCAAACTTGAGACCAGTGCCGCCCTGCTGGATTTGCTGGTGGACAGGGGTGTTTGCAGGCCAGAGCAAGTAAGCAGCCTGTGGCCAGGCTTCAACTCCCCCGTGAGTCACGTGGCTTCCCAAGCCACGCCTGCTGGTCCCTGGGAGCCTTTGAGGCCACGGCAGTGCGCTGGGAAGGGAAGCACTTCTCTGGGGACGCTGGGGACACGGCTCCCTCTGGCAGCTTTCCGAGTCTCCCCGTGCCTTCTCCAGGTGCCCGCCATGGTGAGCTACATTCACCGATGGCTCGTGGCCAACGCTTCTGCCGAGCACAGGCTGGACAAGACCCTGCTCAGTCTCACCAGAGCACACCCGGATGACGTGGCCGTGACGCTCCTGCGTGTGGCCCCGTCCTGTGACAGGTATGGGGCCCACCTGCCCAGAGGGCTCAGGCATCCCCGCCCATCACCCTTTACAGCCAGTGTATTTGTGGGGGGAAGAAATACCTAACTCCTAACTATTTCAAAGAATGGTTACATTTGAAAGTAAAAAATTATCTAAAACCTTTCATTTTTAGACATATTACCAGCACAAACTGTACCAGAATTTACTACGCTTTTGATTATGACAGCATAACTCTACCGTGGGCACACTTGCCCTGGACTATTCCTTAAGAAACAAAGCCCTTGCTAGAAATAAAACAAAATTAGCCGAAATATTGGGCTGGATGATTTCAAAGGCTATGTACTAAAGGCCAGACACTTGTAATAATGGTAATGAGTGGACTAAAAGTTAAATCAATACATCATAACTCAGTTCAAAGATATCTTGTGTCCTAATGTTTTCACAGAAGACTGGAAAAAACCTCTATTTTTGTGGGTTTGTTTATCCATTTACATGTACCTTCTACTTCTTTCCACTGTATGAGAATGTTCATGACAAGATTGGATGACCTCATGCAACCTTCTATAAGTAAAGAGAGAGAAGCCAGTCAAAAAAGGCAAAATTATTAACTGCAGGTGGAAAAAGGGAGGCCAACAAAAAAAATCTAAGGAACAATGATAATTAAACCCCCCCCCACCCCCACCCCCCACCGTTTTCTGTGCAAAGTAAAGGCACAGACAAGAGAGAACAACTGCAAAATTCTCACTATCTGGCTCAAGTATTTTGTGGTACCTTTCTTGCTGTTTTCTCATGCCAAACATCTTAACAATTGAAGGTGTCCCTTTTCTTTTTCTGGAATACAGCTTGGAAGATGGCTGTGTCATTGCTGACAAGCTGCTATTCTCAGAGGTGCCCAGCTAAAAGTCCTACATCAACTGATTTGCTCCGTCACTTTCATATGGCATGACTTAACCACTTAGAGTTTCAGCGCCTGAAGTTGCCCAGCCCTACAATTCTTTGCCCCTTGAATGGTTATATAAGCTCCCTGGCAACTGGCACTTGTAAGTACATGAAACTATGCAGAATTTGCACTATGAGATGATGCCAAATGAGTCACGCCAGTAGATCAACTAGGGCATGCAAAGCAGAGAGGGGGGGAATGAGAGCACAAGAAGAGAGTACACAAGAAGAGAGTACAATCGACATTTTTTCTGCAACAGGGCTAACACCATAGAAATCCAAATTGACACCAATCCACCTTAGGGGTAATTCTTACAAAAGACAAAGACATCCTTTTGTGTTCACAGACCTGGAATATTTAGCTTTGGAATATCAACTCGGTTGCAAATGGAACTGCAGGAGGGAGCCACCATTCTTACGATGAACTCTGATATGTGTATAACCTTTCATGGGGATTCATCTTTGTCACGCACATCACATTTTATAAGAGAAGAGGCATTGTTGAATGGCTTCAGTGAAAATAAAATCTTAAATGCACTCCAAATGGAATTAGGATCCAAAGGAGCCAGTATTTCAAGAAAGCCTGAGATATTGCCTAGGATGAGATCCCTTCTAAGAGGGCCATTTAAGGTACTGAATTCTCCATACTGGCAAATTAGTCAGAGGGGAAAAGCAACCTTTTTAAATGGTCCTCTGAGAAGACAGGGCTTGCAGGGAATTTAGTACTTGCTGCTATATTGCCTACATTCCAGGAAAGAGTATTAAATACTGAAATTCGACCGATGGAAGATGAAGTCTTTGTGAATGTGAAAGTCCAGTGCATGACAATCTCAGAAAGGCACTCATCAAAGCCCTATGAAATGCCAACACATAAGCTGGGAGTTGGCAGTGCATGCCAGTTTTTAGCAAAGCACAGCAAAGTGCTGATGACAAAGCGAGGCCATGAAGTCACATACAGTATGAAGCAGGATGAAAGAGGAAAGCAGCTGAGAGCGTCAACTCTGCTAAGTAGTCTCAGTATTCTTCTTGACATGAGCAGAAATTTGAAATGAGTCTATGAAAATGACAAAGGAGGCAAAAGAAAAGGGAGCGATGACTCCTCTGGCATAGTGTTTCTTAACAGGGATCTTCAAGATGTAAAAATTGTATCATCCTTTCAACAGAAGGAAGGTATTAAAAGGACAGTAAGGAAATGGCATCAAATGCTAGAAAGACTCTGGGCAGTGTACTTCTAGACAGAAATGCCACTGATGGAAAACCGACTAAAGTGGCATCAATGCAGCAGCATTGTACTAAACCCCAGAAATGTCCACCGCTTCCCTCTCGGCCGTTCCGTTAATATGCACACAGCAGCTCTGCAACATTCCTTCTGATCATCTCTTTGGCAAACTGGGAGTGAGGGTCTGTAGTGATGCAGAGTCCCCAGGCAGGTGCAAAGGAGAGCTGCTTTATTGCAAAAGCCAGGCTTTTGAAGCAGTCAGGCCTTTATCAGTTGCATAGCTTTAAGCCACAACCAACAGAATTCAGCCAAGCACTATACACCACACTGTGAACATGCGATGGTTCTAGAACTTGTTGATCTACCTCTAACTCAGCTGCCTCACTTTCCCATAGTCCTTTTCTACTTAGCCAAAGTAACGGGCCTCAGCCATGGTTTTATAAGGCCTTCCTTTTAGAAGGTTCTACCTATATGCAACAGCAAACCACAAGTTTCCTCAGTGCCAAGAGTTTAGGTAGACCATCTACATCTGCCCTTCCAGTGAAGCATAATGGCGAGAGAAAATCCTGTTGGAGATGTTCAGTCATTCCATTTTCTAGACAGGCCAAATCAAAAGAAAGGCAAGCTACAGGATTGTGTACTTGCTCTTAACAAAACACCTGCTGCCATTTGACAATGAACTAGCAGAAAATCAGCAAAAATGAGACTTGAGGCAAACAATCCTTTGAAGGGAATAATGATGTGATAAATAAAGACAATAGATTTCCAGGCTATCGAGATACTTGAAATGTCAGCAAAGGATTGAGAGCAGAGGCTGAACTCATGGGGAAAGATTAAAAGAATCCCAAGAAAAATATGACCAAAGATTAAAAGAACTTTAAGGAAAACATGGGTAACGGACCTGTTTACACCTTCAGGAAATCAGTGGCCACTGATTTAGATAGGCCATTCAAGTTAATTTACTGGTGCACCTCCCACTCCTTTTTCACCTGCCAGCATCACAGGGTGAATTGTGACCATGGAATCAGGATTCTTTGGATTCTGTTCTTAGCTTTAGGAGAGAAGTACAGCAGCTGAAGTACCTGTTTCTGCTGCGATACCCAGGAACACAGAGTTGACACATTTCAATCAAGTCCAATCACAACTAGCAACACTAAGAGGATAGGATTGGCCTCTTTTCATGACGCTCTTCTTGTTTTACAGCCTGCTCTGATTCTGGTGAAACTTTTTCATTAGCTTCTCTCTAAAAAGGAGAAAGTTCAATTAAATATCCCTTCCTACTGGTGCAGGTTGACCATTTGGTTTGTCACGACTAAAAATGGAATTGGAACTAGCAGGAAGTACTGTGTTTTAAGCGTCCGGTCTGTTAAGACAACCTCCGGCTGATAAAAGCCTACATGCTATTGGCTATAGAATACTCTGTTTCCCCCAAGAGCGGATGCATACAATTTAATCCAACTTTCTGTAACAAACTCCAGTAACACATAATCCAGTAGTACAAAAGAGTCACAAATAGCAGGAAGAATTATTTGACCATTTAGGGAAGCAACCTTCTCACCTGCTTTTGGAGTGAGCATAATCTGCTAGCTGAAGTGTGGGTTCTGGGGTGAACCCTAGGGGGATCTGCAGTTGCAAGGTGTGGCAAACTGATGTCACACATGTGCCTGAGTTTGGACAGTTCAACTACATCCATGTATCTGTGGACACCTTCTTGGGAGCAGTCTTCGCCTCATCCCATGCTGAGGAAAAGGCAGCAGATGTGCAGAAACACCTCATGCATGCCTTTGCAGTTTTAGGAATTCCATCAGTTATCAAAACGGATAATGGCCCAGCTTATACCTCCAAGTCATTTGGTGAGTTTTTACAGGAAGGCGGGGGGCAACATCGGACGGGGATTCCACACTCCCCCACCGGCCAAGCTGTAATAGAATGCACTCAACCAGACCTTAAAGCAAGTCCTCGCCCGCCAGGGGGAAGATGTCTGAGCTCTGTCCCCACATCTCAGGCTCTGCAAAGCACTTTTCACCATCAAATTCTTGAACTGTTCCTTTGACAGACCAGAGCCGCCAGACCTGAGCCACTTTCACTAGCACCAACACACAGGATTTAAGGAAAAACCACCCGTCCTTATCTGGGACCCCGACTAAGGAGAAATTCAGGGTCCGGTCCATCTCATCACTTGGGGACGGGGACGTGGTGTTCCAGATTGCAAGGCAAGATGTATTCTATTGCTATCTGTTTGGCAGTTGTCTGGTGTCAAGTGGGCAATTCTCCTTAGCTCTCTTCCTGAGTGATCATAATCAACAGGGGGACATCTGCTGATAAGGGGCTATTGAACGTCACCCCATGACTGATGAGAACCATAGCATCTCATTGTGAGATGCTCTGCCCAGAAAGAGGAGCCAAGCAGTGCCATGCAGATATAACCTGCAAGGTTCTGACACCAGGTCAGCCTTTGCTCCACTGGACTCCCCAGAGGAAGAGCAGCTGCTTCTACTTCCACAGATCTGCGGAGGAAGAAAACACCCCTTTTCCTACAAGACTCCCTTGCTCCAACAGAACCACGCCTGACACTCCAGGAAGACTGCAGCCCTTTTTCCAACTAGACTGCTACCAACACCCTGACCCACAGGGTGTCAGGTTGTGTTCTGACTCTGACAGTGTTGTTCGGGTTTATTGCATTGTTGTATTTTATCATTTTATATTTTTTTCCTTTCCCTATTAAAGAACTGTTATTTCCTGCTCCCATATTTTTGCCTGAGAGCCCCTTATTCATACCAATTCGGAGAGGTGGGGAGGGTTTGCATTCTCCATTTCAGGGGAGGCTCCTGTCTCCTTTAACAGGCACCTGTCTTTCCAAACCAAGACACATGGGTACGTCTGCGTGTCCACGCCCTCAGGCGTCAGACGGGTCCCTAAGAAATTTCTCAAACCCTATACCCCAACAAGAACTGCCCAGGTGTCCCAGGCTGTGACTCCCCATGGACAACAAGATCCCAATGACCCCAGTTTCACGCAGAACTGAAAATGTCGCAGGAGGAAAAGACATTCCTAATGCTACCCCATTTCTTTCTTCTGAGCCTTTACCTTCAAGAACCTTGGACAGGTCATTACCTCCTCCCCCACAATGCCTTTCTCAGCATCCAAGATGGGACATCCAGAAAAAAGAGAGCATCTGGATGAAAAAGAGACTGGACTTTGTTCTTTTCCACAGTGCTCTTCTCCTTCCTTTTTTAAACAAAGAAGGGGGAGATGTGGCATTGTGTGTTTTAGAATCTGTTATTCCTTTTGTAATTCAGTAATGGTTTGGTCCTCCATTCCCCCCATGTACTTCCCTCACAATGGTTTCTCCCTATTTCCTCCCTTTTGGAGCTGCACCCCCCCCCCCCCCCCCGCCCCCCGCCCCCTCCCAGCATCCCCCCAGCCTGTCCTGGTAACCACTCCCCTTATCTCGAGAATTCTCTGTGCCAATCATCCCTTATTTGATGTATGATTTGCCCCTGGGGTTTTTCCCTTCCCCTGTGTGATCCTCAGTGGCTTAGCTGTGACCCACGCTCCTCCCTGGTTCCTCTTTATTGGGTAGCTTTGCATCTCCTCCCATCACACCCACTCCCTTTATGAGTGCCCGCCCGAGACCGGGTCTTTGGTACTCGTCCATGGCACCGCCAAGGGAACGTTAAAAGGATCCTTGGTACCTATAGGGGTGTCCCTCCTCCTTCCTCTGCTTCGGTACCTCATAGCTGAAAATCCCGCCTGCCCCACCCACGCCTCAGACGGTAACCACTACCCAGGGTTCCGGAGGGGTCCCGGGAGTGGCAGCATCTTGTGGCCATCTTTGGCCGGGCCGGGAGCACCCAGCCAGGCTCCCGTACAGCCCCCGCAGCCACTCGAAAGAGGCTACACTGAAGTTACAAACTTGAGGACAGAAATCTCCCTACTCCTGAGAAGTTGCTGACAAGGGAACCACCTAGGCTCTGTGACTTTCCCCTTTCCATTCATTGGTCAAGCCTAGTAGCCTAAAATTTATGAGGTTGTTGCAGTAGATTTTAGAGAGAATGTTGTGTATTAGGAGTAGTTATGCTAAGGATCATAACTTAAGTAGGCCTTTTGGCACTCTGTGTGTGAATTAGTAGCTTGTGTTGCAAGAAATCAGTAAAACATGCTGGGGAGGTAGAAAATGTTTATCTAAAGAATGTTCTGTTGAAGATTCAATGTAACCGTTAATCAAAAGTAGCTTAGAGATGTCACGTAGAGCTAGTGAAACAAAAAGATCAAAGGATGAAGTAATCTTTCTGTTGAAAGATATAAACCCTGTGATTCTGTCTGCTCGGGGGGGGGGGGGGGGGGCTCTGACTTTGGACGCGAGTCCTCAGGTCCCCAGGGCCCTCAATAAAGCACCATATAAAACAACTCTGTTGTTTTGTGTTTCGCTATATCGGCTCGGGCAGCAGGGTCAATTGAAGACAAATGCTAATCTAGTCAGAGGTCTATGAAAGGTCCAAAAATAATCCGAGTTCTTCTTAGACAATGGAAATGGAAACAGAGATCCAAATGTGGTTACTTGCAGCATATCCCTAAAACTCATTCTCTGATATTCATAGCTAATGTATAGTCATCAGTACAACCAGGTAAAGATGAAACTTACTGATGTCAGCAAGGGAAGGATTTTAAAGAACTATTCCCATTAATCATCATAGAGACAGTAACTCTAAAATTGGAGCCTTTTTAGTAAGTATCACTTGTGGGAAATTCAGGACTCCTGGACTTGATGCACTTACAAGTTCTAACTCTGTGCACACGCTACTCACGCATTTCTTATTGGTGCCTTTGTCTTGTGCACGCATTCTGAGTGCACCTCTCAGATATGTTTGCTTACAGTCCAGGCCCTTTGCCATCCCCTGTTATCAACTTCTTGTGGTCTTGAAATTTGATTTCTCAGCTTCTCCTTTCTTATTTTAGCACAGCTTATATCTTAGTAACCTTGATGAATTCCAGAAGGCCCTGAGAAAATTCTGGTAAGAACAGTTCCAAGCTGGATGGCTGGTGCACCCTGTAGTCTAAGTGGTTCAGACACATTGCTAAAATTCCCGCTTCTTCTTCTTTTCTTCTTCTTCTTCTTCTTCTTCTTGCACCAGCCAGACCCTTTCTGCCGTATTTTCTATGAAGTGGCTCACCAATTTCATGATGCATGGAATAACACAAAGCAATATAATAATGACTACTAGTAATAACAAATCTCTGTTTATGAGATCTTTCAACCATCCAGTTCTTTCCCATCCCTCAAACCATTCATGCAAACCCCACTCATTTCCAGTCAATTTCTTCATGTTATCTTGGAGTTTTTTGAGTTTCCCGTGAATAGATGCAGAATGGTCAGAGAGGTTCATACGACACTTTCCTTCAAACTCCTCACACTCGTGCCCATGTACTAACAACAACAAATCTGTAGCAGCTCTATTTTGCAGTGTGCCATGTCTAATAGTATCTACATCAATGAGCATCTGATTTTAAAAAGTTGACATTACGTTTAGTTTTTTGACTATCCAGCATCCCAACTTCATAAGCGTAGCCAAAGCTAGAGCAGCAGCAACACCTGGAGTAAGGAATGATGCTATAATTCATGCTGGAGCGCCCAAAATTCTACACGATTGTCACAATCAGGTCTTAAGCTTGTGATTGCTCTTTCAGTTCTATTGCTATGTCCTGCCCTCTGAATAGTCTGTTTCAGCATTTCTTGCATGCTAGCAGCAAACATGGTTAGTTTTCCTAAGTAACTAGGGCCACCAAACAAATTACTTGGAATTATGGGCCATGCCCTATCCCCACAGATTAAAAAGACACCTGGTGGAAGCTTTCTTACAGTCATATTTGCACCAGCACTTCCAGGATAATTCCAATTGTGGCAATATTTGGTCATGGTCTGATACCATGGAGAATTGAGATTAAAGATGACATGATTATTTTTGGGTCATGGGACTAGGACATTGCTCATAGAAGTTGATTGTGGGTTTAAAAAGTGGTTAAAAAACAGGCAATAATTTCCAGGTACTGATCCTAACAAATCTAATTCTTGGGGCTCTGGTCCACTTTCATTCTGTGATTGTATTATTATACCTGCTTGGAAGCCCTTGCCATTTGCCTTAATCCCCAACCTTTAGCATATGTCCAAGTTTGTACCACCACTAGCTATGTTACACCAGCGATCCTCTGTGCTTGGTTTATTTGCTTCCACCTATCATTTTCCTTCAACTCCTACCTATTTTGCAAAACCAGTAAAGTTACTTATTGGGATACCAGTTGAACATGTGCCGAAAGGTTTTCCTGGCATGGTTAAGGATAAACAAAAGAAATCCGCCCCAGTAGCATTAGCCCAAGTAAGCCACATATTCTGTCGATGCCATCCGCACTACAGATATTGCCACATATTGCAAGGAACAGAGAGAAACCTCCAGAAACCTGCACAAGCAATTTAAGACTATTCTTCATCCTTAACGCTGGCAAAGATGAGAGAATTAATAAAATAGAGAATTAATAGAATTAGGAAGAGCTTCCTTTTCTTTCTCTTATATAGCAAAAAGGAGAGTGCATATTAGAGTGGGGCATGGAGTAGGTGATTCAGGAAGTCTGTAGTGTCTGATTACCTCAGCCAATGGGGCAAAGAAGAAGGTGATGCAGTAGGACACTTGGGATAAAAAGGGGGCTACATCCCCCATCCACTTGCAAGGCCCCATAGGAAATGGCCCATGGCCACTCCGTTTATTCCAATAAAGTTACGGGACTCCTCTGTCTCTTTTTGGGACAAAAACCTCCAGCATCAGGGATTAATTTTCCTAAGAAAATGAGCACTCATCCAGGATCCTTCCACCATCCCCATGGCAGTGAGTGGGAGCTCAAGGCACCCCTCAGCCAGCTTTGGTGATCAGTTCCCTTTGGTGGCAGCCAATACTGGGCAATTGGTTGAGTACCCAATACTGTCCACTCAAGGGAGGCAAAGAGTGGACTAGAGGGTCCATGAATCGTCCACAGGGAAGGACCACTGAAAATGTCACCAATAAAGGGGATTTTTGGGGAGTGAACTTGAGAGGGCACCCATAGAGTGTCGCAGTGCCTCTCCAAGTGTGTGCTTAGAGTCACCCCACCTTGCTCTGGCACAGTGAGCAGCGAGGGACACCCTCCCACTCCTCGGGAGGTCGGGAGAGTGGCTAAGGCTTTCTTCTTTCAGACAAGACACCAGCACGACGTTGGTAGAAGAAAGAGAGTGGACTCCAGTTGGGGGCAAAGTCCAGGTTTATTATGGAGCTCAGAGCAGATCCTTAACCCAGGGTATCCAGCCAACTGAAGACCCCGAAATAGGGTGTACACAGCGTTATAAAGGAGGGAGTAAACCAGGGAGGGGTTTGCCTGCCTGCCAGTGGGGATACAGGAGGGTGTGGGGATCAGGGAAACGGGCAGGTAGGGGGACCAATAAGGGCCACTGGAGGGAGGGGCTCCAGTGCCTGAACTTATATCTTGGCGCCCTTGGTAGAAGTTTCTAGAGGGAGGGGATGGGCCATCAAGTGAAGGACAGAACACTGGGGAGGGGTTAAGGGAAGGATTCAGCCACTTTTGGGGAACATGGGGAGGAGGTAGGGGGATTGACATTAAAAAGGAGGGGGGAAGCAATAGGGGCAGAACCATTATAGTGGTGGGAAACTGGGACAAACCAAAGTACAACTTAATGGAACTAAAACATATGAAAACACAATACAACAATAGAGGTTTTGATAGGTAAAGCCAGCAACGGGTCCTGGCAAAAAGGATGACAATCCAGAAAGATCTCTGAAGAATCCGTTGGGAGAATGTTGAGGTAGTTTGCACCTTATCCCAGAGGTAATTAAGGATGATCCATGCCCGAGGAGCAATGAGGGGAGTTGAGAAGGGGTTTCAGCAACAGGGAGAGACCCCTCTTGGTGTTGTTGTGGTGGGAAAGGATTGGTTGAAGTGGAATGTGGAGGAGTATGGTTAAGGCAAGTAGTAGCAGAAGGCATTTATCATCAAAATTTACCAGCTGATTCAGCTGCAGGTTCTCTGTATCCCCAGCTTCCAGGACAGGGAAAACAAGGAAGTCAGGATGAAGAAGTGTTTCTTTATGGTGGAAGTAGCAGGACCAGGATGGAAGTATGGGACTGCGAGCATGGGCTTGGGACTTGTGGGGAGGTGCGGGCCAGGGCTGGGGCTGTGGGGCAGCCAGGGTTCAGCTCCAGGCAGTACCTGACCTCCCTCTCCCCGTCCCCCCCCCCCACCCCTCTCCCACCCCGGGCAGAAATGCCAGTGGCCCCTGAGACCCATGAGGCTGCTAGATGTCCTGGCCCCCATGACACTGCTGGACACCCCAGCTGCCTGTGGTGCTGCCGGCTGTGCCCTCTGGGTGAACTGGCAGGGGCCGTGTTTGGACACTATGGCAGGACGGGAACTGGCTCTTGTATCTGGTGTAATGGCAAAGAGGGTGAGCACAAAGAGGAGGAGAAAAAAAAATCTGGGAAATCCAAATTGTACGTGGTAGGATTAGGATTTTCTTTTAAGGATTTGATTTGGGTCACTGGAGAAACCAATGAGTTTGAGCTGTGCAAGAATGAGCACCCACAGGCACTAGTGGGGCTGGGGGCTAAAGAAAGGGCAGAAAAAAGCTCCTGGATGAACTGTGTTAACTGCTGCAGAGAGATAAACCACAGGGCCCAAGGTGGCCCCAGGACAGAAAGGATGAGTTTGGGCACAAGGACAGGGCAGAGGCATTCCCTCCTCTGCAGGGGAGAGTCCACCCAAACAGCATCTTGGAAGGAATCAGTGTACTATCTACAAAGACACTGAAAGCAAGATTGCCTGCAGAAACAACTGGATCCTCAGGAGGATCAAGTCCAGCGATGAATGGAGATGGATTGTTAGGGGTGTCAGGGGTTCCCGTTATACCAGGGACCCACCACACTGGAGCCCTTGATAACATTTAGGGCAGGTCTGGAACTGAAGGAGGTGTCTTCCTGGTAGACACAGGGGCCTCTCAATCCACTTTGCATTTTATCCCTTAAAGGGAAAAAATGTCAAGAAGTTATTTAATTATTCAGGGGATAAGTGGAAAAGAAGTGAGGATGTGTTACTTTCAACCACGATTAGTACATATGGGGATTAGGTTTGAAACGCATGAATTTCTGTTTGTTCCTACTTGTAACTGTAAGTTACTGGGAAGGGATTTGCTGGCTACATTGGGAATGCAAAATAACATTGTAAAATGTGATACAGAAACCAACCCTATTGTAAATTTGTGTCAAATGTCTGAGAGAGCCCATGCTGCGGTAAACCCACAAGAGTGGGCAGTCCCAGGGAAATCTGGAAAATGAGCTATGGAGCCTCTCCAAACTACTTTGAAGCAACCAGGATAAGTGGTGTCTAAAAAGCAATACCCTCTTTCTAAGGCAGGGAAAGAAGGGGCTGCAGCCTATTACTGAATCCCATTAAAGGCAGGTTCTTTTGGAACCATGAATGTCTCCCTAGAATATTCCTGTCCTGCCAGTTAAGAAACTGCATGAATGGACACCAGAAGGAACGCAGTATTTTAAAGTGTTAGGGGGGAAAAAAAAAAAAGCAGAATAACTGAAGCTCGTGCCCTAGGCCTTCTGGACAGATAAAAAGAATTTGAATTCTATGTGGATGTTAAACAGGACCATACTAAAATAATTTTACTATGGGAACAGTGGATTACATGGCAGCCTGTTGCCTACTTTTTCATGATGTTAAACCCAGAGGCCAGGAGGCTGGTCTCATTGTCTAGAGAATTGTGCAGCTATGGCTTTAGTAGTAACCAAAGCCAGAAAACTGATGACAGGAGAGTGTTTTATGAGATTTATGAAAGTCTCACATCAAATTTAAGTTTTGTGAAGCAAAAAAGCCTCTAAGTGGATGTCCAGGGCTTGGTTAATACAGTCTAAAACTTATTGAATGGAACAGAAAGATTTAGGATTGAGAAGTGGGGAAGGGTTTAACCCAGCCTCCTGTTAAATAAGGACTTTGAAGAGTCCTGGAGAGGGAGGCTGGGAAGAAAGCCTTGACTGCATTTAAGTAATAGATCTCCAGACCTGGGCTAGGGAAAATTTAGGAGACACCCCCTGGCCTAAGGGAGAAAATGCATTCATTAATGAGCCTTCACAGGTAGTAAAAGGGAAGCAAGTTACAGGTGATGCTATTAGTAAAGGATGGGAATTATAAGAAGGGAGGATGTTGCTGCCCACATGGTCAGCTGAGACTGAGGAGCTGTATGTGTTTGTAAGAGCCTGTGAATTAACATTTGTACTGATTCTTAGCATGCATGTGGAGCGGTACACACATTCAGAAATCTGTGGGAGGAAAGAGGTTTATTAAACTGTAGGGGAAAAACACTCGCACATGAGATCTTAATTACTCCTCTCTTGCAGGTAGTGAATTTACCAAAAGGGGGAACATTAGCGGACATCAGGCAAGGTACTCGGAGGAGGCAATAGGCAATTAACCGGCAGATGAAGAAACTCAGAAAGCAATACTTTTGCCAGAACTCTCCAAGACCCTCCCTTTGCTCCCAGTGACTCAATCATTGACAGAGAAACTGTCTTTTCCACCAGAGGAGCTGGAGATAATTAAAAAGAGCGGGGCAGAAAAAAAAAAAAAGAGAATAACTGGTTTACAAGGAATGGCAAACAATGGAGACCAGAAGCTTTGGTCATACAAATATTAGAACAACTCCGTGAAGGGAGTCATTGGAATTCTGGAGGATTGGCAGAAGTCTTCCTCAAGATATATTTTTCTGTGTGTCTTTTTAGTCTGGCAAAAACAGCTGTTGAAGTTTGCTTGATTTGTGCTGAAGCCAATAATAGGGTTACAAAGAAAGCTGCCAGGGGAGGGAGGCCTTGGGCTGTATGTCCCTTCTAAAGATGCCAAGTGGATTTTACTGAGATGTCCCAAGTGGGAAGGCTTAAATATCTTCTGGTAATAGTATATCAGCTAACAAGGTGGCCAGAAGCATTCCCAACTCCTTCAGCAGCTACAGCATCACCTATTAAGGTATTTTTGGAACAAGTTATTCCAAGATACAGGATTGTAGAAGCAACAGACTCAGGGGAATTAATTTTACAGGAAAGACCCTTCAAGGGGCTATGGCTACTTTAGGAAAACAATGGATCCTCCATACCCCTGCCACCACCAGAGCTTCTGTCAGGTAGAAAAAAAATGAAGAGAGAAGTAAAGAAACACTTTTTGAGGCTGCTAATAGCCACCAGGATGCCATGGGTAAGGCTTTTGCCATTGGCTTTGGCAACAATGAAGGCCAGACCCAGAAGAGAGAATCAGTTCTCTTCCTTTGAATTATTGTTTGGAATTCCTCACCCAGGTAATTCTCAACCTAGTGGGGTGTAGAGATAAGTGATGTATATTTAAAATAATCTGTGGCCAGGATACTATCTCTTGTGAAACCCCTTCAACAGGAAGCTCAGCTGGCAGAGCCCCTGCCTTTGGACTTTGGCTGTTCATAATGTCCAACCAGGGGATTTAGTCCTGCTGAAGGAGTGGAAAGATGCACCACTGGTGGCAAAGTGGCGTGGAACTTTCCAAGTGTTACTGACCACAGAAACAGCCATCAAGACAGCTGAACACAGGTGGACCCATCACGCTCTGGTTAAGGTCTCTAAGACTCCAGAAAGACAGCAGGCTCGGACTGACACTCCGCAGGAGTGGTCTGGAGCAGCAGCCAGTGTGTTGACATCGGGGCAAGCCATGTGTACCTAGCCACAGACTGTCTGCTGAAAGAGTCTGTATGGACATCCCTCCTTTAGAATCTCCACTCACTGGGGGCTACTATTTCCTCTGATTGTTTTCTTTATCTGAGGTGGTTTTTGTGCATTCACTGGCCACAAGTGGTGCAGAAGACAAGGTGAAAAATTAGACTAGATCATTAGAATACACTATTAGAATATTTTCCTTACTAATTCTACTTTTATATTTTCAGCTAAGTTTAGGCCAGGAATGGAAGAATTCATTTCCAGAATGGAAGAATTCATTTCCAGCCTCAGGAGAAGAAGCAGCCAAAGTTTTTAACCTTAACTATTGTTGGGTCTGCGGAGGGCCAGAAGGATCTGAAGAATGGGTATGGGGGACTAGCTCAGGGGAATTTAAATGGTGGGTCAATACCCTAAGTGAAGTCCATAATGGGACAGAATTTGGGGACAAAGAAGGAAGTCCATAGTGACTTCATACTTCTGAACCAGGCACTTATTGCTTAAATAGGGCAGGGGGTGTCTACTTGGAGAAGCATTTATAATTTGACTTTATCTTTGGGTTTAAACAACTGGGTCTGGACTCCCAATTACCCTCCTTGCAGTTGTTCCAAACATCAAGCAAAAACAATTAGTGAGCCTGTAAAGCTCACTAGTGGTAGCTGTCTGAGGTGTTCCTACCATCATTACCAAAAAGATTTTGAAGGCTGTAAAGCAGTGGGGAGGGACAAGGGGTTTTTTGACCACCTATTTTTAAGCTCCCAAATGTATTGGGAGGTATCCTTCAGGGAAACTGAGTGCAATTTTTCCTGTGCTTTTCTGGAATGCTTATTAATATTAACTTCTGGCAATGCATTAGAGCAGCATTACAAAGCCCGAGCCTGTTTCAGATGCTCATGCTGCCAAGTTCAATCCACGTTTAAGTTATAGATATGATAGTTCATTAACAAAAGTGAAATGTTTGATATAAGAAATGGATTGTTTTATTGGGTCTAATTTAGTCTTGAATGTGAACAGCGCAGTTTGCATTATTCTGGAATTCTGTTGGAACTGTGCCAGTGGTGTGTAATTCTAGACTGGGATTTGAGATTCCCCCTCAAGAAGGAACATAAATTGCATGGAAGAGTGGCTTGTTGCTACCAAGCTACTATTGAGGGCTTTCTAGTCTCAGTCCTTCATTTACAACAGGGTGTGGTAGGTTTCAAAAGGCTTTGCAATTCTTTGATGACCGACCCTTTTTTCCAACTGTAAGCAAGAGTTCCACTAGGCTATGAAAATCAGTTGATTTTTGAAATTTTGATTTGTCTTCAAGCCTCAGTGATTCTGGAGGGACTCTTTTTTGTGTGTGTGTGTTTTGAGGGATTTTTTTCCATTAAATTGTTGCTTATAAATTATTTTCTGAAATATTTAGTTTGCATTATGCTCAGCTTGGACAGAGTATAAACCACTGGAATCAGTGGTTTAAATAGGAGTCTTTAAGGAGGATAATGGGAAGGGAAATGCCTCTTCCAGTCAATTTGCAGCATAGCATGAAATAGTCCATTACACAGGTAAAGATCCTGACTTCAAATGGAGCTAATATCAATCAGGTGTAAGTTAGGTATAATCGTCTCCTATAAATCCCACGACTACAACAGCGTTTTAAGTCAGTGTACAGAAGACTTCCAATGTGCTTGTGAATCTCAAGTCCTGCTATTCATTTCAGACGGTTCAATTTTCCCCCAGGATATTATACACTCATGAGAAGGGGAGTGCTGAAGGTGGTGATAGAGAGCAACAGGACTTGTAATATTACATTAGGCTGATGTGAGTCTGTCAGCAGTTTTGCAGGATTTTAACTGTATAACCTTTTTATTAATTACTTTTTGCTATAATCAGATGCTATAATATGAGGTTGCTAATCTGAGATGACTTTGCCTTGTGTTCCAAAAGCCTGTAAGCAGGTATTCAAAGTGATTGCTGTACATTTGCTAAGTGTTGTGATAGAGCCTTTTGGCAAGTAAACTACAAGCTGAAAACTAGTTTGTACTGCAGAGCATCACCTCTACTTATTTGCATCACATTCTGGATGTGTCTGGATGTCCCTGAATTTATTGCAGGGGTATTACATTAGGCATTGCACGGCTCTGTGGTAAGTGCCAATTCTTGGCCCCTAAAGCCCAGAAGTGAAGTATGCAAGGGAGACTGAAGAACTTTCTTGCTCTTTGCACATGCAGTGTGAGAGAAGTTTGGAGGGAAATTAAATTATTTACTCAAGGTCACAATGATGTGTCCAGCGGAGCTGGAAATGAATTTAAATTTCCTAAGGGCTAGTGAGAAAGTAAGATTGTGTTTGAAAGAAAAATTCATTGTTTTGACATTAGTTTCCTTTGTAATGAGTGAGGGAAAACAATTGATCAGAAATCTCTTACATGTAAGGAAAAAAGACAAAGTTGAAGGTTGGGAGAAACATTGGAAGATAAGGTAGGCAGGAGAAAGAGAGAGAGAGAAGCATGTCAGCATTTTTATTAAAGGGGGAAAAATCAAAGTAATTTCTGTCAAATCAAAGTCCATTGTGGTGGGTTTAGCACTGGCTGTGATGCCTTGTGAAGGCTGACCTAGAACAGAAGGTAGACAGAATTAAAGAATAAAGTAGGGATTTATTAAAAAGCCTCGGTGGATACAGCCTGGGCAGTACAAGAGCCCAGCCAGGGCTCCACCCAAGACGAACTCAAAATGGTCACAAAATGGACAACTGATCAGGTGGTGTCTCACTTCTATAAGTTCTGGTCCGTTAGTATATTGAAGTCCAATTACAGCCTTATGTTATGAAGTCCCATCCTTGTTTTTCTCTCTTCAGTCCTCGTTCTTTATGCTCTTGGGTCTGAAATTTAGGTTGTCTGTTGCCATGGGTTGACCCTGGCACAGTGCCAGCGCCCCCATGAAAGGTGGATTTCCAAAATGGTTACCGTGAGATGTGACCCAGGAACAGAACAAAACAGGCTCCAACTTGGGAATGGAGGGAAAAAAAACCAACATTTTATTAATCTACATAGACACAAAAGGGGAAAAGGGAAAAAAACTACACACAACAATCCACAATGGAACATCTTCAAAAACACTTCTCCTCCCCCCACCTCTCCAACAAACAAATCCCCTCTGAACACATCAATTCTCAGTCCAATACCCTCCTTCACACACACTCTCCCCAGTTCATCAGGAGAGAGAAGTCTTCCTCTCATACCATGGGCCTCCCCGGGAAAACACTGTAAAGTCTCCAGTGCTTCCATGTCACACACTGCAGCCGCCCGAAGAAAATCTGTAGTGGTGACCATCTTCCTTCCATGTCCAGTGCTCTCACCACTGTCCATGGATCCAAACTGCTCCTTAGGTCCTTTTAAGAATGCTTTGCCCAGTTCCAAGAAGTGGCCGCCTCTCACCATTTGGGACACCTGTCCCCCCCATATTCTCTCCCCTGGGGCCTGGGGTTCTCAGGAACAGAGATCCTTCGCTGGAGGCAGAGGGCTCCACCACACCCTCCCCCTCAGTCTCTGTTCTCTCCGCTTCTCCTCGCGGCCTTGTCACTCCTGGCTTCTAGCCAACCGCCTCCCCCAAGGAGCAGTCTCTGTATTATCAGAAGAACTTGGTTTCGCCCGTGGCTGTATAAGAGAAAAGTCCAGCCAAAGCCACTCCACTCATCTCCTCCACCTAGGGCACTCTCATCTGCAAGCATTTCTTCACCTAGTCAAACTTCTTCTTCTTTCCCATCCTCTTTCCCCTCTCACTCCTCAGCTGGGGAGGATCAGTGTTTTTACAGCTTCCAAAAACTCAAAAAAAGGTTAAAAGCTCGGCCCGGTCTGCTGGCAGCTGGGCACCTGCCGCCCCCCCCACTTTCTCCTCCTGGCTGTGCTCCCAGCACAAGATAACAAATTTCCAGCCTGCACAGTCTCTATCATCCTCTCTCCCAGGGGGGCTGCCCAAACCATCCCAGGACTCCTCCACCCCTGCACCTTGCCGGGGCTCCGGCCTTCCTTCCCAGGCCGCATGGCCTCCCCTCCCCCGCCCAGACGCAGCTGGGCAGGGGAGAGGTCAGAACAACTCACCAGCCGGACTCCAAAGAGGAAGGTCTTCTCTGAACCCTCTGCTTTTAACCCCTGAGTGTGTTCTCGGAGGCGTACCCAAATCCTCAGTGGCCACACCAAATGCCAATTTCACATCTGGCCACTGATTGGTTTGACCATAACTTTCCAAAAAAAAAACCTCACTTCCGGGTCAAACCATGACATCTGTCCTCGGTTCTAAGCTAGGAAAGGAATTGTTTTGTCTAGCTGTTCTGTGAAGAGAGTTTATCATGTGTGGGAACCCAGGGCACAAGGAACATTTCTTTGTGTGCTCTGAGGGGTTCTGACCCCCAGAGAAACACTGCCTTTTACCTTTTACCATGGAGAGGACTTCCAAGACTTCGAGACAGACTAGAATCTATCAAAGTGTGAAATAGATAATAGATAGCATAGTATGTTACTTGGGTGAGAAATTTAAGCTTTTGGATTTTCCATATGGTGTAGATAGGAACAAGATGGAGGAATTTGGGTGTAGTCCCTGTCATCATCTTCTTCATCTACTCCATTTTCTGCAGTGTTGGTGGCATGGGGTGACTGATCAAGGAAGGCACAATGCAGAGGTTACGTGGACAGTCGAGGGATGAGTTATTGGTAGATAAGTAGAAATAATGCACATTTTGAAAGTTAATTGGATGAAGCAACTTTAAAAGACCTTGAAACTGCACATTTGGGGCCATTTTGTGGTGCTTTTCCAGCACACTGAGCCTGGTATGGACAGTGTGCAAAACTTTAGATAGGATAACAATAAACAAGAAGCTGAAGACCAAAAAGTCCCCTGCATCTCCTTTTACCTGGCACAGAACTGCTGCAGGAGGGTTTTCCCTATTTGGGGAGCCCCAAGAAGGGCCCAACGCAAAACAAACGTCAATAACCATCCCTTAATATGAAGCTCAGAACTACACACTAAAGCAGTACAGAATCTGAAAAATAAAAAGCTAAAACTTAAGGCATCAGCTAAACACTAGTGCATGTACTAGAATATATTTATTAATTTTCTGCTGTGAGGTAGGATTAGGAGAAAGGCAAAGAAGGATCAACAACCTTTAAAAAGTATAAAGAAAACTTTATTAATGGGACTGAAAAAAAAATTGATTAGAATAAAACCTTTAGAACACTTTTCCTCTTCCCCCTCCAACACTCTTCTTTCCCACTGACCATGTAAACAGGCAAAACTTTAAATTTTTAGTTAGTTTACTACCTCTAGAATAGTTTTTCTTTAGTTTTCTTAGGGGTATGAGGTTTTTTTGACATGCTGTGGAGACTTGTTTACAAGAAACGGTTTTCTCATTTTTCAATTTCCACAGATAACTGCTACCTGGGAATCTGCATTCATGAAGCCCCTGCCATCTTTGGCAGTTATAGATACATATTTTAGTATTGGCTTTTTTCAAATATTAAAATGGATTTGGCATGTGGGATGGTAAAGTAACTTTGTTATAAAGATATATTTTGTATTTCTGCTGTTAATTAGCTTAGACAGAGTAGTGAAATAGCTATGCTTAAATTAAATTAGGTGTTAAAATGCCTGCTTGAACACAGGATGAGGACACCTGTTACAGTTATGCCACCTATCAGCACTCACTCAGTGGGGTCTGAAGAAAACATGGACCAAGGCCCAAACTGGAAGTGATAAGAAGAAGGAGCCAAAACCACAGCCAAGAAACATGCATGCTCTAAAAAGGTGGACCCAAGGAGGGGCCATGTAAAATAGCTCCTGCAAAATGTAAACTAGTTTATGAATATGCATAAGGGTCTATGAATATGCAACAGACTGATGTAAGGGAAAAGGTATTTAAGGGGTATCCCCGAAGGTAACAGTGTGGTCTTGGCTAAGTGCCAAGATGCACCCGACCATAACCTTTGCTCTATGGTCCTTGTCTCCTATTGTCCTTTATGCAACCTTTAGAGTTTCCCAGGAGACTGAACATGTTTTTCACAGGCAGCTTTCCTACAGCTGCTTTTACAGGCCATGTCAACTTATGGGGTATTATTTTAAGGATGAATTGTTCAAAAGCAAAAGTTCTCTTCATTTATTTCTGAGATCATCTTTATTTCTGGGGACAGAAGTTTTCTTCTTCCCTGGGGTCTTCATTACTCTTATCTCTCTCTATTCAAGCTTCTCATTGAATCACAGCTATTTTAACATTTGCCTGCTTCAGCACAGGTGCTTTTGCTTATATTTATAATTTGAACACCCCATCCCCCTATATTTTTAATGAATTACAAGGATATTTTAGGGTATCATAGTTCATCACTATGGTTTACAAAAGGATTTTCAGCCTAAAAGTAAGGCATCTCCTCATTTCACTTTCTAGCTGGGATTTGACTCCTTTTTACTGATTTTTACATCTCTGTGTTGTCTTTTATGTGTCTTTCCTTGTAGGGGAATACAGTATGGGTAAATGAAGGTGATATAAAAGGTAATCTTATCCCCCAATGAGTTGCAGCTGGACCAATTACTAAAGATTAGAAGCTGGCCGGATTTTAACAGTCTCCCGTGGTTTTCTCGTCTTTACACATGTGTTCATAAAGGCTTGTTCAGCTTTTTTAGTGGTTTAACAGATTCTTAAATTCTTAAAACTAGTTACTGACTTTTTTTTATTAGACATAGAGGAAACTGCTAGCAGCTTCTCTTTGAAAATTACTTCTGTGGGTGGCTCTAATGTAAAACCAGGACACTCCATCCCTCGCCTCTGTGAATAAATATGTCAAAAACTATTATTAAAATTACATTCAACATTCAACTTTTACCTAGAACAATGAAGCTACTTAATTTAACAGAAGGAAAAATTTCCTAGAAAAATTAACTCCACCTCTAGACATTTACCATAATTGCAGTATAAACTTTTTGCTATCATTCTGTTTACCCTTATGACCTAATATGTGCTTTGCCCTTTATTTCTCCTAATAAATCTTTATCTCACAGCTTTCATTTAAAAACCTGGCAATTTCAGTTCAAAACCAGGCAGAATGTCTAATTTTGTGTAGTGGTTTTGGTTTGCTAATTTGAGGTTTCCCGGCCAATGCACCCATTAATGTGATGGGTTTAGCACTGGCTAGATGCTAGTGCGCTTACTAAAATATATTTATTCATTTTCTGCTCTGAGATAGAATTGGGAGGAAGGCAAAGCAGGCTCAACTACTTTTAAAGGATATAAAGAAAACTTTATTAATAGGACTAAAAGAAAAATATTGGAATAAAACATTTAAAACACTCTTCTTCCTACCCCCCCCCCAGCACTCTTCTTTCCCAGTGACAATGTAAAGAGACAAAACTTAAAATTTGTTTCAAAACTTGCTTCCATCAGGATCCTTTGTGACACAGTCGTCTCCCAGATGCCATGAGACCTTGCTGTGCAATAGTGGAGCCTTGTTTCTACTAGTCCTGGCCATGTCCCAGTGGCAACCGTGTCCTAACATGGTGAAAACAGAGCCATGGATCTGTGAGATTCCATATTGTGCCACAATGGTCTGCTGAATTCCATGAGGCTGCTCATTGTCACAATGGACACTGAGTTCCACATGCCCTGGCAGTACACACATGGCACCTGTATTCCATGTTGCCAATGCCCTGTGCTCAAAATGGAAACTTTTTTCCCCAAGACTCCTTGCATCCCAGTAGTCTCCACGGTTCCATGAGGCCCTGCTGTAAAAGCTTTGACGCTTACTTCTGTGAGATTCCAATGTATAACAATGTTCTACTGTGTTCCATTAGCCTCAGCTGTTTCACAATGGGCATTGGCTTGCATGAGCATTTGAAATGTTGAATCACCCCAAACCGAGCCAAGAGATACTTCCAAGACAAAGTCCATAAAGTCAGTATTTGCTTTATTCAGTGCACCACATGCACAGGGATCATTCCTCCTAACAGTGCACACCCCAGGTACACAGCATTCCGTTCGTTTGGTGGGGAGAGGGTGTGCCAAAACCTACCTTTCTTTAGAGGCAATGCCTCTGCCAGGACATTTCCTCCCAATTTGTTTCAAAACGAGACAAAATCTGGCACCCGATGTGGGCCTGGAGAAAGTGAAAAGCACAGTAATAATTACATTCTGGTTTTAAATACTTTGTATTGGGGTATAGCAGGCAGTAGTCACCATGCTGTTTGATGTGATAATGTCTCTCTGGTCCCTAGGCCTGTTTGTTTTTCTGTAGGTAGGGGCAATTTTGTCCTTTGCATGTAACTTTTACAGAGCAGGGATATGAGTCTGGATTGCGATATTGATGTGCTTAGTGGTAATAATTTATAGAAGGTTAACAGAGGTACTGGGAGCTGTTGAAAATGTCTATGGTCTGTTGTTTCTCCATCCTAGTCTTGGTAGCCTGCTGTGGAGGTTTATTAGGGGAAACGTGGAGGATGATGTTTCCCAGCCCTTCATTGCCTTCTTCTCCTTTAAATCTGGGCAAAATCTGTGTCACCTTTTGAGAATGTTTAATTTCCCCTGGATGTTAAAGATACCAGCTTCCTGCTATTTTATCTGATAGGTTTCCTCTATACTGTCTCTAGAAGAAGGGCTGAGATTTCCAGAGGGGCTGACCAGACACCTGCCCCAGGCCTGGAAAATCCTGAGTAGTGTGGGGTATGGGAGGACATAGGCCAAACCCTGAAGGGATTGTCTGATTGTCTGTCCCTATAACTTGGAACTTCCCCCCTGAACAAATTCAGAACCCAGCTGAGGTGGGGAAATATCTGAAAGAGAAGTGCAGTGACAACTCCAATGAGAAGAAAAAGCTCATTGAAATATGCTGGGCCCTGGCTGCCAGATATCACATATATGTGATATATGCTGGACCCTGGCTGCATATCACATGCTGTTAGATAATGTAGGGCAAAAGATACAGCCAGAGGAGCAGGAAGATAAATCAGCAAACACACCAGTCACTCAGGCTGCAGCTAAAACCAGACAGGGAGCCTAAACCAATGGCAATTGCTCCTGTCCGGAGAAGGAAACAAAGTGAAATTCATTTGCCCAGTAGGTGATGATGGGGAGCCAGGATCCTCACAGCCAGCAGAGGACTCAGAACCAGAAATCATTATTGAGTCTCTGTCCATAGAAAACCTTTGCAGCCCAAGAAAGGATTACACCCAATGGTGTGATGAATCTATATTGAGTTGGTTGTTCCACATCTGGGACATCACAGGCAATAATACAATTCTGGATGGTACTGAAGCGAGGCATTTGGGATCCGTGTCACGAGATGCCGGTATCGACCAAGGGATGGCAAGGAGGCCCAAAGCTCTTAGTGTCTGGACACAGCTCTTTAGAAGTGTGAAGGAAAATTACCTTTGCCCAGAAGATCTCTGGGTGCAGCAAACCCTGTGGAAGACCATAGAACAAAGGGCTCAGTGCTTGAGAGAACTGGAGGTGGTAGAGATCATTTTCTCAGATGACCACACAATTAAGAGTCCAGACATGGTAAAATGCACACCAGTGATGTGGCTAGAACTCATACGGCTTGGGTCACAAGAATATGCATCTGCTTTAGCAATGATGAAGTGGAATGAGGGGGATGAGACTGTGATTGCCATAGTGAAAAAGCTCCGGGTATATGCAGATAGCTGGGTGTATGGCCCAACACATGCAAGAATCTCAGCAGTAGTATCAAGTCTGTCAGAGTGCATACAGAAAATGGAAGATAGGATCGAGGGCACTGATGCCTTACGTTTTAGCTTTTATATTTTTCAGATTCTGTAATGCTTTAGTGTGTAGTTCTGCGCTTCATATTAAGGGATGGTAAGCTTTCTTCACAGAGCAGCCGGACAAAACAATTCTTTTCCTACCTTGGGACCAAGGACAACCGACCCAAATTTCAGACCCAAGAGCATAAAGAACGAGGACTGAAGAGAGAAAAACAAGAAGGTTGGGACTTCATAATCTAAAACTATAATTGGACAATGAACTTCAATATGCCAAAACTTATAAAAGTGAGAGACCTTGTGACTGGTTGTCCATTTTGTGACCATTTTGGGTATGACAGTGTGACAGTGGTAAAAACATGCTGCTCTGGCCAAGACTCAGAGAGGAAGTTCCACCAGAAAGGAAGAAGCTCCTGTTGACCATAGCCAAGCTGCCAGACATAATGGAAAATGCTGGATTATTCCCAGTTTTTACAGAGATGGGGCAACTGAGAGTCATTTTAAAAGGTTTTATTCCATTATCAGTCTCATAGAAGGGTGAGACATAAAAGATGTAACTCAACACCCTCTATCAGGAATCAACCTGTTTCCTGGTTACAATACCTTATAAATGTTTTTCAGCCTGTTAGCTTTTGCCACACAATGCTACTAATACTTCTAAGACCAATCACCTATTATTTAACTCCATGTGGTTTTGCAACAATGCATCTTTCACACTTCTAACTCTCCAAATATTTGGTCTTTTTGCAAGGCCATTGTTTGAAACTTGTTTCTAGTTCAATCTCTCTTTCAACAATGTCATCTGTATTCCATGGCCTTCCTAAGGCAGCATGTCTTATCTCGGTGCTTGCATACAGATGTACAAGACTGCGTGAGCTTTCAATCAGGTTTTAAGAATCCATTACAAATCCATTTCTCACAGGAAAATAAGATGACATGTCCAATCCCCTTAAAGAAACCTCTAGAATGCATGCCCAGGGAGGGAAGGATAACCAGGACTAGGGGGGCCCTGCCTCTACCTAGGTAGAGGCCATGGGAAACTGCATCTTTTGGACACTGTGGATTCGTTGGCCTGGCACATCAGAACCACAAAAATACAAGGCCTTGCTCAACACTGGTGCGTAGGGCTAATCCCATCAAGACATGTGGGGGCAGAACCTGTTTCTGTTGGTGGGGTGGCAGCAGGATCACAGCAGTTGACCCCCTTGGAAGCTGAGGTGAGCCTGACTGGAAAAGAATAGAAGAAACTTCCGATTGTGACTGGCCCAGAGGCCCCGTGCATTCTAGGCATAGACTTCATCTGAAGTGGATATTTCAAAGACCCAGAAGAACTCAGGAGGGCATTTGGGATAGCTGCTGTCGAGACAGAGGGCATTAAGCAATTGAACACCTTGCCTGGACTATCAGAGAACCCATCTGCAGTAGGACTTCTGAAGGGGGAAGAGCAAAAAACTGCCAATTGCCACCTCGACGGTGCACCACTGGCAGTACTGAACAAATGGAGATGCTATGACTCCCATCCATAAGACAATCTGGGAGCTGGACAGCCAAGGGTTGGTCAGCAAGGACCACTCACCCTTCAACAGCCCCATCTGGCCTGTAAGCAAATCTGAAGGAGAATGGAGATTCACTATGGACTATTGTGCCTTGAAAGAAGTGACCCCACAGTTGAAAACACTGCTGTGCTGGACATGCTGGAGCTCCAGTAGGAGCTGGAGTCCAAGGCAGTGAAGTGCTATGCCACTATTGATATGACAAAGGCATTTTCCTCCATTCCTCTGGCAGCAGAGTGAAGGCCTCAGTTTGCTGTAATCTGGACAGCGCTGCCTTGTCTCTGCTAGGAATGCACGCCTACAGCCCGCCCGAGAGGATCTGTTTTGGCTGCTACCACGGCCATGCGGCGACCGTCTGGTCCTTGGGCGTGCTGGATGTACATCATGGTCTGCAGGAACCTCCCTTTCGAGGTTTCCTTTCTGAGGACCCCAGAAATAAAACAACACCACACCCTTTGCGATATGTTAAGTCTGGTCCTTGTCAGCAACTTCAGCTAGAGAAACCTCTTGGGAAAAGGGGAAATCAGAGTGCTTCATTCTGCCTTGGTCAAGCTTTCCATGCCTTTCCTCCAGGATGGAACTTTTGTGTCTTCAAGCACAGTCTGTAGTGTGGGTAGGAGGGGCTTGACCAAGCCAAGAAATGCAATAGTGGAACAACAGCTGCCCTTTCAAAGTGACAGGGGCTTCTTGGTATTCCATGTGAAGTGACACACGGGTCTGTGTGTGCATTGCAAGGATCGATGGGTGTGAGGGACAGAGAAAACTCATCTCCAAAGATCTGAGAAGAAGCAGAAGAAACTTCTGAACGTCATTTCAAGTGGAGCTCTGATGAACTCATCCCCTTTTTCTCCCTGCCTTTCGCACCTCTGTAAAGCCCCAAAGGCAGGCTTTAAACAGATACCTAGAGCCTGGGGAAATTACGTCTTCTTCCCTCAGAAAATGGCCTCTGTTTGTAATTACTCAGCCTGGCTGACAGAGGGTGCCAAGCTGGAAATTGGCAAACATTCCTGGATTCCTCCAAAAAGAAAGGTGTCAGCAACGAGGACGCCACATTTCCTTGGTACCCAAAGGCCAGCTTTAAACTGATACCCATACCCTGAGGAAATGACTTCTTTTTACCTCCAAAAATTCCTTCCAATTTCGGCTATTCTGCCTGGCTGACAGTGGGCGCCAATCTAGAAATAGGCAACCTTTGCTGGATTTCTCTAAAATGAAAGGTGCCAGCATCTAGGACCCTGCAAGCCCTTAGAGCCCCACAGGCCACCTATAAACTGCTACCCAGACCCTGGGAAAATGACTTCATTTTCCCTCAGAAAGTGGCCTCCGATTACATCCACTGGGCTAGGCAGACAGTGGGCGCAGAGCTGGAAATCGGAAAACTTGCTGGCTTGCCCAAAAATTAAAGCTGCCAGCAAGGAAGACTCTGCATGTTCTTAGAGCCCCAAAGGCCAACTTTAAACTCATACCAAGACCCTGGGGAAATGACTTCTTTTTCCCATGGAAAATGGCCTCCTTTTGCAGTCACTCCACCTGGCTGAAAGTGGGCACCAACCTGGAAATTCGCAAACTTTGCTGGATTTCTCCAAAACGAAAGCTGCCAGTAAAAAGCACCCTGCAAGTGCTTAAAACCCCAAAGGCCACCTTTAATCTGATACCCAGACACTGGGGAAATGACTTCTTTTTCCCACAGAAAATGGCCTCTGTTTGCGGCCGCTCCACCAAACTGACATTGGGCACCTAACCCAAAATTGACAAACTTTGCTGGATTTCTCCAAAAACTAAAGATTCTAGCCACGAGGATCCTGCGAGTCCTTAGACCCCCAAAGGCCAGCTTTAAAGTTATACCCAGACACTTGGGAAATTACTTTTTTTTCCCTTTGAAAATGGCTTCCAATTGCGGATACTTTTCCTGACTGACAGATGGTGCTAAGCTTGAAAGTGGCAAATTTTGCCTGATTTCTCTAAAATGAAAGCTGCCAGGAATGAGGACCCTGCAAATCCTTAGACCCCAAATGGCCGCTTTAATCTGATACCCAGACCCTGAGGAAATAGCTTCCTTTTCCCATTTAAAATGGCCTCTGTTTGCAGCCACGCAGCCTGGATGACCCTGCGGTGCCAAGCTAGAAATATGCAAACTTTGCTGGATTTCTCCAGAACTAAAGCTACCAGCAATTAGGGCCCTGTAAGTCCTTAGAGTCACCTTTCATCTGATTCCCAGACCCTGAAGAAATGAGTTCTTTTTCCAATGGAAAATGGCCTTGGTTTACAGCCACTCACCCTGGCCGACAGGATGGTGCCAAGCTTGATAGTGGAGAACATTGCTGGATTACTTCAAAACTAAAGTTGCCAGCAACAAGGACCCTGCTAGTCATAGAGCACAAAGGGCCAGCTTTAAATGGATACCCAGACCCTGGGGAAATTACTTCTTTTTCCCTCAGAAAATGGCCACTGTTTGTTGCCACTCGCCCTGGCTGACCTTGTGATGTCAAGTGAGAAATTGTCAATCTTTGCTGGATTTCTGCTAATCTAAAGCTGCCTTAGTTTGCGGCCACTCGCACCGGCCGACAGGGCAGTTCCAAGCTAGAAATTGGCAAACTTTGCTGGATTTCTCCAAAACTAAAGCTGCCAGCAATGAGGACCCTGCAAGTCCTTAGAGCCCCAAAGGCCAGCATTAAACTTATACCCAGACTCTGAGGAAATGTCTCATTTGCGGCCACTCGCCCTGCCACACCTTGCGTTGCCAAGCTCAAAATTGGCAAACTTTGCTGGATTTCTCCAAAACAAAAGCTGCCAGCACTAAGGATACTGCAGGTCCCTAGAGCCGCAAATGGCAACTTTCATCTGATACCCAGACCCTGGGTATCAGAAAATAACTTCTTTTTCCCTCAGAAAATGGCCACTGTTTGCAGCCACTTGCCCTGGCCGACAGGGTGGCACCAAGCTCAAAATTGGCAAACTTTGCTGGATTTCTTCAAAACTAAAGTCGCCAGCAACTAACAGCCAGCAAGTCCTTAGAGCCCCAAGCGCCACCTTTGATCTGATACCCATACCCTGAAGAAATTACTTCTTTTTCCCACGGAAAATAGCCTCCGTTTGCAGCCACTTGCTCGAAATATGCAAACTTGGAGAGATTTCTCAAAAACCAAACCTTCCAGAAACAGGGACCCCATAAGACCTTAGAGCCCCAAACACCACCTTTGTCTGAAACCCAGACCCTGGGGAAATTACTTCTTTTTCCCATGGAATATAGGCCTCTGTTTGGGGCTTCTCGCCCTGCCACACCTTGCGGTGCCAAGCTCGAAATTGGCAAACTTTGCTGGATTTCTCCAAAACAAAAGCTGCCAGCAACTAGGAATCTGCAAGTCCCTAGAGCCCCAAATGGCACCTTTCATCTGATACCCAGACCCTGGGCAAATAACTTCTTTTTCTCACAGAAAATGGCCACTGTCTGCGGCCACTCGCCCTGGCTGACCTTGTAGTGCGAAGCTCAAAATTGGCAAACTTTGCTGGATTTCTCCAAAACTAAAGCTGCTAGCTACTAGGACCCTGCACCTCCTTAGAGTCCCAAATGTCATCTTTAATGTGATACCCAGACCCTTGGGAAATGGCTTCCTTGTCCCATGAAAAATGGCCTCCGTTTGCAGCCTCTCGCCCGGGCCAACCTTGTGGTGCCAAGTGAGAAATTTGCAACCTTTGCCCGATTTCTCCAAAACTAAAGCTGCCAGTAGTTAGGAGACTAGAAGTCCTTAGAGCCCCAAGTGCCACCTTTCATCTGATACCCAGACTCTGATGAAATTACTTCTTTTTCCCTTGGAAAAGGGCCTCCATTTGCAGCCATTCAGCCTGACTGAACGGGCGGTAACAAGCTGGAAATTGACAAACTTGGAGAGATTTCTCCAAAATTAAACCTTCCAGAAACAGGGACTCCATAAGACCAGAGAGCCCCAAGAGCTACCTTTCATCTGATACCCAAACCGTGGGGAAATGACTTCTTTTTCCCATGGAAAATGGCCTCCGTTCAGCCACTTGGCCTGGCTGAAAAAACAGTGCCAAGCTTGAAATTGCTGGATTTCTCCAAAACTAAAGCTGCCAGAAATAAGGCCCCTGCAAGTCCTTAGAGTCGCAAATGCCATCTTTAATCTGATACCCAGATACTGAGGAAATTACTTCTTACTCCCACGGAAAATGGCCTCCCTTTGCGGCCACGTAGCCTGGCTGACCATGCAGTGCCAAGCTAGAAATGGGCAAACTTTGCTGGATTTCTCCAAAACTAAAGCTGCTAAAAACTGCAAGTCCTTAGAGCCCCGAATGCCACCTTTCATCCTAAACCCAGACCCTGAGGAAATTACTTCTTTTTCCCATGGAAAATGGCCTCCGTTTGCAGCCACGTAGCATGGCTGACCGTGCAGTGCCAAGCTAGAAATTACTAAACTTTGCTGGATTTCTCCAAATCTAAAGCTGCTAGCAACTAGGACCCTGAGATTCCTTAGAGTCCCTTTCATCTGATACCCAGACCCTGAAGAAATGACTTCTTTTTCCCATGGAAAATTGCCTCCATTTGCGGCCAGTCGGCCTGGCCGACAGGGTGGCGGGAATCTAGAAATTGGCAAACTTTGTTGGATTTCTCCAAACCTAAATCTGCCAGCAACTAGGAACCTGCATGCCCTTAGAGTCCCAAATGCTATCATTATTTTGATACCCAGACCCTGAAGAAATTGCTTCTTCTTCCCATAGAAAATGGCCTCTGTTTGTGGCCACTCGCCCTGGCGGAACTTGTGGTTCCAAGTGAGAAACTGGCAAACTTTGGTGGATTTCTCCAAAATTAAATCCTGCCAGTGTCATGGTTTGACCCTGGCGCAATGCCAATGCCCCCATGAAAAGACCTTCTCCCCAGTGTCTGCTGTGAGATGTGATCAGAAATAGAGCAAAGCAGGCTCTAGCTTAGGAATAAAAGGGGGAAAACTTTATTAATCTACAACTATACATAAAGAGAAACACACAGAATTTGGAATGAAAACCTTACATGTCACATTCCTCCTCCCCCCCCACCCCCACCACCAAATTTCCAATACATCCACCTTTCAGATCATCAACTCTCGATCTATCACCACCCTTTAGATAATCAATTCTCAGTTCATCAAGGAGAGAGGAGTCTCTCTTGCACCATGGGAAACCCCTGGAAACACAACTGAAACTTCTTGTGTTTCCCAGTCACACATGGCACTGCCTGGAGATCATCTGCCAGCGTGACCTCTTCCTTCCATGCCCGGTGCTCTCACCACTGCACATGGACCAGAGCTGCTTCTAGGGTTTTCCTTTTCAAGGGTGCCTTGCCCAGTTCCAAAAAAGGTACAGTCTCTTGCCTTTGGGACACCTGTCCCCCCCAGATTTCACCCCCTGGGGCCGAGGGGTCTCGAGACCAGAGATCCTCTTCTTCCCTGAAGACGGAGGGCACCACCACCACCCTCCTCACCCGTTGTCTGTGTTCATGCTCTCCTTCACATCACATAACTGCACTCTCTTGGCTCCAAGCCATCACCTCCCCCCTAAATACAGTCTCTGTGTCACAGGAAAAATGGTTCTGTCCACGGCTATACAAAAAAAGTCCAGCCAAAGGCCACTCCATCAGCTCCTCTCACCTAAGATTCTTCTCCATTTCTCTCGTGGCCCATTTCCTCTTATCTCATCTCTATCTCTCTTCTCATTCAACTCCAGGAGGAATCAGCATTTGTAAGGTTCCCATCATCCAAAGTCTCAGGCTCAGCCTGTGCAGAACTCCCAGGCTGCCCTGCTGGCACCTTCTCTCTGCCCTGCCCCCTTCTCCTTCTGGGCTGGCCGTGTTATCACATCTCAGGGTGGCACAGGCACAGACACAAGCCCCCCCTCTCTCTCTCCTCCAGGGGGGCTGCCCAAGGTCTCTCAGGGTTCCTCCACCCTTCCATCTTGCAGGGCCTTCTCCTCCCTTCTCTGTCCAGGCCCCCCCAGCCTACCTGACTCAGGCCTTGTGGCTTCCCCTCCCCTGCCCAGCTCAGAGCCGGGCAGGGCAGGTCCGAGCTCTTTCACGGACCGGAACCAAGAGAGTTTTCCCCCGGGAGTTCTCAGCTTTTAACCCCCTGTGTTCTCAGAGGGGTATCCACATCCTCAGTGGCCACGCCAGGTGCCAATATTCAAATCTGAGCACCTATGGGTTTGACCACAGCATCCCAAAAAAACCTACTTCCTCTCAAACCACGACAGGTTTGACCCTGCTAGTCCCTAGAGCCTCAAACATCACATTTCAGCTGATACCCAGACCCTGGGGAAATGACTACTTTTTCCCATGGAAAATGGCCTCCCTGTGCAGCCACTCGCACTGGCCGACAGGGCGGTGCCAAGCTAGAAATTGACAAACTTTGCTGGATTTCTCCAAAACTAAAGCTGCCAGCAACTAGGACCCTGCAAGTCCTTAGAGCCTCAAACACCACCTTTCATCTGACACCCAGACCCTGGGGAAATGACTTCTTGTATCCATGAAAAATGGACTCTTTTTGCAGCCACTTGTCCTGGCTGACAGTACGTTGCAGGTGTAGCTTTCATGCACCAATGTGCCATGCTCAAATTTTCAGGGCCGGTCATTCCCAGCTTCCTGTGACTGATGAAGTGCATCTGAATGGGTGTCATCCTTTGGATTTCCTGCTGTTGCCAGAAAGATGCTAAAATGGTGGACATGGGCATCCTGGATCTTCAGCATTGCTTCGCACCTTGTTTCTGTAGTGCCCTGCCACTGTGCAAAGTGACGTGGTTAGTCACCGATGAATGATGAGGAGGGGGAGAAAACCGCAATCGAACCACCCCTGAGAAGACACATCAGGGGCCACCATGCAAAATCAATCAGAAACTGGTGTGGGATTCTATTAAAAGCTGGAATTTTTTGGAGGACAAAAATCATTCCTTGTTTGTCGAACCCTGTTACATACAGATAAAACCATATAAAAGAAAGACCTTGTAAAAAATAGTTCAGGTCTTGCTATTCTAACTAAGCTAGCCTGTCAAGTTCCCATAAGAAAATAATTATGAGTATCAGTTTGCAGAACAATCTATTCTTGCAAGAAAACACTTTGCACCTTCAAAAATAAGAAGTCTATCCCATGAGAATCCATGAAGAAAGAATGTAAACACATCTAGAAAGAAAAAAGTTTGATGGACATGTACACTGGCCATTTACCAACCAATGAACTGAATTTCTTTGGATTGCTGGCCAACTAAATTCAAACACGATGCCTTCTGATACCATATAAAAATGAGCTATGCAATAAAAATTGGGCTATTCTGCACAAAGAAACAGATGTCTTGTCTGCATCAATTGCAACAAAATCATTGAGTTTTTTGGCTGTGATTCTAGTTTTAGGGATGAAATAACCCTTGCTGCAATGATAGGTGTTCATTCTCACAAAGGCACCGACACACCAGACTGGAGAGCACAGAGATGTGTTGGTGCCTTTTCTGCCCAGGGAAGGTAAAGGCCAGGACCTTTCTGGCCCCACACCTTTTGTGTGGGAGCAATCCCTGGATGTGTTCAAATTTTGGAGGTGGTATCCAAATTTGGGAGGTGAGCCCATGAAGGAGAAGGAAAGTGCCTTCCCTTCCTCGGGGAAGGAAAATACCCAGGCCCAGGGCTGGTGGGGCAGATGTTGGGCCCAGGGGAGGTAAAGGCCACTGACAACTTTCTGCAGTGCTCTAAAGTCTCCCCAGTGCTCTCAGGGTCCTCCTCAGGGCTCCCAGCGCCCTTTCCATTGTTCCCTGTCTCCTGCACTGCTCCCAGTGCCCTCTCCAGTGCTCCCAGGTTTGCCTCACTGCTCTCCAGTGCTCCTCCTTCCAGTGTTCCCCAGTCTCTCCACTTGGATGGTGGCAATTCGCTGGGCAGTGACATCCCAGCAGGCATCAATGGTCTCATGGGTGATCATTGCTCCCTAGGCACCTCTCTCTCTTGGTTCCATATCACCTGTGCCAGGAAATGCACTCTGGAGCTCTTTCAGATGTCTAGATTCTCCTCCCGTCAGGTACCAGGGAAGAGTGGGGGGCCTGGGGGCTGGCACAGGTCCCCCATGAGGACCAGGGCTTGTGAAGGAGCCTCACCTGCCTGTTCCTCCTGAAGAGCAGGTACCTGCAAACATGGCACCTACCTTAGCCTATTCTGCTGCTCAGTCCCACCCTGAGCAGGAGGCAAAGAGGCAAACCCACTTCCTCACCCTCCTGAAGAGCCCGTGTCCCCCCATGAGGCCCCCCCTCCGCATCCCAGCCCCCATGGTCCCAGCATGGTCCCAGCTGTTACACAGCTTCATCACCAGGCCTAGACCACTCAGTCCAGGTGGGAACAGAGGTATTTATTTTGTATCCACAGGTGGACCTCAGCAGGTGAACAGCCTCCCAGCCCCATCACCAGCAGCCTCTGCTGCAGACACAAATCCAGCCCTGGCCCTTCATGCGCTGGACCAGCACCTGGAGCTGAGGGGAGAGGGAGACAGAGAAAGAGAGGGGCCCGATCAAACAGGTGGGCAGAAGGTAGAGAATTTCCATAGGATTGGCTCTGGGCACCTGGGATCAGATCACGTTAAGGTGTCCATGGAGATGACTCTGGTGATTTCCCAGCCCATGAGAAGGTCCCTGGTGCAGCTGAGGCAAAGCCAGGTTGGGATGAGACCTTGAGTGTCCCATACAGGTGTCCCCACTCAGGACAAGGTGCTGTGGGGTAGTACTCTGCCAGGGAAGAACATGCTCTCAGGTTTGGGAAGGGGACAGCCTGCCATCAAGGTCCCTCTGTCTTCAGCCAGGACTTTTCTGTCCCGCATGGGAAGCCGATTTTGGGTGTCCAGGTGGGTGCCAGGGGAGTCCAGCCCACAGGTAGCCTCCAGATCCCACTTCCATCTCCCAGGGCTGCTACAGCAGAGGAACATAGGAAATTCCATTCCTGTGGAGTTACCCGTAGAGCTGCCTCTGCTGCTCCTGCCGCCGCCGGTTGTTCTCAGCCAAAAACATAAAGATGTTCCTCCGTGTCTGATGTGGCTCCAGCGCATGGAGCACCTGGATGGCTCGTGGGGAAAGATGTCTGCAACAACAGGGAGACATCATCCCAGAGCTGCCAACTGCCTCTTCCCTCACCCCACCCTGCGCCCACACAGTCCCACATCCACCCAGCTGGTCCCGCATTCACCCACCTGGTCCCAGGCTGGAATCTCTCTGCCATTTTCTCTGTGGGGAGCGGGGTTCCAGCCGTTCCCCGCTTCAAAGCGACCCCTTTTCTTGGGGGCTGGGATGGATGGTGTGGAGCCCGAGCACCTCCAATGCCAAATACCTGCCAAGGAGGGGACACTCTCAGCAAACCAGAGATGCCACTTCCCAGAGGACCCCTAGATATGTGGGAGCTAGGAGACTTGGGACTCCACCACGGCTGATGGCTGCTTTTGCCCCCCAGAGTTCTCCCTTGTGGGACATTATAGGCTCCCTGCCCTGCACCTGGGCGATCGCCAACTGCACCCCTGGGATGCCCATCTCTTTGAGTCCTAAGAGTGCCCTTGAAGCCCCAGGACACCCTAACCCCATCTGAGAACCCTCTCTTAATCTGGGTCCCCAGGGACTCCTATCACCTGGGGTCCTAAGAGTCACCCCTGTCCCCATGGGCTACCCCCAACTAGCCCAGCAGTTCCCAAAAGCCCCCTGGGACATCCTAAGCCCTCCAGAAACATCTAGCCCCTCTCCAAGGGACCTGTCCCATGACTCATTAGTCCTTTGTGTTCCTCCCTCCTGACCTCCAATTCCACCCTCTGTGCCCCTGTCCCAGAGGGGTTCTATGTCCAGCAAGGGTGACTTGACACAGAGGTCTCTGCCCTTACCTGTGGCATCTGTTGGTCCTCCCCAGAAGCCCAGGCTTCCCATGCTGCCCATTCCACCTTCTGTTCTCTCCAGTGGGAGTTCCCATGCTCCCATCCTGCATACAGCTGCCAGACCTCCTGGAGGTGTCAGGCATGATTAGGCTCAGCTTTTGAGGGGCTTCCTTCAGGTCTGATCCATTTGGCACATACCTGCAGTGCTCTCTGGCAGTTCTCAGAAGCCAGGAGTGTGATGTCAGGCCTGGCTGAAGGAGCTAACTCCTGCCCACCTGCCTCCCTCATCCTCGGAGAGCTGGCTGGGCATGGGGTGAGCACACTGCAGAAATACCAGCAGTCATCAGCATGAGTGTGGGGCAGATAGGAAACCTCTTTCCCTCAGGGCCAAAACTCCACAGGTGTTCAGGAGAAGTCAGGAGCTAGGGCTGTTCCCATGGACCTTCCCGACTTGCTACACAGTCCAAGTGTCTGAGGGGGATTTCACCCAGGGTGCAAGGATCCCTCCAAACCGTTCCCACAAGAGTTTCACCTGGCAGGTGGCTTTGACCTTGGCTCTTGCTGCCTTGTGCTTGGCATGAGGGAAGACTTTCCAGGATGCTCTTGTTCCTCTGAGAAAGGAGGAAGCTCTTGTGAGCAGTCTGTGAGGTTGTGTGGTCACAGCTGTGATCACCTCATGTGGGACAGAGCAGCAGGAACCCATTCCATACCTGTTCTGACACTGTGTTTCTCTGCAGCCTTTGTATGTTGGGTGGGAAAAGCATCAGACACAACGAGCTGAAACCTGGAATCACAGAATTACAATATCCTGAATTGGAAGGGAACCACAAGAATAAGTGAGCCAACTCCAGAAGCAAATGATGCCACAGGCTTGAGGAATGGCAGATGCCCCACTCTGCAGGCAATGAAGGAACCAGAAAATCAACAAGGAAATGCACTCACCTGGGGAACATGTGGGCCTGTGCAGCCTGCACACCCTGAGCAGTGGTCACTCCATTGTTGACACCTGAACCTGGCATACTTAGCCTCTGCAGAGTGACAGGGAGCTGTCAGGAGATTTCCATGGAGAAAGCAGACCGGTCTCCTGCTCCTATAGGAGCCACTTCTCCAAACTCCTCTTCCCAAATCTCATTCGTGAACATCATGGAATCAAAGAACCAATCAGAAGAACCCTTGGAGGGCAACAACCCAACAGTGGTCACATCCACATGTCTCTTAAATCCCTCCAGGGCTGATGAGTCCACCATTGCCCTGAGCAGGCTGTGTCAGGGGTGGACAGCCTCTTACATGAAGAAATTTTCCCCAAAATCCCACCTAAACCTCTCCTGGTACAATTTGTCTTCTGTTATCTGGGAGAACAGGCTGACCCCACCTGGCTTCACCCTCCTTTCATGCAGATGCAGAGAGCAGAAATGGTCCCCTCTGAGCCTCCTTTTCTTCAGGCTCAGCCCCCAGAGCTGCTCCTCATGAGACCTGTGCTTCAGACCTTTTCCCAGCCTCTCTGCCCTTCTCTGGGCACTCTCCAGCACTTCAATGCCCCCAGATTCCGGCTCACCGTGAGCAGCAGAGCTACCCAGGTGTCCCGACTCTCCAGTCCTGCAATGCAGCTGCAGTGGAATTGCATGCACAGGACATTGTCCTGGCAGGACAGGATGCCAATATTCTCAAAGCTGAATGCAGGGCGCTGTCTCTCCCTCAGCTGGAAGGAGTACAAGAGAATGGTCTCCTCCACGCAGCCCCTCACCACGTCAGGCGGGAGGGAGTTGGTCTGGGACAGCCACCAGTAATCCAGTGGCATGATCACAACGTCACCTGCAAAGAGGAGGGTATTGTCACTACCAAGCTGAGCAAATTTTCACATGAGATTAATGGCAAAATGTCAGAAAGACAGGTTTGGTCTGGGGGCAACTCAAGCTGTCCTCCAACTTTGGAGGCAATTCCTCCCTCCCCCAAAGAGCAGAGTGCACACAGTGTCCCCATATGTGGAGCTAGATCCCTTCTCACCAGGGATCATCACTGTTGGGAACACCAGCTCCTGTAGACAGGACATGTCCATGTCCAGCTGGAACACGGGTCTCCGAACCACAAACACCTCTTCTGTGCTGTGGATTTGCTCAGGGACCACAGCAAAGGTCCCAAGACCTGGGACAAGAACACCCTGCCCAGGAAGAAAACAAAACAGTTGAGATAGCTGTCACATCCCAGACCTTTGAATCCAGGGGTTAAACTCAAGGTTCCTTTACTCTAGCTGGTGCAAAGGAGAAATCCCCACCAGCTATTCTCAAGAGGTGAAAAATCACACAAAAGGCAAAAATGTAGAAAACTAAGGAAATTTTGGCAAAGGAATAAAAAACCTAACAAATTCAACATAAACCCACTTATCAATGATCCCATTACTTAGCATTTACCCAAAAAGGTTCCATGAAAAGAGGATTAGAAGGAGAGACAGAAAAGGTACAGCAAAACACACATATAGCTACCAGCTTCTGGGTTCCCCCAGAGTCCCAGACAAGGCACAGTCCACATGCTGGCTACCTTGTGGTCAGCCTGTTTTAAGTCCTTGGGCCTTTGTGGGCCTGTGCCCCAGGTGGGACTGCTGATAGGTGCTATGATTGACAGCCCAGCTGGGGGCTGAGGGTCGGGACAGAGCTCTGCCTCACTTTGCAAAGTCTGGCCTGCCCCTCCCATCAGACACAGACACTGGCATTACAAGCGCAAGACGTCTCGAGATGTTGTTCTAATCCAGACTCTGACAAAAGGAAATGTGAAAACTGTGGGAAAAACTGATGTTCACCATTTTTTTTACTTTCCCTCTTCAAAATATTCACAAAAATTCCTCAGCTAAAGAAGAACCCAAGCCATTCCAACCCAGGGAAAGATTCCCAGGGATGATCTTTGGCATAGACCCAGCAGGATCCTCTTGTATCTCCCTGCTAGGTCTCTCCACCCCTGGCCGATCAGGGCACACTGAGTTCTCCAGGGTGGTGCCATGATGATTGAGGAGGGGAACCACAGGGGTCCAAGACACCAGCCAACCTTGTCCAGCTTCATCTGTCCTAGGATGTAGGCAGACACAACATCCCAGATGGCCACCACCTCTGGAAAATACCAGAAAGAGGCATCAGGTTGCACTCGTGGCATTTTGAGGAGCTCTGTGGAGTGATAGATGGGGCTGACAAAGAGCCTGGACTGGACTGTGCCCCTGGCTCTACTCCCCAAGGGAGTTGGGTTCTCTCTACTCCCCAAGCAAGGCTGGGGCAGAAATGGGGGAATTGGGGGTGTGAAAAGGCCTCAGAACCAGGGCTGTGGTCATCTAACCCCCAAAAGGAGATGGCAACCCAAGATCCAGCTGGCTCCTGAGAGCTGTCAGACCTCCAATAACAGCCAGAACCTCAAGAGGTCAGAGCTCCCACAGCTCAGAAGCTGGCCCTGGTAGGGGAACGTGCTGTGCCCGTGAGACGCTCAGAGCAGCCCCAGCCCTGTCCAACCCTCCTTCTGGCCCCCAGGGGCTCCCAAAACCCTTACCTTTGGTGGAGAGACGCAGGAGTGTGGGGAACAAGTATCTCTGCTTCTTCCTGATGGTGATGGTGCAGCACCCCTCCATCGTGCTCCCCAAATTCCTCTCTGACAAGCCCCTGCCCTGCCTGTCCCTGAGGGCCCTCCCATTAAAGCTCCCACACCCACCAGAACAACCCCCCAACCCTGCCTGAGGCTACAGGCAGTTCCCAGCAGCCCCCAGTGGTCACCATGGGGGTGCCACCTTGTGATGTCATTGTTAGACTGGGGAGGTGCATTGTGATGTCAGCAGAAAGATGGCACCTTGGAGATGGGGGAAGGGGGTTGTGGAAGGAAGGGCCTGTCCTGGTGCACCTCAGGTGTCACCAGGTGTCAAGAGGTGTCACTGCTGCTGAGCTGGACTGCCTTCCTAGAGAAAATCATAGCTAATAACCAAAATAAACATATAAAAATAGGAATTAATCAATAATATCTATTAAAAAATTATGAGGAATCTGTTTTATGGGCTTTTTTTTTTTTTTTTGCTATGAAATATGACAGATTAAGGGGTTTTATCCTGGTTCACACATTTCCAGGGGTCCTCTAGGAAGTGGCACCTCTGGTTTGCTGAGGGTGTTTCTGTCACTATTGAGTTAGGGACGGCTGATAGAAAGCAACATTTGACTCTATGCTCAAGAAGACGGAAGAGCAAACCTTATTAGAACTTTGTGGTAGTCACATTCTCTGAACAGAGAGAGACGTAATTCTCTCTCCAAGGATTTTCCCTGGGGAAGGCAGTGAGAAGCTCAGAGAAGAGAAATCAATTTTTATCTCTATTCGCTGTTCCTGTTGTTTGGCACATGTGGAATGTGTTATGGAGATTGTTTACCAAAGGTGATGGTTGATTGGATTGATTGGCCAGGGCGGTCAAAGCTGTGTCGTGGCCGTCTCCAGACAGTCACGGGGTTTACTTGAGTAACTCTTTAGTATAGTTATAGTATAGTATCAGTGTAATATAGAATAGCTTAATAAAGCATTTCTTTCAGCCTTCTGAAATCATGGAGTCAGAGCACATTATTCCCGTGTCGGGGGCTGCCCTGCATCAATAGAACTTCACATTTTTATAGGCAAAATCGTTCACCCAGAACTGAGTTTTACATCACCTGAGAGATGCAATGTGTTGCCATACACCATTAGATCCTGGATCCAAGATAGGGATACAGCAGCTAATAAATTTATTTTTAGGGCAATCTAGGAAGATATCAGGAGAAAACGTCAGAAGCTCCAGGGATCAGAGGGAAGGAATTTGGAGGCCTTGCTAGATGACGCATGGAGGGTTTTCAGCAATCAAGAAGGATATAAGCAAGGGATGAGAAAGTTAATGGCAGTAGTAAAAGAGGAAGGCAAAGGAAGGCAGAGACAAGGACCACCCAGGCAAGGACCACCCCAGCTGGGCAAAGATCAGTGTGCAAATTGCAGAAAATTAGGACACTGGAAAAACAAGTGCCCTGAACAAAAAAGAAATGGAAAAGGAAACCAGGGAAAGGAGGTGGTGGTTGCTTGTATAAAAAACGACTGCAAGGGACTGGGGGACCTTACCCCAGGGGATCCACTGGTTACAACAATGAAACTGGGGAAGGAGGGAAAAGAGGTGGAACTTATAGTGGACACAGGGGCAACATTTTCAGTTTTAAATAAAACTTTGGTGCCAGTGGGGAATGAATATGTTAGGGTAAGGGGAGCAACTGGCCAATCTGAAATAGCATTTTTTGCAAATACAAATATGGAAAACAGTGGGGCATCCATAAATTCTTATACATGCCCAATTCCCCAGATTCGCTCCTAGGAAGAGATTTATTTGAGAAGTTGGAGGCAACTATTTCATTTAAAAATTGAGAGGTTACTCTGGAAGTGAATGAGCAAAAATATGTAGAAGTGCTGAGTTTAATATTGACAGCCATTAAAGCTAAAGAGGAAATTAGTGAGGAGATCCTGAATAAAGTGTTTCTGGGAGTATGAGCCTCCAATGTACCAGGGAAGGTGAAAAATGCACCACCAATATAAATTAAGCTTAAGGGAGGAAAACAACCAGTTAGAATGAAACAGTATCCTTTGAGGAAGGAAGATAGAGAAGGAATTAGCCCGATAATTGAAATTTTTTTCAGCTGGGGTTATTGAAGGAGTGCCAATCTGACTTCAACTTCTATACTGTCCACAAACGTATGTGTCATACTCGGGCGTGCAGGAGTTATGGGCTGTTAACAAGATAACTGAGGATCTCTACCCTGTGGTAGCTAACCTGTACACCTTGTTAATATGTTTAACACCTGAGCTAACTTGGTTTACTGCTTTAGACTTGAAGGATGCCTTCTTTTGCCTCCCTCTCCATGAAGCCAGCCAGAAAATTTTTTCATTTGAGTGGCAAAATTTCAAAAGTGGACGAAAAACTCAGCTCACATGGACAGTCTTACCCCAAGGACACAAGAACTCACCCACCCTGCTTGGATAGCAACTTGGGAAGGATTTGGAATCCTGGGAAGCTCCACCAGGAGAAGGGAAAATATTGCAGTATGTAGATGACATCCTAATAGCTACCCCTACAGAGGAAGGGTGCATGGCCGGGACAATAAGCCTTCTAAACGTTTTGGGGCTTCAGGGGTATAGAGTATCAAAGAAAAAGGCTCTGGTAGTAAAACAAAAGGTGATCTACCTGGGTTATGAGGTCAGTGCTGGACAACGGACTTTGGGGAAAGCATGCATAGAATTATTATGCCAAATCCCGAAACCTCAAACAATAAAAGAGCTGAGAACCTTCCTGGGAATGACAGGATGGTGCAGAGTATGGATTTACAACTACAGAGTACTCATGAAAACTCTGTATTCGCTCATTGCAAATGGAAGAAGAGGTCTCCAGTGGACAAAGAAAGCCACACAGGCCTTTGGTCAACTGAAAAAGGCCCTCACGTCAGCTCCAGCTTTAGGACTTTCAGACGTGAATAAACCATTCTTTCTCTTCTCTCATGAGAAATAGGGAATTGCCCTGGGAATACTGGCAGAGGACCTGGGCCCATACAGGAGGGAAGTTGCTTATCTTTCTAAACAGCTGGATGCAGCAGCCAAAGGATGGCCAGGTTGCCTCAGAGCAGAGGCTGCAGTTGTACTGAACATTCAGGAAGTCTGTAAGTTCACCCTGGGCCAGAAAATGACTGTGCTAATGTCTCATACAGTATCCTCAGTACTGGAAACAAAGGGTGGCCACTGCCTCTCCCCACAGTGGCTTGTGAAATATCAAGCTATCATGGTAGAACAGGATGATGTAGAGATAGTGGTAACTAACATTGTCAACACAGCCTCTTTTCTTAGTGGGAACCAAGGAGAGCCAATTCATCATGACTGCCTGGAGACTATTGAAGCCACTTATTCGAGTTGCTCAGACCTGGAAGATACTCCTTTGGATGATGCAGAAACCTGGTTCACAGATGGAAGCAGCTATGTTAGCATTAGAAAACGACATGCTGGGTATGCAGTTACCACATCACGAGACCTAATCAAATTAGGACCATTATCAGCAGGTACTTCTGCACAGAAGGCAGAAACAATTGCCCTGGCCTGTGCATTAGAGTTATCAAAAGGAAAGGAAATAACCATTTATACAGATCCAAGATATACTGTGGGAATCCATAAAATCAGAGAGTTTTAGGAAGGTGGTAAAAAGACAGGCCTCAGATACAGCAGAATTGTGAAGTGCTAAAACAGCAGAAAAAATATCTAAGCAGCGGCAAAGACATGGGAGATAGAACAATAGAGCTGTGTAGTTTGGCTTTCTAAGTTGCAAAGAGTTTAAGTAAATATTTAGAAGGTTAAGTATGAATAGTGCTCTGTGCTTTGTCTCTTATAAACGGGCCATTGTCTGCAAGAATAGGCCACCATTGTTTTAACCAAAGCTACATGTGCTTAAGGTGATTGGATAGAACTACTGTCACTATACTTTTGCTCTATGTAATTGGCTAAGACGGCTTTATGATATGTTGTAATATTAAGTTTCTTTGGCCTGCTGCCTGAACAGCGAGCTGTTAGCATCTCTCCATTGTCATAATCATGTAATGAGACTGATGCTGAAAAATAAATAGCTCAAGACGCTTGTCACGGTAGCCCCATCCCGTTCGTGTCTGTATATAAACTGCCGGCGATAATATACATTTGGAGTAGTGGATGCCCATGGGGCTATCTAGAAAGAAAGGGATCTGTTAAATTTGCAAGAGAAGAAGATTAAACATGCACAAGAAATAATACAACTATTGGAAGCAGTCCAAATGCCTGAGAAGGTGACAATCATGCACATTAAGGCACATCAGAAAGTGAGCTCAGATTTGCAATAGGGAAACGAGCTGGTAGACAGAGAGGCAAAAGAGGAGGCAAAAGGTGAGGTAACAGTAGAAGAAGCCTTAATTCCCAATGGCCAAATCTCCCTAGAAGGTAAGCCAATGTATAATTAGAAGGATAGAAAGCTAATTGAGGATCAAAAGGGAACATATAACCAGGAAGGATGGGCTGTTACAGAAGAAAGGAAACTAATTATACCCTCCCATTTACTATGGCCATTAGTAAGAGAGGAACAGTGGAACATTGAGGAGAGGAACACTGGAGAATTGATGCTTTGTATAATTATTTGATCAAAAGCATCACTGCCAGAAACTTATATGCCACTGTTACTCAAGTTGGACAGTGTAGCCACAGCTCTCTTCATACAGAGCAGGCAGGCACAACTTCCCAAGAATATTTCCTGGGAATCGCAGCAAGGATCCTCAGAGAAAGAGAAAACAATTCTTATCTCTATTCTCTGCTCCTGCTGTTTTGCACATGTGGAATGTGTTGGGAAGATTGTTTACCTGAAGGGATTTGGTAATTGGATTCTGGTGATGGTTGTCTATATTAATTAACCAATCACTCGAAGCTGTGTCCTGGCTGTGGCAGACAGTCACAGGTTTTTCCTTAGTGTTCTTTAGTGTCTCTTTGTAGTATAGTATCTCTTTAATAAAGTATAGTATAATGTAATATAGTATAGTTTAATAAAGCAATTGTTCAGCATTCTGAATCAATGGAGTCAGATGCCAATTATTCCCTGCGACAGGGGCACCCTACATTCAACAGCCCAGCAATGTGAACTTTGCCTCCAAACTAACCCAAGAATACTCCTAAACCAAACCTGGGTCAAATTATAAAGGGCCATGGACCTGGTCAACAGTGGCAAATTGATTTTTCAGAATTACCAAGAAAAGGGGAGTTATCAATATTTATTGGTACTAACAGATACCTTTTCAGAATGGCCAGAGGCTTTCCCTACCAGGACTGCCAAAGCCCTGGAGGTAAACCAAGGTGCTGTTGAAAGAAATAATACCATGCTTTAGAGTTCCAGCCACAATATCCTCAGATAGGGGACCACATTTTATTTCAAAAATAGTACAGCAGGTCAGTCAACTTCTGGGCATAGGCTGGGAATTTCACATGCCAAACCATACCGAGTCAAGCGGCCAAGTTGAGAAAATGAGTTGCTTGATCAAACAACAAATTGTGAGATTAGGACAGGAGGTTAATTTGCCTTAGCCACAGTCCCTACCACTAGCATTGCTGTGACTCCTGACTAAGCCCAGAACTAAAGAAAAGCTGAGCCCCTCCGGAATACTTTACAGGAGAACATATGGTGGGCAGAAAGGGATATCCACCCAAATGGGGAAGAAAGACTGACTGCTTATATGGTAGCCCCAGAGAAGCAACTCAGAGAAATTGAAAAATCTGGCTGGAACTCAAAGCAAAGGGCTAGATGGACCAGTGCATGACATACAGCGTGGGGATTATGTGTATGTCAAGTGTCTTACAGAAAAGAGTTTGGAACCGCAGTGGGAAGGACCATTCCAAGTGCTTCTCACCACTTTTACTGCAATTAAGACCCAAGAGCAGAATGCCTGGGTTCATCACTCTTGCGTAAAGAAGACTCCTGAGGCTCCTTGGAGAGTAACACCGGGTGATGAACTAAGATTCACTCAAACAAAATTAGTATATTGCAGTTGAAAATGTTTAGCAATCTAGATTGCAGGAATTTAATCAAGAAAATTGTTTTGTTAGTGTCCTACGGTGACATTATGATGCTTGTATCCCCAGTCGGGTGTTCTGTTTATGCTGGATGTTATATTCTGTGCCTTCAAGGCTGGCTCTCACAGTGCAGGCAGGGAGAAGAAGAAGCATGGAGTTTATCAGCTGCACTCTCCCCCACAGTCTGCTGGAACACAGAACTCCTCTGTTGTTGTTTGGGCACAGACAGGGCAGAACACAGCACTCCTTTTGCTTTTTTAGTTAGTTTAGCTAGCTGAGGCAGTCTGAGTTTTCTCTGGACTGTTTTTCTTTCCCTTTTCTTGGAACTGTTCAAACCTGCTCCGCACTGGGACCTGGGGAGCACTGAGAGCTTGCACTTTGCGACCTACTGGAGTCTAGTCTGGGCAGCACCAGAGGGACTGATAACAGAGGGACCACTCCCAGGAGAGACTTTTCTGAATTCGTCATCTCTTCAAAGTAGCGAATGAATTTTGTCATCTGGTATTGTTCATTTCTTGTGCTGGGGAGTGCTTTGCCTGTTTAATAAACAGGTTTTTTCCGCTTCTCTCCGAGGAAATTCTTGCCTAACTGGCTGGGGGGAGGGACCATGTGAGCTTGCTTTCTGGGGGGGCCCTTTTGGAGGCTTTCTCCCAAATTTGCCTTAAACCAGTTAGTAACCATAATTACAATCCTAGAACTAGAAAATACCGCTAGCCAGGATAATGCTGAGCAGCCTTGGTCCCAGGCTTTTACTGGATACACTGGATTCATGGGACAATATTCTGATATAAAAAATCTAAACCTCTCAACTGTAGTCATGCACAAAAACCAAGTATATGGAAGGCAAGAGTGGCAAAGACAAAGGTTATGGTCACTTCAAGGGACTATAGGAGAGGAAATCAGGATAGGATGTCAAATGATGATTGGAACAGATCATAGGAGAGCAATACAAATTAGTGTTTCAAGCTCTCCCACAGGCAAACTGCCGTCTGTAGTCATTCAAGAGAATTAGACTGTTGGTGTAACTTTACGTTAGTACAGACCCTTGAGGTGGTTTGTCTCTGGGCCCATGATATTATTGGGCTCACCTTGAAATTTAAAATAAATGCCACAGCTGAGCCCATTACCCCAGCCCAAACCCAAATCGCGCACCTAGGCCTGAACCCAAAATTTATAAAATCGGCCAATATATAATAAGGAAGACAGGCCAACAGCAGTTGTTGTTTAATCCAGAATCATCTCTTAAGCATGCTGAATTACTAATGCAAACTAACATCCCTGAAATTCAACCAGCCTGCTCTTCTTTCCTAAAGACATCCTTTGAGGGTTGCCCAACATGGTTGCAAAAGCAGGCATATACTAGAGGCAGAATGTGAAAGAGATCTGACTGGAATATTAGGGACAGGACTGGGAATTCTAAATGGAATTGCTTCAGAAATATTAGTGAATAAATTGGCCACTGCAACAAGTGATCTAACAAAATTAAAACAACCCGTACAGTCGTCTTTGTTAGCATTGGGAACCAGTTAGTGGAAGGTTTCGAAAATATTACCAAGTTTGAAAAAAGCAGAAGACCAAGACCATGGATTAATTAAAGATGCACTTGCTATGGTTCAAGATGATGTGTCTCTGGCTTTTAGTTGTATACAGGCACAATTATGGTTGCAATCAACAGCTTCAATTATAAGAGAAAGAAATTTAGGAGCTTTTCCGATTGAGATTTGAAAAGCCGTTTGGGACAATGCTTTGGATTTTGAAAAGAAATTTCAGTCTTGGTGGACTTTACTAAACTTCACCTATGACTCAAGTGATAACATAGCTAATGCTTTTGTGCTCACCGTACACAACGCCACAGTTTATGTTATTCATCCCATTATAGCATTAAGAGTAAATCAGTGCTCTACCCTTCAGAACACAGGACATGGGCACGAAGAGTAAATGAAAAATGGCAAACTGTGAATCTAGAATCTTGCATTACCTGGGAACAACAGGGGTTCATTTGTGAGAGTAACACAATCAATGCTCAAGTTATATGTCTTGATACTGAACAGGGTGTTTGTCTTTTTGAAATTCATCTGAATACTAGTCAAAGGACTGTGCTTGTATATACTGGTCAAGGATGTGTGTGTTTGAGAACTGCATGCACTTTTGTATAAATAGACAAGAACAATGAACTTTGCTTAGTGAGAGTCGTTTAAACCTTTGTAACTTTGTTAAAATTTTAGGGTGTGACTTTCTGTATTTGGCACCAGTTGTATCTCATCAGCTAATTAAGTCAAACAATAAGATGTATCACAGGTTGTCACCCACACCTATTGGAACGAAACCTCTCTCTAATTAGAAAATTAATTAAGCATCAGGACCTTGTCAAAACTCTATAGGATATTCAGAAAACTGGAGAGAAAACTTTAATTACTGTCCATTGTGATGCAAAGGAAATAAACAAGGTTCTGCAAAGAGTTAAACAAGATGCAAGTCACAATTAGTGGGATTCATTTTTCGGATGGTCGCCCACTGCAACTGGGATCCTAAATACATTATGTCACCCCATCATTGTTTTACTAATTGGTAAAGTTTCACTAATTGGTATAAGTTTAACACTGTCTTTTGTAATACTTATTTGGAATTGGAGACTCTTAAATAGCAGTATTAACCTCTTTATCCCAAGTACATGGTAAAGCATTAGAAGACACATACCATAAGGACTGGAATTTATACTAAGTAAAAGAATTTACTACTTTATTAAAAAGGGGGGGACTGAAGCATGGGGTCAGAAACTAGAGCATATATATTAATCACAGAAATTAGAAGGTATTGATTAAGAATAGGCACATAGATGATGGACATTGCTTAATATTTGCTGCACCCTTAGTTGTGTGAGAAAGAAAAGGAATACAGGAAAGGAATATGTGCAAAACAGCAAGAAAGAATGCAAGGATGCCTGATAAGGAGAAGGATGTTTATCAAGAACAGGATACAGTATGCAAGGATACTGAGATAACAAAGCTCCTTGGGCCCCTGAAACCAGATGAATCTGGACTCCTGGCTTGGACAGTGGCCAAAAAATCAGTAAGCATGTGCAAGGCAGCAGGGTCAAAAAGTCAGTCCTGAGGAAGACAACTTTACTTCATCCCCTACAACCCCTGAGACCCCCCCCAAGATGACCACCAGAGACAACTGTGCACCTGCAAAAGACTGATAAGATGATTAGCGTATGAAGCAGAGAGGGAGGGGAGCCAGGAAATGATCTATTGTGAAACTTGATGCACATGTAACATTCTAGGGGATAAAAGAAAACCATGTCTACAAGGGGTAAGCATGTATTTGTAGAGATATCCCCATGCATCTGGCCAAATAAAAACATACCTACTTTAAAACTCATTTTGTCTTTGAGTTTTAGAGTCCCTTTCCACATGTCAATTGAAGCCCGCTCTTTAGAGCAAAACAGTAATTTTAGAGTATTTTTCTCCCAGAATTTGTGTCCAAACTGAGACCGGTACTCACAGGAGCTGCTCCGTGTGATGGCAATTGCTCATGTCTTTAATGGGGAAGTGTTTGGGTTTAGTATTTTTTCCTTTTGTTTCTTTCTCTCATGGAATTTTGTCCTATCTGTCCCTAAGAAAATATGATTGGTACTTAATAGAGACAAAAGAAGTTGCCAAGCTCAGGGGGGGAGAGCACCTGGCTGCACTTCTCTTATCCTCTACTCCGAGAGGGTTTCTCTCAGAGGGCCAGAGATAATTGGGAAAGAGGCTGCAGTTGCTGTGGGAAGAATTTGCGACCACCACAGGGTTCAGTCTCCTGCTCCCTCCTACCATGAGTGGAGCTCTGCTCATAAGAGTGGCTGTTGCACTGGGACCTTATTAGCACCCTTCCTCAGCAAACACAAGACCCTTCACCATCTGCTGAGGTGCCTCAGGGGAACCCCAGGATCCCTGAGCCCCTTCCTCTTCCAAGGGAGCCTCTCCCAGCCCAGTTTGGAAGCCAGTCTGCTGCTGCTCAGCACCTGCTGTGCCTCCACTACTGCTCCAGGGTTTTGTTGCAAGACTGTCACACACACCCCCCCCGCCGGCCAGGACACACAGCAGCTCCTGCTACAGCTTGCTATCCCAGGTGAGCTTGTGTCACCGACATGTTTCATGAAAAATCCTTTCCTTAGGATTTTCCATAAAACATGTCGGTGACACAAGCTCACCTGGGATCCTTTCCTTAGGATTTTTCCTCTTGAGAAGCTGAGAGGCCTCAGGAACAGTATGTAAACAATTATTATCTGCTGCTGTGGAATGCAACAGGTGGATCTGTGATTGGTCTCATGTGGTTGTTTCTAATTAATGGCCAATCACAGTCCACCTGTCTCGGACTGTTTTGGTCAGTCTGAACCTTTGTTATTCATTCCTTTTCTATTCTTAGCTGAGCCTTCTGATGAAATCCTTCCTTCTATTCTTTTAGTATAGTTTTTCATATATCATAAAATAATAAACCAAGCCTTCTGAAACATGGAGTCAGATGCATCATTCTCTCTCCCGTTCATCAGAGTCATCGTTGATTTACAATGAGCTTGTTCCGGCCATTTCAGCGTGCCACTTCCATGGTTCCTGCTGGAACACTGGGACCAGCTGCCCCTGGAGGTTTGTGGAGCAAGCCCTTTTTCCATCCCTTCGCCGGCATGTCTGCCATTACCATGGGAGAGAGATGACCGAGCCCACGCCACAGCGCCCCCTGCAGGCGGGGCGGAGCCATCGCCCCACCCGGCCCGGAGCCAGCAGCGCCCCTGCCGGCCGTGCCCGGAACTGCACCAAGGGGGAAATGGCTGCGGCGGGCGAGGCTGGCGCTGAGTCTCTGCTCCGGTTGTTGTTCATGGCACAGCTGTTGTCTGTTTGCCTTGGTGTGCATGCTGGTAAAGAGCTGCTGTTCCTTCCCCCAAATCTTTGCCCGAGAGCCCCTTAATTTCAAAGTTAAAGTAATTCCGAGGGAAGGGGGCAATAGTCTCCATTCCAAGGCATTCCAAGGGGTGTTCCTGCCTTCCTTGGCAGACACCAAGGCAGACACCTTGGCAGACACTTGTCTTTCAAACCAAGACAAGGTGAAAACTCTGGTTGAGACACAAAAAGTGTTTCAAGAAGTGCTCCAAAAGGACAGGAACCAGACAGTCCTCCTCATTTCCTTGGTAAGAAGCAACTCTGGGCACTGAGGAACTCTTAGGGACAATGAACACCTCCAAAACTGCATGCACGAAACCCCTCAGCATTCTCCATCTAAAAAAGATCAGTGTTACTTTACACCTCTGCAGAGCTGTGCATGCAGGACATCCTCTCAATTTCCACAGCATTTTAGTCCACAGCAACTATCAAGAATTGGCAAATTTCCCAGACTCACTTCGTTTCTCTCACAAGTGACCCTTGTCTTTACTTTCCTGCAGGCAAGATCAGTCATCTGCTGTACCTGCTGCTCTCAGAAGCAGATGCAAAGGGAATGTGGCAGAGAACTTGAAGGAAAAATGCAGCCTCCCCAGAAGAAGTGAGCTGGCATGAAGTATCCAGCTGACAGCTCTGGGAGAAATTTCAACTATGGAATGTATAAAGAAGAGATTAAGCTGGCCAGACAGAGGGGGAGGGGAATGTTGTGCAAAATGAAACTCATGTCCTTAGTTATTTCTGCTGTAAGAAAAGGCTGGAACTGAAGAGGAAGACTTAGGGGAAAACATCTGAGGCATCAATAGGCTTAAATGCAGGACATAGGTGTCATGACAGGGTTACAGGCAGAGGGCAGGTTTTTGATGGCAGGTGGAACGTCCTTCAAGATGTGATAGGGACATCCCTGAGTGTGATACCAGGGAAGAACACCCATGGGAGTGGTGTGTGGTGCAGAGCTGTGGGGCAGTCTCCACCCCTGATCTCCACCCCTGATTTTAAGAGCTCAACAGGAAATGCCCTGAACCACTTTATAAAGCTTTGGAGTATACCCCACTTGGAGCCAGGAGTTTGGATCCCCTCTGGAGGCATTCTGAGCCTATGGGTTTTAGAGGTGTTACTAAAACCTGTTACACACAGACTTGCTTAACAAATTTACAGAACCAAAACCAAAAAAAAAGAAAAAAGCAGCTGCAGAGCATTGTCCAAAAAGGTTTGAGAATGAAAAACATATTTTACTGGCACTTAAGAGTTCTTGGCATTCTCTTCCTAGCAAAAAATCTTGGTAGAAGATAAAAAAATTTAAATGGATTAAAAAACAAGAGTTAAAATTGGAAATGAGAAGTTCCACAGAACAGAGGGGAAAAAACCAAACCTCTAAACAATTGCACTTTCCTAACATGGGAGAAGTAGGAAATCAAACTGTGCCAGGAAGCTCAAGAACTATGTAAGAACAGTTAGCCCCATACTGCTGCCCTCTGGGTGTCAGAAATTAAAAGCCTGTGTGCAGCAGTAGCTATGAACTGCAATACAACAAAATCCCCTTCTTTAGAATGTCTGCTGTCTCCTGGGAAGGACAAAGACTTCTTTCACCTTACTAAAAAATGCATCTTCTCCAGATTATTTTCATCAGAAACTGCAGTGTATCATCACAACTAATAAACCTCCAGTATGTGTGAGGAAATGGAGACTGGTGGAGCCTGTTCCTTTGCTTAAGGAACGCTGCCCCTTTGTGCAAGAAGGTGTATGAGGAGAGGGGAATACTCCTTACCTTAATTTCTTGTGGGATGTCAGGCCCAGATTCTGGATGGAAGCAGTCTCACCATGTGCTGTGACAAGCACCTGGAATTCAGGTAATAAGCAAAAGCCTTCCCCCTCTTCTGTGTCATGTAGAAACTTGGGAGTTCTTCAGAATTATAAACAATTAGTGCCAAAGATTTTTGGTGCAACACATATTTAATTTGGAAGGGTTTGCTGCAGGACATCTATTACACATTCAGGTGTCAATCCCCAGGGTCCATTCCACCTGACTTCCCTGGTAGTGGGTACCTCTTGCTTTGCACCATATTTACAACCATCTGGCTGCAGGGGACTCCAGTTTCTGAACATGAGTACACAGACACTTTGTCCTAGCAGACATGAGAAGCTGCTGGCCGGGTGACAAACTCTGGTTGAGTCCCCTTGGCCACAAGTGGCCTACCAGGAGTTGGCTGCAGCTGAAGGATAAGGGACAGGTGTTTTCCTTGCTGCAGGCACAGGGCCAGATGCCAGTCAGCGGTGTAAGGCTCTGAAGACTCCAAAGAGCCTCTCTCTAATAATTAGAAATCTCTAATAATAAAATTACCTGGTAGAGCAAATTGATCAAAGCAACACAAAACTGAGGGGGTGAAAATAGAACAGGGGTCACTTTATTGTCAGGTGGACGAGGAGTTCTTCTGATGCTGTAATTATGTCTCAAAGAAACAGCAGCAGAAGCGAGTGATAAAGTGACTGCAAGCAGAGAACCCAAACACCAGCATTCTTTCTCTGATGCTCACAGCCCACTGTGAGCAGTCCAGGAGGTGATCCTCTTCTAGAGGACCTCAGCCTCTTAGCTATTACCACAGCGGCAGTTTCACCCACTTGCAGAAACCTCCTGTTCAGGAAGCTCGCTGCAGGTGCCAGTGCCAAGTTCCACCAACGTTCCATCCCCTCTGCCACACTCATATAAGGACATCTCCTTTCTATAGCTCCAATTCATGGCTTGCCTTTCTCTACCTCAAGTTCAGTATCTTCCACAAAAAAAGCCTGACCCCCTCTGCCACAACTCAAGGCTTATTTTTTAATTGCTGCCAGGTTCTTGCTGGAGCTAAGCAGGGTGCTCTGAGCTCCCAGGTTAAGCATATGAATATACTTGAGTTGCAAAAGGGGTACTCACACCTCTACATCACTAAAACACCCATTGTACCAGGCACAGTTTCCATTTCTTTTAAAATAAATATTTATAAACAAAAGGAAGAGATCAGAGAACTACAAAGTTAAAAATTTTCCTGCCAACAGCACAAATGTTTCTCATGTACAGTCACAGGAACAAGTTGTACACCAACATGAGCACTGTCTAAAAATCTCTCTCCTCATCAGCTGCCTCAGTCCACCCGCACAGAGATCCACATCTCCCTTGGCAGCAGCCAGCTCTTCTGCACTTCTCCACGACTTGTACCGGAGATGCTCAGTCTCCTTTCATGATCAAGTCCTCAATATATGCATCCAGTTCATCATCTGTATTAATATCAATGTCCTGAAACCAAAGCAACAAGGAATACCAGTGAGAAGTGAATACTGAGGAACAGCACAAGAAAGGAGGAGCCAGAGCAGCTTAGCACTCTCTGTTACATCTGCCCTGCTCAACCTCTATGCCCCAACCTCCAGCACCTCCAGCTGCTGACAGCTTGCAGTGACAGCACCCCTAGATTTCCCTGTCAGCATCTGAAACACAACACAGGAAACCTATCAGCACCTGACGCTCCAACAACACACTCAAGTGATGGATTTACTGTACTGATTTTGGTCAAGGCACATTTGTTGGGGTTCTGTTAATATGTTTTCCTAACAGGGTGAAACTGCTTCCAGATGCTTTCGGTAGCCTTTCCAGGTTGATCCTGATTTTATTAAAGTAGTTTTTTGGTTTAGAGTTAGTTTATTTATTTAAATGTTTTAATGATATATTTTCTGTTTTAATTTAATAGTATAACTAATATATCAATTTCACCACAATACTTTTTTATGTTGTTTGTTTAAAGGTTTGTATTTCTATATGTGGAGTTCAGAATCTGCCCAAGAATGTGGCAAAAATTCCCTGATGAGCACTGCCTATGCCTGGGGAAATTCTCAAGCAGCCTCATGGCAGAGAACAAACAGAACCTGTGCATTACATACACACTGTGAGAAATCATTCTGTGAGAATTAACACACATCAGACTCTCAGGGCCTGGATCCCAAGTGTGGGCAGTGACAGCCAAGCTGTTCCCAACTGAGGAAGTAGGAGCCCAGTGAGACACTGGAGTGAATCACTTGTAATGCCTGGAGAGGATGAGCCAGGGGGCTACTCTGAGACAGCTCAGGGTTTGCTGCTACTCCTCACCCACCTCCTGCACTTTCTGCAGAAGGGCCATGATATTAGTCCTCAACTTCTGCAGTTTCTCCTCTGTTTCTCTCAGCTTCCTTTCTAAGTTCCGGAGGTTTTCCTCACAGGCTTTGGCCCGGGCATCGGCACGTGTCTGATATGAATTGCACAGGTTCTGCAGACCCACCTCATACTGCTTAAAATATTCTTTCTGTAGTAGACAAAACACAACAGATATCATGTTAAGAGAAAGCATCAAGCATCACAAAAACATGAGCACTCACAGGCTGTAGAAGATCCAAACTCCTGGCCCCCATGATCAAATCCTCCCTGCAGTGTGCCCCTGCACACTCTGCCCACGCTCGTATTTACATCTGATTTGCCTACACAAGCCAGCACAGAATGTAGACAGTTTTTCACATTGTTCCAATACCAGAACTGCCCCCAAAGCTGCCTGTATTTGGATTAAGGGTGCAGTGTACTTTAAAAAGCATGAACCCACAGGTATGCTGCAGGCCTGATATCTCCGGTAAACTGTCATTATCCTTTGTACAGATCACCCAGACATCACAGCCTCTCACTGCAAGGTAGGGACAGCTACACTAACCAAAAGCCCCTGACACAACTGAGGTGTCCTATGGAAGAAGCAGGAATAGTAACTCCAGCAAATGCCAGCAGATGCCTGAGTTAACAGAAGGGTAAGAGACGAGACTGCCAATACACACACTGCAAGTCTGGGAGTGCAAAACAGAACTGGCTTTGGTCATCTGCAGGGGGCTTTTTACATGTGCCTCCTTGGAAAGGTCTCTCTTGGTGGTATGTTGGAGAAGGAAAAATAAGAGAGGCCAGTTCCCTTGCCCTGCATTCCAGCCAGCACTGGTACCAGGTAACATTCCTCCCAGTACCAGGCTGCTGGTGGAAGCTCAGTCCCACCTGTCCTGTGCTCAGATAAAACAGAGGTAAAAAGTCTTATGGTGTGCAGTTGACTTACTGCCAGTCAACCTGCTCTCCCGGGGAAGTGGGAAGGGGTTTACTTCCATGTTCTGTCACACTAAAGTAAATGGCCTATAAAGGGATTGAATCCACACTAACGTTGTGGGCTCAAACCCTGTATGGGCCATTTACCTAAGAGCTGGACTCAGTGATCCTTGTGGCTTCCTTCCAACTCAGAATATTCTGTGAATCTGGGGATAATTATTTGTTATTATTTATAATTTTTAAGATTGTCTCCAGAAAGTTATAAGGCTGGGAGCAAAACAAGCAGATATGTCTACCTCTTGCTTCTACAAACCTGTAACCTGGTCTCTCTTTTTTAGAAGTTTAATAACAATGGTTAAGAATTTAAGATAGTAGCAGCCAACAGCATTCCCACACACATGCATGGCAATTGGAAAAATCCTCAGACAACTCTTACAAGACTCAGTGCATCTCTCAGAGCTCTCATTCTTTTCCTCAGCCATGTTAGTCTGTCAAGGATCCAAATTATTTTTTCAAGAGTGCGCTACTGCATTAGCAAGACGCACATTTGCCATAGGAATGGAATATGTGTGGGGAAAACACATAAACTTACTTTTCTAGAAGTACTGAACTCACCAAGGGAAATGCCAACAATCCTTCTGAGCTCATAGAACTCAGCTCATTCTTGGAGATTGGAAAACTTGGAGGCAAGAAGTATCGCAAACAATTCCTGTGCAGGAAAACAAAATGCAAAGCCGGAGCTGAGAGTTTAACAGACTGAAGCAATCAGACTGCAGAGTTCACAAGATCTGCAGTGAACCTACCGAAGCATCTGGACTAATAAGTCAACTGTTTCTTGGCTGCTGCTGGGACCAGTGGTGTCAGGCTCGATTCTGATGCAATCCGAGGTAGAAGGTTCAGCCATGACCACCTCCTCTTCCTGCTGTGTGTCTGGAGCCTGGTACTCAGGAGAGGGAGGCTTCATAAGCCTTACATCCTCACTGCCCTTCTCTACCCTGAGAAAAAGTATTAAGGGAATGTCAGGAATCTTTTTTTACATTGGACATACCTGAAACACAGTTAACAGTTTCATCAGAACCTGCACCCAAGTGTCACACAGTACCTCTAGAAAGACAACAGCTGCCTCCAGGGCAGGCATCAGAGTGACAGACTGAAGGAGTCTGTCATACCCATTCCTTATGAAGCCCTGGACAGTCTTGACCTCACATGTTTCCTGACATGACAGCAGCATATTTGTCTTCAGGATCTATGGCAATAAAACAGGCCCTTCTTGCCCTCACAAAAAAAACCAAGCCTCCAAAATTCAGTAGCTCAAGATAGTTACCAGCGATCCCTTGGTGTGGTGTCTGTAGGGACATAATCAAACTTCACCTTCCACCGGATTGCATGCCTGACCCTTTCCACAGCTGTGACACGGCCTGTGAACCACTCTTTGTTCACACGCACTTCCACATGCAGCCCCTTATCTGTAAGAGGGAAGCAAACGTGTTTGTAAACATTCAGCTGCTGGAAAGCACACTCTACAGGAGCTCTAGAGATTAAGGCACCTCAGCAGGGAGCACACCTGAACCTGTGACAATGCCCTCAAACAGTACGGACACCATCAAAACACAACGGGCACACAGGTCAGTTCCTGCTAAGAAACATGAAGATGCAAGGAAATAAGCTGGCAATTCCAGATGGAAGGTTTCTCCTGTACTCCAAGCTGTTTGACATTGGCTTTATAGTCTCATGATGTGCTCTAGGACAATTTGCCACATATCCCTAGTGGGCCACTTTCCAGACAGCTCCCTGGAAGCATGCTGAAAAGATGCCCTGCTCTGGCAGATGGTGCAGTACCACCCCAGCTATTACCTTTCCTGGGATCTCCCTGTCACTCTTCTCTCACAGCAGTGCAGATCTGGATACAGTCCTGAGCATTTTCCAGCTGGCATGGCCACATAATCCACTCAGGATGGGTGAACATGCCATCAGCTACACCCTGCAGCCCAGCCCCACCCTTGACAACATGACACAACCATCGATCACAGACCTTGCCATGCCACAATTGCCACTGGTCTAATCAAAGGGTTCTCAGCCAAAATTTTTCATGCAAGTTAGAGTAATCTTGGGGTTTGGAATTGAAATCTACACTATTTTTTATTTTAAAATCTCATTAATGAAAGCACACGTTTAACTGGTATGACAGCTCTTTTCTACATCAGATACTGGCAGCCCAAGGGCTAATTTCTCACCTTTCTGTGCTTTCTTCAGTTCCAACAACTCTTCCTCTCCAGCACTGTCTGTGAGCTGGGAGAAGAGAGAGCTCAAATTGGTCACCTCCCATCAAGATTATAAACACCTGACAAATACCTTCTGCTGGGGAAATCAGCACTCTTACCTCCACCACCACCTCATTGGAATCCTTCTCTTCTTTCACTGCCAAAAATTTTCCTCGTTTTGTCCTTTCCTTTTTGGGCTCACCCTCCTCCTCAGACCCATCCTCTGGGATGTTCAAGGCCCTCTTTCGAGTGCTAGAGGCCTGAAGGAAGCAAACAGGCTCTAGCTATTAATTTCAGCCTGCTTCCAACCAAACCCCCCCCCCAAAAAAAACCCCAAAAAAAACCCCAAACCAACATCCAGTATTTAATTTGGTAATTAATGAGCTTTTCTTGAAGGTTTTAGAGGTGCTACATCATCATGCAAACACTCACCCCACCACTCCATGCACTTTTTTTTCCCTGGGGAAACAATCTGGTCTAACAGGAAAAAGATGAGACCAGTCTTCCCAAGGGGTGTAAATGGCACCCAAACCCAAGAGTAAAGTAGAAGTTCTCTTGTTGTCCTGTGCAGTGCCCACAGTGCACATATCACAATACAGAACAGACAGGCTTACAGGACAGTGGGTGAGGAGCTGAGGGGTTTCATCCCATTGATTCTTACCTGTGAACATCTGCCAGAGGCAGATTTCCTTACTGCTGGCACCTTGGCTGCTTTTGGATTGGGTGTCTCACGTGAGCTTTTTGGGCTCTGTTGGCCAGAGAGTGACTTCATGCTTGTACCCGGTTTGGCAAGAGTTTTTAAAGTGCTGTTAGACTTCCCAGCTGTCACAGTGTGCTGGTGTGTCCTGGAAGTGCTGGCCTCCTCCTCGAAGAGCATGCTGGCTAGCTTGGGGGAGCTGGTATTTAGACGATCTGAAGAGCTCTTTTTCAGCTGAGTGCAGGACTTGTGAGGAGGTGAAGATCCTGGTGGCCTGCTTGGAGCATTCTTGATTACATCAGGCAGAGGAGGAGATCGTGGGCGCTGAGTTCGGGTGTGCTGAAACAAAGGAGGGTAGAGAGAGAGGAAGGGTAGAAGAGTGGGGAACTGCTGTTCAGAACAGCTAAGGAAGCACAAAAGAGTAAAAAGCCTACAGCAGGATCCCATTTACCTCCCTTGAAGGCCGTGTAGTCACTTCCAGAGGCAGTTTCTTTAAGTCAGCCTGAGATAGAATTGGAGTGGTTTTCTACAAAAAAATAAATAAAAAAGAACAAAAACCCAAACACAAAACCAAACAAAACCAAAAATCCAAAAACAAACAAAACAACAACAACAACAACAAAAAAATCATAAAGTTCATGTTTACAAGCTGCCAGGGGCTGCCTGAACCCATCCCAAGCAGTTTTCCAGGCTAAATCCAACAATTATATGGTGTGTTTTGTGTTCTTCAAGAGACATCCCTTCAGCTGTCATTTCCATTTTCCCAACAGAAAATTAAATGCAAGTTGAGATGGTCAATTTCTGTTATTACAACATCCCCAGCCCTATGAAGGAGCATAGATGGTTTCAGATTCAGCAGCAGCTCTTTGCACAGGGAAGTCCACCACACCTGCTCTGCTTAGCTGGAGACCTCCAGACTCACCTGCAGAGATTCCAGCTTTTTCTGCTGCTGGCGGATTTTCTCTGTCAGTTGTTTCTGCTTTTCCTCATTTGATTTCAAGTCTTTTTTTAGAGTTCCCAGTGGTACCTTCTGCTTCTGCTCTGCAGCCTCACATCTAGAATGGAGGGAATGCAAGACGACCTCAGCAAGGACAGCAGAACCTGTATCATCTCACGCAGGATTATCCCAACGTCCCATTCCAAATGCAGCAGGAAAGCCACTTGCCTTTCTGCAGTAGTCACAATCTCAAAGGCAGTGGTTTTCATCTTGGAAAAGAGATATGAATTAAGGATCAAAAGGATAGTTGCTAATAAAAAGGCATTTATGCTGGAAATCACCAATTCAGAGCCCAGGAACTGTGACAATTGTGACAGCCTCTGTACTGCATCTGTACTCCAGACTTTTTCAGCAATTTTCCTTCCTATCAGCTTATTTCTTCATATCAGCTCTTCTTTCTACAGGCTTCCTTCCCTTCATAAAGGAAAGCACAGTACCAGAAACCCATGACTAAGATGTTACCACAAGCCTTTCAGTCTCAGATACCTTCTGCCTTGCCATTCAAGGCCAGGCAGTGTCCTTTGCAATATCCTGTAGCTATTTGCTTTGTACTTTGCTTTCCTGTAGCTTTTCAGCCCATGGCCTACAACAGTGGTGAGTATCCTACTCTTCCAGGTCCTCTCAGGTGCAGAATCCTGGAAGAGTCCTTGAGAGAGAAGGAAAACAGAGGTAGGAAGTACTCTCTCAAATGGACTGGCATCACCTGGCATCACCTTTGAAGTGATGGATGAGCAGCTGGCCCTCAGGAGCACTGCCAGAGGTAGAAGAGGGGACTGAGCTCAGGCTCATCCCCTATCACCAGAGTCAGACGAGGATCAGTACTGCTGGGGTAAAGTCATGGAAGAATTATTTGAACCAGGAAAGCAGCAGACAGCCCTTTTACAACACCAGAGATCCAGCAGATCTCACTGGGCACTGGAACCAAGATGATAACCTGCAGATGTAAGTCTTACTAGTAAAGGGAGAACCCTGCTCTCACTGTAGAACACTCAAAGCTCCAAGAAGCTGGGGAGAGATTATTCTATCAAGATCTCTGCCTACCAGATACACTCTGATCAGCTTTGTGAGTGAGAAGGAGCACAAGCAGCAGTTCCTCCATCAGCCTCTTCCCTGTTGAAGCACTTTCCAGAGCGGTTACTTCCCTGGCTAAGGCAGTCTATGTCATCACTGCAAAATGACTGCCTATGACACGAAACCTGTAGTTCCCAAAGATAAAGTTGAACAAGTGGCACCATAAACAGGTTTCCCAGCATAGAAATGCATCTTTCAGCTCATGGCAAGGCTGGAAGCATTGCCAAGCTGTGTCTTACAGCACAGTAAAGAACAAAAGCACCTTGAGTTCTGTGACAAGAAAAATTCAGACTACTCATGGCATCCAAACCCAGAGAATGCATCACTGGAGGCAGCAAATCAGAACAAACATATTATCTTGGTAGTCAGGATGGACTAAAACCAAGACTCTGACAGTGCTCAAGGAGCTTTGAGACACACAATCATCTACAGCTGGTGCTTCAGCCACCCATCCAAACGACATTTGGGATCCAATTGGATGTCAGACAGGAGAACAGAGGCAAGCAAGCCTAACATTATTTCACAGTGTGAAACAGGGACACTGCCTTCTCTGTAACAAAGTGAGCGAGAGTGGCACCTGGTGCTGACCTCAACAGAGACAGTGGCACTGGAGGGAGTGACTGCTTCTCATGACACAGACTGAGAAGGGCATTCAGCTCCCATGATTGGAACACTGTGCCACGAGCAGCCACTGAAGTGTAGGTGGACAAAGCAGAAGGGCAGGGAACAGCTCAGCGCCAACAGACACTGTGCTGAGGTACCCAAAACTACCACATGACCTCAGATGCCAGAAGAGTCTCAACACCTGACATTGCTCTGACATTGCTTCATTTCCAATTTGGCTGGATGAGACCCTGCACAGAGCCTCACAGTACACAAGCTCGAGGATGCCACCCATGTGCTTCTGAAACCCTGTCATCCATCAGACACTACAAATACCTGTAATGGTCAGGACACAGATATGAAGGTTTCCAAACTCTGCACAAGGACTCAACAATGCAGCACCTGGAATGTGCCCCAGCCAAACGCCAGGAGTGCTGGAGAAACTTCTACTTCATGTAAAGGACTGGAAAGCACATGTAAGCCTACTTAATCAAGAAATGTACTGGAGTTATTTATTCTCCCAGAGTAAGACTCCTGAGATCCCTTTCGAAGCTAAAATGACCAGAAGTTCGGCTCACCAGTGCCAAGTGCCCCACCTGCCCTTTCCCAGCTTCCTACATGGGGGATGTAGGATGACACAGCATGTGCACTGCAGAGGTACTCGGACTCACTCCAAACACCTCAATGTGAAAAGCAGCCACCCACACCCAATTTTCAAGGTATTGCAAATAAAAAATCTGAATTCTTTCATCAGTAAATCAAGTTCCTGGTAGATGATACAATAAAGACCCCTACTTCTGCAGACAGAAGTGCACAAATATAATGGCAAGTGAGGGGACCTGAATAACACTCTTCCATGGCTACCCTCAGGCCATCCCAGAAACTGCCATCCCAGAAGCTACCAGCCCACCTAGGGTCCATTTCCACAAGCCCAGAGGCTCAAAGGCAGCTCAGGGGATGTGAACTGGGCTTGCTGAGAATTGTGGAATGCAAATACGATCAGAGAAACAGAAACCCCTTTTGGGGTCCTGCCAAGACTGTCCTACGACTGCCTCAGCTCCGGTGTCTGTCAATGGGGGCAGCCCTCTGAAACATCTTTTGGACCAACACAAGGAACCAAAAGCAAGTAAAGGAAAGGACTGAGATTATTTGGGAAGAACAAATATGGGAAAAATACACTATAACAAGGGCCAGTTGTACATAAATCTTTGGCTGCTCAGTACACCTCTGTGTACTAACCTCCACATCTCCCCCTTTCCTAGGCAAGGGCCTCTGTTCTGCATGTGTACCTGTGTACTGGGGTGCAAGTGTCAGCAGCTAGAGAGGGACCACTGGTCCCAGTGACTCATATGCCACTAGCTGCTGTGACTACAGGCAAGTGAATGAACATGAGCCACAGGAACGTCAGGCCAGAGGAGCCAACCAGAAGGCTACCTGGGAGCGGGGGAGGGGATGTCAAAGGGTGACCCACAGGAGCTGATCACTGGAGACATGGGTGAGTCTCCCAGCTGATGGAGATGGGTATAGGGGTGTAGGCAGAACTGTGGGTGTCTCCAGGCAGAAAGCACATGGGGAAGAGCAAGGATCCCAATCCAGTCAAGACAGAGAGATCCTCAGTGTGAGAGGCTGGGAGGTCTGGAGTGTGTGTGTGCTATGTGTAACCACAGGAGGAGGTCTGTACACCTCCCCCCTGGGACTGCAGGCCTCAGGGCCTATCTATCCCAGTGGAAGTAACCAGAGGCACGGGATCTGAAGACCAGGTACAGACATGAGTATTTCCACTAGTGCTCCTTCATCCTGACGAGCCAAGAGGGAAAAGGATTAAGCTGCTGGTGCGGTCTGTGGGAGCACTGCACATGCCCACTTGTGCTATCTGTGGGGCTGGATGTGTGTACATACATGGTCTGTCTTGTGTTTGTGTGTGTCTACAAGCAACATCTTCCGAACCTCGCTACTCCTTCCACCTGAAGGGCTGGGGATGTGCCAGCCCCTTAGGTTCAGGCTCAACCCTGCCCCAGCATTTTGTCCAGGAACATCCTCAGCACTCCCACACTCCTCAGAGCTCTAGAGCAGGAGCTCTACATACACATGGAGCAAACAGAGTAGTCAGCACAGGCATTCTTCCACTGGGAGGTACCAAAAGGAAAAACCCAGAGAGTCAATACTTCAAAATAGCATCAATATTCTGTAAAATTTTTGGCCATAGATGTTAATTTTTTTACTCCAATCAAAAGTTACTCCCTGGATTCATCCCCTTTGTCTTTAAGCCCTGAGCCAAGGGACCTGAGTTACAGAGGAGCAGCTTCCCTTCCTTACACAATACAGACAAGAACTGGCTTCCAGCAGTGCTGCTTTCCACAGAGAAGCAACCTAGAGCAATCATTTTCCTCACTCAAATAAATTACTACATTCCACCTACATTTTGTGACTGTAACACACATCACTGGAAAGTGAACCATTGTGCTGCTTCCTCAAGCATGCAAAATGTCCCCCCTGGGTTCATCCCAACCAAGTGGAATTGCTGTAGCTTGGTGTCTGATGGGTGGGAGCACTAGGAGCAATAAAGACAATTGCAAAGCCCCCCTGAACTCACCTAACTCCCAGCCTGCACCATGACAGTTCTCCAACTGCCATCTATCCTGCCCATGGCAAAATTAATATAATCTAAACCTCTAATAGTATTTCCGCTGCCAGTGCAGAAAAACAACCAATGATCCAAATTTCACCATATCACTTGATTGCTAGGCTAGAGGCAGCTGTGGGGTCTATCTGGTTCCCCCCTGCTCAGGCAGGCCCACCCAGGACCAGGAGCCCAGGACCACATCCTGGAATGTCTCCAAGGATGGAGACCACATAATCTCCCTGAGACACCTGGGCCAGGATTTGGTCACCCTCACAGGGAAAAGTGTTTCTGGTGCGCAGAGGGACCCTCCACCATTCCAGTTTGTGCTCCCGGTGTCTGGTCCTGCCACTGGGCACCACTGGGAAGAGCCAGGCTCTGTCCTCTTTGCAGCTTGCCTTTTTATGTTTCTATACATTGATGAGAATGCCCTGAGCCTGATCAGCTCCAGGATGGACAGCACACACCAGTGGTGGGGCTGTCCTCCCCAAGGACAGGACTTTGCATTTTCCTAGTTGAATGTCAGGATAGGTTTCTGCTGGCCCATTTCTGCAACCTGCGGGTCCCTCTGGAGGGATCTGTGACTGCCTGGTTTGTCAGCTGCTCCTCCCAGTTTAGTGTCACTTGCTGAGGATGTCCTCTGCAATCTGCACATTGCAAATGCCCACCCAGCACTCAGCTCCCTATACAATTGCCATTGCTGCCTTTTCACAGACTGTGAGCACAACTTCAAGGTACAGAATCCCTCCAACTGTTTTCAAAGAACAGACAACAGAGGAAAGTTCCAAATGTGCAGATAAAGCACCTTGCAGAAAAGCCTTAATATTAACTGATTCTTACCTGTCTTGTTCAGGATCAGGGTTCATGGAGCACACCCAGCTGTCAGGGTAGTTCTTCTCCACTGAGTTCAGCTGGAACGGGAGAGTCCGCCACTTCAGACAGACATCTGTCAGACAGATGCTTTGCAAGTCAGAAATACACAACCTGAGACACATCATTTTTTCCCATAGCCCATTTAATGTCCAAGGACCACACCAAAGTGTATCCAACAACAGTAAGACTAGTGGCCAAAAAAAAAAAGTGAGACAGTCATAGACTATATTGAGTCAATTATTTCTTTGTGCTCACAAAACGCTTGAATGAAACCCTCAAAGACAATCCTAACAAGAATGCAATGAAGCCTGGCACCAACCAACACCAGAGGACCTCACACTCCTGCTGCAACTATGACATATACAAACTGAATTGAACAGCCACTCAGCCCAGCAGTCAGGCTGTCTCTCAATGATACCAAAGTAACACAAATCACAGACATATCCTCTTAAAACACTTTAAAAAAATTCTACTAAATTTTTGATGAACCAGGAACACAAATTTGTCTTCCAGAGTATTGCTAGCCTACCAGGAAGCCAATAGCTTCACAAAATCAAGTTCTGCCAAGAATATCCAAATGTCCTTAAATCAGGCTCTGGAAGGATATCAACAAAGGAAGACCAGAAGAAGGAGAGCAAAGCCCCTCCTCCTTCGGAAGAACCTTGAAAAGGGAGAAGGGCCTACCAAATAATTCCACAAGAATGGCTTCACATTCCTTCCTACAACCACATCCTCAAGTCCTGGGAAGAAAAAAAGGGAGTTTGATGTCCCTCGACCAAGTGACAAAGTGATGGTGTGGAGCTTCCCATTACTCTAGCAATGGCTTAGCCAGAGCTGTTTAGAGGTGCACAGAAGAGAACTTGCATTAAATTCCAAGGTAACTGTAAAAGGTTCCCTCTGTGCTGACACAGTGCAGGCCAGTGCATCAGGGTACAAATTACCTGGCCACCTCCCATTGCCTGTGAGGATGTTTCAGATCTTATATTGGTGCTGGGATGCATGCCTTTGGTAAGTTCCAGTTCATATGACATTTCTAAGCCTGCTCTCAACACTGCTACTGGCCATACATGCCCTGCTCTGTCAGAAGATCAGTTGCGAAGATCACTTAGTGAACTGTGCAGGAAAGGAACTTTATGCCTGGATGTCACAGAATACCACTGAGTGCAGACAAAGGCAAACTGCAGAGGAGACGGGCCCTAGGAAGGGATGACAGTCCATCCCAAATCTCCTATGCATTTAACTGTCCCCATCTGCAGCCAGGAGTGTCCCCCCTCTTCCCCAGAGAAAAGCAGCTGGATCAGACGCACCGCACTGAATTGTGGTGGGGATCTCCATGGCTCTCCTGCGCTTGTAGCGCAGCTCACTAGACGGAGGCTGGTTCCAGTTTGCTGATAAATAACCAAATTCATCCCAGAACTTGATGATACCTCTCTGGGCTGGAAAACAAACCACATCCTGCTCAATATGGAGCCATTATCACAAAATCACCATCTGCACTTTTGGCTGACCTCCAGCCACCCAAATTTCTCCTTCCAGACTCTGATAATTGTGAAGCTTCATTACCTATTGCAACATCCTTCCAATACTGAGCCAAATGCTCTCCCATGGCCTTCAGCAAGTGTCGATACTCCTTGGCATCAGCAAAGTCTTGTTTATTATGGGTTGGCTCCAGAACCAAATAGGGCACATCCACCACGCCTACCACTCCTCCACATGCCCTGGAAGAGGGACACAGAGTGACACAAAGGGGCACAGATTACACTGACAGGCTGGCAACCTGAACTGTCATGCAAAATGTAAGATGGGCTCAAATACTTGTACTTGCAATCAAGACCTATTTTGTCTGTCTCTGGAATGAGGCACTAGTACTACCAGCACTCATCAGCACCAAATGCCAAGCACCTCATACTGCTGCAGGGATGACTGAAATTTGTGTAAAGAACTCTCTATCAAGAAACCAGGGAAATATGAGGCAGTATTAAATATAATTTATTTGTCAGAATGCAAATTGAAGGCTGACAAAATGAGCAGGTCTCAGGCTCATGAAGAATGATTGGTTATTGCACAGCCTAAGTCAGATATAGAAATGCACCAAGCTTAAGCAAAGATTGCAGAAAATTCTGCAGGACTCACATGCCACCCTCCAGCTGTGGGCCCACCTTCTCATACATCTTGATCAGCCGACTGCAGTTATAAATGAACATGCCATCCAGCTCGCGCTGCTCAATGTTCACCCCAAAGATAAAATTCAGCTCCTTGGGTTCCTTCAGCGCCCTGTAGGAGACAAAACAGAGCCTCTAGGGGTGCTGGAAATAAAGCATACTATTTGCTGGTGTCAGAGAGAGGGCATGGAAATCCAGCACCCTTGAGCATTAAACTGCTACTTCTGAAAAATACAAATAATTTGCTGAAAGAGCATTACAACCGAATATGAACAAAATACAAAAACTTTGCAATACAAATACTAATTTAGGCTGGACAGATAATTTTTCATTTTAACACATTTCCTCCTTCAGATCAGATTCTGTTTTTTACTTCAGATGTGGTTTTTTTCAATGAATTAGTTTTATGAGAGCACTGTTGCATCCAGACTCGTCCTTCCCAAGATATTTTGGTTAGTATTTTCCAGCTATATATCTCTTTCTAGTTAAAGCATGGAAATTCAGATTTCAATACAAAACTACAGCCCTGATGTTCTGATTCTAGAAAGTTATCCTAATTCCAAATTTCACAAGGCTGCTCCTTAAGTTCAAAAGCTGGAGGATACAACATACAGCCCAAGCAGAGCTTTTTTTCTGGAATGTCAGGATATCAATTTGCATGATTTCTCCCTTATCTATGCAGCAGATTACTCCAAAGGAAGTTGGCCTTGAGTATGTTTGTGAGCACATAGGGATTTATCAATCTCAGTCTTTGGTTACCAGGAATCCTATCTCCATTAAGGCCAAAAGCCTTGAGATTTTGATCTCTTTGTGCTATAAATCAAACAAAATCCCTGTGTCTCACAAACAAGTCCTACTCTTCATCATACTAAATTAATCAGGTTCCACAGCTTCCCTGATACCCATACTGAGGATTTTTCATAAGAAGGATCCTCAGCCTCAGGATGAAAGTATCCTCAAATATGAGGTCCAAACCAGTAACTACTGCAAGGCAGAGCCTATACCATGGTCCTGCCCACCCCTCTCAATTTTGACCTGATGCACCCATCAAGTCCTTTGCAGTTAGGTACCTTATCTTAATGAGGAATTTGACTTCTGCTTAAATGGTTAGCTGAAGATAGTGGAATTCTTTAAAATGTTCTGTTGACTGTCTACTAATATCAACTATTAGGAAGACCTGAACCATGCACGCATGAACGCTACACAATGATCACCTGCAGATATGAGATCTGAGCCTGTCTTAACGGTGAAACTTTTCAAAATAAATACAAAAAATAAATAAAATTCATATTCATTTTTTGTTTAAGGCCATCATCCCTCGCACAGATGCAATGGTAGCCTGTGACACCACTTCATTTAAAACAGGTGACTGTAGTACATTCCTAGGAGAACACCTGAAATAGCAGCTTTCAGTAATTTCAAATCTAAACCTTTGCCAAGAGGAGTTTTGAACACTGCCAACTGCTGGGCTGGAATGTGACCCTTTGGTCTCAGCTCACTGAGGTAGAAAACTATGATTTAAGAGCATGAGCAAGTGTGGCAAAACACCCATCTCAGAGATTAATTTTCTTTTTCTAACTTCTGGAAAAGAATGTAGAGCCTTATGCTTCAAGAAATAGCATGTACTCACCTACAAAACAAAAAGGACATCTCATTTTTATCAGAGAGGACAGGAAGTAAAATTATCATCCAAACCATGGAGAATGAAGTGGTGGGTCAAAAGCCAGGGATTTAATTACTAGAAATTTAGTACCCGTTCTACTGTCTGGATTCAGAGCCAACCTGATCTTACACAGCCTTTGGAAACCAGAAAGCACTTCTTTAATTGATGCACCCAGCATCAGGGAAACAGCACAAAGCTGTCCTAGGACATCCTCTGTAACTCAAGAATTTTCCAAAAGACAAAAGAGATTGGTTAGTACAGAAGCTATCCTATTATACACATCTTTCAGGATTTTTTTTTTTTTGGTTTTCTGAATGAAGTACAATGCTGTGGAAAAATATAATCCTCTGAACTGCTTCTGATCACCAGTGATGAATGCAGGGACATAGGGAAAGCCATGCACCTGCCCAGAGTGGCTTTTTGCTGGTCAGCTTAGTAACAGGAAGAAGTATTTTGCCCATGGGCAGGAAGGGCAGAAGACTACTCACAAAATTTTTCATTGCACACTAATGTCACCAAACCCAAGAATTATAGAACAAAGGTGTAGATGGAAAATATGTGGAAGTGAAGGAAACAGGCTCTCTCACAAGCTTTCTGTATCATTCAGATCCTAGCTCTAGCACTTTTCAATTAAAGCTGTATTTATTTATTTATTTTCAGCATCTTACGATGAATTAGATCTATCTCTGACAACAAGTCTGGGATAGTTCTGACCTAGGCAGCCATGTAAATGGGCATGCATACACACAGGTAGGAATGTAGACGTTCTGAATCCAAATCTCCAACTTCCTCAAACTCAGCATTTGTTTTAAGAGCATGCGCTTCTGGTTTTAACTTAATTTGAGAAATGCAAAACAAACATATATGAAGAGTGAAATATTCCTGTGAGTACATAAAAAACCAAAGTTAATTGCCACCAGAGCTAAGCTAGAAGAATGCCTTGGGATTTCACAGCACTGACTACACCAAAACGCAGCCTTTTTTAGAAAGCATCCCTAAAATTCCCAAAGCTGTTTCATTGTAACTTGCAAACATTTATTCATCAGCTTGAATCTTATCTGCAAGTGAAAAAGCAAGAGTGAAAAAATCTGAAGTGAAAACCAGGTAAATATTTACAGCAAACAACCCAATTCAGAGACCCACACGTCTTTCAGCAGGTAAGAGGGGAATACCAGAGGTAACCAGAATAGTGGCCCAGCTGCTCAGTTTAATAGCCCAGGCATATAAGATGTCCATGGATACTCAAGCTTTGAGATGAACTGAAAATACATGCAAAACAGGAGAGCTATATGAGCACCTGAAGCAAACAGCCTAGGTACTCCAGAGTTTGGAAGCCCCTGCACTCACCGCTGCTTTGCATCCTTAATCCTTTTCTTGACATCAGCCTCCCGCCGCATGGTAATGGCCGAGTTCTGGACCTGACGCAACGTCACCTGAAAACAGGCATTGCATAGTCAAGCTGGGAAATTCATAAAATTCACTCCATTTATGATTTTCTGCTCTTTGAGGAAGAGCTCCAAAATGTTTTAAATGTAAAGAAGTCACAACTGACTGTAGACACTGACAACGAGTGTAACTCCACATGTAGAGCAAACTTATGCTATGTTGTCTAAGCAGCTACACAGTTGCTTGGAGGAAAATGTATCCGTGTAAAAAAAGGATTAAGGAAATTGAAAACAGTGGCAATGGAGCACAAGGAAGCATCCAGGGCACTTGGATACTATTGCTTCCATGACATACCAATAGGAAGCTCAGTGATTTTCAACTGGTGTTACTTGCTAATCTTCCTGGTGTCCCTGCCAGCCCTCCTCCCAACTAACTCCTGGCACCAGGGCTCAGCCTTGCCCCTCAAAGCCACAGTCCCAATGGAAGGAAGCAAAGAGGCCCTCTCCAAAAGCCCCTGCCCAAATGCTGCAGACAGCTGCACAGGCAGCAGGGAACAGCCAAAAAGCCCATAGCCCTGGTTCTGTTCCCCGGGCCACTTAAACAGAGGCTGTCAGCAAACAGCACCTGGAGTCTGGAGGTCACCTTCCCATGCAGGATATATTGGGTGTGTAGGCAGGGGAATGCCAGCAGACTTCTCACTTGGGCTGCAGACCATGTGAAGATGTGAAACACATCCAGTGGTGATGAAACCATGGAGATGCCTAAATGTTGCTGGAAGTTCACTGCTGACTGAAGCCACCACCTGCTTAACCAGCACACCGAATGCTGCCATGGGGTGCTGCCCAGTCAGCATCACTCCACCACCAGTGCTCCGAAGATCCATTGGTGCTCAAAACACGACATGCTGCCAAAAGCACAAGGCTCACCCTGGACTCCCGCGTGAGATCCCCTCCAAGGCGTAGCTCGAGGGCACGGGCTTTGCTCTCCGCCTCACGAGCCTTCTCTTCCGCTGAAACATACAGGGACAAGGATGCTGTCAGCCTTTGGTAGAGACAGACATCATCAGGCATTCACCCAAAGAGAGCAATTCCAGAGAGCCTTTGCTGCACTGATGTGTACAAAGGTACAAAGGAAACACAAAAACGTACAAAAAATCAAACCTTACATGAAAGGGTCCCACTGACACGTTTAGAGGTCACAGTCAACACTGGCACAATAGCAGGGATAAACTGTGCAAAAGCACATTTGAAGGAAGAATCTGTGAGGAAGACAACAAGGAACTGGAAAGTCTAAGGATGCCTGTGGCCCTGCCTGCTCTGCTTGGTAATGTGATTCAGAAAAAGGTTCTCACAAAACCAAGACTAAGTTCAGGCTTGAAAAGGAGTTCCAAAGAGGTAATTTCCTTGCAAAAATTATGGAAAAGGACTACTCTCAGAAACACTTTTATCTCTAATAACTGCTAAATTTTGCCTGGAAAAAAGAAAAATCTCTGCTACACATTACATAGGACCCAGCATTCAGAAAACCTACCCTGCACGTGATCCTGGGATGCAAGAAACTTACCACGTAAAAGGAACTCCCCTTTTTGCCTCTTTCCTAGACAAACAGGAATGCTGACAATAGGCACATACCACCTTTGTATTACTTAAGAATAATTTAATAAACCTCATTTTCTGCAAGGAGAATGGATTGAGAGCAGTCCTGAGTAAGAAGGAATTGGGGGTGCTGGTAGATGAGAGCTGGACCTGTCCCAACTGTTTGCTCTGGCCCCTAGAAACTTTCCATGCCCTGGGCTGATGCCACAGCATGTGCAGCAAGGGAGGGGGAGATTCTGTCCTGTGCCCCATCCAGGTGAGACCCCACTTGCAGAGCTGCCTCTAGCCCTGGGGCTCAGCACAGGAAGGACCCGGAGCTGCTAGAGAGCGTCTAGAGGAGGCCATGGAGATGCTCCAAGGGTTGCAGCACCTCTGCTCTGGAGACAGGCTGGGAAAGCTGGGAGTGTTCAGCCTGGAGAAGGCTTCAGGGAAACTTTAGACAAAATGAGCTTTAAGATCCCTTCCAATACAAGTGATCCTGTAATTTGGCAATACAAAGGGTGCATGCTGAGGCATGGCATAGCTCACGCCGAGTAAACAATGCCTGCATCCCCACACGTTCGGGTGCAGCAGCCTGGTTACAGCACACCCAAAAGCCATCTCCTTCCCTGCTCTCCTCACAGGGAGATAAACTGTGAGACAGTCAAAACAAGGAAACACACCAGTGGAGGAACAACCTTGCCTAAGATTTACATAGGATGAGGTAAGCAAGAAGATGACAGGCTAGCAATTGGCTCCTAGGGATTACCAGTATCTCTCCAAGAAGCAGCACTTGGTTGCCAGCCATAAGGAAACTGGAGTCTGTAGCCAGTCAGTTCACTTAGACAAATCCCTTTTCCTTTCTATGCATTGTCCCATTGGAGTTTTTCCGCCTCATTCCCACAGCAGCATGCTCTGGGGTTCACAGCTGCTTACCAAAGACTGTGCTGTGTGACTAGCCATCATCAAGAGACAGTCTGGTTAAACCAAGCCAACAGGAGGCTGGAGGCTGCTTAAAGCACTTGGTCCACTTCTATCAGAGCTTGTAGGGAAGTTGCTGGTGGGCTAAACATATTTGTGGCTAGTGGAAAGAACACAGTGGTAACTCAGAAGGGCACAGGTCAAACCTGCTCCACTAATGCAGTGACAAGTGAGACAGCTGACAGGGACCAATACAGTTACAGGGCTGAGGCCCCAAGGCATAAAGATGGGTGTCCTATGCAAGACAGTGAGCATATAGCAGCTGAAACCCATATACACATCTTCCCAGGGGACAACAGGCATGGTGTACCCATGGCCCTACCAAGCACGTCACTGAACACATCAAAATAATCTGAAATAATACCCAGAGCAGCACAGAGCTGTTAGCTTCCAGTACTTGACACCTCCATGACTCCTCACCTCTTCCAGTTGTTTGCCTTCCCAACTTTGGAAGGGGATTTCCAGCAGCGAGGCAATAGCAATGCCAAGGTGCCTCAGTGCAGTACTCAGACTCAGTTCAAAAGAAAACAGAAAGCAGGTGATGGTTTTTCACAGTCACCTTGCCCAGGAATGGTAGTTTCCTCCTAGGTCTACCCACTCAGGAATCTGGATACTACAGCTTTTTGCGTGAGTCAGGAAGTTAGTTCCTGGGGAATGAAAAGTGGCTTTTCCTCATCCGAAATATATGTATGTCCTCACTCCTGACCCATAGCTCTTTTTAGATATGCCAAAGCCATGCTGCTCATACATCTTGCCCATCCAGCTATTTTTTGGTTATCCTGTTTTGATTCCACAAGCTCATAAGCTACTTCCAGAGACTCAGCAGTCTCTCAGTCTGACTGATTCCAACACATTCCTTGTAGGCAAGTATCTCTGGCATTCTGGAACTGCTGTTTGCTCAGCTGAGACCCACCATTTGTCACAAAGTACTCTTGGGTTTAAAAGAGCAAACTGCAAATAATTCCTGGGTAATGATCCCTCTGGAGCACTGGAGACCATGAGAAATTAATCATTTCTACCAGCAGGAGAACAAAAAAGCTTCGTGATACAGATTAAATCTATTTTCCTGCAAGTAAAGCAAAGTAAAGACATAGGCCCCATAAGATAATAACCCGAGCATGTTTTAGTCCTGGAGGCTCCATGTGAGGCTCCGTGTGTGCTCCAATCTTGCAGTAACAGTCTGAGGTCAGGTGGGAGTTTTCACCAGTGCCCTAAGCCCTTTGCTCAGCACCCTCTTTTTCCCAGAGGCACCAGGCCCATTCAGTGATCCCTGCACTCCCTGAAGCACTGGGCTGGTTTGGTGATCCCTGCACACCAAAAGCACTGGGCCAGTTCACAGAATCACAGAATCAATTAGGCTGGAAAAGACCTCTGAGATCATGGAGTCCAACCTGCGACCAACACCACCATGCCAACTGGACCACAGCACTAAGTGCTACATCCAGTCCTTCCTTAAACACCTCCAGGGATGGTGACTCCACCACCTTTCTGGGCAGTCCATTCCAATATCCTATGACCCCTTCTGTGAAGAAATTAATCCTAATGTCCAACTTAAACCTCTCCTGGGGCACCTTCAGACTATGTCTTCTCATCCTGTGACTACTTGCCTGGGAGTAGAGACTTACCCCCACCTGGCTACAGCATCCTTTCAGGTAGTTTTACTTGAGCCTCCTTCTCTCTAAGCTAAACCACCCCTGCTCTCCTCATAGGACATGCACTCCAGAGCCTTCACCAGCTCTGTTGCCCTTCTCTGGACTCACTCTTAACACATCAACGTCCTTCTTGAAATGAGGGGCCCAGAACTGGACACAGTACTTGAGGTGTTACTGCCTCACCAGTGCTGAGTACCAGGCCGGGGGAAAGAATCACTTCCCTGGTCCTACTGGCCACACTATTTCTAGCAGAAGCCAGGATGTCACTGGCCTTCTTGGCCCCCTGGGCACACTGCAGGTTCAGTGATCACCACACACCCAAAGGCACCAAGCTGGTTCAGTGATGGAAATGTGTGACATTTTGGGGCCAATGGGACCTGTTCTCAGCACTGGGACAACAATTTTTCATTTTCATCAACAAAAATGTCATTTTTCAGTGACATACACTGAACTCTACTTTTAAGTGTCATTAAAGTCTCATAGACTGCTTCAGGGAAGAAGCTTCTCCAAATCCTGCTCTTTGCATCTTCTTGAAAAGCAGTGGGAGACCTGCCCTGGCTATAGCACGCAATGTAAAAATAAATTCACTGAGGCACACCTTAAAATCTGTTTAAGCTTCATCTTACCAAGTCTATCTTGCCAGGCTGTACTTCCTAAAGGAGGAACAGGGAACATGGCAATTCACACCATTTCACAGCACTCTGCTGCTTTTCTTTGGGGAAGGGTCACAATCACACTGCCCTCTGTGATGCTGTACAGGCTGAATGCAGCACCATCCCTTGTGTATATGACCTGCAGCCACATGCAGACATGCCTAAAGCACCTCTGACACAGGGACAGGGGACACATGTCTCCAAGTGATTTATGTAGCTGATTTATGAAACCTACCAGAAGATACAGGTCACATATAAATCCCTAACAATTTCCAAGATTCTTCCTTCATTACAGTATTTTTGCATCAAGGGTTAGGGAGGGACACTGCTTTTTGTGTTAAATTTCTGGAGATTTAATGCAGTTATAATACAGCTTAATGCTGCATTTATATGCTTGTGTGATTTCTATATGCTGAATATCCAATTATGACATATTAAGTTTTCCCTGAGGATTACATGACTTAACAGGAAAGGAGGATTAGATGGGCAAAAGGTATGCCTGAAAGGGTTAAAACCAAACAAACCAGGGTTCCCTTGTACACCCAGACCAAACCCCACATTAACTACTTTTTTAACTGCCTTAACAGGAAAGGTGCAGAATGAAAACACAACCAAAACCTCATAATATCTTAAAAGTGAGAGAAAAACTGTAGGATGACCAGGCTCAGCCAGGCTTCTGCTGGAGTTGGGGCAAACTGCTGGGACTCCAAGGGTTATCCTGTAGTTTGTACGGGGAATACAGTATGGGTAAATGAAGGCAGTATAAAAGGTAATCTTATCCCCCAGTGAGTTGCAGCTGGACCAATTACTAAAGATTAGAAGCAGGCCTGATTTTAACAGGCCACACCTGTAGCCAGTAAGAACAAGTGGTATAAAAGAGTGTATTGGAGGGATCTGGAGTAAGAGGAGTCAGGTGACTGCTACAAGGATGAGGAACAGTAAGTGGATAGAGGAGCTGCTTGTGAGAAACATCAAGGAGGTGTGAAGCTCTGGCGATACAAAATCCTTGCACTATAATGATGTTAGAACTCATGATTTCTAAGATGACATTACTTCTGCTACTCAGATGATGAAACATCTGGGAACAATGTACGTTCCTTCCATTGCATGAATGTAAGTCTGTGAAATCTGTAGTTGTTGCAATAATTCCATTCCTGAGCAATTCCAGGCAGCCAAACCCAGGTCACATCAATCGAGGGTTTAGTCCTCCCCTTAGCAATAGATGAATGCATACCCTGGTGACTCACCTATCCTTGCCATGTGCTCTGCTTTCTTCACCTCTTGCTCTGCACGGGTCTTGAAACGGTTTGAAGTGTATTTGTACATCCTGTGATGATCAAAATTTATTAATCAGCAAACTCAGCAGTAAGGTCAAACCAAAATTTCATCACTGCACGAGAGAACATGCTACTCTACTCCTCCCAACAGATTCAATAAATGGAGGAGGTTTACATTATCATGAACTGGACATTTTTGGATGAAGCGAAGCAAAATCTTTCTAAGTCAGAGATATTTTAGTAGTAGCTCCAACCACAATATATCCTCTCTTCTTCTGCATTAACCAGTGGGGGTGAAATATATCCATATTCTTGTAGCAAATCTCTAGACGTGAAGAAATAATTTCTTCAGAAGTGAAAAGGAGGAGTGAATATATATGGAAAGCTTCTCAAAACCCTCCCACCACAGCTAAATAACCTTTCCTGTGAACAGCTGTCCACAGGTGCAGTCTGGCAAGTCTATCTCACACAGATATCTCAAAGTAGAACAAAAATTTGATAAGAACTTCAAGTTTCAGGACACTTCTGTGTGTTTTGTATCTGACTCACAACCCTATAAATTGGGCTGGAGATGAAGCAGCTTGTTTCACTTTCCCAATGCTATGGTATGCTAACATGCCAAATACAGACCCAAATTCACAGACTGCTGCAGAGTGAGAGATTGGTGTTCGTGAGGCAGAAGCTCATGAATGTGTATCACCTCCAAGCACGTCACTAGGAAAGATGACACCTAGGACAAGCAGAGCCTGCAGATCGCCTTAAGACGTGAGGGTTTGGATATACCAAGAGGAAAATCCCATCTCAAATGGATGGGATTAACTTTTCCAGTATTTAGCTAAAGCAAAAGCCAATAGAAATGCTGTCTTTACAGAGAGGCAAAAAAACACATGGGGATGTAACACTTGACTGACCAACTGACTGGAGTCACACTTAGATCCTAATGAGAGACAAAATTCCCCCCAAAGGGCAGATAAACTGTCAGGATTCATGAGAAACAACCTTGTACTTATGAAAAGTTTTTTTTAGGTTTGTTTCTGTGGGTGAGCACATGTGGTACTGACATCAGACATAATCTCACCAACAGGAATCCCTTGCTCCCAAATCTAGGTAATTAATACCACAAGCACAGTTCCCGGAAATACATTTTGCTAAAATCATCTTCTGCTATTTTTAAGGATTTCCTCCCTGGGGAAAAAGCAGGCAGGGGCTAAGACTTCCAGAAATCCCAGTTGGTGATTTCATCACGTCAGGAGCTAAAGAGTCGGGATTTTGGTGGCGTCATCTCTAACCTATGAAAGGTTGATGAAAGTTATCTGGGGCCAGGAGACAGCACACTCTGAAAGTCAGGTGGCTTTCAACATGTTGGCATAACTACATTACTTCACCCACGCTTGTCTGACTTCTAAGGGGAAAATAAAAAGACAAAGAAGCAGAGTGAAGCTGATTCATCCCCCCATGCCCAGCTCAGCAGGCAGGGCAGCACTTGGGGGGACCGTAGGGACAGCACTCCTTTGCTGTAGAGAACACTGTAAGCAACTGTCGGATGTCCTAGATGATGGCACCATGAACCATAATGACCTTCAAGACACTCATTCCAACTGCCTTGGAGTGGAGGCACAGGCCTTGCATGTGGCCTTGTTATTTCTACCTGCACAGCCCATAATTGCTATAAAAGCTCCAACAGGTACCAGGAAGAGATGGAAGCAATCCTTCAGGAGACACAGGCCACTCCCAGGGAAGCTGGGAATGTGGCAACACAACCGCAAAGGCTGGCAAAGGATCTGCACAAAACCAGCCAGCCCCTGCCACCCGGATGTTATCAGATCCAGAAAAGTGAGGAGAAGCCTCTCCCAAAGAAACATGGGTGGTAATGAACAGAAAATAAGTGTCCTGCTCAAGAGATGCACTGTTACTCCCGAAAAACAGTGCACGGGCTGCAAAACCTTTTTTCAGTAAAGGTACTTACATACCCTAAATCCACAGTGGACTTCCATTCATTGTCCACTAACACCAACACCAGAACCTGCAGACATGCTGCTGTGCAGGCTTTTCTTTCAGATAAAGGCAACCTGACAGACAGCAGGAAGGAGCCCCCTCTGAAAGAAAAGAGCCCTTCAGATGTCCCAGACAAGCACATCAGCTACTCAGGCTGTAAGGCAGCAGCACCTCCACAGTCTGTTCCCCATCCCTTTGCTTGACCAGGAAGGTTCAGGATTTACCTGGCCCAGGCTACTGAGCCAGAAACACAGCCATGCTAAAGAGCTGAGCATCACAGCTACATCAGCTGACCCCAAAGGAGCACCATAATGGAGGTCTCTTCCTCCTTGCACTCACACACAAAACAGTGCCAGCACAAATGAAAGGGATTAACCCAGTATTACCCTGCAGAGCACTCAAAGCCTAGTAGATAAATGGAGATGCTGAGCTCTGGCTTCAGCTCTAAAGGGAAAGTAAGGGCATAAGTGACCCTTTTCAGCAGGTTCAGGGAGAAAAATGTAAAAAACCACACACCTATGGCAGTAAAAGCAAGGTAATCACTTTTAGAATGGACTGATTTACTGGTTTTCATTTTAGAGCCACCCAAGGCAGACTTGAGCTCTCCTGAGGAAAAAGACAGCATCCCCAACATGCCCAGGGCACAGCATGGCATCTACCCCAAGAGCAGTGCTGGCCCTCAGAACCCACAGTAAAGGCTTTCATAGCTTGTCCCGATGGCCATGCAGCTTCTAGAGCTCAAACCCGGCATTGGGAAGTCCAGCCAGAAGGGAGCAGTCTGGACACTCTCCAGAGAGGCCCAGTAAAGCCACTATGACGGCCACAAGACTGAGAAGATTTAAACTGTGCTCTGCAGGAAAGCCTTGCAGTCTTTACTGCTCTGTTGCAGGAATGGGGATTTTAAATGTAAACGTCTTTACCATGCTCAGGAATTTGTACTGGCCTATCCCTATAAGCAGATCTACAGGAGTCTGCTCAGATGTGGCACAAGCAGATCTGTGACATACACCTGCCACCAGCACACATCAGCTTGGGGCTCCTTAGAATAGACTACTGACCACTTGAAGAAGAAGACACTGGGGTAGATGAATATCCGGGGTGACCTGGGACACCTAATATTGTCATGATACTGGCAGCATCACCCACAATGATAGCATCCTATCTATGAGTCTCACAAGAAGCTTGTCTCTGACGAGATAAAAATCTGTGTCCTCCCCTGGTTTCTCTCCCTAGTACTTTTGATGGACTACAGCACAAGCAGAAGCAGCACAAAGCCCTCACATGTAGATAAAACACAGTCAAAGATACAGAAATCCAGAGATTCTCTATCCAACAAATCAGGATTTACAGTGGCAAGTTCCCTGCCTTCCACAGAGAAACAACTGGCCTGGCCAGCATGAGGAGCAGCGGGTGTGTAACATTCTTTTATTTTGGTCAGCTTTCTGATACCGTTTCACACCATCTTATGTAAAGAGCTGAGAAAGCCTAAGTTAAAAACTAGCCAGGCTCTTCAGGCACTGTCAGTGGCATGACACTGACCTATGGCTACTAACAGTGCCTAGCAGGCTGAGAGTGATCCCAAAATGCTATACTAAAAAATTCACAAATACTCTACAAAATTACTACTATTTGATTCAAATAAATTATGCCAGGGTATCTAGAATGCGGACTGTGTGCTTCCAGAGAGAGTCTGCCTCAAGCAGACTGAAATACAGGTTTCCCTTTCCCCTCCCATCCCAGTAACCCTTTTCAGTCTCTCTGACTGACCGCCAACTGACAGCACACCCCAGCTCACGGTCACATATTTTGTTTAAGGAAATCTAAAAGGAATATAGGGAAAGCTTTTTCTCAATCTCTATTCAAACCTGGATTAGTTACATATAAAAGCAACTGTTTCAAAGTACTCTGTCTAGTTTCTTTTTGGAAATAATCCTAACACCCACCATATATGTTTCCTTCTTCTGCTCAACAACAACCACATAGTTACCCAACAGTTTTGTATGAATATGGTATTTCATACAAACAGGATCTTAATTTCTTTGTTTGCTCTGAAAGGGAGCCAAATTGCACCAATGACTCATGCAATTTTCAAAGGCATTTGATTTTCTACTACGTATCTCTCTTGCCATGATGTCAGCAGCACATGCCATTCTCTTGATTCTGCGGCGTTAGGGTTAGGAATGGAATTATGCAAGATACACCTGGAGAGCAAAACACTACACCTCTTCTCTAACTCCAAATGGTCCCACACACCCACAGATCTTGGATCCAACATTTACCTTGGCTTGTAGAGGCAGCATGAGAGTCGTTTGGTTCGTACTTTGTGTCCATTGATGAAGATCCTCATCCTGGGATCAATATAAAGTACAGCAGCATAGGCACGGAAGGAGCGGCGCTCTGGCTTGCTGCAAGAGAGCCACCTACTTCAGAATATGCCCAAGAGATATCCTTAGCAAAACACACAGGTGAAAAAAGAGATCTTTCTGTTTTAATTACCATGAAGCTACATAAAGTAAAGCTTTTCTTTAACTTTTTTCCCCTATGTCTTCTCCAGACTCTTTGTTGAGCTGCACATCATAACTACTGCTACAAGACACTGATACTCATATTACTGCAACCTGAAGAGGCAGTTTGCATACATCTGGAAAATAATGGCCAAAGCTAGAAATTGGCCTCTTTAACACTAAAAGTGTGCCCACCTACCAGAGCGTTTCCACCCTTCAGTGAGTCAGTGGTACACTGCCTCAGAACCTGCACTACTCACTGACACACATGGTACCACAATATCAGAAAGAAGAGGCAGTGATCAGTGGTAATCACACCTGCCTTACAAACAGGCATTAAAGATGCTGAGATCCTTGGAGGGCCCGAAGGAATTTGCTCAGTAACATCACTCTAATACATTGACAATATAGAGATGCTTTACAGGGTCTGAAACTGCCCATGGAAAATTAAAGCACTACAGAGAAGAAGCATGTAATCTCATCAAAAAAGGTAAAGCTTGCTAGGTGTGCCCATGGAGCTCTGGGACTTAACCAATCATTTGGTTCATTTCAGCTCAGTTTTTTTTTTTTTCAGGCCTACAGGTAATCAACTCAGCAAACACTCAGCTCTCTCTAAACAGGGGCCTGTGCTCTTCCAGTTGTCCTCTGAGCACATCCTTCTTGCCCCTCTGCAGGAAGAAGTGCCCCCTGCTCCCTGACAGACGTGATGATACACCCCACCTGTCTTCCATACTATCCACCCCCAGAGGCTGACCTGTGAAGCACCTCATGTTTTGCCCCAAAACTGAACAGCAATTTGGGAGCAGCACTGACTCACAACCAGCTCTCATTCTGATGAAAACATCTTTGATAGGTGTAAAACATTAAACATAAAGCTTAGGGCTCCGTTTTTTATGGTGCCTAAAGGACACTGAGTCTTCTGCTTTGGCTATGCTGAGATCAGCCATTGCAGGCATTCACCCCAAACACAGCCACAACACCCGTGGATTGGCATACACATGAACGCCAAACAGCTTAAGAACAAACTACAGATCTTCTAAATTCTCTAATTCACTACAAAAAGACAATCTTAAAAAAACCCCATGCACACAGTATATAGCCAAACCCTACACCAAATTTGACCAGGGCCTGCTACACCAGTCACACTCACGTTCCCTCTGGGGGTGTTTCTGCCATCTGAATATCCTGAGGGTCAGAAGTCACATCCAGCTCTGGCTCTCCATTATCCATTAGTTTGAGGTTAAAGATGATCACCAGAGTGCCTGAGAAAGTAACAAGTCACCAAGGTGAATCCCAACCAAACCCCAAATACCTCACTTGTGACCTGCACCATCCACATGTACCTTTCTCACCACGTATCTTATTGAACTGGTCCATCACTTCCCATTCTGATTTGAAAGGGGAATATTTGTAAATGAGCTCCGTCTCGATAGCAAATTTCTCCATGTTGTCCGTCATGGGTTCACGGCTCCGTGCGTTCCAGGTGGGTAGGGGAACGATGACCTGCAAATCCCATTGTATTGAGAGTGACTCAGGCTCTCCCACTCCAGTCAGCCCCTCCTGTAGGTCATGGTCCAGTGACTTACCCCTCCTGACAGCCCCCTAAGTCACCGTGAGAGCCCTCTCCAGCTCTTCAGTAGTTTGCATGTCTGTCAAATGCTCAGACCCTCTGCCAGCCTGTGAGTTGCCTTCTTAACATACCAGTAACAAAGTGAACCATTCCCAATCACATGCATGGTACTGGCTACTCACACGCTCAATGGCTTTTTTCCCCTTGTCATGTAGCAACGTTCATAATACTAAAAAAACCACTCTGGCTTAATTCCTCTCTTGAACTCAGATATCCTTCACTCATATTTATTCTGATCTCAGTCTTTGATTTTTTAAAGGATGCTAGCAAGGTGATTTCTGCCATTTAGAGTAAAAATATAGATAGAATTATAAACTGCAGCTGCACATCAAGGACACAAATCCCATTCCAGAATTGTGGTCAAGCCAAAAAAGTAGACAGAACTGCTATGGGAATTAGACTTACTTTACTCTTCCCAACCTGCTTCAGTCATGGGCTGGCTACCAGCATGCACTGCCCCTCCCCAGCTTCTCTGCACAGGTCCCTTCAATCCCTCCCTCATAATAGAAGATGCTTTCTGAGATACCACCCCAGTGCAAATTTAAATTATCGACCTTGCCTGAAACAACAATGCCTGAGTTATCTATTAAAATATACAAGTTCTTCATAGGAAGAACTACACGGACTTTTTATTAAAAATCAAAAATATCTGTAAGAAGACACACCTGCAGTTAATGACCTATGGGTAGCAACTTCAAATACCTTTAATTCTCTACATAAAACCAAATCAGCACAGTAAAATTAAATACATCTCAAACTCAAATTTTGTGGGAAAAGGAAAATGCAAGGTGTCTGGGCATGTCCTGAACCTAGCATAAGAACACCTTTAAGTGACTGAAATAAGCCCTTCAAACTTGCTCTACTCTAGAGAGACTTCTGAATTAGAATTAAAACCAAAAGGAAAAAAAAATTCTTGACTTTGCAGAAGCCCTACAGCATAATGCCAAAAGAAAACCATACACTGATCCCACCACAGTCACAAACAGCACTGACACAGACTCTTCTGTGAGAGCTGGGCAAGTTCAGATGAGGCAGCATTCACTATATTAGTTCATTACAAGAAGCATGTGCAAACCTCATCGATGCCTTCTTCCTCATGGAACGTCCGTGATAAGAGGAGGCAAGTCATGGTGTTATCTTTCTTTGTAAACAGGATAAAATCCTTCCCAATCCGCATGGAACCCCTGTAGGCAGAGGTCAAACTGTGTGTTACACCTGATGCGCCATACTGTTCAGAATGCAGGCCACATTACTGAGCTTTCTTCCATTATGTTCAGTTATGAGATGCCAAAACCAGGTTAGGCAGGAGGGCTGAAACAGCAATCATTATTTCTCTCTAAACATCTCATTCCTTTCAGAAGGCATATCAATCTGGCATTTTCACCATGTTTCAAAACATTTAACATCAGTCACAATTAAAAGGTCCACAGCATTGCAGACTCATACTATGTAGAAAGTTTAAACAAAAAATTAAAAAAAAATTAAAAGGCAACTGAAGTGAGATGTGACAATAACCTTCAAATCTCTGAGCAGAAATGTCAGTGAGAAAGCAAGCACATTCCTCATTTCACTGCACCCAGAATCAAGTGCAACAGTCTGGAGACAGAAAATTCATTTCCTAAGCTAATAAAAGCCTTACTGACACTTCAGCTAAGGCAGCTTAGTAGCTTGTTGTCACAAAAAGGGACAGTCCTTTCTTTTTCCACACTCTCCTAAGTTATCCTGTTACCAAGTTGATCCAAAACACCTTAAAAGGGAACAATTAACATTGCATCAAAAGAAGCATTGGTGTTATGTCAACACATTTCTCTTCAGACTGCCTTAAGTCCATACCACAGCAATTCCACAACCTACCTTTATGCTGGGGCTTCAGGCAGCATTTCTTTGATGTAATAAAGTACACTTCTTGCTCAAGGTTAAGAAAGGACAGAGATCTGCCCTGGAAGCATACAGTCAGGATCTGGGATCTGTCCTGCACTGCAGCTGAACCAACAGTGTCTCAAGATCCCTTAATTTTTCCCCCCAAAAAAGTCCCACTGATTTCCCAGTAGGATGCATATAATCAATCCACATGGGTGAGCACAAAGCAGAACAGCTGGAGTAAGTCACAAAGCCCTGTAACTTTTCCAAAGACACAGCAAACTTCTCCCTCTTTCCTAGCAAATCCACTCCAACCGGTAGGATTCCTTTCCCATATGTGCTCCTCTGCACTTAATCCTACCCCTCCTCTCATTGCTTCCATCATTTGCCTTCTCCCTGCATTTGTTTGGTTTAAGAACAAAAAGAAACGGTTTAAGTCCATCTGCCTTGCACCAGATAACTTTCCTGTTGGGAGACTGAAGTACTATTTTGCTCAAATTTTACTGCCTGACTCTAACTGGGAGAGGACCATTTTATTTCTAGCTCTTCTATTATTTTCCCTGAGCTCTTCCATTATTTCCCCCAAGCTCTTACCTGTACCATCTGCCTTATGTAAACATAGTCCCAAATCACTGATGTCAGCTGTACAGAGCCTTCTTGGCCACTGGAAAACTACAGCAGATGTTGAGAGAGCTCCTGTCTACCAAACCAGGGGATCTTAGAGTTCATCTACTTTTTTTTTTTTTTTTCTGGGAAAAAAGCTATACACCTCTGAGCAAAAAGTACATCGATCACCTGGACTATGACCTCCCCAACCTCAGGAGGCTGGCTCTTGTTGTACCTACGATTTCAAGCCGTTCCCATACTGCCCGATTTGAGTGGACTCAGGTGATCGCTTGGCTGATTTACCAAACTGGATAACACTGGCAGCTTCATCTGCAACAAGAGACAGGGAACAGAAAAGACTCATTTCAGTGTACAGACACACATAGACACATCTTTTAGATAAAGAAGGAAGGTAACTCCTTCACCACTGGAAACAGGCCAGAAAAGAAGCCAGAAGCCCAAGCTGAAGCTGCATTCTGAAACTGTACCACAGAGTCCTGTAAGATACATGCTACTTGAGGGCACTGATGTTACCAGAAGATCTGTACAGGTACCATGATGCTGACAGAAAGAGTTTTAGGTTTCAGTCTAGTTCACTGTCCCATCTGAACTGCATGAATACCTTTCTTTTTGAAAAAATAAATCCACAAAAATTATCTATTGTGTCCATCACAGTTGTCAATTCTTATAAACTAAGACCCTAGGATTCAGTGGGTCTATTGTATCCCATGTCCCACTCATACCACACACATGAGAGCACTGGCACTAGAGCATAAGTCAGTACTATTAAAAAGGTCAGGAATCTAGAATAAACACTGCTATTTCTTCACAGTAATGAATTGAACACTCTGGTTAATTAAAGCACTAGTAGGACACAAGCTAACTTTGACAGCAGATTGCTGGACTGCTGGCAGCAGGACAGCTGGGCAGAAAGTCAACACAAGCAGGTCCTACAGCAATTAGCAGAGGATTTCATTAGCATAGCAGAAAATGAAAGGACACAATGGCTTTACAGCTGAGAGGGTCTGTCATTTTTAGTTCCAGCCTTTCTATTGTTCAAGGGATAAGACTTTTAACATTATCCCTAGGACAGAATGATTCCTTTCCCTTCCCCCAAGAGAGAGTAATTATTTCACCAGAATTTACTGGGAGAAATAAAGTTTCATTCCAGAGACAAGGAACATAAAGTGCCTTACTGTGAGGGTTAAAAACAAATACACACACAAGCTATAAGGGAGCACAAGACATCACTCACCCCACCAGGCAACTATGGGGAGGCTGAGACCATGGACAAGCTAGATTTCAGCATGCAGGAGATACACAGGCCTATCAGTGTTGACCAGTTCTACAGTAAATATTCAGTACTAACACCATTGGTCTGACATGACGTCACTGAGCTGGTGTCAGAACACCATTTTCAGTTGAAACTATATTCAGATTTAAAGACACAAATACGCAAGAACAACTGTGCAAACACCTTGCTGCCTCAAATGCAGTTGTTCTCAATGGAACTCCACAGCCATTCCAGAAACAGCTTTGGACTGGATAAGGGAACCTCTGCCTTCCCTTCAGCCTACTGTAATATTTTCTAGCCAAAGAAAGAAAACACTGGAATGTCTTGTATTTGAGATCTGGGTAAGGATGTTGGTGATGATGATGATGATCATCATCCAATTATTATTACTCTAACTACTATTACTGTGTTATTTTTAAAGCCTGGTAAGGAAAGCAGGTACAGGATAATAAAAAGAGGAGGACAATTGGAACCTTTTTGCTCCACAAACATTTTTCAGTAACTATTTTTAAGAAACTTTTAGAAAGCCTAAAAAGGGTAAAGAGTAATTATCCAAAGCACTTCCCCTCTCAGGAAAGGTGACCAGATGGTTTATCACTCAATGTTGAATGTCTGAAACCACCCTGTTATGACTCCTCTTTCAGGCCAGAGGGATGAAGGTGATGCTGAGCAGAGGGGAATGTGAGGTAGCACCTCTCTCCAGGCTGGCTTTAGGAGAGATTTAATATTTATATCCTCCCAAGAATCAAGACACAACTTTTTTTTTTTCTAGCTCTTTACAGGCTCTGGTGTTTCCACTTAAGGCTATTTTAGTCACACTATTTTTGTTTTGTTGTGCCTCAGAGTTACTAGATTTAAAAGAGCCAAACTCCCCAGCAAGAACAATAGAGAAGGGAGATCTATGCAAAACAAAGACGAGAAAAAACAAGCTGAAAAAATTCACTCAAGATGGTCAAGATGGCAGGATTTAATTCGTTACCTGGAGAAATTAGCCTAAAGCCAAGTTGAACTTTCCTGAGGATAGGGGAACAAGGGAAAAGCTGTGAGGCCCTTTATCACTGTAACAAACACAGGACACCAACCCCACATGGGGCAATGACTGGAAACAGACAGAGACTGACAAACCACTTTGATATATGTTCCAGTAATTTGTTTCAAAAATCTGTTAACTTTAGAGGAAACATCAATGTTTAGGTTAAAGATTTAACCTTAAACAATGTTAAAGAGACATTTTCTCCTAAGAATTGTGTAGACTGCTCCCCTGAAAGTGGAGCAGTCTACACAACAGTCACTGTCCACACACACAAGTGTGTACACACTCTAAAGTAGGAGTTGGAGTTCCAGTTAAACATTGTTCCTCACCATTGTGAGCCTTGGATAAACACTGTTTTTTAAATACAAATAAAGCAACTACTAAAATACTAATAAAGCAACCAACATACTACTACTTAATTAACTGCTTCCATTAAAACAAAAGCTGTTTTGAGCTTGCAAACTTCAAAAATACAGTTGAAAAAAAAAAAAAGACCTGATGTATTTGCTTCAATCTCTCAAAAAGCAATGGAACAAGACCTCTTAAAAAGTATTAGAAGCCAGACAAGGCAGGTAACTGGGCTAAGTCTGCAGAGATTTACAAAGGCAAGTCACACCTGACTGACTGGGTCACCTTCTACAAGGCAGCACTTTCTGTTCTTATAGAGAGAGCAGTGGGTGTTGTTTGGCTGCACTTCAACGAAGTGTTTTACACAGTTTAACACAGCCTGCTCCTGGACAAACTGGGGAGACACAGACCAGGCAAGTGGTATACTAAACAAGTAGGGAACTGGCTCATGGGTCATGCTCAGAAGTGATCATCAATGGTTTTCACTCCAGCTGGCAGGCTGTCCCAAGCAGAGACCCCAGGGACTGGCGCTGTGCCTCACGTTGCTCAACATCTCCATACAGGATCTGGACAGTGGGGTGCTTTTGAATCCTCACCAACTTCGTTGATGGGGGTAAATTGGAATGCTTTCTAGACATCTGGGCTGGCTGAAATAGTGGGCAAGCAAGATTGTGTCTGAAGTTCGAGGGAACTGTAGTCCTGCACCCGGGATTAAATAACCCAAGAGCCCAGCATAGACTGGAATCTGCAGGTTGGGAGGAACAGTCTTGCTGGAAGCATCCTGGTGGACAACAAGTTGAGTATGATCCAGCAGTGTCCCATAATAGCAACTGAGGCAAACAGGATCCTGGACTGTATCCACAGGGACATTGCCAAAGAGATGGAAATGTGATTAGCCCACTCAACTTTGTGTTTGTCAGGCCTCACCTGCTGTACTGTGTCCAGTTCTGTCTCCTCAATTCAGGAAAGATGCAGACACACTGAACAGGGTGCAAAGGAGATGAAGAGAGGGCTGCAGAAACTGCCCTATGAGAAAAACTAGGTCTCCTTCCTTGAGAAGAGAGGGCCCAGGTATCACTTGACTATCTCATCATAGTATTACAGTACTTGAAGGGTAGCTACAAAGCCTACCTACCCTTCCCGAGGAGCCACGTGAAAAAGAGGCAATAGATACAAGTTGCACTGGGAGAGGTTTCTTCTTAAAATAAGTAAGAAATTTTTTAGAGACCAATCAGTCATTTAATCAATCACTAAAACAACCTCCCCAGGTGTATGATGGAGTCCCCCATCACTGAAGAGACAGGGTGCTAAATCATCTATTCCCTTTCCCATGAAAGGCTGGAACAAATGACCCTCGAGGTACTTTCCAACCTGAGCATTTCTGTGATGAAAATGCCAGGTAGAGATTTATTTTCTTCAATTGCTTAAGAATAAAACTACAGTCACTTCCTAAACGAGTTGTTATACTTTCTCAGCCTACAAGTTGATTCATTGAATCATTCAACCTGTATTTTGATTCCTTAAATTCACGCAGCACTTCCAGAGCCAGGCATTAGGTAAAATTTCAAGCCTGACTAGTGATTTCACTGATAGTATGAGAAATGTGATGTGCTGCATGAGATCTATTGTTTGGTTTTCTATCGACTCCTATGTAGTTCCTTACAAAACAGCCAAAGTTTTGGACCAGTACTATTATTCTGTGTTAGGGGCAGAGGGTATTTACTGGATAATAATATATTTATTAATATTGGAAATTAGAAAAACGTTCTTCACCAAAAGGGTGGTCAGGCACTGGAACAGACTTCTCAAGGCAGTGGTCATGGTCTCAAGCCTGACAGAGCCCCAGGAGCATTTGGACAACTCTCTCAGGCACAGGACACACCAAAATCCCATCCTTCCAACTCTATAATTCTGATACCTCTCTGCAAGACATGATTGTTCCTTTGAAAAGAGCTGTCCTGTAACACCACTGAATCCTTGGACCTTATGATAACTCATGACTACAATGTGAGATGTTTCCAGCTTGAGCACAAATGTATTTTGATCTTGAGACCACAAAACGCAGTGATCACTAAGAGAGCCAATACAGCGAGTACTGAATGCAACTGCAGCAGTAATCACTTGACAAACACCCCTAATTTTTAGAAATGAGGAGTTTTCATTTGGCTTGCTAATCAGAAGCCATCAGATAGAGCACTCAAATCTGACCAACTGCCTCACTATACCCTTCCATTTTCAGAGCCTGCCAGAAAAATCTAGAATTGCCCAAGACAGAACAAGACCAAAGAGAACAGCAACAAGACAGAGTAACACAAACTGTTACTGGAACAGTTAACTTGAGCCCTTCAGCTCTTCCCTCCATTTAGAAATGCCCAGACACAACTGGGTTTATTCATTCATCATTCCCAGATGGTACCCCATCCAGCCTTCCAAGCCATCAGTTGACTTGGGAAGATCCCATGCGAGCATGGGCTACAACAGCACTACTGCAAGTCATGGAGGTATTCTTTTTAACATGTCAGCTTTATGTACAATAAAAACAATTTTTAATTGAAGTTATCATGAACAAAAATAAAACACTCCCAAGATCCAAGATTTCTGTTGAAGCAAAGCCTGTATTGAGGGAGAAAAGTCCAATAAAAAGTTTTCTGCTGGCATCTCTTAAAGTCAGATAGGAGATCTTCAGGATATCTTTAGAACTGGTAGACCCTGCATTATGAGAAATTAAAGTTCATATCCCTACAGCCAGGGATGAAAACAGAGAGCCCCATGCAGCGAGTGTGAATGAAGACTCTCCTTAGCTGCTTCTGTCCATGCTGACAGGCAAATGGTGCAGCACACAGAGCTTCCACCTGGCTGCCCTTGGTCAAGCATCAGGACAGTCAAAGGACCTGAATTACATGGCATTTTCTACATTCAATGCATAGCGCTGTGAAACACCCCTGCAATGCACAGCACCTGCCAATCTTCTTTACTGAACATTTCAGGCTATCAGGATAAAATTCTTCAACATTTAGCTGAAAGATTAGTCAAAAGAAGCCACTTAATAGCTGTCCTAGACAACCCAAATATTATTGTATTTCATATCCATCTGTGCTCAAAATTGAAAGTCTCTTTAAAACCCAGCAGTGCAACCAGAATCAGAACCACAGGATTGGGGATAGGTGCAGGAGAGTGTCAAGCTCTTTAAAGTCAAGGCATTCAGGCAGACCTTCGTCTCTCCCCTCATAGCTTTTGCTCAAGGCAGAGGCTCTGCTTTGGGTTTTTTTTTTCCTCTGTTTCTCTCTGACCTCCAGAGGGGGTTGTTTCAGGTAGGTTTTCTGTGCTCACAACAGTAGCAACTGTTGCTACAAAATGGGACCCCGCATGTCATAATCAAAAACTGTTTCAGAGTGAATTTTGCAACATCTGCCTGGAGCTGTAGCAAGGTGCTAGGAGGAGTGAAGAGGCCCCAGTCCCTACAGCTGCTGCAGCTGACAGCAGCAGCCAGCTGACATGAGAAGTCACAGAGTCTGAGCCACCTTAGCTGGCTGCCCTCCCATCCTCTGCCAAGACGAAGGTGAAGTCCTTCCACAGGTTGTAGTCCTTGACCGAGTACCAGCTGCCAGAGCGTGTCAGTTGCATACACCAATGGAGTGCTGCCACCAGAGAGATAAGAGGGAGGGCTGCCCTCCCTTTGTCTTCCCCACACGGTTGCCCATGGCAAGCATCTTCTTGGGGAAAGATGTCATTGCCATTTTGAGTTTCTCTTTGTTCCCAGGGACTCCATGACATTTAGCAATTTTGTATCTAGTGATTATTTACTGTTGGTTTGTGCCTGTTGCTGTTTTGCTTGTTAGTAAATGGTTATTTTTTCACTTATTTTTACACATTTATTTCCTGTGGAAAGGGACTGGTTAAAACTAAGGGGATATAACTCATTTCAGAGCATCCTCTTTAAATTGTCTTAAACCAAGACAATAGCCAATACTTAAATCCCATTTTGTCACAAAACCAGCACTACAGAAGCAATGACTGTATAAAAGCTGCCATAAAATTCTGTGGCATTAGAAAAGACATATGGCACCTTCCAGAGTAACACGCAGTTTTCAACACAGGCAGACAAGGTTGTATTTTCCTCTTCCTGATCCTAAGGACTATCAGAAGGCCACACTTCAACCTCAGAGCTTTTTTTTTGTGGATGGGGCTTTACTGTTTCCTTCAGCTAAACTGATGGCAGAAAAGTATTCTTGGGAGACTCGTTTAGCATCCTTAATTGTATTCCAAAGAATATACAGAAGGTATCTAGAGTTCAAACCAAATTCCTTTATGGAAGTCACAAATCTGTGTATCAAAGCACAAATTAAATGGAATTAAATGCTTCGTATCTATAGGGGTTTCGGCTGGGATAGAGTTCAATCTCTCCATGCTAACTTGCAAGGGACTGTCTTTTAAAGAAGTTGCTAATACACAGTTTTCATTAGTCCCCAACGCAGCTTACACAGCATCAAGGTTCTTTCTGCTTCTCAAATTGCACCACCAGCAAGCAGGCTGGGTTGCACAAGGACTTGGGAGGGGACAAGTCTGGGATGGCTGATCCCAACTGACCCAAGGAATTCCAGACAGTATCATAAAATCCCTGAATGGTTTGGATTAGAACAGGCCTTGAAGACCATGTGGTTCCACTCCCTGCCATAGGCAAGGACGCCTGCCACTAGACCAGGTTGCTCCAAGCTTCATGCATCTTGGTGTAGTGCTCACCAGATAAAGGTGGGGAAGCAGGAGAAAGAGGGGCACATGTGGCCTTGCAGCATTCGCCTTCCCAGGTCACTGTTTTACATGATGGAGGCCTGATCTCCTGGGGGTGGCAGAACAATTTCCTGCCCACAGGAACTGGAGAATGAATTCCTTGATAGCTTTTGTTTTCCCTACTGCACAGTCTTTATTTCAACCCATTAAGTTTTCACATTTTATCCTTCCGATTCTCTCCACCATCCCAGTGGAGATGCAGTAAGCAGCTGTGTAGGACTGCGTTGCCAGCTGGGACTGAACTATGAAAACATCACAAGAGGAACTTAAAGTACTGAGGAATCAGTGCAAAAATGTTAGTTGTTGCTAATTTACCCATTTCCTTTATCTTCTCCAAATTCACCTCCCAGTTTCACCCAATTTTTCTGCCCTGTATGGAACTCCTCACAGGATGACGTACCAGTCCTCAGGACTCAAAGGTGGGTTGACAGTGCTGCACATTGGTGCAAAAGTACAGCAGAAAAGCTTTCAGCTTTCTCCTGCTAGATACAACACCAATCTACAGCAATTCTTACAAGGCAGAAATACACTTGCTATATTCTCATATTACTAAGGTTTTATATTGTCCAGTACTGATCTCAAACACAACGTCCATGATGAACAATGGCAAACTGTTTTCAAAGCAGAACCTTAATTTTTGCCATGGCACACCTTCTGGTTAGAGCTGAGATACACTGATCATTTGGCAGCCAGACAGGCAAAAGGCTTATGCCATCAAACCTTGTGTTTGTATCCCTTCTTGTTCCACTAGTCTCCCTTCAGCCCCAAGGCCAACTTCAGTGTACTGGGAAACTTCAAGCCAAGCTGACCCAACTCTATAATGCAGCAAAACAATTTTCTTTTGACCAGATTAGTTTTCTGCAATGGAAGAGGTAAATGGTTTGATATGTAATATGGTGTGAAAGAGCAGGTGGAGAGGCAGAAACATGTATACAGGCATGGAACATATCCTTTTCAATGGAACTAAGCTTTTAATTCAACTTAAACTATAACATGAAACTTCAGTTTGCAAACGCAGGTGTAACTTTCTGTCACTTACTTGGATCCATTCCTGTTCCGTCATCCAAAAAACATAGCATGAATCCACCTCGCAGGTCCTCTCGTCTCTCTGCAAGAGAAGAGTTATTCACTGCTCTCATAAGCAGAAGTTAAAAGTTCCAAAAAATGGGATCAGTGTTAACAACAAAAGTAACACAACAAATAGGTCTTTTAAACCTGCAATATGGCTAAGCTGTAAGAAAGAGCACCAAATTTTTTTCCAGAATGACTAAGAACTTCTTCACTACAAAACTGTATTTTGTCAGTGGAGTTTTTTAGCATTCACTACAAAGAGCAACTCACTTCACCTGACCCCAGGTGAAGGCTGACTTAATTGCTTCCCCAAGATATTTGTAAACATACTCCATTTTGAAAGACAACAGGCACTATGGCACAGAAGAAATGGCAGAACAATAGAATTATTCAGGTTGGAAAACACCCTTAAGATTATCAAGTCCAACCACAAATCTAACACAGCTGAGTTCACTAAACCATGTACCTAAACACCAGATCTACACATTTTTTATATATGGATAGATAGTGACTTTCCCACTGCCCTGGGCAGCCTGTTCCAGTGTCTGACTACACCTTCAGTGAAGAAATTTTCCCTAATATCCAATCTAAACTTCTCCTGGCACAACTAGAGGCCGTTTTCTCCTGTTCCTGTCACTTGTTACCTGGGAGAAGAGCCCAACCCCCACCTGGTTGCACTCTCCTGTCAGGGAGTTGTAGGAGCAAGAAGGCCCCCCACAAACCTCCTTTTGTCCAGGTTGAGCTCCCCAGCTTCCTTAGCCACTTCTCATCAGACTTGTGCTTCAGCCCCTTCTTCAGCTTCCTTACCCTTCTCTGGACATGCTCCAGCCCCTCAATATCTTTCTTGTCTTGAGGGGCCCAGTACTGACCCCAGGATTGGGCATAAGTACTCTCGCTCTTATTCAATCAAGGACAACATTTGCAGCCTAAATCCAAGTTAACTACTGGCTTAATTGCTGACATGCAAGGAAGCAGCATGACTGACTTACCAGTATAAATGTCTATTCTTGTGGCATCTGCATCTCTACAAAGAAATAAAACCACAATTGATATCCAAACATTAAACAGAAATGAAGCTAAAAATCTAGGCATACACAAGCATTTCCAAAATAACTAGCGGTATAGATCAAAGTCCACAGAGGCCCCACAGTCATCAGTGACAGAAAACATTGTCTTGCATTTTGTCTATTTGAACCTAAACTCCAGCATAAGATATTGCTAGCACAAACAGTTCTGGTGACAGGAAGTACCACTGGCATTCTAACAAAAGTCATTCTGGGGCTGGCAATCAAATGAGTACACACTTCTAAGCTGCCTCCTGTACAAAACAAACAACACCTATAGTATTTTTATTGAGCTGCCAACAAAAGGTTTAGTAACTTCACATAAAGCTTCATTCAAATACATTCAAGATTGTTGCAGGAAACTGTCATTACAAGATCACTGAAGTGAGGCCCTTCACACACTGCATCTTCCTCTGTATTTGAAAGTACAGCATGTACAGCACTACTGCTCTCTTCCCAAACCAACCTTGGTTTGCTGACTAGAGGTTGTGGCACAATAGAGCTGTAACAAAACCCCACTTGAAAAATGCCACAGACACTTTGTTTCAATTTTGTACTTCCAACCCAGCGTAGGTATTTCTTCCCAGAAGACAACCTCTCTTCAGACAGAGGGGAACCAAGAGGTGAAAGGAAAACCACCCCTACTTTTTCTTACCTGTTGCAACCATGAACACAGTGCCAGCTCACATGCGCGTGCACACATACACACACACACAGCTGATTCCCCAAACAGAAGCTTTCCAACTCAAAAATGCCCCAGTTTCAGCTCCTTACATCACAAAATGCATGCTGTGACAAATCACATTTGAGAGAAAATAATCCCAAAAATATTTCCATAGTGCTTCATGACACTACTTCCTTTAGCTCAAGACAAAAGCATGCAAGGCTTGGGAGGCTCCTATAGCAGGGATTCCCTCCACACACAGGTGAGACAGGCAGCCCAACACCTGGAATTTCCAAAGACCATATCCCCTGAAATGTCAAAATTCCTTTAGCAGTTCTTGCTCTATTTTTCAGCATCCCACTACTGATTTGATTTTCAATCTCATGTTTGATACTATGATATTTTAGATTTCAGAAGAGTCACAGCTCCTGTAGTATTTATTTTAGCAATTTCTTTGCACAAAAAGGCAGACTAGTTTTTTTCTTTAAATCTCTCGTGTCTGCTATGAATTTCCTTTCCAATATGAGTTGCTCCAGGATTCATTCAAACCTGTCTTTCCAGGAATAATTATTTTCTTTTAGGGGGCTGATGTGGCAATGTAAGAGGAGCAAGTGAAATACTCATACTAAATTAAAATTCTATTTTCTTGTAAAATCTACTAGAAGTGAAAATTGCTTAAGATCAACTAATACATAGTGAATGAAATCTTAACCAAAGTTACCTTGGGAATTATGCAGTCTCAGGTACATACCTGGCGTTATCTACAAGTTCAGCAAGGGCACCAAACAAGAACTCATGGGTAGTTCTGCAATGAAATAGAAATCAGCAGAGTTACACCAACACTTAAAAAAAGAAGTGACTTTTAAATAAATGAGAATCTCAACTACATTTTAAACAAATCCAGTCAAATGGGTACAACACTACAGTATGGCTGACAGACTGGGAACAAATGATTTACTGTCTGCCAGAGGCAGCCATGCAGCAGCCAGTCTGCCCCAAATTGCAGCTCACTGTGGTCTAAAACATATCGCAGCTACACAGACATGATAGAGAACATGATGATCCAATGAACCAGCCTACATGATAGAGAACATGATGATCCAATGAACCAGCCTATGACCCAGTCAACAGTTCATGGAAATCCTTATACAGCACAGTGACAGGTCTTTTCACAGCACCTAAATACTGCCTGTAAGTAAATATGGCCAGATAAGGATTATCACAGAATCACAGAACAGTTTGAGTTGGAAGGGACCTTAAAGCTAATTACATTCCAGTCGTCCTGCCATGGGTAGGGACACCTTGCTCCAAGCCCTGTCCAACCCAGCCTTGAACACTTCTGGGGATGTGGTAGCCACAGCCACTCTGGGCAACAAGACATGAACATTATGAACGAGGTGAGTGTCCCCCGTGCATGCTGTCCCATTGCAGAAGTTATTTGTGACAGAAAAATGCTTCCAGATCCTGGCTAACATCCAGCAGATGCAACTGCTACAAATCTAGAGGAAGTCTTCTGACACTATGGTACCCCGCCACCTTCCTAAATTAACACTAAAATATTGAACCCAGCTACCACTTCAGCACAATCTCAAGAGACATGTTTAGTTTCCAGCCTCTTCACTGCCCCCTCTTTTAAGCAGCTCCCATTTGGAAGCCATTAGTTATATGCCTCAACATTGAAACATATGGTGAGAAAAATTTAAGCAGCTAATAAAAATCATTATAATACATTGTCTGTTGACATAAATGCCATATCTCCACTTCATGCCCAAGCTGGCAACCTAACTTCAAAATCTAACAATTTTTTCAAACATAGATGAACCACATCCACCATAAGGTTAACAGCAAAGATGTGGAGAAACAGTTGATGGAATTTGTTACTCCTCTAGGTTGTTCAATGAAGAGACTAAGACTTCAGAAACCAGTTTTATCAAGATGTTTCAGTTTGCACAAAACCCTCACATACAGCCAACAGGTGACCAAAAAGAAGGTATTTCTTCATATTTTCAGCCTTCCTAGAACAGACACATAGGTACTTCCCACACATAAAATATATAGCTGTCCACACTGTAAATAACAACAAAACACACTTTCATAGCCATCTTCAGGGTGATCACACAACCCATCAACACAGCTCCAGTCAGAGGAAAACACATCAGGCTTAAAAGTTACCTCTAAAACCATGGGAACAGAGATTTCTGTATCTCCACTCTCCCGCAGAGACAAGACCAATGGGAACAGTGTTTGAAAGACTACCCAATCAGAAAGCTTCCATAGAAACACAATCTTGGTATTCCTTCATTTGAACAGGATTTCCTGCTGTCCTGGTTTCAACAGGGATAGAGTTAATTTTCTTCTCAGTAGGTGTTAAGAGTTGTGTTTTGGATTTAGTGTGAGCATAATGTTGATAACACACCAGTGTCCGGTGCCAAGCCATGCATACCCTAAGTCAAGGACTTTTCAGCGTCCTGCACTAGTCAGCTATATAAGAAGCTGGAGGGGAGCATGGTCAGAGCAGCTGACCCAAACCAGCCAGAGGAATATTCCATACCACAGAATGTTCTTCTCAGTCTACAAACTGGGGGAGGTGGCCAAGAGGGGCCAATCACTCTTGGGGGACAGGCGGGGCATGGGTCAGTGGGTGCTGAGCAATTGTACTGAGCATCACTTGACTTTTGGGGTTTATTCCTCTCTCTCTTTTTCCTATTATTATCTTATGTTTCTTCACTCCAATATTTGAAATGTTCGTATCTCAGCCCATGGGTTTTAACCTTATACCATTCACCTCCCCATTCCACTGGGGAGGTGAGTGAGCAGATATGTAAGATGATTACACATTTCAAGTGTTCTCTTGAGTTTACAAGTGTCTACTCAACTCCACAGCTCACTATCACCAAAGTCTATTTAGGAAGTAACCCATAAGCAGATGCATGCTTTAACACTAGTAACAATGCTTTATGAGCACTTTTTACTCCACAATTTTAGGAATACTTCAAAGAAAAGATGCAAATAAGATACAAATAAGGATTTTCAAAGAAAGATGCTGGAACGAAACAAGTGATAGCACAGCTATAGATGACAAGAAAGGCAAAACAAAACATCTCCACATAGCCCAACACTACTGATCTTGACCAGGTCCCAAAACTGCAACCTCTTGTGCTGACACAAGCAAAGGGAAACCTGCTACAAGCCAATGAAATTCACTCCAGCTATTTATTACTAACAAAAATGAATATATACTATAAAAGTCTTCTATTCAATTTATGAATTTGAACATACTTGTCAATATCTAACTTAAGTCAGATGAAGTGCTTTGGCCTGATTTAATCAGCTAATCTCAAACAAAGTCATTGGTCTTGCCTTACAGTCAAAAGTGCCTGAAATATTTCATACCCATCATAATCAATCAGTGACCATTTCTCACATCTCAAAAAAGTTTGGGATTATTTTACTTGCAGCACAACTTTAAAAAAAACAGGACAAACTGTTGGCAAAATTAAGCCTATCAGAGCTTGCTAGTAACCTGCAAACAAGGTGAGCTTATTTTAGATAGGCGTCATTAGAGGCCACAACAACCTGCATCCGAGTACCCAAAATACAACTACTACTGCCATACAATGGGTGAAACAACAAATAGAAGGGAAGAAACTAGTATCAAAATCCATAGTGTCAACAACAGCTCATCTGGGGAGACAAAGACTGGCCTGGATCATCCCACAATGTGCACTTCTATTTGAGCCAGCTCCACACAGAACTGGAGGCTTGACAAGGAATCTAGAAGGTGAGTCCAACATTGGCAATTTATGGAAACATAGGTGACAAAAGATGGCTCTGAAACATGTCTAACTTCAAACACCTCTACAAAGAATCATTTGGAGTAATGTCCCATGGGAAGAAGAACTTGTTTTGTGAGAAGTTCCTACAGGTACCTCCTGCTTGAACTTAGGTGGACTCCAGACCTTGCAGACAAGTACCTAATTACTAATGAGAGACTTAAGACTTCACTTTTCTTCTGAAGGAGGGCACATCTGGGAAAATGCTTTATTTTGACACATGCCTCAGGAAAAACAGCCATTCTCTAAATAATGCACTCTGTTTCAGGCCAAAATAGACAAAAAGCACAAGAAGAAGAGGGAATTTTGGCAGGGGAGGAGGGAAATATTGTTCTGCAATTACTAGTTTTCCTCAAGTCCCTCATTTAGTCATCTTGAAGTCTATTTGAGTGATCTTCCACTCCAGCTGTATTCACTAGGGCAATTCCAGTTACACAACAACACACAAGCTGCAAGCTAAAGGCTACCTACTGCTAGAAGACAATTACAGGTCCTCAACTTTTAACAAAATAATTAATTTTTTTATTACAAATATTCAAAATATGCAAATACAAATTGGCTGGTCTCTGTTTTATTTTTGGCACCATCTCAATGAATAACTTTGGAAGTATCTTAATGTAACAGCATTTAATTGTTAAGGAAAATACCAAGGCAAAGGCAAGAAGGTGACGCTGCAAAGTCATAAAACAATGCACATGTCATTTTCATGTGTGCTTATGCAGACTGATTTTCATTCTAGGATTTAAAAGAACTTTAACATAGAAACGTAAGAGTTGAAAAACATCTTTAAAGGTCATCTAGTCCAACTCCCAGCCATGGGCAGGCACATCTTCCATTAGACCAGGTTGCTCCAAGCCCCATCCAACCTGGCCTTGGACACTTGGAGAGATGGGGCAGCCACAGCTTCTCTGGGCACCCTGTTCCAGGGCCTCCCCACCCACACAGGGAAGAATGTCTTCCTTCTATCCAGTGTGAATCTCCATTGCCCTCTGTCTCATCACTACAGAACTTACTAAAAAGTCTGTCTCTACTCAACTATTCATCAAGTAAAGCAGATGGAAAAGCACAGCAATATTTTTACTTTTAAAAAATATGGCAACTGAATGTATTCACATAGATGCTGGAGACTCAACTCCATGTGCCATCAGACATGTAAGCATTAAGCTGCTATTGGAAAGATCTGCTGCAGGTCCTCAAGCTCAGGGACCTGATCAACTGTGTCCTGTAGAGCACTTCAGACTGAGTGCTGAGTCAGACATATGGAAACTTTCCCAAAAGAAGATCTTAAAAAGGAAGGAGGAAAAAAAAAAAAAAAAAGCATGGTTTTCTTCTGCACTCTAGCAGCCAGATGGTTGCTCTTTCACTGCAATTTAAAGAATTTAAAGAATTTCTACCTTCTTGATTATGAGAACACACTTAGCACTGAACTAGAATATATCTAAGATAGGATGGTCTTCCTCAGCAAGAGAGCAGTCCAGAGGAGACCAGTCTCCTCTATCAAAATCTCTATACTGGCCTTGGGTTGATTTGGGGATTAGCTCATTTTCGTTTTTGCTCATTTTTTTTCTGGAAGAGCAGGAAAAGTTGTTATAGGTCAATTTGCTGCTTTCTTTGTTTTTACAATGACTTCCATTACTCCCATTGCCATTCTTAGGGAAGCATTTCACTTATGCACTGATTCCCATAACCTCAAAAGGCTCTTTGCTCACGATGGGCAAGGAGCTCTGGCCTTGGCGTATCCAAGCATTGGCTTCCAGCTCTTTCCAAGAATATGGTAGTGCAGATATCACTGCAGACACGCAGCACACCACAAGCAGACAGCAGCGTAAGCACAATGGCAACATGAAGTAGCTTCAATATACTTGAGAGCAGCATCACCAACTCAGTCTTTAGCACAGACTTTATCTTCTTACGAAGATGGGCAGAGTTCTGGAGCTTTGCAGGCAAACACAAGCTGCTGAAAGAACACTGCCATCATCTGCACAGTCTTCTTATCCATAAAAAAAGATTGTCTTCTGGAGCTGGACATGAGAATTTCACAAATCAACAACAGCACCACAACATGACTCAGTATTGTCCATCTTCAGGTACCAGATTGTTCACTCCACATGCAACCGTCACCAGCCAAGCTAAAGAGCAGACCCAAATGTGACATGGAGCCATTACTAGGTTTATCTCCCTGTTCAAAGCCCATTACTTTCCTGATTCTGAAAACAAATGGATTGTAATGGTCTTCGCATATGTGAGATTAGTCTTAGCTGCTCTTGCATTGCTCTTGTAGATGTATCTCATTACCAACAGAACCAGACAAAAATCTTTTGAAACCAAGCCGCCCATGTTTCTGTGCCTTCTCCAGACTGCTGTAGACCACTGTGATCCTTCACATGTTGAAAAGGGAAACAAAAAGATAAAGCTGCACTTTATTTATTCTTCAATTGATGGATAACAGTAAGTCAACTCTTCCACAGAACATCAGCAGACAATCTTACACCGGTGACCGGCTGATCAAAATGAAGCAATGCCAAATGGTTCCACAGTGTTCTTCCAGTTCGGGCAGAATGAGTTCTTCCATCTCCTCCATACATGCCATTACGAGGCTCAGGAGCAGCAGGCAGGTGTTGATGGGTGCCTAACCCCATTTAAGTGCTGCTCCCTGATGGTGCTCCTCATTTTCTGCGCCCACAAGAAACTCATCTTAAACAATGTCTTTGCCTCTTCTCAAGAGGTGTTATTTTGGGGAATTCAGTGGAGACATGCAAAAATCTGACTGGAAAAAGAGTATCATAATACTGTTAAAAATAAACCTGCAAAACACTCAGTCATACACAAAGCCAGATGCTGCAGAGGGATGGTGGCCGGCACGACAGCGCACACACACTGTTCCGCAGAGATACGACGGAGCGGGTTTGGTTGCCTGAGGGGACTACCCGTTCCTCCTGGGGCCTCTTGTCCCCACGCACCGGCTCTCCGTGACCCGCGGACCTGCCCGCGGTACAAAAGCCGGTCCCCAGAAGGACCACGAAGCGCCCGGGCCGGGGGCAGGGAGCCGCCCAGCCGCACCGGCCCGCGTGCTTCGGCCAGGCCAGGCCCATCGCACTGAGCCGGGGTCCCGAGCAGGCCGGATGCCGAGGGCCCGCCCCACCCCAGCCGGTACTCACGAGTTGGTGTGCAGGTATTCGAAGGTAAGCTGGGCCCGGTTCAGGCTGCTGTAATTACCCAGGGACATGGCGGCAGCGGCCGCCATCGGGCCTGGGCCTGTGCCCGCACCGCATGCACGAGCGGCCGCGCGCGCCTCGAGCCCAGCCCAGCCCAGCCCAGCCCGCCCCGCCCCGCCCCGCCCCCTGCCGGTTAGCGCTGCGCTACGCTGCGCTACGCTGCACTGCACTGCACTGCACCGCACTGCACTTCGTTATGCCGCGCCCCGCCGGTGCGGTGCGGTGCGGTGCGGTGCGGTGCGGTGCGGTGCGGTGCGGTGCGGTGCGGTGCGGTGCGGTGCGGTGCGGTGCGGTGCGGTGCGGTGCGGTGCGGGCCTACTTTGTCTTCACTGCTGTGGGATCGCGCCCGGCACCGCAACTGCCCCCGCGGGGCGGAGCCACACGGCTGTCCCCCATTGGTCAAGAAGAGGCACATGATGCAAGTGCCTCGGCGCGGCCAATGTGTGCTCTGCGCCGCCGCGTGAGGGGCGCGCGCGGCCGGGTGGGAGCGGCGGAGGTGGGTGAGTGCGGCGCACGGGCCGCTTCGGGACCCTTCGCGGGATCCTCCTTTTCCCTCAGGCTCCGTCCCGGCGGCAACTGGGGGAGCGGCCGCCGCGGCCTCCTAGGGCGGGGTAGCGGCTGTGGTGGGGCCGGGCTGCGCGGTGAGGTGGCCTGGGAACGGGAGCCCCCTCCGACCTTTGCCGAGCTCGCCCGAGCCGAAGGGGGGGGCGGGCGAGGGCCGATCGCCGCGGTGCCGGCGGCGTGAGCGGAGGGCACCAGCTGGCGGTGACTGCTGGGTGCCAGCTCGGAGTGGGTGAGGCCCGCCGGTCCCGAACGGCGGGAGTGGCTCCAGGACCCATCTGGATGAAAGGATCCCGCCGCTGATCTCTTATGGAGGTTCCGCGCGGATTTCGGCGGGTGCCGGTCCTGCTGCGCTGGTGAAGGCTCTGCGAGGTCACCGAGAAGAAGCTTCTGAAAGTGCCCGTACTTACCAAAAAACATTAATGTACAGGGCATATAAAATCATAAATGTTCTTACTTCAGTTATGTGCTTTTGGTTCATCTTGAAATGTGAAAGTATTCAGCTCAGGGGCTGTTCTATCTCTCTCCTGCCCCCATCATTCCCCCTCCTTTCTACCCCCGCGAGATGCAGCCTGAACGCGGGAGCCCTGAAGACTAGGAATACTTGTCTGAGCATTTGACTTGTCCGATGGAAAAACAACTCCAATCGTTCTTCTAAAATGGACCCTGAAGCAGCATGGCTGTGTCTTGGATCAAAGGAATCTGAACTTAATATCCAAAATCTGAAGGAATTCATTCTGTGCAGAAATTATTGTGGTATATTTCTTCTTGAAGAATGTCCAGCAAGAGTGAAACATGTAAGATTGCAGATTTTAAAAGGATAAATATTATTTGATACTTTATTTATAGGGCACCAAAGGGAAAAGGTAAAGGTTTTGTTAAAAAAAAGAGAAGCACTTTAAGTTTGTCTGATAATTTTCCAACAATAGAATCTAATTCATTAGAGGAAAAAAAAAGAAGGCTATGGGAGTTGGGATTATTCAGCCTGGAGAAGAGACGCATCCATGGTGACCTTACTGCAGTCTTTCAGTACCTCAGGGTGCTCCGGGGGAGCTGGAGAGGGACCTTGGACAAGGGGTAATGGCTTCCCACTGCCAGAGGGCAGGGTTATTGGAATAATGAGAAGAATTTCCATGGGAGAGTGGCAAGGCCCTGGCACACACAGGTGCCCATAGAAGCTGTTGCTGCTCGATCCCTCAAAGTGTGCAAGGCCAGGTTGGACAGGGCTTTTGAAGCAACATGGCCTAGTAGGAGATGTCCCTGCCCATAGCAGGGGGTATAACAAGATGAGTTTTAAGATCCTTTCCATCCCAAACCATTCCATGATTTTGTGGAATCCAAGATATGTGGCAAAAAGTTAAATTTAAATCTGTTACTCATTTGTAAATGGCTAAAACCTGAGTTTCATATTTGAGTTGTTTGACCCCCATCCCCAGTTGCGTATGAGCCTGAGCTAACAAGCCTGCAGCTTTGGCCTGAGAACTTCACTTCCCAGAATAGCATTTAGTTCTGTTTATCCTCAGTTTGGCCTGTTCAGGCTAGCAAGTTGTATCATTCCTCCTGGTAGGGGATTTCTCTGTGTGTTAGAGAAAACGCCTTGTGAAGGCATCAAAAAATCACTGTGCATGTGTGGCTTTTTTAGGCCTTATCTCTGAAAAGCTGTGCACAGCAGGATGTTGAACTGCATGAAAGAATTAGGAAAATTACTGTCGAGAACTGTGTTTAGGTGTATTAGGTTTATTACAATCAATGAGTCTGTTACAGACTGTACCATCATCTGTTGTGCTCAGCTTTTATTTTGTTACATTGTAGTCAATGTCAGCAGCAGATGTTCAAAAGCAATATAAATCCTATCAGTATAAGGGCAAGGTAATTACCCAAATATGTGTTTCTGAGGAACAGGAGCCTGAACTTTTGCATCATATCAACCTTGTCCTCTTAGGTAATCAGACTGTCTCTGTGCCTACCAGGAACTTTGTCTTCTCATCTTACCTTCAGGGAGGAACCAGTGTTTCTTTCCTGGTATTGGAGAGATTAACAACATTGTCTGAGTACTGCAGCACTGTGGACAGAGCAGTTGAACACCTTTCTGCTGCTCCTATGGGAACTGACCTGTTCTGTGCATGGGCTGGCTGAATGCCAGTCCTTTCCATCTGGCCCTTGGTAGAAGACCAGTACAATGCAGTTCTATTTTATTTGGCCAGCCCAGGGAGGAAATTGCTTATTACCATCTCACCATTTGGTGGTGATCAATTTGACAAAAGTGAAGTGAGCATTTTATTCTTACACTTTCCCTAGCTGTTCTGCAGTAGGTTTCAGACATATTCCTGACTTCTGCTCTCTGGTCTCTCTTGCCCAAGTCTTGAAAGATTTATACCTTCATTTGCTGGCTCTCTCAGCTGCCAGACTTTGGCCCGAGGTGTAATGAAATGAATTTACCTTTTGCAAAGCAGCATTTAGATTACATCAGAGCTCTGCCTTGGCCACGGCAGAGCCATGCTTTGATAGAAACCTCTCTGTCCATGAATGGAGACACAACAGGCTTGTTTAGCCTGTGTCCCACTGCTGCAAACTGCTGAATTTCTCAGTACTTTAGAAATTAAAGTCTTCCCACTGGAAATTCACCTTTGTCCTCTTGGGGGGGCAGCTGTTTTTCCTTGGAAATTCTCTCCCTAAACTTTGTTTAAATAGTTCTAGATCTTTCAGTTATACTGGCTGTGACAGGCAACCTCCCTTTTGTGGTTTTTTTTTTCTTCTGCTACCAGCACCATTTCCCTGAGTTTCTGTTCCCAGCGTCCCAGGATCTCTGCATCTTACAGTAATGAGCAAAACAAGTCTGGCTGCTCAGGTGTCACAGGCAGTACCCCCTCATTTTTGAAGTCTGCAGTGCAGTAGAAGGCAGCAGTTTGCTCTGGTGCACTTAGCTTTCCTCATAAATGACCTGTGGGTTGTTGGTTTGTGCAGCCTGTACAAGTGGAGCTTGGGGCAAACTGTACTGCTCTTCTTTAACCCTAAAGCTAAGTTTCTTACTCTGAAATAATCCCCAAGTCCCCTTGTAAAACTAGTCTTTTGATTCCACACTGTTCAAAATCTATGTTTCTAGGCTGTGGTGTGAGTTCCTCTGCAGTCGCATGTAATGTTTGCTGGGCCTTACCCTGTGGCACAGCATTTTGTTAAGCCTCTTTCCACTGGAGTCCAGCCCATAGCCTGAGGTCATTGAAGAGTTTATTTATGTGGCCACTGTTTGCAAGTTGAAAGTAACTGCTTCTACATCTGTGTGGGCCTTGAGTCAACAATTGTTTTTTTTCTCCCTATTTTTCAAGAAGCTAGCCTGCTAAGCCAATACTTAATGCAGGAGTCATCATAGTGGTAAGTACTAGATTCTGCACCAGACAAGTGCCATGAGTGCAGCAAAGTGTCTTTTTCACACACCTGTGAGGTCTCCCAAGTGAACTGTTTGTAGCTTTATTCTGTGTTTATGTACATGAAGAAATGTAAAACTTTGCATTGTAGAAATGAGGTTTTTGGTGTCGGAGTGAAATAAGCAGGCAGTGAAAAATAAATCTGAGACGTCACCAGTAATCCTCAGGTGTTTACTGGTCCTGCCTTTATCCTTTGTTCTTCTGGAAGAAAAAAATGGCATTGCCTTTGGATGCAAATTCCTCTGTCTACCTCATGATGGAAGCTGCTGAAGTTCTAGGTCAGTGCTGTTCTACTGAGCATTCTCCTTGGTGCTTCTAAGAAGACTGGGTGCAGTTGCAAGCCCCAGTAACCAGATTGGCATGGACCTCTTTTCCATTGCCCTGAGTTTGTAGAAAAAATTTCAAAGCAGCTTCCTTTAATGAGCCTGAAGTCATGTTGCCTCACAGCTTTTTGGTTCATTCTTTCATGTCATGCCGTATGCTGCCTCTGCTGTGTGATGAGTTCTCATTGTCTTCCAGTACAGAATGGGAACTTCTGCCATGAGAACAGAATGCTGCTGCCTCCAACATGGGGTGTTCTCCTTTAGACAGAGCGTGCCAGTCTCACTCACAGAGAAGAGCTATGTCAAAAAGCATCAGAAGCATTCCTTTTCTTGGGCATGAGTTGTATCTCCATGTCAATTCAATTCAATCCAAGAACACAACCCTGAAGTCAAACATTTAGAAGGAAGTGTTTTCCTCCTGGCTTCTCCTAGTAAGGACTTATTCCCTGTATGACCTGGGGCAGCCCTGTTTCTTGTGTTCATAGGCACATCTGCCCAGCTTCTCCATCGTTTGCATCAAGTAACAAAGCAATTTGCTGACATGTAAGTATCATGAAGTTGGACCTCTCATCATGGAAGTGTCTTTTTCTCCTGTTGGGAAGCCTAAATCCTGCAGTTCTTCTCTGGAACAGTAGTTTTATGAACGGTCTGTGTATCAGTCCTTACAAGACATGCAGAGCAAGATGTTCAAAGATGAGCACCTAAACATGTACCGGCATAGCAGTTCAGAGACCTTTTCTGTAGTGCCAGGTGTCACTCTCTCAATGCTTTGTTTTCAGGGAATGTCACATCCTGGATTTAAATTTGTTTTTCACTCTAGGTACCATTTTCAGTGAGACACTGGTTGTCAGGAATTACTTTGTTAATGAGTTTGCTGAAGAGTGGAAGGGGTGATTGAGAGCAGGGAGACATCTTGGAGTGAATTGTCAGCAGAATGGTGAACAGAGAGGATCTTCTACTGCCAGTCAGGCTCCCAGTATCCTGAGCCCAGGTTTGATTAATGAATTAATAACATGAAAAAAATGTCACAGCTGTTACAGCATCACGTCACCACCTCAGTCCTACTGCAGAAAACACTATGTGCCTTGGCAGGAAAGACAGGCAGAAGAGCCTGTGAGAAGATGGTAGAAAAGGAGCGATCGTGGTGTCTTACAAGACTTTTCCTCACAAACTTGAAAGAGTTATGGATGGCATGAACTCATTGTCAGAAATTAATCGTTTGGTCGAGGTTGGTCTGCAGGGATGCTGCAAAAGACCCAAGCCCAGAGGCTTTCTGCTCTGAGCTGTAACTTTGATGTTTTTAGTGGCTTCGACCAATGTAAGAAGGTGTGCAGGCTTCTTAACAAGGTAACAAGCTAGTACAATTCTTTTTATGAATAAATAGTTTTTCCTCTCTCATTATTTGAAATATGTGGACTGTGTTTCTTGTGGGTTTGGTCCAACTCAGAGTGTCTGTTTAACCCAGGCTGATGGATGTGTGCCTGACATGGGTAGTTCAGGTAATTTCAGTCTGGCAACTTGAAAGCAACCAAAAGCATACTCTTATAATGAAAAGCTTATGGAAATCTCTTGCGAATCTCATGGAAGCAGCATCCATGTAGATTGAGGTGTGGTACCAATGAAGAGATAAACAGATGTATCACCATATCTGGTACAGAACACACATGGTGAGTGCTGCAGAGAGGGCTTTGCCAGTCATTCCCAACAAAGCATCTCTGAGTGGTGACTAGATAACTGCTCCTCTAGCATTTGCCAGGAATGTCACCATGGATCAAATGTCTTTTGTCATCTCTGAAGGCATTCATCTCTCCTAGCTTTAGCTCTAGACAACTACTAGGTGCACGAGAACCGCAGGCTGCTCTTCTGCCTTATAGGAATCTGACATCAACGTGAAGAGCTCACTGCCTTTGTGGGAGAGAATGAGGGGAGCCTCACAGATGTGTAATATATTCCCTGAAATGTCATGATTTGCAGGAAGCTGGTCAGTCTGGCAGTCAAGAGATGGTGTGAGGAGCAGAAGTACTGTAGGAAAAAGCTGTCAGCACTGTCGGGAGACAGCTCTGGAAACTGTCCCTAGCCTGAGCTAGGACTATCAGGAAGCTGGGAAGTTCTTGGGAGGCGAAAAAAAGAATCTGTGAGGCAGTGTCATTTTTTCAGCAATTTCACCCTGAAGTTATTTCTTGTCACTCAGATCTTCCATCCAAACCTAGGTATTTTCTTTAAGAGAAACAGACTCAGGAAATGTTTTATCTGCACAGTAGGATCATCTCATGATGGTTTGACCGGTCCTCATCAATCCTATAATCCCATCCATTTGGAGGGTGTGTGATATCATCTTGCTTGTTCAATACATCCTAAGCTTCGCTTCTTTGTCCTGCATTGGTGATCAGTATAATACATAATTGCATAATATTTAGAAAAAACAAAGGATTTTGTTTTCTGAAAGTGATTTTGCCTGTGTACCTCTCCCAAGCTCCTTCCCTCACCATGCCGTGCCTAATGTAAGGAAGAGCAGAGTATCCATAGGCTCCCAGGAGTGTCGGGGTGACTTGTTTCCTACTGGCATGTGGGATAATGGGTATATGAAAGCCAATGAAGAGACTCCAGCCTCTATTGAAAGTCAGATTTGGTGTTGCATCAGGTGGCACTGGATGAAATGTAGGAAAATACCAGCATTAATGACAGTAGTGCAAACTTTAAAGGAGATGTCTGGCTCTGGGCTGAGGTTAAATGGAGAGGTGACTGCTAGGCCAAAGAGATACCTGCCCTGTCCAAAGGCTGAGCAAAACACAAGACAAAGGGGTGAGTATCAGCAGTGCTGCCTGACTGGGATCACTCACCAAGGCTACAATCACTGAACAAGGGTGCAAAATCAGCAGAAATTGAACCTGAGAGAGAAAGAACTGGGCTAGGTTGTTCATATGGAAGGGGGAAATGGGGGCAAAGTAGAAGGCAAAGCATGTGATGGGAGCTGTTTGGGACCAGGGTGGGCATCAGCTTGGGAGCATGACACCAAATCTGCTAGGGTTCTGTGGGTGGGTTTGCCTTGCTTCTGCAGCCATGGTAATGGGACGTGACCCCCAGTATCATTGAACAATTTCCTGACATGGCAGCTGTGACTTAAATTAGCAGCTCAGTTCATCAGAATCTCAGAAAAGGCCATTTAAGGAATCTCATTTGTGTCCACATCCCTCTGCAGCTCTCCAGACAGGACTGAAAGACGGAGGAAGGTGATAAACTGCCCTCCCACTTCCCAGGAAGAGTTCTGCAGGCCCTTTCCCAGGCTGCTGCCGGCAGGGTCTTTGAAGTTGATAGCAACGTCTCACACTCCAGCACACCCAACCATTTGGTTTGAACTGGGAGATGACCCTTGCCAGGAGGGATTCAGCATTTCCAGGCCACAGGAATACATGCCACCAGACCTGTCAGTGCAACTCAGTCCCACCTGAAGTCATCCCAACTCCAAACAGTAAATGGGGAAGCTGCCTGAAAAATGAGGGAATGCTTTTGCATCAGGAATTACTCAAGGCTTTGGTAGTGTTCTCAAATATTTCTTTCAGTGTTCTTATAAATGTTCTTTTTGAAGAAAAATATTGTAATTAGCCAGTATTCTACAGAATCTAAATATTTTGCTCTAAGACAGTACTTCTTTTCCCCGACTCATAGAGATTTAATCCTTTGCTGATTATGTGGCTCAGGTTCTGGCCATGATGAGGGCTTCTCTCCACTGTTCGCATATAGCTAAGGTCTTAATCCAGCCACTGTCATAGCAAGGGGGAGAAAAGAATTTATCCTTAGTTAATCCTGGGAAGAGTTTTCCATCTGACTTATGCACTTCGAATGTGGAGTATGAAAGAATGCACATCAGAAGAGGATGGGAGAATTAGGGGGCAGAAACCAAGCCTCCCCAAGCCTCCCTGCCCCCCTGCATCAGCTGGGCAGGGAAGGGTTCACTTGCCAGGAATGGGGAGCCCTTGAAAGAGAGGCCATGGGATCTCAGAGCATATGAGATCCCTGGAGTCACAGCATGGTGAAAAGCAGGCAGTGTGGGTCAAGTGCCACAGCTGGGATTTGTCCCTGCCTGCTCCTCCCTGAGGTTCTCCAAAGCCTTTACTTGTTGAGGGACTTGCCTTCCCACTGGATGGCAAAGGTGCTGCCCAGTTTCATACTGTGGAGAGGGTTTTAGGCACACCATATGGTCCCTGCTGTGAAGAAACATCCTGCCCTGCACCCAGGGCTCTGCAGTGTTCACAAGTGTCTGCTGGATTCATGGTCTGGAGATACACCAGGCAGAGAGGAGTGTGAGCATGCAGTGGGGGATGCACCTTGGCATGACTGCCATTGGAGCACACAAGTGGTTGGCCATGCTCTCCCCCCTCCCAGGTTTTTAGCCGAGCTGAGGTCAGGCTGCTGGGCTGTAGCTGTTGCAACGAGCAGCTTCCAGGTATGCAGATGTGTGAAGCCCAACCTCCTTTTGGGATGCCAGTAACTGATAGGAGCTGGGTGTCACTTGAGCAAGTGCTTCCCTGAAACATGGAGAAAAATGAGACAACTGGAGGCCAAAGGATTCAAGAGAAGAAGTAACAGCATGCAGCATGTTGGTGCAAGTTCTGCCCAACACAGGGAAGCACATTCAGCTGGGAGCCCACCACCCCAGCCTCGTGTTGAGGTGTAGCTGATGGTTTTGGACCAGCTGGATGCTCCTGCTGCCACTGAGGCTGAGCCACAAGACTAGGCATAGGATGTGGGTTCAAGGGAACCTGGAGCAATGCTGTCACACATGGTAGTTGGTGGGACAAGCTGCCTGCTCTTTTTGCTTTTGGTGGGAAGTTTGGCAGTTACAGTGTGTGTTCTGTGGTGTTTCCTCAGTGACCAGTCTGGCAGTACCTGCTGTGTTTCCATGGGGTGGTTTGAGAAGTCTGCTGTAGGAGCATCTTAAAGAATTATGTGAGGAATTTTTGTAACATCAGATGGAGACTTTGATCCATTTTATGATTTTGGTGGATGTTGATGATATCCTTCATTATTCTGCTGGTTCACTTTACCATGTGTACCTGGGGCCAGGAACATCTTAACAGGTACTGGGAGAAGAGAAGGAGCCTTGTAACAACACCTGCTGATATGCAGGATGTTAAAGGTGTGTGGCATTAAGAATAAAACATAAATGCTGTGAGGTGATTGGGAGAAGCTTTGCTTTGTGACAGCTGGTTTTTGTGTCCTGCATCACAGCTGCTGGAGGGGGGACAGGAAGGGGGCATGGTTTGGGTGGCAGGCAGAGCAGCTTCTTGAGGGATCAAACACAGCAAAAGAGACATTAAAATGCGGGCACAACTTGTGAGGAGTGACAGATTCTTTGTGAAAGGTTAGTTTAAGATTTCTCCTTGTGCCATCATACCGCTGAGGAGGGAGAAGGAATATAATGGAAGGAGATAGCTGGATTGTGATGCACCTGACAGCTGTAAATTAGTCAAAAGGAGCAAAGTGCTGGTTTGTAACCACCATAAATGATGGAGCTGCAGTTAACCATAGTTCAGTGACTGACTGAAGTTGGGACTTAAGAGAATGACCTCCAGGAAAGGGAAGGGTGGGAAAGCACTTCATGGGGAGCCAGCAGAGCATCATGGGATGCTGGTGGGAGTTTTTGCTGCATACTTGCTTATACTGGTTTTGCAGTGGACAAATTAATCTTCTATCTCCAAAGTTAATTGGAGACAACATATCAAATGCTGAAAGGAGTACTAGCAATCTCAGTTGGTCATGGTTACCAGCATGGTGCTAGTAACTCCAAGGCTGTGGGTTTGAACCTCCTATGGGCCATTCACTTAAGAGTTGGACTTGATGATCCTTCTGGGTCCCTTCCATCTCAGACTATTCTGTGATTCTGTGAAAAGCTCTGTGAATCTCATTGTGTATAGATAGGGCATTTTAATGCAACAGGTCAGCCTGTCTGCTGTATATTAGGCATAGCAGCAAGGATTAGAAGTCCAATGCAAGTGTGGGCAGAATCATAGCTAGGCAGGGAAGACTCCCAACCAGGTGGCTGTTCGGTTCTTTCTTACATAAGCCACCTAGACAAGAAGACAAGAAGAAGCAATGCCCTGGCATGACACTATTGCTCCCAACACACATGGTCTCCAGTCTACAGCTTTCACATCTGAGCTTGTGCAAAGCAGGGAGAGAACGGGAAAAGGATGTTGGTAGTGCAGCCAGCTATGCATCAGAGAAAAGTCTGCAAACCACTATAAAAATAATGGAAAATAACAGTAACTAGTGAGATTTATTACAGCTAGGAAAACATCTGATGTTTTGCACGCAGAAGGTGCAGCATTGCCAAGAAACATCTCCTCATGGTGAGCCCACAAAACTCGGGTAGTGCAAGAGGACACAGCATGGAGCTACAGGAAAGGAGAAGGATGGTCCTGGAGAGGAGCAGCCCTGAAGAATATACTCAGAAATATTTTTCCAAGTCTTCTTAATTCCTTGTGATTGTTCTGGAGAGAATCAAGCATCTATAAGAAGAAAATATGTTCAGAAAAGAGTTTGGTCTTGAAATAGTTTGCATGGTAAATGGGCCCATGCCTGAGACAGGTGCAGAGGCAAATAGACCGGTCACCAGAGAATAACAGATGAGACCTCGTCCTCTTGATCCATAAGGACATGGTAGTCCTGGAGCATGGAGCAGCCATCACTCACCATAGGCACCAGAAAGCCCAGAAAGAGTGACACACAGCCAGGCCCTCCACCTGTTGGTAGGAACATGACCCATTGGGAGCAGCACACCCAATTGTCTTGTGTCAGCATGTGATGTGGCTCATTAGCAAATAGCAGGTCTGATCATGTACAGGTGCTCCAGAACATTACACCTTTCCAAGCTGTTGATATACAGCTTGTAAATAAAGCCATTTTTTAGGGCAATCATTAGGGCAACCGGAAAACAATTCCTTGGTTGCCTCCCAGTGTATTGGTCATCAAAACTCCTAATTCCTAACTGACAGGCAGGATTCTTGGAGATGCAGATGGCTGCTCAGGTCTTCTGAGAAAGCCCGGAAAGGGTTGGTGTGTTTCACAAAATAGTTCTGGCTGGAAGGGACCTCAAAGCTCATTTCATTTCATTCCCCTGCCATGGGCAGGGACACCTTCCATTATCCCAGGTTGCTCCAAGACCAGTCCAGCCTGGCCCAGAACTACAGAGATGTAGCAGCCACAGCTTCTCTGGGCAATGTGCCAGTGCTTTACCACCCTCACAGGGAAAAATTTCTTCCTAATATCTTATCTAAATCTTTCCTCTGTCAGTTTTAAACCATTCCCCCTTATCCTATCACTACCTGCCCACACTAGGTACTGGGGCAGCCTTCTCTTCTTCAGGCTGAGCAGTATATGGAGATGCCTAGAGCCTGGGTTTTAGGGATAAGTGACCAGGAGTGGCATCTTTCCTGAGCCCCTGTTCTTTTTCCAAATCCTTCCTTTCTTGGCCACAGCAGATCTCAACATTTGATTTATGGGCTTTTGAGGTGTCTCAAAAAGGGAAAAAAGAGCTGCGTTCATTCAGTATGACAGAGAAATTGGAAAGGCAGGAGGGAAGATTGCTGTCAGGTCACCTCTCAGGAATGCCTTGTCAGTGAAAATACTGAAGCAGCCTCCCCCATTGTAACGCACAGCCAGGGCTTCATGTGAGATCCCAGAGCTGCAGCTGAGCTGGAGCCTCTCTTGGTTCTGATAACACAAAGATATTTCTCTCCAGAGTCAGGTGGAGCTTCTGGCGTGGCCAGGAGCTGAGGTCCCCCTGGGACCCTGTTTCTTACCACTGCTCAAGGCGCAGAGAAAAGCAACATGAGAGTCCTAAGGGTCAGCACAGTGGGAGGGATACAACCCCTTGGAGGAAGGACAGTCAGACAAGGGACATTTGGAGGTCTGGGCAGGCTGGAGGGGAAATTCTGCAGCCTACCAGTGCGATCTAAGCAGGGGCACAGCTCCGTGGGAAGTTCAGATGACACTGAGCACCTCTGCAGGCCCTGGCAGCAGCGGCTGTGCAGCAGGAGAGGGACCATGCACTCAGCCTGGGTACACATGTTGCCATGCACAGATCCATCTGGAAATGCCAGCATACAGCAGGGAAGGGAGGTTCCCACTCTTCTTTGCAAGCTGGCAGCCCTGTGGTTGCTGGAGATGCTGACACCAAGGCCCTGACAGTTTTCAAGCACTCTAGTCGTCTGGGCCCACTGCCAGGGAACAGGCTGCAGCCTGGGGAGTCATGTCCTGAGCAGATGCTAGTTCCCTGTGAGCTCCCTCTGCTCCTGGTGGACATGGCTTGTGGCTGCATCCTGCACTGTGGGGTGCTATGCAGTGCCCTGGGCTCTTGCAGTGCTGGGTACTGAGAGTGTTTCCCTCTCCCCTCCTTCCTGGGGCACAGGCAAGGCAGACTCATGGCCAAGAGGTGCCCAGGTAGGAGCAGGCTGTGTCAGAGGCACTGCAGCAGAAGCAGATCCAGGCTCCTGTGGCGGTTGTGGTGCTGAAGGATAGACACGCTGACTCCTGTGGCAGGGCAGGGAATGGTACAGACTGTGCTCGCTTCTCAGGATCCTTGGGGGATTCTGTGCAGGACAGAGGCCAAAGGTCAGTGGAGGGAAATGGATTCATTTATCTGGGCTTTAACTCCTACAAACCAAGGCTCTGGTGGGGCAGGAGCTCAGTGCCCCAGTGCTGCAACCCCCATGGCACAAATTTAGCTGGACTGGGGTGGGCATGGACAGGAAGGGCGCTAACCCAGCACCTTGTGTGTGGACCTACCCTCTGGAGAGGCTCCACCAGGAGCACAGGTGCATGTCCTGAGCAGACTGAGCCCCTGAATACTCACCAGCATTACTCCTATACCAGCACAGGCAACAGACAAGAGCCTGCAGACAGAGAGATAGACCTGCCCATTCTCTTCCTCTATGCCAGTAAAGAGGCAGAACAGAGATCCAGCCCCCTGAAACCCACACTGGGGGCAAATTGCTTCTAGCTCATGGGGAAGTGGTGTGTGCTTTCCGCATGCTGGTCCCCATACCAGCCAGCCAAGTGGGACAACTGGAACCCTCTGTATGCAGCAGCACGGATCCTCCTGTGGCAATGTAGCACCCCAAAAGTGGGACCTTCCTTGTCACATGGCTCCTTCCTATCCCAGATGAAACAGCACCTCTGGGCAGGTAGGAGGCTGCCCAGTGCCCCTGCCAGCAGCAGGATGTGAGGGATCCATCACACCTGATCCTGCCCTGGCTCCTAGCAGGATGTGAATCATGCCTGAGAAATGGGGACGTGTTTAGGCATGAGTACCCTGTCCTAAGTAAGTGGTACCAGTTCTGTGAAGGCAGGTGGTCTCTCTGGCTGGTCTGGCTGCAGCAGAGCTGCCATACTGCTCTCCTCCTGCTGCTGCCCTCCAGCTGCACTGTGTGTCCCAGGACACCTTCCTGTGCATCACCCTAGCCACTCTGTGCTGCCCAGCCTCCATCCACACCCAAGAGCAGCCCTTAACCCATCCCTTGTCCTGACCCATCTCTGGGTTGTGCCCATGCACAGGTTCTGCCATCTCTAAGAGGGCACAGCACTAAATCCACCCCAGGTCCTGCTGCTCTGGCCTCTCTTCACGCCAGCCTCTGAATTAAACAAGCTGCATGGTTCCCAAGGACTTAATGTCAAGGAGGATCTTGGCACATCATCACACCCAAGGCTGCAATTCTCAGGAGTGAGAGGAGGAAGAGAAGGCAGGGAGAGCCCAATTTCTTCTGCAGCCCCAGGCAGATGGAGCAGCTTTTCTCCTGCCCAGAGGAGCTGGGAACCACAGGGGTGCTCTGCCATGGGAGGCCCTTGGGAAGTAGTTCTGAGAGCTCCAAAACTCAGCCACCATGATGTCACTGTTGATAATAGCATGGTGTCCTGTGGGAGGTGCCCTGTTTTCAGCATACAGAGGAGTGGCAGCATCAGGGTTCACATGTGCATGCCATGGGCAAACAGCACAGTGCAGTGAAGCCAAGAACTATCCTTTTCCTCCCTTTTTTCCTCCTCCTCCTCCCAGCCCCCCTCTCCTCCCCCCTTCCTTAGCTCATCCTGCTGCTTTGGTCAGCCAGGAGTGGGTGCCTGGCCCAAACATCCACCTGGGGTGACAGGTGTCCCCTCCCTGGCTTCCTCTGGGACTGAAGCCAGCCAGGTCAAGCCAATTTGTGATTTTGGGAGCAGTCACAAAATATTGAGTGTGTGGACAGTGGGATGGACAAAAGTCTGTGCATTTCAGAAGTTCTCAGGAGAGGAGGTATGAAACCAGGAAAGCTTCAGGAGGAAGAAGAGATGGATTCCAGGACCCTCCTCTGCCCACTGCAGCCTGTGTGGCCCTGCACTGCCAGAGGGTCTGTGCAGCAGGGTAATGCTGGCCCCACACTGTGCTCCTGTGCCCAGAGGAAGGGCTATGTCCCAAAGGAGAAATTGAACTGAATTGAATTGAATTGAATTGAATTGAATTGAATTGAATTGAATTGAATTGAATTGAACTGAATTGAATTGAATCAAATCAAATTGAATTGAATCGATTGAATTCTCCCTGCCTGGCACTATAGTCACATCCCTGCCCTTGTCTGCATTGTCCCATCCCTGAGTCAGGCAGGTGCCCAGACCAGTTCCAGACATGTGCTTGCACAATAAAATTCCATCACTGCTATTTAACATTGTGTTTAGTATCCCCAAAGGGAACCCAAAGGATTCTTGCCCCTCTTCCCTTTGCTGCACTTGTCCCCTGGCTGAGGGAGCCCCCAGGACCTGTGCACCCACGCAGGCATCTGTCCCCGATGCAGGTTCATCCCATCTATTGGGTAATATGACCCCCTTTGTCAGCACAGAACACACAAAACATGCTGTGATTGCTGCAAACTGATGAGATCAGTCCCTCACCTGCCCTGCACCAATGCACAGGGCAGCCTCCGCACAGCCCTCCCAAGCCAGGCCTGGAGCTGGAGCCCTAGCCTCTCCAAGGAGTTTGTAAATATCTCCTTGCTCCATTTCATGGAATAAGGAGGTCTGCTTGGGGTCTGTGCTTGGCTGGCTGCACGTCCACTTCACACCCAGGGAGCCCTGCATATGCTGTATGGTGGGTGGTGATCCTGGGGATGTGGCAGTGGGTCAGTGAGGATGTGACAGGATCACTACCTGGGGGATGGAGCCAGGAGTGGTGCAGACCTGTGGGAGCACAAGCAGGATAAGTGCTGCTGCACATGCTGAGAGCTGTGCACCCAAGGCTACTTTATCCACAAAACTCAGCATGCTTCTGCTTCCAGGTGCTCCATATGGGAACACCACACACAGACTCATCGGGAAATGCCAGCATACAGCAGGGAAGGGAGGTTCCCATCCGTGCTACCAGCCACACATCAGTATCCATTGCCCTGCCCAGTGCTGCTGCTGGCAGAGGGGCTGGGGAACAAACCTGATGTAACTTCAGCAGTTTAAGATTGGCAGTGGGGTCCCCCCCCATACTTCAAGGGCAGATGAGCTGCCGCCAGCTGTGCTGCATGAAGGCCAGGAGCTGGGTATGTGGCAGTGCCTGCTCCCAGGTGACAGCAGAGCTGCAAGTGATGCAGACCCTTGAGTGTGCTGGTGCCTGGTCCCTTAGGAGCTGTGTGACAGCAGAAATGGAGGGCACAGCAGACCCCAGATCCCAGTGTGGCAGCTCTGTGGCAGACATGGCAGGGATCATCCAGCAAGTGAAGATGATGTTGCTGCTGAGACTGGCAGAAGGTGATGTTATGTTAGATGGCACAGTGCTTGGAGGGGTTGGCTTTAGCGCAGCTGCTCGGGCAGGGGCTGTCATGCTCCAGTGAGCCCAATGCTGCTCAGGCCTGGAGAGTGGAGAGCTGCTGAGAAACCTAGGGCAGCAGAGGGCTCTGGGATGCCAGTGCAGCTGGAGACCCACCCTGGCAAACAGGCCTGAAGTGAGACATCTGAACCAACACTCCCAGTATGGAAACTGCTGGGCCTTCTAGGTACCTCTACCACACCCCATTTTTCTGGCCTACCATGGTGGGTTCTTCCCTGTGTCAGATGATGCTGTGGTCCTGCTCCATTCCATCCATCTTCCGAGTTCACTGGGAATTCCCAGAAAAGCAGTGAACTTAATCTCTATGACCTTCTCTGGAGAAGCCCCTTAGTCTCTGGGTTGCTGGACAAGGCAGGGAGCAGCACCTCTCCCCCTCATATAGGAGCTGGAGGCAGATGACAGCTGCCTGCTTTGCAGAGCCCACAACATCTCTGGGTTATGTCAGGCACTTAGTCCTCTCCAGGGAATACTTCTGGCCTTTGCCCAGAAACAAGATTGAGCCCCAACAAGTTTGTCCTCTACAGAGCAGGGCTGAACTTCAACTGCAGGTAAGGAGCTTGGGGTCTCCAGGGGAACCTCTCAACAGCGAGACACCAGGGCTTGTCTGTCCCAGCACTGCCTTCTAGGACCTGGAACAGGATGTAGGGACAAGGACACCACAAGCAGCTTCTGAGTTGGAGCAAGCAATAGGACCATGTGGGGGGCACAACATATCCTCAGGGAGCCCTCACAAGTTTTTGGGGGTGCCCTGGGCATTAATCCTGCAGCAGTGTCAGGGAGCAGCTCAAACAGCTCCCTAGATCATGCAGCGGCATCCCACGGTGTGATCACCCGGGCCCGGTGGGAAGGGCCTCTGGGCAGGAGGTGCTGGTGGCTCTCTGTCCCGCATCCCGCAAGCCGAGGGGTGCAGCAGCTCCTGAGGGTGGAGAGTCCCCGCGGCCCGGCTGGGCTCGGGGACACTCTGCGGGCAGCGATACACCCTGGGGCGCTACCCCAAGGAGGCCAGGCCCGAGTTCTGCCACACCGGCACCGGCGTGGGGTCCGGGACGGGAGTGAGTGCGCAGCATCACGGCACGGCACGGCACAGCACGGCTGCTGTTGCAGGGTGCTGGGACAGGCTTGGGCACCGGGATACAAGAGCCGCAGGTCCGGCGGGGCGGCGCCGGGCCGGGCTGGCGGCGGCAGGGCGAGGCGGGGCGGTGGGAAGCGGCGGGGCGGTGGGAAGCGGTGGCCCTGCGGCGCTATTGGGAACGGGAGCGGAGCGGAGCAGGGGAAGGGGGGGAGCGGGGCGGGGCGGGAGCGCGGTCGAACCCAGCGCAGGGCCGCGCCGCCCCGGCCGCGCTTTGTTGTCTCGGCCGCCACCGGGTTCCGGCCGCAGCAGCGCGGGCCCAACGGGCAGGATGTCTCAGGAAAGTCTCCTCGGGATGGACGAGGGAGCGCTGCGGAAGCTGGTAAGTCCCCAGGCTGCTCGGGTCTCGGGGTACGGTGCGCGCCCGCGGCGGTTCCGGGGATGGATCGTGCCTGGAGGTTCCTTGAACCCCCCGCCCCGGGTCGGGGGCTGCTGTCCCAGGCGCGGGCAGAATGGTACCGGGCGGGCCTCGGGTCTGCTGCTCGGCCGAGGGATTCTGGAGCCATGTCTGGGAGCGGATGTTGCACTGGAGACCCAGCACTGGTTCCAGGCGGCAGCACCTGGAGGGACCCGCACTGGCCCGGGCCGGGGTGAGCTCTAGCACGAGCTCTGGTGATTCCGAAGGCTCTAGCCCCACTGCTCTGGCCGCTTTTGGCCCTTTGCTCGCAATCGCGCCTAGCCCCACCGCCTGTCCTGGCTCCATCTTCTCGGCCGGCGGATCCCGGGGAATGGTTCCCCGATGAGGGCACAGTTCCCTGCTCCCCGCTCTCTCCTTGCGGGCTCCCGCGCTGCCGAGGGCTGGCGCGGTTCCAGGCGCACTTCCCGGGCTCTGCCTGAATGGCTTTGCATCCCATCCCCTCCTGCGCGGCGGCTTCTGGGGCACCGGCCGGAGCGCTGCCCCAGGGGCGAGAGCTGCAGTCGTTCGCTGCCGCGGCCAGTGGGCTCTGGAGGACGAGGGCCTCCGTGTCCCGAAGACGGGTCTCAGGATACTCAGCCGGGTCTGGTGTCCCGGGAAGCCCCTACAAGTGCCCGGCTTTGGGCAACCCCCGGGACCCCCGGCCCGGGGCTAGGGCTGTGCTGGCTGCCCCGGCGGTTGAGCCGAGGTGGCCCGGGCCAGAAATGGGGAATAGTCACAGCAGGAAGCTGAGTCAGCCGGGAAGGCAGGTCTGCTGGAACAGGAAAGAGTTGGGATGCCGGCGGGAAGTGAAGGCTGTGCAGTGGGTCCGCACTAGGGCGGCCCCCGTCTGAGCCTTCTGTCCTGCAGCCCTCAGCCAGCTCTGAGTGACGACACGCAGACCTGCCCGTGGTTCGCGCTGAGGAGCCCCCTTTCTTCTCGTGGGGTGATGTCGGGGCCAATGGACCTTCCATCCAGAGGCATGGGGATGGGTGGTCAGGGTGTCTTCCCATCTTGCCAGTGCTCCAGCTCTGCCATGTCCCAGCCAAGGTCTCTGATCTGAGGTGGAGCCCCAGGAGCAGTGGGTTCCTGGTGTCTGGCCAGCCCAGGGAGGTGGATCTCATCCTGCAGCAAGCACTGCTTCTTTGGATGCTTTTTCTTTGACATGCTGAGGCTTCGACTCCCCAGAACACTGTGCTTGTGACCCACATTTCCCTGTGCTTTGTGGCACAAGCTGGGGAAAGCCTCATCTGAGCTGGCGTGAGGCAGGGAAGGAATTATTTTTCTTCTGGTTAGGTTTTTGGCTCCACTCAGCTGGAAGAGGATTAGTCCATATAAGGAAAAACTGCCTCTCCCACTGCTTCCTCCCTTCTTCTCTGCTCTCCCCAGCTCTCCACTCTGCCTTGCTTCTCCTCATTTCTCTCAAGTGACACCTAGGCAGCAGCATCTGATGTCCCCAGGGAAACTGAAAGAAGGAGGCTGGGGGACTTAATGAGGTCCCTGCAGCCCCCTCAGTCCTGTGCTGGCAGGGCTGGGAGCTGCCAGGAAGCCTCTGCCCTGCAATTCTCACCATAGGCATCTGTATGATTCCCTCCCCAGCTGCCCACTGGCATCCCAGTCCCAGGGAGGCCGGTTGTGATGGACCAAGGGCTTGGAGAAGCTGGAGGAGGAAACTGTGGGGGATGGGGTGGGTGCTACTGCAGGGTGGCCCTTAGGTGGATGTCCAGAAACAAGAGTTTGAGTGCTCACAGCTGTACTGAGCTCCAGGCTGAGGTCTGCCAGCTTTGGGCTGGGGAATGCTTCCCTCTCCCAGCCCCTCCAACTCTTAGTCTGGTTGACTGAGAAGGATATAAATACCTTTGGAGACAGAGGCAGGGCAGGCTTGAGCTAGGAAAGTTGCTGCCGTGAGATCCCCTTCTTCTTATACCCAGTAGCCTTTGGCAAATCTTCAGTGGCCCTGAGAAGCACTGCATCCCTGCCATATCCCTGTCATCCAGCATCCTTCCTGCTTTCCTGTGCCCAGGGAGCAGCCATGCTCCCCCTGGCTCTTTCCAAAGGTGACAGTGAAGCTTCGGGCTGTAGGAGGTGCTCAATGTGCCAGGCTCATCAGATTTCCCAAAGCGGTTTCCCTGTGGCCAGGCTCCAGCCTCCAAATTGCTGTGTGCTGCAGCACTCCAAAGAGCCGGATGGATGCCAGGCTGATTGCAGCCCTCCTGGAGGAGCTGCCCACTGCGCCAGGGCTCCGAGCACTGCTGTGTCGGGCACCAGTGGGGAAGCAGCCTATGGGTGCTGTGCCAGTGCCCTTTCACAAAGGCACTCTGTGTGCCGAGGAGGGTGTTTTCTTGGAACCATTGATTTGCTGGCAGCTGGGCAGGGCCCATGGGGCCCCGGCATGTGCCGATCCCTGAGTCTTCCTGTGCTGGCAGGGTTGGGCCTCTTGGTCTTTCGCAGCTGTTGTGGTTTCCATCATGCTTTCCCTTGCTACTGGCTACGGAACTTTCAAAGCTGCTCATTTGCCTCATCGCAGCTCTCTGCTGACGTGGGCTTGGAATAAGGCATTTTCTCCTGCCCTGCCATTTCTCCTGTGAGAGAAATGGCAGGGCAGGGTGCATGTCAGTTCCCAGCTGGAGCCTCCTGGGTAGCGCAGATCCCAGAGCTGGCAGGTGGGTGTCACAGAGCACACACTGGTGCCAGCATGTTTCCTGCCCTTCTCCTCTCTCTCCCCACCTTCCCCACTGCCCTGACCCAGCTGCTGGGGCCAAGCCACTCACTGCCAGTAGCTTATTTAGGGAAGGGCCAAGGCCTTGGCCACCCAATATGCAGTTGAGGATTGTTTTCCTGTCATCAAAGCCTTTGGATGGCTGCAGGGAGAGCTGTCCTTACCACAAAGCTCTGCCTCCAGCCCCTCATTTTGAGCTGAGCCAAATTCCACCACTTCCCAGCCCATTGATGCTGCCCTGCTTGCAGGGAGCCAGGCTTCCTGGCTGGCTGCCATTGCTGCTGGAGCATGCCTTTGTCCTGGTGGTAGTTGTCCCCACAGTAGTGGCATCCTTGGGATGCCGGCAGCCATCTAGGGGAGATGGGAGATGAGAGGCTCATGAGGATGGAGGTGCTGATTTTCTCTCCAGCAATCTCCACTGCTCTGGCCGTGGATCCTGCTCTTCCCAGCTGCTTCCCTGGCCTTGTGGTGGCAGAGGTGCCTGCTCTGGATAAAAGCCCAGAGTGGGTTGCAGACCTCAGGTCTGGCCAGGTTGCTGGAAGGGATGGTACTGCCTGCTGGTATGGTGGGAGCTGCTGAGGTGGGAAGGAAAGAGCACCCTGGCTCCAGGCAGCTCCTCCAAAGGTTATGTGTGTTTTTAGAGTTGGTTTGCCCTAGGGGTTGGTAGTCCTGGCCACTAGTATCTTCCCAGTTGGGGAAGGATAATGCTCCCTATTGGGCTTTGTGGCTGGCAAGGGTTGGAGGACAACAGTTTTGGCTGCTGCTGGGATGGCACATGGCATCTCTGTGCCTGCTCTGTGCTTGCTGGCTTCACTAAGATGGGAATACCCTCCCATATCACCAAACTCCAAGCAGAAAGGGCAAAGAGCGATAGCTTCTCCAGAGAGGTAGCTTCTCTGCAGAGAAGTCTGCATACAGGTAGTGATGGAGGGCTCAATTCACGTCTAGTCAAGGGACTAACCCTGGATCCCTGCTGCAGTGGAACCCAGAGAGCCTGGATGGGTGGCCTGTCACTGGTCCATGGAATAGGAAGAGAAGGGACTGATGCGCTTGTCCTGTGGCACAGCCATGGCTTCTCCCAGCGTGATGGGGCTTGATGCTGACAGGAGCTGCTGTTGGTCACTGGGTTTATTTTTAATGAGCTCCATGGGAAATCACCTTCCGGGTTCCTGATGTCAGGGCAGTGTGGATGTCCCACAGCAGGACAATGTGAGGATAGTGGGGCCATGATTGCCCTGACTGGCCTTTCACTGCACATCTGGCTGCCTTCTGCCCCTTGAACATCAGGAGGTGTGTTCATAGCACTCTGGAAAAACTGGAGCTGGTAGTGTTGCTGACCTGATCTGGAAGAGGGGAAGCAGCTGTGCATGCCCATGCCAGGTGCTGGTCTTGGGTGGGCTGAGGTGCACCTGGAGTGCCTGTGAGATCTTCATGAGGGGCATTTGTGGGGGAGTTGTGGCTGTGCTTCCCACACATAAAGAGTTGGACTTGGATTTAGGACAGATCCCACTCATGGATTTGGTTCCAAGAGCCACCTGCCATCTGCTAGCAGTGAATGAGCGTGGGGAGGGCCGCAGGGTGGACAAGATGACTCCTTGGTGGGATGCTGGGGTCCTTTCAACCAGCACCTCCTGGGGAACAGGGGATGAGAAGAGAATGGGCTCTCCTGTCTCTTTGCTGCTGGAGGGGCTGGCGTGGGTAGGAGGACTCATTCCAGAGCTGGTGGTGCTGGGAGGGGCAGAGCTGCAGGGCACCAACCCTTGCAGGCAGCAGGACCACTGGTGGGTGTTCATTTCCCATGCTTGTCTCTTTGACCTTTACATGCCCGGAGGTCTCAGTGCCATCATGACAGCCCCTCTTCACTATGGCTGGTTCCAGCATCCTGTCTCGGAGGGGGCGGGGGGCTGTGCCCACTTCCTGCAGGGTCTGGCAGTGCCGGGCAGCGTGCACTGGGCACGTGGTTGCCGCACACAGACAGTGCCTTTGTCCAGAGCGTGGGCAGCTCTTGGCAGTGTAGGAGAGGGTGGCACCAGGGCTGAGATGGGGACGCAGTGGCTAGAGGCAGTGCTGAGCCCTGCCCTGTGCACCCAGCTGGAGGCCACACTGGACCTGGCTGAGAGGCGCCGCATCCGCTCGGCTATCCGGGAGCTACAGCGGCAGGAGTTGGAGCGGGATGAGGAGATGTTGGCATCCAAGCGTTTCCGCCCAGAACGTAGCAGCCACCGACAGGACAACAAGGAGAATTGGCCACAGTGAGTCCTGTTGTGAGCTGGGATCATTTCCTGCCTCTGCCCTGGGAGATGGGGGCTGAGGTACCTGGCCCCACTATGGCTGGGACAGATTTGAGTGAACGTGAGGGTGGGAGCAGCGTGGCACAGAGAGCTTGGCGCATGGTGGGGCCTGTTGCCTGGATCTGCCAGGTGCCCACCAGGGGACTTTGCTCGCAAGTGCCCATGACAGCTCCCAGATGGCCACCCCTCTCACCCTGCTCAGGTCCCGGCGCCTGGAAGAGGAGCAGCAGGCAGCCTTGGCTGCCTTGTCTGAGCAGCTCGAAGCCATCACCAGCGTGGAGGAACTGACAAAACTGGTGAGCGACCGTGAGCCGGGGCAGACTGTTTGCTGGGATGGAACTTGTGCTGGGGCTGACCATGGGTCACCCTGTGCCGGGGCTTTCCCGGGTCCTTCCCTCTTGCAGCTCCGGGCAGCAGGTGAGTATGAGGAGCGCAAGCTGATCCGAGCTGCCATCCGTAAGCTGCGGGCTGAGGAGATTGAAGGTGAGGCACCATTCCCATGTTCTGGGGGGGAAGCCCTGGAAAGTGTGAGATGTGGGCTGCTCCTTCCTGAGCACCATTTTTGCTCCCACCCAGCTGCGACCCTGGCTGGGAATGTGCAGAGCAGCCAAAGGGATGGCAGCAAGCCCCCCACTGTGCCTGGCGAAATGAAAATTTTCCGGAGGGACAATGCTGAAACTCCAGCCCTCACTGAGAGTGAAGAAAGCTGTTGTGAGGGCAGCACCAAGCCTCCAGGCACAGACAAGAGTGGGGAGAGCAGCCAGCAGGACGATGCAGAGCCTCCACTGTCTGGGCCAGAGGAGAGTGGGTCCGGGGAGGCTGTAAAGCAGGCCCCTACCCAGGAGCCCAAAGGCTCAGCGGTGAGTGTGTAGAGCACTGCAGGGGGTGGGACTGTTCAAGATTTCACCTTTTACTGGGATTCCTGTGCCAGCCTGTCTGGAGCACAGAGCCCTGGGCAAGCTGTGGTTGCCTGCCTGAAGGGATTGAGACAAGTGGGGCTGGGGTCTTTGGGGACAGGGAAAACACGGATGGGCTGTGCCAATGTGGCCCCCAGCAGTGGTGAGCTGGGGCTGGGTCCTCAGGCCAGGGTGCCCCTTGGGCTTCTCCCAGGGATGCTACCTGATGGGGATCTGGGAGCCCCTTGGTGTGTGTGGTGCACCCATCTCTGCTCCAGTTCTTGGGGATGGGGCTCTTTGGAGGCAACTGCTATTCATTTCTCCTGCAGCAGTTCCCCTGCATGGGTAGAAACATCGATTCCCTGTCCCCCTTCTCATCATGGCTGCTCCTGCTAGCCTTTGAGGGGCCAGGGCTCATTCTGGACTAAAGCTGCTGGGAGCTTTCTGCATGGGGGAGTGATAAACTGGTGGGCAGAGCTGCAAGGAATGAGCAGAAACTGGGGTTTTCAGGGCAGCAGGGATGACGCTGCAGAGACTCTGTGGTGGTAGGAGTTTTCTGCATCCAACCCTGTGGGGTTGCCCTGTGAGGGTGGGAAGAGGAGAAGCAGTGGGTGTACCTGTAGCCAGGTAAGAAGGCGTGGGTTCTCCCATCTGAGTCTGTCCAGCCCTGCTTCTTCCTCTGCCTGCCCCAGGGCTGTAGCAGGAGACTGCCAAGGGCATGTAGCCTTTTGCCACCTTTCAGCACTGTCTGCCTCCTCATCTGGATGTGCTGGCATGCTGCCCCCAAGCCCTGGCTGGGCTGGGACATCCCTGAGCAGCTGAGAGGGCTATTCCTCTCCATCTGGCTGATTTCGATCTGCCCATTTCCACTCTTGGGTTTGGGGCCTGGCTTTTCTGTGCCCCCTCAGGGTACGGGCCCCTCTTCATCTCCCCCTGCCCTAGAGTTATGGTGCTGCTAGAGGCACTGGCACAGCCAGGATTGGCGCCTTGTTCCCTAGCTGACACCAGGACACCCTACCCCTACTCAGACTTATGTCAGAGACAGATCTGTCACCTGTGTGTGGTCCTATGTTCGGAATATTTCATCATTTGCCAAGCAGAGCTGCAGGTGCTATGGACAGGGACAGGGTATTGTAAAACTGGATTTTCCCTGCATCACGGAGCCCTGGTGTGCCTGGGCTGGAGGCATGGGGCAGGTCTGGAGCCCCCTTCCCTAGACAATGTCTCTCTCCCTGCCCCCAGGATGCAGCAGGGTGTGGGGACACTTGTCCCCCTGTGAGCCTCTTGTTGTGACCCCTGGGCAGGGACTGGCTTGACAATTCCCAGCAGCATGCAGGCAGGGACCTGGATAGCATGGGAAGAGTCCACAACCTATGCATCCCTGGCTGGAATGGGCCATAGTGGCCCAGTGAGAGACTGGAGCGGGGCTGGTTCTACTCCCCCCAGGCCCACAAGCAAGAGGATGTGGTGGAGCAGGAGCATGTCCCAGCCAGGATGCAGGAGCTGTGCAGCCAGCAAGCGGGAGACCCCCAGAAACCTGGTGCTCAGGGTGAGTCCCCACAAATGTCGGTGGCAAAATCCTGTCTGGCCCCCAGGCACAGCGTGCCTGGGGCCAGAGCTGTGCCTGGCCAGCTGCAGGACGATGGAGAGCATACTATCTCACAATGGTGGGCAGGACAGCCAGGTGCCCAGAGGGGCTGCAAGACGCATCACAGGCAGCTGCAGGCCACCTGAGCAGAGTCTCTTCTCACCCGCAGCTGTGGTTTCAGAGACCCTTGTCCTCCTGGAGCTGCAGCCAGCCCCAGAGCCCAGTCCAGAGCCTGAGGATGGTGGTGAGGACCTGCAGCAGGGTCAGCCCCAGGCAGCCTGGAAGGAAGGGAACCTGGGCAGCCCTGCCAACACCCCAGAGCCCACTGTGGCACAAAGCTCCAGAGGGGAGCAACTCATTCCGGGCCAGCCCAGTGCTGGCAGCCAGGTACAAAACTGGTGGCAGCTGCCGCTGCCCTCCTTGCCCAGGGCTGGCAGTCTGTGGGTGAAGCCAGCTTGATGGGTAGATTGCATGTAACTCCCAGCTGAGTGCTCTCCCCCTCTACTCCCACAGCTTCATGTTGGGGTACACTGCCAGGTGCTGGGGCCAGGTGGGAGACCCGAGAGGCCATCAGTGGGTAAGTGTAGCCTTGAAGGGGGTGACATGAGAGCTGTGGCCCCTGCCAGCTGGGCAGTGCCACCCCAAGGCCCCCCCGCTCCCCTGTTCTGCAGCATGTACATCCCAGGCAGCCCTGGGGACATGACTCCAGCCCATGTGTGCTGGGCCAGGAATGTGAGTGCAGGACACAGCCAGGCGAAAGGCCACCCCTAGCTGGGGGCCGATTGCTGCCTAGCCAAGTGGTGGCAATGCCCACCCCAGCCAGGGAACTGGGTGCCAGGCAGGCTGTTTACTGGGGCTCCCACTCTGTCCGGGTTACTGCAGAGCCATGAAAGGGAATCGGTGCCAGTAGCAAACCCTGGCCTTTTGCATTCTTTGTCCCAATAAGGCTGGGAGCTGTGCCTGGTTGGCTCTGACCACCCCCACCCTGGGCCCAGCACCCTGCAGGGCCTCCCCACAGCCCTGAGGGATTCCAGTGACCAGCAGTTGCCCTCTTCCTACTGCTGGGAAAACCATCCCCATGGCTGTGCCAAGAGGAAATGGGGAAAAACCAAAAAGCAGCTCTCTGCTTCCAGGGTCAGGGGTGCCGCCCTGACAGTTGGAGGTCGCTGTCCTTCTGAGGAGCCCCTGGAGGCTGCTGGATCCTGGGAAGGAAGAAGCCCTGGGAAGATGCTAGGGGTGATGGGTTGCAGCATGGCACAGCCCTGGGGTAGAGGCAGGTGTGCAGGATCCGACTCCCCCCCCTTGCGTCACAGGGGGCTCAAACCTGGATTCTGAGGAGAACCTGAGCCCCTTCCTTCCATGGGCATCAATGACTCCAGCCGAAGGGCAGGGCTCTGCCTGCACCCTTGAAGGCTGAGCCACCTGGCCCCTTCAACTTCTCTCCAGAGGCGATGGTATGCCAGGGCCTGGTGAGGACAGGGGCGATCCCAGCCTTTCAGCACAGATCCCAGGGACCCCCACTGCACTGCTGGGCGCAGAGCCTACCCTCCTCAGTGTGGTTTTGCATTGCAGGACAGCGCCCATGCCTGGGGTGCAGGGCAGCCCACAAGTGCTGATGGATTTTGGCACTAAGCTCTGGGGAGTGTGGAGTGATGGGGAGGGAGACTGCAGGGTGCTGTGCTGGGGTGGGGGAATGCCAGTAGCACCTGTGCCATGCTCACCCTCTGCCCCTTTTGTGTCATTCTTTCCCTGGCCTGTCTCTTTCCAAGCATCAGTGCCCACCCAGGAGGTCATGGGGACCCCGGCTCGCCTGAATACTCACCGGTGGGAGCTGGTGCCCTCCTCCCTTTCCCTGGCTGGCCCCACGGGTAAGGTCCTAGTGGTGGCTGCCTCCATTCTCTGCTTCTCGGTGGCGGGATGTCCCTGGTGGAGCCTGGGCAGGTGTGGAGCTTCGCAGTGCCAGGATGCCGCAGGATGCTGCTGGCTCCCCACCTGCCCCTTTTGCTTCCTGCCCAGAATCCCTCCCTCCCTCCCTCCCTCGTATCCATGTGCAGCGGGGGGAGGGAGCAGAGGCTTTGAGGGGCTGCAGCCACCCTGGGAAATGCTGGCTGTATGATGGGATTTCTGGGGGACAGCAGTACCTCCCGTGAGCACGTGAGGGATTGCATGCACGGTCAGGCACTCCGGGGGCATTGTGCGTCGTGTGGGCAACCAAGGGGGGGCTGCATGCGCAGTGTGGCATCCCGGGGCGGGGCCAGCATGCATCGCAGGGGGCACCGCAGGATGCGGGGCAGCGTGTATCGCAGGGGACACCGCGGGGCGCTGCATGCACGGTGCGGGGCCAGGCCGGCGGGGACACGCGCGGGCAGCGGCAGTCCGGTGACCCCGCGCCCATCCCCGCAGCGCCGCGCCCCGTGGGACCCCTGCCTTCCCCCGCCGCCGGCTCGGTGCGGGAGCGCGCGCAGCGGTTCGGGCCGGCGGGGGCGGGCGGCGCGGGGGGGCGGGCCGGGGCCGGGGCCGGGGCCGGGGCCGCCCAATGGCAGCGGGGGCCCCGCACGGCCCCGCCGGCGCCCGCTCAAAACGCGCGGGGCAGCGGCGGCGCAGAGCAGCGCCCGGCCCCGCGCCCCGCCGGCTCCCGCCTCGACGCCATGAAGACCTTCTTCACCATCGAGATCAAGGATGGGCGCGTCCAGCCCCTGGCGCCCCGCATCACGGCCGCCCCCGGCAGCCAGCGGGCAGGTGGGCACTGATGGGGTACGGGGTGGGCAGGACGGTGGGCAGATGGCATCTGTCATAAGGCTTGACACTATAGGGGTGGTGGGCGTGGGTGTCATGCAGGGAGGTGGGACTGGAAAAGGTGCGGATCTCTCAGGAAGGTGGGCACCGCAGGGGAAGGGACGGCCACCTGGCTGTAAGCACTACGGACTGGGCTCCTAGTACGACAGTCTGCACAGCTGGGCAGTGGAGCAAGTGGGTGCCGGTGGGCCGTCGGGCACTGACATTTGGTGGGCACAAATGGGCAGGTGGAGGTGGGCAGGCTGGGCCAGGCCGGGTGGGTGCTGATCAGCAGCAGGGTGGCAGCAGGGGTATTTGAGTGCTGCCAGAAGAACAAAGCATGCCTGGTAGCCCTCATCCTTTGACATGTACTCTCATTGTGCTTGGAGCATCTCAGTTTGGGGAGACCATCTGACCCTCCAGCCTGTCCCCAGCCCCACCATCTTACCATGTTTATGTTTGGGGTCATTCCCCAATCCCTGCCCTTCCCCTGCAGCCCTGCCCTGTCTTCTCCCCACTGACCTGCTGGTTCAGGGGAGCCCACACGATCTTGCTCTGTCCCATCCCACGGCTGCACCATGTCTGTTCCAGCCCTGCCCCATCCCTGCTTGCCTGCAGATGTGGCTGGCTCGGGATGCTCCTGTGGCCATCCCTCTCACTGGGGGATCTTGGCTTCAGCTGAAACACTGCAGAAAGTGCCCTTCCTTGGGGAGGATGATAAGCCAAGGCAGTGAGGGGTCTCAAATGCCCCATCTCTTGCTTGCCCCCAAAACCCTTGTGCCAGAGCTCAGTGCTCACTGCTAGGGCAGGATGTGTGGGGCAGGCAGACAGCCCAGCCAGAGCCACTCCCCAGCTGTGGGGCTGAGCCCGTGGGCTGGGTCAGACCCCACATGCCTCTTGCTCCCCTTGCAGAGGTGACTCTGGATCTGCGGGGCGCCCCCATCCGTATCACCACCATCCCCAGCAGCGTCTGCAACATCAGCAGTGTCAGCAGCAATGTCACCAAGGTGAGTGCCCGGGGGTCTGTGGGGCTGTGTCCCACCTGGCCATTGCCTGGCAGCTCCAGGCCTTGGGATGGGGACTGGGGACCAAGAAGTTAGTGTAGGCAGCATGCCCCAGAGGCTGTCTGGTTTTGGTTGGTGCTTTTGTTTTGATAGGGTTTTTTTCATCAAGACACCCTGGACTTTGTGTGTGGTTGCACAGCCCTAAATGAGCCCCCTGCACTCTGGACTGTGCCATCATGTACTCAGACACTTGGGGAGGTGGGCAGAGGGGAACAAGGAATCTTTTGTGGGTCTTGCTTTGTTTTAAACACCTTTAAGGGTGGCAGCAGCACAGGGAAAAACCCATTTCCAACCACCCCTCTGTTTTTCCTTGTGGAGATGCACCTTGGCCATGTGTCTGGGGAGCCTGCCTTGGAGGGGGGCTACTCCTCAAAGGTCTCTAAAGCACCCTGGAGCTGTGGGTTGGATCTTTCATGTTTCTATGCCATCCTGAGTGGAGAGTGCCCAAAGTCCCAGCCTGCTGAGGAGGGATTCTTGGGTGCAACTGGAGGGAAAAAACCTGAAAAAACAACCCCTCTGCAGTGTCTTTACAGGGAGAGCAGGCTGTGGCCATCCTGGGGCTGGGTGCACACAGGAGACAGCCCTTCAAGTGCTTTAATCTGCTCCTGCCCATCTAGGGTAATGCAAGGCGTCCGTGTGCCGCCTTGGCAGGAGCCAGGATGTCAAACGTGGCTCTGTTTCACTCATGGCCCTGCGTACGCCTGGCTGCCTCTGCAGGAACAGCACTGTGGGTGGCCTCTGTCACTGCCAGTGGCTGTGGTACCACCCGTGACCTGGTTCATACTGGTGGCTGTGGTACCACTGGCTTCACCCCATCCTCAGCCCAGCCCTTGCCAGCATGAGGCAGGCAGTGCCCACAGGTGCTGCCCACACCTGCCAGCAGGTCCTGCCTGTGGGCAGCTGGCTGCAGTGGGGTGACTTCCCTGTGCTAATGCGCTTGGGCATGCTTAGCCCGAGCACTTGTCAGCTCTCATTAAGGTATTAGTGGGTCTGTCAGGTGAGGTGGGGGTCCTGAGACCCATCGACTGCCTGGCAGGAGATGCAGCCTCCAGGTATGCTCCTGGTGGGCAGTGAGGAGGAGGATGAGGCAGTGGTGCTGGCAGCCCTGCCACATAGGGCTTGGTTGGAGGACCAGCAGGCTGTAGGGACCTGGGGGCAGTAGCCACGGTGGCATGTCTTCTCGTTGGTGGGGTGCTGTCTGTACCTGTGCAGGGACCTGCTCCCCCTGGGGCAGGCATTGGGGAGCACAGGGGTATGAAGACCTAAAATCCATGCTGTGACCAAGGCCCTTGCACCAATGCCAGCCTGGGGCTGGAGATGTTATGCTGTGGTTGATGTTCGCCCAGAGTGGGAAGGCGCTTGGACAGAAGAACACAACAGTGGTTGCTTTTTTCATTCACTCAGCACTGCCGTAGTCAGGGCTGGTCCCCACCAGCCCCTAGGCTGGTATCTGGCCCTGGAAGCCTCCAGGGGCGGGGGGGCCACTTGCAGGGCTCCTCTTGCTGAGCCACCTGGTCCCACAGCTGAATGTGCTGCCAAGTGTGGCGCCTGGCTCAGCACCCCTGCACGGGACCCCCGGCTGCTGGGACTAGAATAGCCCACAGGCAGGGAGCGGGCCAGCCTCCAGCTGGGGGGGGTGCCTGGGCCCCTATAAAGGGCAGCAGGACAGCTGAGCGGGGTTCGCCGCAGCACCTGCACCGCCACCATGCCAGGGCTCAGCTTGGAGGGGCTGGCGCAGGCTGGGGTGGCGGAGCTGGCAGAGCTGCGGCAGGAGCTGGTGGCGTTCCGGGGGGCAGCAGAGGGGCAACTGGAGTGGGCTCTGCAGCAAGTGCAGGAGCTGGCGCAGGCACTGCAGACACTGGAACGGGAGCACCTGGAGTTACGGGCAGAGCTGGGGCGCCTGGGCCGCCGCCTCGATCTGCTGGCACCAGGGTTGCAGGTGCCCCCCGGGGAGGACATCAGCACCCTCTTTCTGGAAGCACAGGACCCTTGCGCTCACTTTGAGGGCACTGAGGAGCCCAGTGGCCCTGTGGCCCATCCACCCACTTTCTCCAGTATGCGCCAGCAATCGACCCTGCATCTCTCCCGAAGCAACAGCAGCGTGAGTGTGGGCAGCCCTGCCCTATGACAGGGGGAAGGGAGGGGGTCACCAGCCCCCAGGGCTCTTGGGGATATCTGTAGTCCTGGCACGAGGCGTGACTGTGGCAGTGGTGCACGGGGACACGGCACCATGGGGATCTGCCACTCCTTGGGCTCACTGTGGTGGGGCTGTGCACCCACATGTTTCGCACTCCTAGTGGGCCAGGTGGAAGGCCCCAGGCAGCAGTCTTGCCTCCACCACAGCACCAGGCACAGGTGGTGGCATGGGTGCATGTGGCCAGTGTTAACTCCAGCTGATGGCTTTGCCACAGATCAGTTTACCAGGTCACAGGATGCAGGATGGGACCAGGTGTGTGCATGGCTGGCCCCACTCTGTCATCTCTGGTGCCCTGTGCCCTATTCCCTATTCTGGGCCTGGCCCACTGCCTGCTATGCATTGCTGGGGGGTTGTGCTGAAAGGGACTTGGCGTCCTGTGCCCGGGCAGGGGCCAAACTGGCCTAGATCCTGGCAGGGATGCAGAGGAAGGCTCTTGACCTGCTGCACAAGCTCTTCTCTACACTAAGTCCCTTAATTCTATGGAAATCCCTGTGCTGCTAATGGTGTACACTGGCCTTGCCAACACCTTGCCCACTGCTGGGTAACAGCCGCTGCCTAGCCCAGAGCCATGGGCAACTCCTGCCTGCTGGGGGACCCAGCCACCTCCTACCAGGGACCAGAGAGGCTTTGGAGATATTTTGGCAGTCAGAGTGTAAGAAAGAGAGGGACTGCTGGGCCTTCCTGGGGCATGGGATGCTGCAGATTGTCATGTTCCCCTGCCTGCCTTGGGCACTGCAGATTCTTGCAGCACCCACCAGCTGAGAGCACTTAGGCCCCATGTGGCACATCCTCTCTGTAGCACTGGGCAGGTGTCAGGGTGATTAGCACCTGGACCCTGAGAAGAGGTGGGGGTGTGACCAAGCTGGCAAGGGGCTCAGCTGCATGGTGATGTTCTTGCAGATGGAGCCAGAGGTGGTGGAGCAGCAGCAGGCACCAAGGCAAGAACCAGAGTTGCCCAACGGCATGGAGAAGGTGCAAGTGAGGGAGGTGGAGAGAAGGAGCAAGCTCAGTGTCGAGGAACTGAGCAAGATTGAGGATGAAGATGTTCTGGATAAGATGGTACTTCTTCCTCTGGTTTGGGCTTCTGCAAGAAGGTAAAGGGACCTCAAGCTGATGGCAGAAGACTAACGATGATTTCCCCCTCCTGCAGTTGGATCGGACAACAGACTTTGAGGAACGACGGCTGATTCGAAATGCCATGCGGGAGCTGCGCCAGCGCAAGCGAGGTACTTGGGGATGGTGATCCCTGCTGGGGTCAGAGTGGTGGTGGTGACAATACAGGCCACTGAAGTGTGGGAAGCAGTAGGAACCAGTGTGTGGTGGTTCCTCTGTTGCCCCCTTGGCTTTGCGATGCCAAGGACATCATCCTTCCCACAAACCAGTTGTGGGCCAGCAGCAGCTGCAGGACTCCTCGTGTGGCAGGAACCCTGCCCACCACCCTACTTCCCTGCTGATGCCATCTTCCACTCGTGTTTGCAGACCAGCGGGAGAAGGAGCGGGACCAGCGGCTGCAGGAGGCTAGGAGCCAATCTGTGACAGGAAGGGCTGGCCATGCCACAGAGACCACCACCACGCAGAGCACTCAGTCAGCCGATGGCTCGGCATGCAGCACCGTCACCAAGACTGAGCGTCTCATCCAGTCTAGTACGGGCTGGGCCAGGAGGGGGTGTGCCAGCCCTTTAAGGGTCCTGCAGAATCCTTCCCAGTGCTCTGCCACCACAGCTCCTTTGCCATTCACTGCCTGTCCTGAGTCCGGCTAGACCGTCCTGGGAGCAGTGTTTCAGAGCTGAGTCTCTGGCTTGCCCAGAGCCTGCCTGGGGATAATTAAGAGTTTTGCTCTGGTGACTTCCCTTTGAATCCCCAACCCTGTCAGGATGGCAGGGCCTCATCTGCACCTTTGGCCTGTGTCTTGTCTCCTATATCCCTGCTGTCCCAGTCCCTGGATGGCTCAAGCTGAGTGGCTGCAGGGGCTGAGGGATGCCCCAGCTCCCTGCTGCTTTGCGCTTGCCTCTGTTCTCTGCCTGGGGGGCACATGCCCTCTGTCCTCCCTCTGCCTGCCATGCCCATGGCTCTACCACCTGGGACTCCTCTCTGTTGCAGTGAGGGGTGTGAATGCTTGGCAGCAGCAGGTGTCTGTGGGTGCTGCTCCTCCCAGCCCAGCAGTTTCCGTTGCTTTGTCCCTGCAGGTGATGGCAGCAAGACCTCCCGTACTACAACCATGGAGTCAAGTTATGTGAAGAGATCAGACAGTAAGAGTTTTTCTTGCCCTTTCCCCATAGCATCCTTAGGCTGTAACCCTGGGGAATCGCTGCTGCTGACCCGCCAGTGCCCTGGTGCAGGCATAGTCCTGCCTTCCTGGCACAGTTGCCCTCAGCTCCTGCCCAGGGCCTCTTTCCTTCCTTTCTCTCTGCAGATGGCAACAGCACTTTCGTTCAAACTAAATCATCCTACAGCTCCTCGTCCAAAAAGACAGGCAGGTGAGTGGAGGCGCCTGTGGGGACAGCTCCACATGGTCCCTGTCACTTACCTGCTTGCACAAGCCCTCTGCCCAGCTTGCAATGTCCCCACGCAAATGTGACTCCAAAGCCTCCTGGTCCTTGAGATACATCCACTGTGTTCAGAGGTTTTCATGGGTCCTTCCTTGGGCACAGAGATAGGTCTGCCAGCTGAGGACCTTAAGCCACATCTTTTCTATCCCAGGGACATGGAGGTCTCCAGAGTTCCAGGGCTGGCCATGGGCTGAGACCACTGCTTGCCCTCCTCTGGGCTGCCCACAGCCCCTTTAGCATTGCCTGTCTCTCTCCCAGCATTTTTGACCGTGAAGATGAGAGTGCTTCTCGGCAGAGCAGCCTGGCCGCGCTGGAGCGGCGTCAGGCAGAGAAGAAGAAGGAACTGATGAAGGTTCAGAGCCTGCCCAAGACATCGGCCTCTCAGGCACGCAAGGCCATGATGGAGAAACTACAGAAGGAGGGTGGGAGGTGAGGCTGGGCCTGGGGCAGGCTGGCCAGGGCAGTAACTGCTGCACAAATAACAACACCCTGCAGCTATGGATAACACCCCATGTCTCCTGCCACAGTTCAAACCCTGCAGCATCACAGACCACCGTGCAGCGCTCCTCCAGCTTTGGTGTGCCTAATGCCAACAGTATCAAGCAGATGTTGCTGGACTGGTGCAGAGCCAAGACCCGGGGCTATGAGGTGGGTGCCACCTCCTCTTCCTGTCCCAAGGCCAGTCACTCTGTCCCTTGGTAACTTTATTGCTCTCTCAGCACGTGGACATCCAGAACTTCTCATCCAGCTGGAGTGATGGCATGGCCTTCTGTGCCTTGGTCCACAATTTCTTTCCTGATGCATTTGACTACAGTAAGCTGACACCCCAGAACCGCCGCCAAAACTTCGAGGTGGCCTTCTCTTCTGCAGAGTACGTACCTCTCTTGCCATCATATGGACTTGGGATGGCTTGGAGCAGCTTGGGGTGGCTCTCCTGCTCGCTGCTGGGGCGAGGGGGGACACATGGAGTTGATGGTGCTGGAGGTGGGTGCCTGTAGGTGTCACTCCCCCCATGCAATGCAACAAGGTTAGGTGCTGTGGGGGCAAACAGCAGCTGGTATGGGCAGAGTCACAGGAGGCCAGTGCAGCCCAATCTGGTGTGGCAAGGGTGGGTATATGGGTCTGGTTTCCTGAATGTGGGGCAGAGCACCCAAAGGCAGTGCAGCAGCCCCATGGGCCCACCTGGCTTCAGGCAGTACTTTCCATCCTGGGGTACCAGGTGTGGGACTGCAGCCTGTGGGGGGGAGCAGGGTTGGCCTGTGCCAGGTTCCTCCTTTCACAGTTATAGGGGCTCAAACACCATTGCACCTTCCCCAGTCTCTTCCTTTCCCCTTTTGCTTCTGGTTTTCTTGGGTGCTGAGAGATGGGAATGCACCTAGCTGGAGGGCTGGCAGCCAGCCCCTCTCTCCTTCCTTCTGTCTTTATCCCACCCACCCACTCTTCTCCGCCAGCACCCTGCCAGGGGGCAGGGCTGGGGGTGGGGGTCCCATCCTGCTGATGTCCAAGGTGGCAGGGTGAGATGGGGATTCCCACAAGCTCCCAGGGTGCTGTGGTGCTGTTTGGTGGAGCGAGAAGAGGGCTGTGGGCCTGGCTCTTGGCGCTCCTGTTAATGGATTTTTTGCCTTAATTGGGAAACTGGTGCGCGGACTTGAGAGAGCCATCGATCTCTCCGGCCTGGAAGCCAGGTGGCCTCTCGTCCTTCCTCCTCCTCCAGCTCTTGTGAGCGTCCTTTCCTGAGCTTCCTGCACCAGGGCTGTGCCGCGTGGTTCCAAGTGGAGCTGGGCAGGAGGGCTGGGCTTGCCCCCCGCCATCCTCCCAGCGGTTCTATATAGGAGCTATATAGAGCGCCGCTCCACTCTGGAACCCGCACCCTGAGCACCTGGCGCGCCAGAACACCTCACTTGTCCTCCTACTCCTCCTCCTCTTCTGTCTGTCTTTCCCTCTGGACTCCACGCCTCTCCACGCCACTCACCTGCCCCTCTCCCCCTTGCTTGTGCCCCCCCCAATATCACTGAATGGCCTTGGCATGGGGTGCCTGGAGCCCTCCTGCCCCTGCATTGTGCATCCCCAGAGCATGCCAGAGCGGAGCAGCTGCCAGTGGGATGGGAACTGCACTGATCTGTGTCTCTTGTTTTCTCTTCCTCCCCTCCCTGACTGGGCTGCGGTCACTGGCTTGCCCCTCTCTCTCCCTGCACCCAGGAAGCACGCGGACTGTCCACAGTTGCTGGACGTGGAGGACATGGTCCGGATGCGCGAGCCAGATTGGAAGTGTGTGTACACATACATTCAGGAATTCTATCGCTGCCTGGTCCAGAAGGGGCTGGTAAAAACCAAAAAGTCGTAGCCCATTGTCAGCCCCCCCAGGACTGATGGTGAGAACCTTCCCCTCCAAGTACCTGCCCATGTGCCCACCACCACCAGGGCTCGGCAGGGAACTGACTGCCTCAGCTGTGGATGAGGCTGGGGGATGCTGATGGGTGAGGGGCAAGTCCTGGCGGTGCCTGACAGGGCCCAGCAGGAGATTGGCAGAAACAGATGGCTGGGCTCCAGCTTTCTGCAATAACACCTGTAGGGGTTTGGGCAGGGGGGATTGTTTCACCCTGGAGTGCTGTTTGCTCTCCAGCTGTGGAGAGGGCGGTAGTTAGAACAGAGCCGTGCCCCCATGGCTGAGCCTGACCCAGGGATCAGCTGCTGGGGATGCCACTCAAGGTGTTCTGAATGGTGCTGTCTGAGTGTGGGTGGCCCCTCAGGATGCTGCAGCATCACTGCTTCCACTTGCTGCCTCATTCCCCTTCCCCAGGGTGCATGCCCAGCTCCAAGAGGCTGCCTGGTCATATATGGGCAGAAGCAGGAGCCTGGAAAGTGTGACTCAAGGCTCAGGTCCTGCAGTGTTTGTGCCTGTCTCAGGGCATCCTGGCTGGTGCTAGAGCTGTGGCTCCCCTGGCTCTGCACAGTGCTGGCACACCAGGGTCCAAACAATGGCTTTATAAGGGCAGAGTCACTCTCTGTGCGCTGCCATTGCTCCACCACTACCCCCCGAGCCAGGCTGGCAGTGGCAAGGGCTTTCCCAAGGCCCCAACCATCATCCCCCCCATCCTCACAGTGGCCAAATCATGAGGTGGGGCTGGTGCCAGCCGGGCTGTGGGCTTGGAGCCCCCTGAGCAGGCAGCAGAGACCTAATGCAATGCCTGCGGCCATGGGACCCAGGGTCCGGGGCTCTCCTGGGCCCTGGTGCTCCCCAGGGGCTGGCACTGGCTGGGGTCACTCCCTGGGGTGGGGCTCTTCTAGGGGGGTAATGTGTGCAGTGGGGCTACTGCAGGAGGGGAGAGGGGAGGTTCAGGGCTTGGGGGTTGAGGGTGTTATAGTGGGTGGCAAGCACAGGGTTCAGACCTTCCTTTTGTACCCTGTCTTTGGGGGCAGAGCCCTGCCTTGGGAGATTCTCCTTGTGCACCCAGAGCCTTGGGGCAGAACCTTGAGCAGCCCAGGCCGAAGCAGCTGAACTGGCCATGGCAGCAGCAGGTGCTGCCAGTTTGTGTCAGCACCGCCCCCAGTGCCAATGCAGCCCTTGCTCCAGTAGCAGCCTGAAGGGGAAACTGCCTGGTAGGGGCGTGGGGCCTGCGCAGGGCCAGGAGGGTTGGTATCAGTGGTGGGATTACTTCTGTGCCCCCCACCCCTTCTCTCCCTGTAGAAAGGAGAGGACAAGAGGTGGCCAGATCCCCTCCAGGCCCTTCCTGGTTGTGATCATGACTCCTAATTGTGTTGTCAGTCCCTTTAAGCTCCCAGGGAGACTTGGGCAGAGACATAGCCCAGGGAACAGGATGGATGGCAAGGCAGAATGGGCCACCCCACCAAAAAGGCAGCAGCAGAGCCCCATGGCTACTATGGGGATGGGGACACAATGACATCTGATCTTCCAGGGCGCCACAAGACTGGTATCTCCTGGAGCCAGGTCCTGCATGGACCCCTGCACTGTGGTGGAGCAGGAAGAGGAGGAGATAGGCCAGGGTGGAGTGAGATAAGGCAGGGCAGTGCCCACTCCACAGTAGGGTGTGATGGGCCTGGTGCAGGTAGCCCCTGGGCTCCAGGGCAAGGGAGGGAGCCAGGTTGGCAGGGCTTAGGGGAAGGCAAAAGAGTAGGGCTGGAGTTGAGGCAGGAGTAAGGGGCAGCACATAAGCAAGACCCACCCCTGCTTTCCCTGAACCACTTGGTAGGGTTTGAGGCAAGGGCACAGCAGACACCTGCAGCAAGGCTGGGCTCCCCCAAGAGGACATCAGCATCAGCTGGAGGAGCAAGAGGAGGAGGGTGGGCATGGCTTTAGCAGGGGATGATTGTCAGCACCAAGAAGTGGGGTGGAAACATCTGGGGAGCCATGGGTGCAATTGGGCAGGCACCTCCCAGGGCAGATAGGACATGATTTTCCCAGTGTCAGGAGCAGGACTGTGGTACCAGGGTGGGGTGGGGGGTGTGTGAAAGGAGCTCAGCAGGTCTGAGGGCAGCAGTGCCCACACCAGCAGGCCCTGGGCAGTGTGGGGGGCCTATCCCAGCCCCCCACATGGGGCAGCCTGCTTGAGGCCATGCTGAAGGCTTCATCTCTGCAGGACGCTGGTGGACTGCGTGCCGCTGGTGGAGGTTGAAGACATGATGATCATGGGGAAGAAGCCTGACGCCAAGTGCGTCTTCACCTACGTGCAGTCCCTCTATAACCACCTGCGTCGCCACGAGCTACGCACGCGGCAGAAAGAGTGCTAGAGCCTGCCCCTTCCACCCCCACTGCTGCCCTCACCCCAGAGCTGCCTGCAGGCAAGGGAGCTGCTTGCCTGGGAGGGTCTGGGGGGCCATGGGTCTGGCACTGGGGACAGGAGAACTCTTCTACCAGGGCATCTCCACACCTCTGCCTTGGCAGAGCTGCTTCTGTCTCGGCCACCTGTGGGCTGACCCTGTGGGCAGAGCCAGGTGGGCACTGCTGAGGCTACTCCCACTTTGGCTTGCTTCCCACCCACCCCACCCCCCCCTCCACTCCACCCCATTCTAGCCTTTTAAGTTATTTGTTCTTCAGGAATTATAGGAATTATTTGCCCTGCAGGTACCATCCCTATGTCCCTGGGGTGGTGCAGGCACAACTGTGCCCCCAGACTCAGGCCACCTAATGGGTCTGTGGCTGAGCAGGGCTGTGCAGTTTAGCCAGGGTCACAGTACAGCCTGCAGGCAGCACCTGTTGGTGGTTCCCTTGGCCCCCTGCAAGGAAGTCTCTCTGCCCACTGCAGGCCCTGTTTGGTGTCACCTCCCTGGGGACAGCTCCACAACCGTGCCAACTCCCTGCTTCCCACCTCCACGTGCACCTGAGGCACTTCCACATTAGGGGCACCTGTGGGCTGGGGTGGGGGTAGCAGCAAGGGGTCCTGGGGGAGTGCAAGGTGAACGGTGCAAGCTGGGACAACTGCCCCCACTCTCCTCTCCAGCTCAGGCCACCCATGTGCTCAGCGCTGCTCGCCCCTCTGTCACATCTCTACACCCGCGCTGACACGTGTACCAACACCAGCCAGATAATAAAGGTTTATCTAGGGCAATGCCTCTGGCTCAGGTCCTTCTGCCAGTGGCATACTGCACACCACAGTGCCTGGGGAATGCTGGCAGTCCAGCTGCTGCAGGCCCCTCTACCTGCAACTCAACTGCTTACCCAGCCCAGAGGGACAATGGGGCATGTACTGCTCCTCACCTCATTGATGATGTCCATAGCTGAGCCACCCTGCCCTCTATTGCCCCAGGCCTGGCACAGGGAAGAACACAGGGCCAGCAAGACCACGGTCAAGTGCAGCTGTGCCCCACTGCCTTCCCTGCCTGAGGGCCAGATGTCCCCACTGGGCCAATGCAGCCACGGGGCTTTGGTTCAACACTGCAGCACTCACTCAGGGGCTCATGCCCATCCCCCTGCACCCTGTGAGAAGAGCTCATCCCATGCCATGGTGCCTACCACCCCTCTATCATGCTGGGGAGGGGTGGCACAGGAACAGCAGAGTTGGTCTGTAGGTTGGTATGCAGCTCACCAGCAGCAACTATGACTGTGCCATCTTCTTCTACCTCTGTGAGAAGCTCTGGGGCACCCAGCTGTCCTTGGAACAGAGCAGTTTGGGATACACATGACCCAGCTCCCTCTGAAAAGAGGACACAGTGCAGATGACTGCAAATAAAAGCTTTACTAGGAGCTGGATATGACATAAACCCTGCGGGGGGGTAAAACCCCCTTCTTGGGACAGCTCTCCCACCTCTGGGACTCAGCACATCTACCCTTAGCACCTGGCGCTTTCTGCTGAGGGTTTCATCCTGTCCCATGCAGGCAGGATACTGCTGCCCAGTGCTGGGAGCAGCTAAACATCTGGGCACAGCAAGAGTGCAAGAAATGCTGCTCCTCCTGACTGGCAAAGGATAATGGGCTCCAAGGACAGGAGGGCATCAACCAGCACACAAGGAGGAGTGGGGGGGAAAAACCTTTGCCACCCTGTGACACCATGTCCAGTTGCCATAATGCCCTCATTCCCTGCACTGGGGACTGGCTGCAGGACCTTGTCCTAAGGCAGGCACTCCTTGCTAGAGGTCTGGGTGTTCTTCCTTGTCATGTTTGGGTGGGGTCTTGCCGTCAGCAGTGCGTGCTTGGTGGGGCAGCAGTACTGGCAGAGACTTGGCAGGGGCAAACTGGAACTCCTCTGGCACAGGGGCATCAGGCGTCTCCTTGCGGTAGAAGCCCAACTCCTGCACCAGCTGGTTGATCTCTTCCCGGGTCATGTCGCTCAAGGGAATTCTCTGCACCCAGACAGGGGCTGAAGCCTAGCACCTGTGGGGCACTGAGCACCCCAGGCCCTGTGGCAGCAGGTGCCGCACTCCCCACTCACCTCTAGCTCCTCATACCGGAGGCTGAGGAGCACAAGCTCAGGGTCAGCACCAGGCAGGTGTTTCATCTCCAGGTTATGGCTGGGCAATGTGTCAAGGAGTGGGCAGCACTAATCAGGCCTATGCAACCCTTATCCCATCCCATCCTTCATCACATCCCCTTCTGTCCTCTGTCACATCCCATTCCTCTCTATCCTGTACCATCCTCCATCCCAACCCATCTTCTCTCATATCCTACTGCCTTCCATCCCATCTGTTCTGTCCGCCATCCCATCCTTCACTGCATACCATCCTATCCTGTTTCCCATGTAATAGCATCGTAATTCCCCAATTACCCATTCTCCACTCCTCACCAAACCCTGTCCTTCATTCCTCACAAAACCCCATCCTGTCCCCCAGCCCATCCCCCCTCCCATACTTCATTCCCTCGCATCCTGTTCCTCACCCATCCCATCCCCCACCCATCCCGTCCCGTCCCACCCCATCCCATCGCGACCCCAGCGCTGCAGCCGCTGCCGGCAGGTACTAGAACGGGATGTCCTGGGTGACGAACGCCTTCACCTGCGGAGAGTAGCCAGTCGGGCCCGGCTCAGCGGCCGCAAGCCCTGACTCCCCGTCCCGGCCCCAGTACGTACCTCCCTGAGGCGGTTCAGCCGTCACCCGCCGCAGGTCTGCGGGAGAGGACACCCGGTCAGGCACCCGGCGGGCATCGGTTCGCCCCCGGCGCGTCGCGCGGTCCCCACCCGCACTCACCTCCACCTTGCCGCGGGCCAGGTCCCGCAAAACGGTCTCGCGAAGCCGGGGGTGGTTCGAGCCGCTGGCCGCCGCCAGCGCCGCCGCCAGCAGCCACAGCCCCAGCCCGAGCCCCGGCCCCGGCCCCGACAGCCGAGCCCGCATCGCTCCCGCCGCTGCCACGTCCGGAGCAGCACGGGCACGCGCACAGCACTGCGCATGCGCGGCGGCTCGCGCGCAAAACGCGTGCGCGCCGTGTCAATGGCCCGTAAGATGCGACCGATCAACGGGCACAGACGGAGAGTGACACACAGCAACACACACAGCGACACACACAGCAACACACAGCGACACACAGCGACACACACAACGACACACACAGCGACACACAGCGACACACAGCGACACACACAACGACACACACAGCGACACACACAGCGACAGACACAGCGACACACAGCAACACACACAGCGACACACACAGCAACACACAGCGACACACAGCGACACACAGCGACACACAGCGACACACAGCGACACACACAGCGACACACACAGCGACACACAGCGACACACACAGCGACACACACAGCGACACACACAGCGACACACACAGCGACACACAGCGACAAACACAGCGACACACACAGCGACACACAGCAACACACACAGCGACACACACAGCGACACACACAGCAAGACACACACAGCGACACACAGCGACACACACAGCGACACACACAGCGACAGACACAACGACACACACAGCGACACACAGCAACACACACAGCAACACACACAGCGACACACACAGCAATACACACAGCAATACACACAGCGACACACACAGCGACACACAGCGACACACAGCGACACACACAGCGACACACACAGCGACACACAGTGACACACAGCGACACACAGCGACACACACAGCGACACACACAGCGACACACAGCGACACACACAGCGACACACAGCGACACACACAGCGACACACACAGCAACACACACAGCAATACACACAGCGACACACACAGCGACACACAGCGACACACAGCGACACACACAGCGACACACACAGCGACACACACAGCAATACACACAGCAATACACACAGCGACACACACAGCGACACACAGCGACACACAGCGACACACACAGCGACACACACAGCGACACACACAGCAATACACACAGCAATACACACAGCGACACACACAGCAATACACACAGCGACACACACAGCGACACACACAGCAATACGCACAGCAATACACACAGCGACACACACAGCGACACACACAGCGACACACACAGTGACACACAGCGACACACAGCGACACACACAGCGACACACAGAGCGACACACAGCGACACACACAGCGACACACACAGCGACACACACAGTGATACACACAGTGACACACAGCGACACACAGCGACACACACAGCGACACACACAGCGACACACACAGCGACACACAGCGACACACAGCGACACACACAGCGACACACAGCAACACACACAGCGACACACACAGCGACACACACAGCAAGACACACACAGCGACACACAGCGACACACACAGCGACACACACAGCGACAGACACAACGACACACACAGCGACACACAGCAACACACACAGCAACACACACAGCGACACACAGCGACAGACAGCGACACACACAGTGACACACACAGCGACACACACAGCGACACACACAGCGACACACAGCAACACACAGCGACACACACAGCGACACACAGCAACAAACACAGCGACACACACAGCGACACACACACAGCGACACACAGACAGCGACACACAGCGACACACACTGCGACACACACAGCGACACACAGCGACACACAGCGACACACACTGCGACACACACACAGCAACACACACACAGCGACACACGCACGGTGACACACACAGAGAGACACACATACAGCGACACACACTGTGACACACAGCAACACACACACAGCAACACACACACAGCAACACACACAGCGACACACACACAGCAACACACGCACAGTGACACACGCACGGTGACACACACAGAGAGACACACATACAGCGACACACACTGCAACACACACAGCGACAGACACACAGCGACCGTGCACAGGTCCGCACCACACAGACCGACAGCAGCATCAACAGCACCACACACAGCAACAGGCAGACCAACTGTCATGGTTTTATATTGGAGTCAGTCACAGAAGCGACTTTCTAAAAGAGGCTGTTAGCAGGTTCTCCTGTGTCTGACAAAAAGATCAATTAGTAATTAGTTTTGAGAATTGACAATTTGTTAAACTACTAAGGAAACTGGACACGCCTCTGTGAAGATGCCTGTTAAAGACAAAAAATCCCGGGAGTTCTCTGTTTCTCTTGTGGCTGGCAAAGAGGTACCGAGGCCGGCCCCGCGCCAGGCAGGCCAGGCCGGGCAGCCCCTGCCGCGGGGCCGGGCCCCTTCCCAGGGCGCCCACCGGGCCCCATCGGCTGCGGGGCAGGGACGGGGAGGCCGCGGGGCTGCGCCTGCTGACATCTTGCTGCTGCTGAGCCCTGCCACTGTTCTGAACAAGTTCACAGGCCAATACTACTGGAGTTGTTAAGGTCAGTTTGAAACTGTAACAAGTTGTGTTATTCAAATTGTTGTTAAACCTTTAAGTTACCCCTTTCTGTCTTACCCTGTGTTTGTATCCTTCTTCCGTCATACTCTGTATTTGTACCCCTTTCCGTCTCACCCCGGAGTTGTTTCCCTTTCCCTCGGGAACCACTTCCCCTGCTCCTAGAAGGACTTGCACCCAGGCTGAATTTAATGAGAGGCTGACGGAACTATATGAACACTCTGAAAAGCTATGAGCCAACATTCTCTTCCTAAAGACTCCCGTGAGGACAGAAGCCCCAGCTCTGCCGAGAGAGACAAAGGTGCACTCCTCCTCCTCCTAAAGCTGCACTCCTCCTCCTCCTCAGCTCCTGTGGGAGCACTGGTGGTGTGCACAACTCCTCAGGTTCCCCACCCAGAGCTGTTTTTAATAAAGGCCTTCTTAAAGGAGCTGGCCTCCAGGCCCTGCTTTCTACACCTCCAGGCCAGGCCGAGCTGGGTCCGCTGGGCCCCAGGAGCAGCCGGGTCTGGGCTGGCTCGGCCGAGATTCTGCTGCTCTTGAGGTTCACCTGCACCCACCGGGCAGGGGGAGGAGAAGCCATCAGCCCCCGGTGTGCTGCTGCTGCCTTCTGGCCTGGCTGCCGAGATCCGAACTGCTTTTTGCCGCCCAGCCACAGTTCCGCAGCTCTGGCTGCTGCGAGCTGCACAGCCTGGTCAGGGCCACATAACCATCTGCAGGCCCCAGGTGAGATATTACCTCTTTCAGTGCTTCAATCCTCTCTCGAGTGAGAGAAAAGGACAAAGTGCAAACACATAGCAGAACAGCATGAAGACACTGAGGTCAGTGAAGAAGAAGTCACAGATGGGAGGGATGAAGAGATGCCTTTAGTTTTAGGCTGAAAATACTCCTATAAAGATATGGAGAAGAATGTAATTGATACATCAGGCTCTTTTTCCCTGTAATGGATTGACAGATGTGGGGAAATAAATTGTTCAAATGGTAGATATCTAGCAAAGGCCTCTGTGCTAAAGTAAGCAGATGTTAAAGTAGCTGTGATCCCATAAAAAGTTTATACAGAGAGAGAGAAAAGAGTGATGAAGACCCTGTGGGCCCAGGTAGAGAAGAAGACCTCTATTCCCAGAAATTATGATTTCAAAGATAGATTAAGAGAACATTTGCTCTTACACAGCTCATATTTAAAACAGTACCCCATAAGTTGACATGGCCCATAAACACAGCTGTGGGAAAAGCTATGAAAAATGGGAAGAACTTCACAATGGCAGATTTTCCTGGTGGCTACTATTCACAGAAATTCAAAGCCAGGAGAGAACTGTTTTCTTATAGAGCAGTCTTCATAAATTAAGAGAGACTTCTCTCCCTAAGTAAACTGAAGAAAGACTATTCTAAAAGTAATAAACTGACTGAATTGTTTCTGTACATTTTTAGAGAGAAAAAAAAAAATTAGGGGGGAGAAGTGTTCTAAAAGTTTTTTTATAATTCTTATTTTTCTTTCTTTTAGTTACTATCAATAACTTTTCTTTATACCATTTTTAAGTTTAAGCCTGTTTTGCCTTCCTCCTAATCCTATGTCACAGCAGGAAATAAATCAGTATATTCTAATAAGTGCCCTGGCATTTAGCCAGCACTGAAACCCACTACACCAGCCATGCACAGATGGGTACCACACAGACCAACACCACACACACACACAGCAACACACACCAGCTGTGCACAGACCGACACACAGAGACCAACAGCACCACCAACATCACCACACACACACAGCAACACCAAGTGTGCACAGATTGACACATGGAGACCAACACAACACCAACACACACACATACTCTGCACAGACCAGCACCACACAGACCAACGGCACCACACACACAGAGCAACACACGGAGCAATACTCACCAACAGCACCAACACACAGAGCAACACACACAAACAACAACTACACATACACACAGAACACACCATTGCACTGACTGACACAGAAACAACACACACCAATGACAGCAACACACACCACAGCACCACACACCAACACACACCAACATCACACACCAACACACACACACAACCCTGCACACCCTGACCCTCACTGACCATGAGCTCACCATCTCCTCAGGGCAAAGCAGGTGAGTGACATCCTGAGCTGCATTGGGGGGTGTTGTCAGCAGGCCACAGGAGGTCATGAAGGCTCCTATGAGGCCACCCCTGGAGTGCTGTGTCCAGTGCAGAGCAGTGACATCAACTCTCCTCAGTCCTTTTCCAGTTGCCACCGCTGATCACAAATTATTGCAAGCGTCCCTCCACGATGGCAGGGACTTTCCACAGTTCCTTTGGCTCCTGACTGAATCCCATGGGGATCCTCAGATCTTATACATTCTGACCAGTGTCCTCCTCTGCCTCACTCCAGGGTCTTCCTCCTCCTCAAGCTCCAGCCTTCCCCAGGCACTGTAGCAGGCAAAGGATGATGGACCTGTCGCCCAGACTCCTGTGTACGTGTGCACCCCAAGTGCAGGTTCAGACCTGCCTGTACAAAGTGCTTCACTGGAGCACATGGGCACTGCCACACACAGGTACAGCAACACCTACACACAAAGGCACATACACACAACTGCACACACAGACACACCACCAGCTACACACACAGCTGCACACACAGACCAGTACACACACAGAGATGCACATGCAGCACACACAGCCAGCCACAACCGCACACACACACACACAAAAACACACTCACATGTTCACACACAGCTGCACGAGGGTGGTGAGCTCACCAACAATGCAAACACTCTGCAGCAGACATATCTGGCACAAGCTGACACAACAGCTGCAGTGGTGAACAGTCATATCACAGCAAGGCACCAGAGCAGGCACTCATTTGCAGGGGCAGATGTGCATGAGCAAGGACAGATGTGCACTTGCAAGGACAGGTGTGCAAGGACAGGTGTTCATACACAAGAACAGGTGTGTACATGCAAGGACAGGTGTGAAGGGGCAGGTACACGCCAGGAAAGGCTTTCGGGCGGCGGACGGGGCGAGGCACGGCCCGCCACGTGAGCAGGGCGGGACGGCAGGTGAGCGAGGGGCGGGGCCGCTCCTGCGCCTTTAAGGCGCCGCGCAGGTGGCGGGCGTTGATGTCACTGTGTGGATACGTCACGGGGCGGGGCCGCAAGGTGCGCGGGGCCGCGCCGGGGCCGGGCCGGTCTCCTCCCGCCGATGGACCCGGTCCGGCGCGGCAGCGCCGACCGGGGTTTGTCCTCCGGCGCGGGGTCTCGACCCGGCCCCCCGCGCGGCCCCGGGAGCGCGGCTCGGCTCCCGCCCGACGCTGGGGTTTCGGCGGCGCCTTTCCTCGGCGGGAGCGTCCCGGGCGGCCGTAGGAGCTCCCGACCGGACGGGCACGGCTTCGGGCACGGCTGCCCGCGGCGCGCAGGAACCGAGGAGCGGCCACAGGCCCAGACCCCGTCCGAGGGTCTCCCGCTGCCGGCCTTGCTGTCCCCCGGCCCCGGCGGCCCCCCGTCCCCTGCAGCGCCCGGCCAGGTCACCTTCCCCGCGCCGGCCCCGCCGGAGCGGCGGGAGATGCTGCCCAAAGCGGAGTCCAGCGACCACATCGCGGCCTGGGCGGCCCCCGCCGTGCCTCGTGCCCCCACGTTGCCCAAGGCCGTGTCCAGCGAGTTCCTCGCCGGCGGGTGGGCGGGCCTGACCCCCCGAACGGAGCCGGGCGAGCTGCCCGTCCTCGCCCGGCCCCTCGGTCGTCTCGGCCCCAGCGACGTCTGCGATCTGCTGCCGGACTGCCCGGGACGAGCCCCGGAGGACGGCGCGTTCCGGTGAGTGGGGCCGCGGGGACGGGGCTCGCGGTGCCGTGGGCGCAGTATCCAATGCGCCCCTTCTTCCCGCTGTGGCGGGTTCAGCAGGATTGGGATGCGGGGCTGCAGGCAAGCTCCCGGCGGGAAGGACGTCTGACGCACACTGTTCGTGCGGGATACCGTGATAGGGACACCGACTATGGAGCGAGTGCTACCTGCCCCGGCTGTCGCCGAGCACTGGGGCTAGCGTGGCGCTGCTCTCCTTCCCTATTGAATCGTCTCCCCTGTGACTGAGGCTCCTGTCACTTCCAAAAGAGCCTGCGGGCCCTTTGCTGGTGCCCGTTGCGCAGTGGCATTAATGTGTTGTGACAGATGTGGCTTTGCATTGGTGAAGGACACCGCTGGGGGGTTGCAGCACTGCTGTCACGTGCGCTGCCCTGGCCTTTGTGGCTGGCAGGGGCTGGGAATGGAGATCCGGGTCCTTTTCCCAAGGAGCCTGAGCCTTCCTGGGGAAGGGGGGGAAGCAGTTTTCCAGAGACACCCTGTCTCACAGTCTGCCTGTGTCAGCTGGTGGTGATGAAGTCGAGGGCTCTTTGTGTTGGTTTCTAGAATTTCAGGTGCAGATCCTGGGGGGTCTTGAAGGCAAGGATCTGTCTTTCTCATATAAGAGTTAAGGACTTGGTGTATATGCCATGACTAAGCTTCAGCCTTGGCTACTTCTGTTGCCAGCAAAAAGCTTCCTTGGTGGATCTGGGGGTGAACAGGGTTTCAAGGAACCCCTCCGAGCTTTCATGTTAGCCTGTTCTTCCTTTGTCCTCCCAAGCATCACAGTGGTCACTTGGAACGTAGGTACAGCTATGCCCCCAAATGATGTGACGTCCCTGCTGCACCTCAACACGGGCGAGACAAACGATGTGGACATGATCGCCATTGGGTAAGAAGATGAGGTGCAGCTCCTCTTTTTCCTTCCCCTCCCCCCTCTGACAATTCCCCTTTTCGGGAATCCCCAAAGCCCTGAGGGACAAGGAATGGAAGAGCTGCAGCCCCAGCCTCCCCTGGGGCATGGGGATCAGGGAGGGGTGTGTGTCACAAATGATAGCATGTCAAAAAAGGTGATGGAGAATCAGCTCCTGGTAAAATGGGAGTGCTGAGAGAAACTGAAACCCTTGAGTACTGATTAGACTTGAATACTCATCGAGCCTGAGGTTGGCTATTCTGGACCAAGTTAGCTCTGCTCTTGCTGTGAGCTGTGGCAGTCCTTGGGTCACGTCTGTCAAGGCATTTGACTCACCTGGCCAAGTCCTCTGGGAGCATTTTCCTCCTCTGTGCTTTTGCATGTGGTATGCAGGTGTCAAGGGCATAGATCTCTTGTTCTTCCGAACCTGGATTGGCTCCATGCCCCTGGTACACAGACCTGCTGACAGGGCAGTACCACAGCACTGTGGTGCGGCTGGTGAGGTGAGGGTGGCTGTCCCTTGAGGACTGCAGTGGTGTATGAATTCATGCTAAGGCCAGGGATGTGCTGTCTTTGCACAGGGAGCAGGAAGCAGTCTCTGCCTATAGGTATGAGGTGGAAAAGCTGGATCTGCCTCCAGGACTGCCCCCAAACTCCCAGCTGCAGGGGCATAGTGGTGTCAAGGCTGACACTGCTGGAGCTATGTTGGAGCCACCCCTCAGTCCCCTCAACCTTACAGGCCAGTGGAATGGGTCTGTGTGGGTGGCAGAGGTCAACCTGAGCTGGATGGATGGGGTGAGGGGTGTAGCTGATAGTAAGGGACCTGCTGGGACCATGTTCTGGCCAGGGTGGGGTGTCCTGCTACTGCTCACTTCCTGGCATCTCTGCCTAGCTGTGTCCTTCCTCTGACCTGTGTCTTTGTGCTCTAAGTGCTCGATATTTTTGGACAAGACATTTCCTGATTGTTCTGTTCTCTGCGGACATTTTTCCTTCTCTTCATTAATTGCCAAGCTGGGACTATTAGCTTTCTGGTTGTTGCTGCTCTGAGCTACACAGCTCAAATAAATCCGGACACCTTGTGCTGTTGGGACATGACTTCTCTGTAGAGACTGAAAGGCCCCATAAAGCCCCTCTTGCACACCGAGATGGGCTTTAGGCTTCTGCTCAACCCTGTGCAGCTTAACTGCTTCTGCTTTAGAAAGGGCTAAAGCTTCCTGGATTCAGAGCCACTTGTGCCTCCTGCCACCACATGGTGCAGAATCACTGGAGCAAGGACATGGCTGGTTTGTGCTCCAAAATCAGTGTCTTCCCTTGAACTGTCCTTCCCACCCTGTCCTGCTGCCCAGCATTGTACTTTGACAATGTTCTCCCAAGTTCTCACTAACTGGGATGCAGATGGTTTCTTGGTGTGGCTGAAGGAGCTGTACGTTTCCTCTCAGGCTGCAGGAGGTAAACTCCAAGATAAACAAACGCTTGAAGGATGCCCTCTTCACAGATCAGTGGAGTGAACTCTTCATGGATGTGCTGAGCCCCTTCCACTTCATCCTGGTAAGGAGTCGTGAAGGAGTTGGCTGCTGGTGTTCTCTCTGCCTGCCAGGCAGGTGGGACACAGGAATAGAAAGCTGGGAGGGAGGTGCAGTGGGAGAGCTGGCTGGAGGGACAGCCTGCAGCCCCCCAGGCCGCAGGGACCGCTTCTACATCTCACCCAGCAAGTTGTTTGGCTTGTGCCACCCAGCTGCCTTTCCTGCACTCATGCTTCCCCTCTGGTGCTTTGGGGGGACTTTATGTTGTCCCCTGCATTGAACCAGGGTGAGGACTGGTAAGTGTGGGAACTGGCGAGACTCAGGGCAGGCTCAGCTTCCCCAGACAGGTTCAGCTCCCCCAGGCATTTGCCTCGGAGCATATGTACACCCAGCATCACTGAGGTTCAGGTTTGGCTGTCAGTGCTCAGGAGGGTATGCACAGATCCTTGAACCAAATTGCTGTTAATCACCTGCAGGATGGAGGGGCACACAAAGGGTAAAGGTGATGCCTCATGGCCTGGAGTGGGGGGAGTTGTCCCCTTGTCACCAGGCTCTCTACCATCCTACTCCCAATTCCAGGTCAGCACAGTGCGGATGCAAGGTGTGATCCTGCTGGTGTTTGCCAAGTACTACCACCTACCCTTCCTTCAGGACATCCAGACAGACTGCACCAGGACAGGGCTGGGGGGATACTGGGTGAGTGTGGCCCTGGGGGGAGATTGCAAGGGGCTGGCTTCCCAAGGAGTCATAGGATCCTCTTGGTGCAGGGCAACAAGGGTGGGGTGAGTGTTCGTCTCTCCATCTTCGGCCACATGGTCTGCTTCCTGAACTGCCACCTGCCAGCGCACCTGGAAAAGGCGGAGCAGCGCAAGGAGGACTTTGCCACCATACTGCACATGCAGCAGTTTGAGGGGCCCGTGGCCAACGGCATCCTGGACCATGAGTGCGTACCCCACCACTTTGCTTCCTAGTCTGGGCTCTAGTGCCAGTCCCAGTCCTTGACCACCTCCATGTAGGGTCTGGGGTCTCCCCTGAATCTCAGCACAGCTTGGAGATTAGGTCTTGCCTGCAGAGCTGGCCCAGCATGGACTCAGCATGGTGGGGTAGGTGTTTATAGAGGGATCTTGGTCTCACCACATCCAGGGCTGGTACAATTACTGCTTTACTAGTACTGTTGGGGTTTGGGACCAGTCAGAGGGCCCAGCTCTGTTTCTGTGTCCTGGCTTTGTGATCTGAATTCAATGGGTGTCTCACTGTGGAAATTTCCACCCTTGGTTTCAGCTTGGGGAAGTCTGGCTCATTTGGCTAATGGTGCTTGGTCCTACCTACAGAATCCTGGCAGCTAGCCAGGCTGCTGGCTGAGCAGTGACTTGTGCCAGTGTTCCCAAGAGCACCTGTGCTGTGGGCTAAGGCTACCCCCAGGCTGGGGACATCTTGCCCCTGCTGTCCCTGGCTCTGGTAGCCTCAGCCCTTTCAGCCCGTTGCCCTTGCTACCATCCACAGCCTCGTGTTCTGGTTTGGGGACCTCAATTTCCGCATTGAGAGCCTGGACATCTGTTTTGTGAAGTATGCCATTGACAGCAATGTCCTGAGCCAGCTCTGGGAGAAGGATCAGGTGAGGGATGGGTGTGCTGCCAGCCTACACTGGACCCCTAGCAGTGATCGACTCTCCCCAGAACTGCCCATGCAGCTGTGGGACAGGGATGTCCTCTTGCAACCCGTAGGACACAAAGGGCCCTGGCTCTCATGTCTCTGGGGGAGAAAGGGACAGCAGAATCCCAGGTCAGTCTGGATGGAGCTGGGCGCACTTCCCTCATGAGTGTATGAAGAAGAGCTGAGGCATTTGAGTCTACAGACTAGCTGCTGGCATAGATGGACAAACCCTGAGAGCTGTGGGAGCTGGCAGGAATGGGACTGGGATGTCACTGTGTGAGGGTGGGGAGATTTTGGCAGGATTTGCAGAGGGGTCTGGCTATGGGGGTTGCTGTGCTCCTTGATGCGCTCTCTTCTTCACAGCTGAACATTGCCAAAAGCACGTGGCCTGTTCTCAGAGGCTTCCAGGAGGGACCCCTGAACTTCCCACCCACTTTCAAGTTTGATGTGGGCACCAACAAGTATGACAGCAGGTAGGAGAGCAGAGCTGGGCATGAGGTGGGGCTGAGAGATGCAGGAGCTGTGGGGCTCAGAGCCAGTGTAGGTGCTGGTGTGGATGGGTGGAGAGAGCAGCCATGCTGGTGGGGCAGAGGCTGGACTGTGATGTGATGGCAGTGCTGCTGCCAGCACAGGTCTGTCCCTGCAGCTGTGCTGAGTGACAGGATGAGCTGCATCCTCTGCCCACATGTGCCATAGTGCCGGGGGGAGGCAGTTTGGGTCAGAGCCCACTGTGCCTGCCAGGCAAGAGATGCCCCTCTGTGCCCTGCAGTGCCAAGAAGCGAAAACCTGCCTGGACTGACCGCATCCTGTGGAAGATAAAACCTCCCAGCAAGGGGTTGGGCACAGGTGGGCACCGGCCCAGCCAGGGTGTGCTGTCAGTGAGCCAACTGTGCTACTGCAGTCACATGGAATACACTGTCAGCGACCACAAGCCAGTAGCTGCCATCTTTGCTGTGCAGGTGAGCACTGTCCAGAGCTGCTGGGAACACAGGCAGGAGGTGCAGCAGTGGAATGTCCAGCCTTGTGTGTGGGGAAGTTACTTCGGTTTGGCGAGTTCAGCTGCCTTGCCTCTTACTGGGGGCTGCTGTGGGTATATGCATGGGGTCCCTGGGCAGCAGAGGCAGCTCTTTGCCATGCCCTTTCTCTGGCAGTTTGCTTCCAAGGTGGACAAGCCTCTGGTTGAGATTTATGTGGCTGACGAGTGGAGCAGGCCTGAGCAAGCAGTTGTCAGGTACAAGATGGCTGTTGGCTTCCACCGGAGCTCCTGGGACTGGATAGGACTCTACCGGGTAGGGGCTTGGGGGCTGCTGGGGCTGGAGGGAGTGGGGAGCACTGCACAGCACTGCGGGGTCCCTTCTGAGCTACCCCCCACCAGTGAACATGGTGAGGGCACGGAGCTGTGCCCTCCCTTCCCCTGGCGTCATGATGTGGTCCTGCTTCAGGAGGCTCTGGTCCAGCAGTTCCTCCTTCCCCTGCTCTGTGGGCTCCACAGGGCCCCAGGGCATACCTGCAGGGGGGTGCAAGGCAGCTTTGGGTCACCCTGTGTGAGCAGAGCGGGCTGAGCAACAGGAGACTGAAGAGCGACTGTGTCGAGCGGGGCACACATTGTCCCATTCACTTGTATTGTCCTATGTATTGTGCTCAGGTGGGGTTTCGGCACCCTAAAGACTATGTATCCTATGTCTGGGCCAGGAGTGATGATGGGGAGCGCTGCCTGGAGAAGCAGCTGTGTGCACAGGTGAGCTGGGGTCAGCCCTGCTGTCTTGCTGGCACTTCTGCCCCACAGTGGGGGTAAAATCACCCCTTTGTGCCCCTGGATGGGGGAGGCAGGCACCTCATAATTGCTTTTTGCTGAGTATGGGGCAGGCTCATGGTATTGGCAGCAGAGATTTGTGCTTTTGGCTGGGGTTGGAGGTGGCAGGGGGGACACACCCCTGTGCCAACCCCAGTGCCCATCAGGTGTCTCTGGGCTGCAGGTGATGTTCTCTGAGGAAGCACTGCCCAAGGGGAATGGAGAGTACATCCTTGGATACTACAGCAACACCTCCAGTAGCATTGCTGGTGTGACTGAGCCCTTCCAGGTGAGCACAGCCAAGAGGTGAGGGGGGATGGATATGGGGGGGGTGTCTCTGGGTGGGGGAGGTCAGCTGGTGTGGTACCCAACAGTCCCCTGTGCGGGTCAGCTAGCAGTGCTGATGCAGGGGTGCAGATTTCCCTACCCAGGTCAGAGGAGGGCAGCAGCTCTACAGACAGCTCAGGCAGCAGCTCAGAAGAGGATGACAGTACGCTTGTCCTCCTGGCTCCCAAATCCCGTAGTCCCAGCCCAGGCAAGATGAAACGTCACCGGAGCCGAAGCCCCAGCCTGGCCAAGTTCCAGGGCCTCATCCTGCGGCCATCAAGCCGGGACAGGGGTACAAGCCGCAGTCCCTCACCCCAGAGCCGCTGCAGCCTCCCCAGGAATATCCCCACCATCCACCTGCCCCATGAGGAGTTGGGGCACCATGAAGTCAAAAGCAAGGATCTGGGGCAGGCAGCTGAGAGCCCAGAGAGGAGCTCATTCTACCAGACTCTGCAGGAGCAAAGTGGCCTCCGGCGTGTCTCTGCTGACAGCTCCCTGACCAGGGCTGACCCCCGGAACCTGGGCCTGCTGCCTGCACTGCGCCTGGAGACGATCGACCAGGCCCTGGGCCGGCGGCAGGAGAGCGCAGATCAGGGCTATTATCCCTGCCGGAGAATGAGCCCCACCAGCCCCCCAGGCTGTGGCCCTTCCCCAAAGGAGGGGCACAGCCCCCAGGAACTGGACAGACATAGCTGTGCCATGGGCCGCTGATGCAGTGGCTCCCTTCTTCCTCCCCATAGCGCGTTTGCTGTGTGCTTTCCTCTGCCACTTCCCTGCTGAGACACTCCCTCTCTTATTTATTGCAGTGACTCCTCACCCCTGTTGTGTGCCTGGCAGGTAGAAGCCCCTCCTTGCTGCCCCCAGCCCAAGCTCCTGCCCTGGGCTGTGAGGTGACCACAAAGGGGAGGGTGGGCAAAGTTGGTCTTATGCGGTTTGGGGAACCTCTCATGAACTTCCAAGTGCAGGACTCTTGTCCCATGGGAGGAATGCTGGCCTCACACCTGAGGTGGCACAAAAGGCCAGGGCAGGGCTCTGGCAGGAATGGTGATAGGCACAGAGCAAGGACCACCATAGGGTACCCTGGAAATCGGAGACCAAAGCTTGCTCCTTCCCTGCTCTACTACTGTGCCTCAGCCTGATCATAGTGCAAGTGACAAAATAAATGATCCTGCCCACCCCAGCTGTACTGTGCTCACTGCTGGGGGCAGGATCAGCCCTGGGGTGGGGGCCACAGTGGCAAGAGGGGGCAGCAGGCTCAACTCTTGTACCATACACCATACTCTGACCACCCACCCTTTATTTTTTCTGTTGCATTCAGGTACTGACCTCAACCCTCCTACCCTGCCTGGGCAAGAGGGTTGGGATTACACCTCACTGCTCAGGCCCCCCAGTTGAAGGGTCACCAATCTAGGGGTGGGGTGCCCTGCCATCCCCCCTGCCCCAGAGCACACCAGGGAAGGACAATGAGTTTCCTCTTTCCTGAGCCCTATTTCTTTCCCCTTGCTTTTGATACTCATGGATGGCAGCCACAGCTCCTTGAGAGGCTTCTCAGCCCCTCTGCCTGCTCTGGCTGTGGTCCCCAGCTCTATGCTGTCATGCCAACAGCCATGCTCAGAGCCATCCTTTGACTTGAGGACCTGACCCCAAGCAGATCCCAGCTGCTGCACAGCACATCTTCCTCCCCTTCATCTCCAAGACAGCGCTGCTAGGGTGTTATCAAAGCACTGTGTGGGGCCAAGCTGGTGTCTGCTCTACATCCAGATGCTGGCAGTGCTCACAAAGGGTGCCTCCCTTGGCATGTGTCTTCCAGTGTAGATGCTTGGCCTTGGAGCTCACACGCAGAGGGCCCCAGCGTCTTAGAGTCTTTTTGAGCTGCTGTGCAGGTACAAGCACCGCCCTGGTCACCATGGTGCAGCTGCTGGAAAAGCAAAGCTGTGAGCATCACTGTAACCCTGCAGCACCAACATCCACTGCCCCTACCCTGCAGCCTGGTTGTGGCACAGCAGAACAGGCACCAACGCTTGCACTACTGGTTTCCTGCCACACCCAGCTCCTGGCCTCTTGACTTCCCCACTTACCTGTGTTGTGAACCCCTGCCTGGGCTGCAGGCAGCAGGCAGCTCTAGCACAAAGCAGTCCATGGTGAGGCGGTCAGCCAGGATAGCCACGTCCATGTCACTGCAGTCCCTTGCCCTGTGGAGGCACCGTGCCAGCCTGGAGGCACAGGAGAGCACATATCAGGTGCTAGCAAGGGCAAGCATCCCACCTCCTCTGATCCCCAACTCTATGGGCACAGTGGCCTTTTCCTCCTGGACTCACACCTGCGCATGCAGTTGCAGTGGAAGAGTGTCTGGCTGTCCACGTTGTGCAGCTGGTACCTCACCTCATGGGGTGCAATCTGGTGCTCACACTTCTTACCCAGGTGCTTGTTGCACCTGCACCCCCTGCCTGGGCCTGAGGAGAGTGGGGAGGTAATGGGCACCCCCCAGCACATGACCCCACTAGCCTGAGGCCTCGGGCCATCCCAGCTGCAGCGTGCACATGCTGCCCACAGTATCAGCTCACCCTGCTGCCAGCGCCCCTTCACAGCTGGTACGGGGGTAGCTCCACACTGTGCTGTGGCTGGGCTGGGTCCAAGGCTGCCATATCGAGGACGTGCTGAGATTCCAGCTCCTTGTTCTGCTCCAACCAAATCCTGTCCTGACACTGTCGATGCTGTTGCACGGCCAGGCTCTAGCCCCCACTGCACTACTGGCTGCCTGGTTGTGAGTTCAGCCTTGTCTCTGGCCAGTGCAGGGGTACCTGGGCCCTGTGGCTGCTGGGCTGTCTTAGGTCTCCGTGCCTGGTGGCGCCCAGATTTTGCCCTCGGTTCCTGTCGAAACCGCTTACGCCCTGTTCTAGAGAAATTCCTTCCCTTGCCCGAGGGCTGCACAGTGGGGCTGCCCCTCTCATCTGCTGGTAGGCTGGGGTGGTACTGATTCTGCTGCACCATCCTGGCCAGAGGCACTACTCCGTAACGCTCACACCTGGGGACACCACGTGCTGTGAGGTCCTGCACATCAACCAAAGCAGTGGCCGAGGAGACAGCTCGGCAGGAAACGCTTCGGGCCGGGGCACCCCCGGGAACTCACCCGCCCCACCAGTGCCACTGGACGCACTCCTCGCTCTCTTCCAGCACAAAGCACGGGACCTCCAACAGGTTGAAGAATGTGACGCCGATAATGTTGGAGACGGTGTCGTTAATGGCGAGCAGGCACCGCCGGAACCTGCGGGCAGGGGACCGGTGAGAAGGGCGGGCTCCCCAAGCCTCCCGTTTCCTCACGCCCCGGGCTCACCTGGCGTCGCAATCACAGTGGGACACGGTGTGCAGGCGATAGTTGCGGATGCCGTAATTGAACTGCAGCGCCGTGATCTGCGCCCAGCACTGGTCATGCTCCCGACAGCACCAGTCGGGGCCGTGGAAGAGCCCTGCGGAGGCGCCGATGAGCGCGGCCCTGCGGAGGGAGACCGGGTGCTCCCACCGCCCCCCGCCGCTCCGTACCCAGCTCGCTCCAGTTCCCCGCCGAGTTCCCCGCGCCGCACCACAGCGTTCCTGGCAGCGTCCAGCCCCGGCGGCGGCGGCGCTGCGGTCCCGGCGGCACGGGGTCGGTGCAGGCGGCACGACGCCGCCACAGCGCCGACAGGGTCCGGCGCAGCGCGGCCCCGGGCGCGGCAGGCGGGCGTTGCGCGCAGGCGGCACGGAAGGCGCGGGCGAGGCGCGGATCGTGGCGGGCCCAGCAGGCGCGAAGGCGGCCGGGGCCAGCCCAGACGCTCTCGACCAGCGCGGGGCCGGTGGCGGTGCCGGCGCTCAGGAACGCCACGTACCGCGCGCCGCCCGCGCCCGCCGCCTCTCGCGCGCACACAGACCCGCCGAGCCAAGCGCGCGCGCATGCGCACAGCCCCACACACGCCAGAACCGCGCGCACCCACATCCCGCGCACGGCCCCGCCCGCACCCGGCTTTAACCCCGCGCCCGACGGCGAGCACAGCGCTGATTGGCCCGCGCCGCGCAGGCCCCGCCCCGCCCCGCCCCGCCCCGGGGTAGAGCGGCGGGATGCAGCCGGGGTTCCCGAGCCTGGCTCCTCATCCCGGCTACCGCCCCCGTCCAGGGCACCCGCCATTTCCGGGCACCCCCTGCTACATGCCCCCCACCGCACCCGCGCTCTCCCTGGGCACTCACGAGTGTGCTGTCACGTGCACGACCCTGGATGCAGGTGTGTGTGTAGGTGTGCACAGGTGCCTGCACACTCATCTTGAGCACACGTGTACACACGTGTGTGAGTGTATGCCCATGTGCCGTGCGTACCCAGCCATGTGTGTGCCCCACACAGGCTGTAGCCATGTCCCTGCTCAGGTGTCAACTGTGTGCAGTCAGGACACAGCACTGTCCTGTCCAGCCCCTGCAGAAGCTGGCCATGGCCCAGGATCACACCTGTTTGAGAGCTGAGGATCCCTGAGTATGGAGCCACCACAGCCCCCCAGGACAACTCCTCCTGTGACCTGTACTGAGGTCTGACTCTCACAGTGCAAAGGTGTTTCTTGATATTCAAAGGAACCTGACATGTCCCAGTTTGTGCTTATTGCATTTTGTTCCAGTACTGGACATCACTGGGAAGAGATGACCTCTCATCTCCTTGCGCCTTCCTTGCCTGTGTATTAGCAGGATCCCTCAAAATTCCTCTGCTCCAGCCTCAGCAGACCTTGCTCCTGCAGCCACTCCACACAGTCAGTACAGGTGCTCCAGTTGCTCCACCACCATCACGGCACTTTGCTGGACTCACCCCAGCATGTCTGAGCCTTGCCCAGGTGATCCCAGCTAGAGCAGCATGGCCTCCCCATTGGTGCTCCCTGCCCAGCTTTGCCTGGTGCCATGAGGACACATCCCTGGCTTCTGCTCAGCCGGTGCCCAGCAGCATCCCAAGGATCCCTGCAGAGCTGCTTTCCAGCTGGTGGCACAACTTATGCTAGTACAATATCCCCCTGGGAATCAGGATCTCTCTACCCTGGAAATACCTTGGGAGGGTAGCTGGGCTGTGGGGCAGAGCTTACCCCTCCATCTATCCCAGAGCCCCAGTGCTCCAGGGAAGTGTTGTTTAGGGTGGCCTGTGTGTCTGGGAATCCTGCTGCATCACTGCTGCATCCCAAAAGGATGCTGGCCTGCTCTGGAGAATTGGCCCACTGAAGTCCAGATGCACCTCTGTGCCAGAAGGGAAGGGAAGGGAAGGGAAGGGAAGGGAAGGGAAGGGAAGGGAAGGGAAGGGAAGGGAAGGGAAGGGAAGGGAAGGGAAGGGAAGGGAAGGGAAGGGAAGGGAAGGGAAGGGAAGGGAAGGGAAGGGAAGGGAAGGGAAGGGAAGGGAAGGGAAGGGAAGGGAAGGGAAGGGAAGGGAAGGGAAGGGAAGGGAAGGGAAGGGAAGGGAAGGGAAGGGAAGGGAAGGGAAGGGAAGGGAAGGGAAGGGAAGGGAAGGGAAGGGAAAGTTCCTCTGGTGTGTTTTTTTCTTCCAGGGCTAATCTGGAGTCATGTCTGTGTCCAGGCTGCTGCTCTGCCCCACTGGGGTTCTGGGGGGGTGGGGCAAGGGAGGTGGTCTGTGGATCCCCATGTGCCCTAACCCTAACCAGGAGACACTGGGGCCTGATGGATGGCGCTTGGCAGTGTAGGCTTAACTCACCTTATCAGGATTTCCCTGACAGCAATGCACTGCAGACAGGGCAGAGTCCACCCTATGGCTATGATAGGGCTGCCATGTGTTACCCGTGACATCACCCCACATGTCACAAAGGTTTCTCCTGTCCTGGGAGCTGTGTTCATGAAGCTGGATGAGGGCTGGCAGGACTGGCATGCCAAGGCTGGGGAAAGGCTCTGCTCGGGGGTGTCCCAGAGAACCAGCTTCCCACCCATAGGGATCCATAGAGCCCTCCTGCCATGGGCTCTGACACACTGTGCTGTGTTCCTGTCCCAGTGACCCTGGGGTTGCCCTGGGCATACTTTGTGCCCCCTCATGCCCAGTACCCTGGGGCTGCCCTGTGCCTGGGCTGTGTTGGCAGCCCTGTGGGGCCCCACAGGGAGGGATTCATGGGGCAGCACAGGACAGCCTTGGCTGACAAGTGAATGACTGTGTGAGAGACAGAAAACCCAGTTTGGGTTTATCTGGAAGATAACAGGGGATAAGGAGGCACGCCTAATGCTCTGGCCTTCACCGCCCAAGCAGCTAGTGGCTTACAGGGCTAGCCCTGCAGCAGATCTTCCCACTGTGTAATCACGCAGCTAACTGCCCTGCTGCCAGCTGCTGGCACAAGGTTGGTGTCTGGCTGGACAGTGGGGGCATGGGGCTGAGCCCTGGGCTACCCAACTCAACAGGCAGCACTGCCAACCCTGCACCCAGCTCCGCTGACGTGGCTCAAGGCTGTAGACAAGGCCAGCGTGCGGCTAAGCTCCCAAGGACTCAGGGCTGAGCCTGCAGTGGGGGAGCACTGATCTCTGGTGAAGATGCCAGCAGTCATGGTCCATGCAGGGAGTGGGTCCCAGCCTGGGTCAGCAAGAGTGCAGAAATGGGCTGGTGAAGCAATTCTTTCCCCCCCTTCTTCTGCGTGCCATGTTCCATTGGGGGCTCCCCAGTACAAGAAAGTCCCATACTGGAGTGAGGTTGGTAAAGGCTGCTGAGCTGGTCAGGACTGGAGCTAGGCTTACTTGGGCTGAAGAAGAGGAGAAATCAGACTTTATCTACCCTGAACTGAGTCATGGCAGGACTAATTTCTTCTCCTTTTGCACTCCCCAGGCCAGCATGGGCATTGGGGTGATGCCTCTTATGGAGACATCCTGCAGGCAGCAGCTGGATGAACAGACTGTGTGAGTGGCTGCCAGACGTGGAGCCTCATCCATGTCTCAGTGCTGACACAGCCCCAGATATCCCCATGTCCAGCCTTGCCCTTCACCGCATCCAGCAGCAGCACTGGCTCCCCATTGTATGTGTATCATGCATGCTGCTGGCCTGCTCATGTCACCTGGGGACAGGCACCCTTGGAGGAGATGCACAGTTCTGCCTTCTGGAAAAGGAATTGCTGCAGCACTGGATACAAGCCTCACTGCTTTTTACTGATCTAAGCTGGAACTTACAGCTTAGTGGAAGGGAGCAGTAGAGCATGCAGGGCATCCATGGCTCTGAACATGAAAGGCAGAACAGGGAAACAACTTCATGAGAGAAAATGTCTTGTGAAGGTGGGAAGACAAAATTCAAGTTGGAATGAGCAAAGGAATGGTGCAGTTATTTCACACCTGAGTTGTGATTATCAGTTCAAGTACTTTGCAGACCCAGAGAGACCTTTGAGGGCTCCTGTGGACTCTGGCATGCATCCACATGTCCCTCTACCCCATACTAGTTGGTGGGCACTCCCCAGACTGGCAGCCAACACAGCCACCACCTGTCTGCCTAGGAGAGCCTGGGTCAAGCTGTGGCCCCATGTGACATCTTTGTCCCATCGGGATCCCATCCTTTGGCACCAAGACTCCACACTAGTGCTACCCTATCACACTTGTGTGACTTGGGACCCTTATCACACAGCAGCCAGAAGTGCCCCAGCCTGCTGCATCAGGCTACTCAGGCTTTCCATCAGCCTGGTGGAGAAGGGAACACTGGGATGTGGAGAGAGTAAGGCTCTTTTGCTGCTTTCATGGCATTTGCCTGCTCCCTGGCTACCCTGTGGGGCCAGCGGCCAGGGTGGTGGGCTAACTCACCTGCACCAAACAGTCCTGGCTCTAGGGAGAGAACTGGTTCAGGTTGGGGTGGCACTGGTGCCCATGGGTGCACAGGCCATCATGGCCTGGTCCCAGGCTCTGGGAAGGCTGTGCTGGTTGTCATCATGTAGCATCTGCCCAGACTTCTTCAAGGAAAGAGTCATCCCTCTAGGATATATTGTCAAATTTTATAAGGGGAAGGGACTACAGGGGCAGACTTTTCTTCTCTCTTGCCAGATTCCCATTGCAGAAGCAGAGCTGGCTCCATTAGCTATTTTCAGTGTGAGGCTGGGCTGTAGGGATGACAAAGGTTGTCAGGCTCTGCACATCTGCAGGTCCTGCAGCTCACAGGAGCCATCTCCTGCTCTGGGTCCTCAGCCACAGCTGCAGCCTCCTCAAGGTCTTTTCCAAGAGTCACAGAGCACTCTGAAGGTCCTGGGCAGCCTTGTCTGGGTGACCCTGCTTGAGCCAGGGACTAGACAACCTCCATGCTCAGCAAGGAGTTGTGCCTTGCTTCTGGCAGTAAATAACCAGCCTTGTCTATAGGAAAATACAGAAAGCCCCAAGACTTAAGGACACAAAAAAAAACCACCCCAAAGGTATCACAAGGCACAGAGGTTCCTTGTAAGAGGGTGGTACTTTCCTCCTACTGATGGTAGGAGGAAATTCCTACCATTTCCTGTTTTCCCTTAGTCCCTAGGCATTTCCCCATGCCCTTGTGATCATTGCACCTGGTTTTACTGCCCTGGTGGTAACATGTCCCTTTAAATTATGGGAAGTACCCAGGAATTACTCTGCAAAGAGTAGTACCTGACTGGTGCCTATCACTGCACTCCAGGTGAAGGTCAGGTAAATGATGAATCAGCAGGAGCTGGGTTTACCAAGAGCAGGAGGAGCAGTACTCAGAGAAGGGACCCCCTTCCCAGCATGCATGGGGGCTTGGCAGGAGCTGTGGGCTGGCACGCTGGGGAGAGGAAAGTTCATGGTGTTGAGGCATTTCTGGAAAAGCCAGTTTCTTTTTTTTCCATATCCAAGGAAAACTGGGGGCTGGTATTATCATCTCTTTGGAAATGAGATGAAGGGACCAAAGCAGCTTGACAAGAGAAAAAATTCCCGCATGCTTCAGATTTCCTTCCCATTGTGTGCAACAGATGTGACTGAACTCTGCCTGTGACAAAGGCTGGGAAGGTTTGGGTGTCTGCAGCAGGAAGTGTGTATGGCACTGGGTGAATCATTTACTGCAAAGTCAGGTGAACAAACCACAGCACGTGTGTGCTTGTTACTCCCAGGTGGCAGAGCAGGGCCCAGCTCCACCCCGAGCACCCCACAGAGACTGGCAGGGCTGCAGCCTGTGCACCCTGGCCTGCAGCCTCCACACCACATCCACATCATTGTATGGCTCAGCAAAGGGAGTGCAGGACCAGCTTAAAAATTTGAGGATTCCTCCTTGAACTCCCCCCATCTCCCAGTAAAGCTAATTTCCCTGGTTTTGGTAAAGGAAGGAGCTAATTTTAGATGGCCTTGGGCCCCAGTGAATTTCTCCTTCCCACTGGAGCTGAGTCTGGTGCAACTGAGTCTGGGCTTCTCCTGGCTCAGTCCAAGGAAATTGCTGTCCTGGCTCTCATTTGTAGTCCAGCCTAGACACAAGGCAGGAATTCCAGCAATTTCTACAGAGGGCAAGCCTCAGGAGCAGTCACACCACAGAGCCTCTGCAGATGTTGGCCAGCAGCAGGATGAGGCCAGCCGTGTCCCAGGCTGTTAAAGGTTGTCAACAGTAACAAAGAAGGGCAGTTACACAGAGCAGCAACTCATGGAGTGAGTCCTGGAGACATGGCATGCTGCTGACACAAGAGATTCTGCAAAGGAAACTGGGATTTGGGAGCTTTCTTGTCCCCTAGCCAAAGATGGTAGCCTGGGCCTGTGCTGCTGTTGTGACCACCCACTGGTCAGGGGAATGATGTTCAGCATAAATTCTCACCAGGCTGAACAAAGCCACTGGACACATGTCAGGAACTCCTATGTTTCATTGTGCAGTCACCGTAACTCTGGGAACCAGCCCACTGCTTAGACTCAAAAGATGTTGGCCAACAAGCCTGTAAATTCATATAACACACTTCCACAGGGTGCTGCCTAACAAGCCACAACACACTTCCATAAACTTCCCACTTGCACAATGAAGTTCAGTACAGAGTATGGGGTGGAAAATGGTAAGTGTGCTTTGCCCAGAAGAGGAATAAACACAGAAGAGGGAGAAAGAGAACAAAGATTATAATCAGTATGTAGATCCCATCTTGATTTTGCTGCATGGGCAGTCCAGAGCTGGGGTTGTGAGACAAAGAAAGTGAAAAAGAAAGGGAGGGAAAAGAGAATGAGTGGGCCCAATCCACTTTATTTTCTAGTTAACCTGGTACAAGCCTTTTTGTAAACTCGACTCTTTGTGCTGTTTTGTTCATGCATGCACAGTCAGCCATGTCAGCCCTCCTGCAGGAAGTGCATTGGAGGAGGGAACTGAGCATGAAACTCAGGGGGGAGCAGCAAATTGGCTAAGAATGCACTGCTCAACCTCCATGGGACCCGCTCCTACAGTCATATCTTTCCTGCTGTAAAGCAGAATGATTGAGACAAAACATGCCTATGCCTGGTCCAGTACAGCCATCAGGAATGGTGACTCTGCAGAAGCACTAAAATTTTGTGAGCAGCAGGAGCCCAGCAAGCAGGCTGAGGAGTGGATCTGGTCTAGAAAACCACCGGGTTAATTGGCAAATCCAGCTGCTCTTCCAGAAATCTGCCCCTGGAACATCCCTGAAGAAAGGGCAGCGCTGCTCAGGAGGCTGCATGCTTTTGTTTTGGATACTCATAGCACCTACAACTTTGCTTTAATTCATCCTTGTGTCCATGTCAGTCATTCTGGAGCACCGGAACAGCCTCACAGGCTCTCAAGCTTCAGGACTGCCTCTACCATGTGGCCACACCACATGCACAGTTACCTCATGACGCATTCTTGAGACTGATAGTCACCCTTCCTGTGCCTTGTGGCCAGATGTTCTCCGGGAAAGGAAAAGGGCAGATTTTCATCAATTTCTTTTGGATTCACATCGTGGTCAAAGCAGAACTGGCCATTTTCCTTGGAAAGCACAAATTAAAACACAGGAGGAACCCCTCAAGCATTGCCATGCACCTCCACCTGCAAAGATGTACTTCAGGGTTATGCAGGGACATGGCCTTCCTGAGCCCAGTTGCAGGAACACTGGAGAAGCTGTGAGCAGATTTGATTCCACTCACATTCCAGTTAGGGATGATGTAACCTATCAGGTCCTCAAGCTGAGGCCCTGAGCTGGTGACTGAGGCACAAACCACAGCTCTGGCAGAGAGCGGTCCGCTTTCATTGCAGGCACGTCCTGGCAGCAAATGGTGACTCCTTCCTGGCAGAGCGTCCCTCCACGAGCCTTACCAAGTTGGCCACATTCTGCACAGGGCAGAAACCCCCCAGGTGACCTCATACATGGAGATTCTCGGAGCTGGAGTTCACTTGCCAACCTGGCACAGGGAGGAGGCAGAGGGCCGGAAGACTCCCGGGCCTGCCACAGCAGGGAATCACCCGCCAGAAGTGGCTCCAAGGCCCGCTGTCGCTGCGGGAAAAGCGAAAAGCCCCGGGCACCTGTGGCAGTCTGTCCAGGGGACAGCACTCCCTCCCCGCCGAGACAAGGCTCCCTCCTGACCACGAAATGGCGATGAGCTACCGCCCGAGCCGGGCCCAGCCGAACGCGGCCCAAGCGCTGGAGCCGCTCGGCGCCGCCGTGCAGCGCCCCCTGCGGGCCGGAAGGCCCCTGCAGCCGCCGGGGCTGCTGAGGCAGCGGGCGGGAAGCGCGGCCCGGAGCAGAGCGGGCTCCGTGTCCCGACAGAGCGGGCTCCGTGTCCCGACAGAGCGGGCTCCGTGTCCCGACAGAGCGGGCTCCGTGTCCCTGCGGGGTACGGGAGCTCTTGGCGGCACGGACTGTTCGCTGGGTTTGGATCGCTGTGGTCGCTGTGTGCGAGCCCAGCACCTCTGCGTTCTGCCAGGGAATGGCACCCAGCCATGCTGTCGTGTCAGAGATGAAGGCCCTGCTTTGAGAAAAGGGGCTTGCCGCTAAGACCTCCAGAGATCCCTTCCAAGCTAATCCACTTACTTTGTGAAGAAGCTGTTTGGAAACACAGACCCTACCTGGTGGATTGTCAGAGTTGCAGAGAGATGAGCAAATCTGTGCCTATGTGCACCCAAAACTCTGCAAGCTGGACAGTTTTTCTTCCCACACGGGTTTCTCGCTGCCACTGCTTTGAACCTTCCAGCAATACACTTCCTGCTTGTCCTTATTTCTCCAACTGCCTCACCAATTGTCCTTGTCCTGCTGCATGTCCTCCACCAGGCCAGCAGTTGGAAAAGCTGGGTGGACTGTGGAAGGAGGCCATGAGGAGACTCCACAGACTGCCCCCAGCAGACTGGGGACAATGGACAGACTGTCTGCCAGAGTTGCTCAGGGTGAGCTGGAGTAAAGACATCTGCTCTGTGCACCTAGTAGACTCCTACAAGGTATCCTCTGAACAGACCTAAACAAAACTCTCCCATACAAAGGTGTGGAGTACAATGAGAAATCTGGAGGGTGGGCTGGGTTTGTCCTCAGTTACCTTCTAGCACACCAACCCTCTGTCCTCCTCTCCCTTTCTTGTGGGGTGCTCCTTTCACCTGGTGTCAGCTGTGGGCAGGGCTGTGGTCACCCACTTGGTTTTATTGAAGTCTATTGCAAGTTTTCTTGCCAAATCTGTGCTATGACTGCTGCTCAGTGTATCACAGAGCAATGTAGGTGGCAAAGGACCTTCAGAGGTCTCCAGAGCAGCCTCCCACTCCAAAGAGATTCCATTAGGAGTGATTGCTCAGGTTCTCCTCTAGTTGAGCTTCTAGTGTCTCCAAGGATGGAGACTCTCTGGGCCCTGTTCCAGCACCTGAGCCATCTCATGGTAGTTTTTTTCTCTTGTGTACCCAGCTGTAATTCCCTATGTTCTACTGTGTGCCCATCAATGCTTGTCCTATCAGCATGCACCTCTAAGGACCCAGGACTGTCTCCTTGGCATCTTCTCATTAAGCGGGTGCTTCTGAAGGCAGCAACTAGGATCCTCAAAGCCTTTGATACTCCAGAATGAACAAACCCAGTTCCTCCTCCCCTCATGCATCCCTTACTTCCAGCCCCAGCAATCCTGGTGGCCTGCACTTGATTTGCTTCTGCATGTCAGTGACATTCTTTACGTGTTTACCTGGAGTGCCAGCCTGGACATGGCACCACAGCAGTTCCATCAGGATGGAGCAGGGTTTATGGGGCTCCACATTCACTTTGCCTCCTGTCTCTGCTTGCACTCTACAGTGGTTCTGGATAATAAAATGCAAGTTGTTGTTCCAGAAGCTTAAGAACCTCCCATTGCCTGTATCCCATTGCCTGTATCTCAACATTTTATTTTTTTTTTCCCCAAAGAGGATGCTATTTGGCATCTATAGATATTTCCTGAGAGGCAAGTGGGGTCCATATGCTTCTTGGGAGCACTGAAGTAGTGCATGCACTCATCTGAGCTGAGCTGTCCAGGCTGAACTGCTGTCAGCCTGGTGAGCACTGACTGCCTTGTGGTGCATTCCAGAGCTCTTCATTTTGGTGAGAAGGATGTCCTTTACAGAGCAGAGGGACATTCTGGCTTCCTGCCCCAAGAAGGCAGAGCGGTGTCTGCTCTCATTGCTGGTTAACATTTTTATTTGGTTAATCAAAACCTTCTTCCTTTGTACCAAAACTTTTGTGTTTGTCACAAGACAACTTATTGGGATGCTATTTTTCCAACAAACATCACTTTAGGCTTCAGTGGGAAAAAGAGTGTTGCTTTTTTTGATCACTGCTCAGCTAGGTTCCTGATCATTGGAGCTTTTCAGTTGTGTCATTTTTAGGAGTAAAACCAGGCTGCAGGAAGGCTCAGAGCAGCTGTCTGAGAGGGTGTTCCCTCTAAAATCCCCAGAGGAGACTACTGCTGCTGCTGTTGCATTTCTGCAGCCCTCCAGGAATTACTGTGCGCATAGTGGATGAATGAAAAAAATTCTCTGGGAATCTTTGAAAGAAGAGTAACTAAACCAAGAACAGGCAAAGCTGACATCATTGCAGTGTGGAAGAGGAAGGGATGAGCTACCAGGGCCACCTTCAAGGGACTGTCATTAGGTACCAAAGTTAGTGTCAACTTGAGACGCTTTGTATGCTGTGGCAAGACTTGTCACAAATTAAAGGCCAGCTTCTCTGAAGCTCTGGGCTCCCACTGGAACCTAGAGTGTTCTAGAACCCAAAAGGGAGCAGCAGCAGCAGCAGCAGCCAGTGCACGTGTCTGTAGGAGCTGGCACAGAGGGAGGCAACCCCAGCTGGCCCAGAGCAGAGGTGGAGCAGGGAGCTGTGTGGGGCAGAAAGGAAAAAGAAGGAGGTGCTGTGGCAGCTGAGGATTGTGCAGAAAAGCCACTCTATGAAAAGCCATGGTCCATAAAGGAAACAGAGGAGTCCTGCAACTTAATTCCAGTAAAGGGAGAGAGTCCACTGGGACATAACCCTGTGCAGTTTCCTGGTTTTGAAGGATGCCGCCTCCTTTTTATCCTAAACTCTTGGCCACATGTTACCCTCTTCCCTTCCCCGTTGGCTGAGGAACTAGGAAGGTACAGCCTTCCTGAGCCACCTACCACATATCCCCCTTTGAATATGTATTGACATTTTCCCCCAAAGTCTGGAAGTTCAAATGTCTGGGTTCTGCAACAGACTTGCAGTTTGATGTAGAGACATTAACACCTATTTCTCCTAAAGACCCTCACCCATCAAGTCTTTTGTAAAGACATTAGTACCCAACTTTCCTGTCAGGATCGAGCCCCAGCCTGTTTGGCAGGTTTGAGGTCTCCTAGAGCCTCCTTCACACCTGTGATGCCATCTCTGCAGCACAATCTAGCGTCCAGCATCCACCAGCAAATGCTGCCCCTCAGGGTAAAAGGACTGCAGACCTGGATCACCCAGGTCACTCTGTGCCATGTCTCATCCCACCCCAACTCATCCCCCTTCCCCACCTGCTGGATCAGTCCCCAGTGCCCCCAGGAGCAGGTCCTGGGTTCAGCAGTGTGAGTACTGTGGCCCTGTGCTGCTGAGCAGGAGCAGAGCTGAGACACGGAGTCTGATTAGGACTCTGACACGGAGTCTCTGATTAGGAAGATGCTGAGACAGTCGCAACCCTGCCTGATGTGGGATCACATCCCCTGCCTGTGGGGACACCAGCACTCTGGCTGGGCATCCCCTCCACTGGCATTGTCCCAGATGCAGCTCTGACTGGGCCAGGAATGCCCTGGTAGCACCACGGGACAGCTCTCCACAGAGACTATTTCCTGACCATGTACCAGGGCACACAGCAGGGACTGGGTCACAGGCTGGCCCTGCTCTTGATCAGCTTGAGGCACAAATACACCTGCCTAGGGGTCACCCTCAGACCAGTGGAAGCCCTCTACCTCCTGGAAGGACATGGATATGCAGGACTGCCACCCCACCCTGGGCACCACTGTCCTGCCCACCAAGCCCTCAGGAGAGCCCAAGCTCGCCTATAGCCACCTCCAGTTCTGTCCCTGCCAAGGAAGTTGTGCCAGAGAACCCATCAGTCCTGGATGTGACTGTTTGCTTGTAAGCCAGAGTGTCCCTTTGCCCCAAATCCACTATACCATGTGCTGAACTGCCTTGGAGATGGGCCACCTGCCCTTTGGTCAGAGAGCTGGTGCCACCTCTTCCATCTTGCTCTTCCGTCTTGCCCTGCCTTTTCGACAAGAGCAGGACTCCAAAGGTGGGTAGTTGGGTACAAAGAACAAGACACATTCAAGAAAGTAATTAGCATTGCTGTCAGAGGTGGAAAATCTGCCTTAAAAACAGCCCCAGCTTCCGATTGTGTCCCAGATGGGTGCTGGGATGGCCAGAGCTGGGGGCTCCTTCTGAACTGCAAGTGGGGGTTTCTCCTCTGCAGATAATGCCCAGAGCCCCAGGGTAAGGATTGGTGGGGACGGAGGCAACATCAGGTGGTCTGTGGACTAATCAAAAGCCCTGTGGTCTGAAAGGGCTTTGGGAGTACAGACAAGTCCAGGATTGAGCAGAACATTCCTTTGCCATCCTGCATCCCAGATACCAGGAGGCCCCTTGTGAGAGACTGAACTGCGAAGGGATGATGACTCAAAACATTATTTGTGGAGATGCTAGGGTGCTTTGTTAAAATGGAGGAGGAGAGCTTTTGGATGTGTAATGGCCAGTCTCTGATCTGAAAAGACCAAGTCTGTCTTGAGGCCTTTGGGTGATGAGATCTTCCTACTCCTGTCAGATTACTGTAGATAACAACAAAAACAACTGCATACCTACTTGCCTGTACTGTGAGAAACAACAGCTCACTTTTTAAAATTTTAAAGATTTGTTAAACCTTAGCAAAAAATACAACAAAAGGACCAAATAAGAAAAAATTACTTGGGGAAAAAAAGCACTGGGAACCCCCCACACCCCAACTACCAGCCATGTGTCACATCTTCAGAATGGATGCTCTGCCTTTTATATCTCCATCCTCTCCTAGAGCCTTGTTAGTTGACTCCTTCCTTGCTATCCAGTGGTGGAGATCACTTTCTTACATTCTGATTGGAGGTCAAGTATTACCATAGTAACAAGCCAACCCTCCCAAATGTCCGGACTACCCAGGTCATTCTATGATAACAATACTGGGGGGAACACATTCTAGTAACATAACTATACATCTATGAAACTTCTCTTAACATACCTATAATGTTCACCCCTTAATTGTGAGAGCCAACTATCTCATTACTCATCCATAACACTGTGCAATCACATTTTTCTACAATAAACCCTAGTTGTGCATATTTATACAAACACCAGTCATTCAGTGTCATTTCACTCTAATCTGCTCCAAAGAATCTAGTAACGAGAACCTGGCTTACCATTGCCTTTGGGGGTAGGTTGTAACAGCCCTGGTCCAAAGACAGCTCTTGCTGAATAAATAAATCTATCATGAAGAAGAGACCTCTCAGTCATTTTTCCTCCCAGCACCTTACTAGTGGGGCCAAGAGGTAAAATTACAAGTCAGCAGGAAATGAAAAGATGGAGAAAAGAAAGAAGAGGGAAATGAGATTAGTGTTTAAAAAATTGGAAACTTCTGGGGGTGAGAATGATCAAAGGACAGACCTTTACAATTGCTACTTTTAATATTATTATTATTATGGTTGTTGTTGTTGTATTTCTCCACTTTTCTTTTTCCTTTCACTAACTACAGTCTGTGCTTTCCAAGAGGAGGACACACAAGACTACGGTGTGGTACCTGCTTCCATCATTTTGGTTCACAGCCTGAAGAGACAATTGTATTTGCAGCCTGAGGCAGAAGCAAAAGAAACAGCACAGTTGGTCCACTTGGAAAGGGAGAAAGAGCTTTCCTGAACTTCCAGTGGTAACAGGGGCTCACAGTGGGAAGAGATGGGATGAAGTTAAGCTGCGGGCTGTGGGAGGTGCCTGCAGAAGCACATGGCAGCACAAAGAAGCACATGGCAGCACAGAGAGGCTTTTCTCTGCCTCACCTTAGGAGGAGGAGGTGCCACATGGCAGAGTCCTGCAGAGAGGAGCCTGCCAGAAGCTGACAGGTGAACAGCACGGGATCACCCCATGGATGGATATTTAGAAAGTGTGTTGCTGACGTGGCAACATGTGACAGGTGACATAGTGAGAATGACCATGGAAGGAAACACTGTGCCTTGAAAAAGTGTATAAAACCAGTTCGTTTCTTTGAACAAACGATTCAGATTCCCTGCCCGTCAGGGTGTGTGTCATGGTCATTACAGCTCACTGCCAACCTGGCAGCACAAATGGCTTCTAGAAAGACAGCTTTGTTTATTTTCAAAGATACCCTTGAGGCTGTGTTTCTGGCACACATTTATTGTGTTCTGGAAGTGTAACAAAGGCATGTCCTGAACACCAGAGTGCTGGACGTGGCCAGTTGCTGTGTTAAGACTGTGGCAGAGGGGGCAGGGGTGGGAACTGCGTAAATTTTCTGCCTCTAGACAGTTGTAGTGGTTATTTTCACTTTCATGTGTGAAATTCTTTTTGTTGATGCAAGTGAAGTTTGTGAAGATTGTGGCATGAATATTTATATTAATGCTAATTACCTTAGCTAAGAGCTGAGAACAGTTCCATCTCTTTCTAACAGAAGTCTGTTTTGGAATCTGAGATATCTCTGAAGCTTTTCTTTTCTGCTAGACTGGGGAAGACAGTCCTGGACAAGATCTTTCGACACAGTTGTTTGTCTACCTGGGTAAAGCTTCAGTCAAGGTGTTCTTCACCTCTGCGTTTCTGAACACGTAGATGAAGGGGTTTAGCAGTGGTGTTAGAGTTGTGTTTAAGATGGTGACTGTTTTGGTCAGTTCCAATAAAGCTTTGATGGATGGCTTGACCTGGAGGAAGATGGTGGAGCAGTACCAAATATTTACTATATGAGATAGGAAGAACAAGTGGAGGAGGATCTTCACTGCCTTGAGCAGATGGGATGATGTACAGTGGAGATGACAGAAATAAAGGAGTTCAGGGTAATGACACGGGAGCCAAAGATGACAATGTCTGAGGTGGGAAATTAAAGATGTGGCCGGGGGTGTGTATTCTACTGCCATCTGTTAGACATGGGGCAGTTATCTTCTGTTAATTGGGCCACCTGTTATAACCAGGTGGGGCCATTTTCTTTATCACTTCAATAACCCAATCCTCCCTCCAGTAGATCTCTGCTGTCCATGGCCAATGAGCATCCCTGCAGGGCTGATCAAATTCCATCATCCCATGGGGAGATGCTGTGCCCAGGGCAGGAGCCAAGCATTCCTACCTGGATACAATCTGCCCTGGAACAGCACAGCAGCCTTTGCCCACTGCATTCCCAGAGGAGCAGCTTTCTCCTGCCCTGCATTCCCAGAGGGAGAGCAGGCCCATCTCCAGCAGCCCTGGAGCTGCAGAGGAAAACTCCCCCCTTGTGCAGGATCCTGCTGCAGCAGAACCACAGCTGGCACTGCAGGAGGGCTGAGCCCCCCTGGGATGGGGCTGTGCCCCCACCCTGACACACAGGGGACAGGGACTGCTCTGACTCTGGCAGTGGGGTTTTTTTGTTGTTTGTACTATTGCATTTGTATTTTTAATTTTCCTAGTAAAGAACTGTAATTCTTATTCCCATATCTTTGCCTGAGAGCCTTTTAATTTTAAAATTATAATAATTCAGGGGGCAGAGGTTTACATTTTCTGTTTCAGGGGAGGCTCCTACTTTCCTTAAGTGGACACCTGTCTTTTCAAACCAAGACAATAGGGTGGTGGAGCTGATGCTATGTACTCATGAGCACAATAATGCAGAGGTTGCCCATAACTCAGGACATACATAGAGAGGAAGAAGACAAACAGGAATATTTGCAGGTGTTTAAAATCAGAGAATCCAGCCAGGATAAACTCCTTCACTTGGGTTGACTTCAGTTGCACATCCATCCTGAAACAGCAAACTCCAGACTGCAAGGGCTAGGCAGGCAGAAAGCAGAGGCAACTGTGGAGAAACCTGACTCACTTTCCCTTGGTCTTGAGGGGAACAGGGCCAGCTTACATTCAGAGAATAAATGTCACAGAGGCTGATACCTGCTCCAGCCCATCATGGCTTTGGCACTTTCATACGAGATGGGACAGTGATGTCTTCTTCATTGGAGCTGGTCATAGTCAAGGGAGAGAAATGGGCACTTCCAGGCTGCAGCTGGTTCCCCAACAAACCCTTTCCTGCTGGTGGCTAATGAATTGTCTCAGCCTGGATCTCTGCTCACCAACTATGAAGAGACATCATGAACTGTCTCAGATGGAGAAACTTGTGATGGAGATAAATCAGCTCCTGATGTCTGTAATGAGCTGGGCAGAACCCGAGCAAGTTCAACATCTGCTCTCTAACATACCAGGGTAAAGAAATTAGGAGAGAAAAAATTCTCTGTATTTAACAATGACTGTTCTCCCCCAGCCTTTCCTTAAGATGGCCTAAAGTTAAAAGGGATTTCATTTAAGGTTTTGAAGATAAGCTCCAAGGGAGAAGACAGGGAAAACCCCCAGAAATCAGAAAAAAAAAAGTAATATATTAGTTCAATTTTCAGTGCAGGTTGTAAAAGCTTTGCCAAAAAAAGACACTTCTTTTCATGGCTGCAAAATTTCTCCTATCATCCACCAGTTTGTATGCCCATTCTTTATGTCTGCACACACCAACCCCTCCATTCCTCTCCTCTCCCTGCTTTTTAAACTGTGTTCTATTGGCCTGTTTTTAATCTATTGACTAGAAGGTCTGGGACTGTGCTGTAAACTTCATCCAGGCCAAGTGCACAAGTTGGTGAGGCAGTGTTATTTAATTTCTTTGCCTGGAGTCACTGTTTGCTGAAAGTAACACTCTTCTACAATTACGGTGTTCTGAAATCAGGGGTTTGTGCTGCTCGTGGGGATCAAGAAATTTTCCACCTCACTTCCTCAGTGCTTTTTTTTTTGTCTGAATAACATCTGTGTTTGTCCAAGGGGTCTCCAGAATGGTTAAAAGGGTTGTGTTCACTTTCAGGAGCTCCTATTTCTGCCAGGGACTTGAAACAGAAATCATTACAAATCTCTTAGATTTGATGAAGTTGTAGAGAATAAGGGTGCAAAATTGCAACAAGATTACAGAATTTAATAGAAGGCCTTTTAGAAGAGAAGGCAGCTTTGCTCTAAAACTGAACTGAAGGAGAGTGAGTTTCCCTCATGTACATTCTTTTTATCTTGCTCCCTAGTCCCAGGGAAGGCGTCTCCAAGGAAATTGTCCAACAGCCAGACCCCATGATGCCAGCATTTGCCTCGTCTGTGAGGCTTCCAGATCTCCTGTGATGACACTGAAGGTGAGGAATGCCAGGCTTTCCACCACTCCCATCCTTCCTGGGCTCTTCCTAGGCTGGCAGTCTTGTTCAGGTTTTGAGTCTCCTTTCTGTCACCTCTCAGGTAGAGGCACCTCTCTCAGAGGTTCTTGCCTCCCATCTCTGAGACACACTGGCTTTGCTGTTCTTTGCCTTCTTGTCTGGGTGTGTTACAACTCCTGCCCAATTCTGTACCTTCCCAACCTCAACACTTAATGGCTTGAGGATTTCTTCCAGTCTGAGACCAGACTGTTTATTCCCCACCCCCATCCTTCCCTGTTCTGTTATCTGGGTATACTGGGAAGCTGCACTTGACATGCAGGGAACTTCTGCTGGACTGCTAATCTGGCTACCATCAGCATGTGCTGTGTGGCATTGTGTGTTTTAAAAATGTTTATATGAGTTGGTTATTCCCTTTATAAGTTAAAAATATGGTTTGGTCCTCCGTTCCCCCCCATTGTATGATTTGCCTCCAGAGTCTCTTCCCTGCCCTATGGGATCCTCATTGGTCCTGCTGTGTCCCACGCTCCTCCCCTGATCTTCGTTACTGGTCACCTTGTGTCTTCTCCTGTCACGCCCGCTCCCTTTATCAGTGCCTCCCCAAGCCCTCCTCCTTTGACGCTTGTCCCCGGACCCGTCTGGGGATAAAGTTTCCTTGACGCCCAAACAAGTGTCCACTCCCTCCTTCCTTCCTCTCTGGACTTCATAGCCACTCTCTCGCCTGCGCCACCTGTGCCGCAGACGGCGCCACTACCCAGGGGTTCCCGAGGAGAACCTGGGAGCGGCAGATCTTGTGGCCACCTCCAGCCACACTCCGGGAGCGACTAGCCGGCAATCGTCCAGCTCCCGTGGCTGCAGAGCAGGCTACAATGCTGCTTTTGGAAGTATTCTGCATTTTGTTTCTCCTGACCTTTCCACAGCTGTACATGATGATTCCTTCAACCCTATGAGAAGCAAGCAATGCAAATAAAGAAGCACCATGCTGGTGATCAAGAAAAGAGATTTTGGCTCACTTGTTCAACTGTTTGTTTCTAGGCAGTCACTGAAGCTTGAAACGATTAGTTTTCAGGGTTGATTTTCAGTGGTGATTTTGTCATGATTTTGGGTAGATGTCACTGTGGAAACAGCTTGATGAAAGGTTGTTACACAGATCTCAGGCATGAGACAGGCTGAAGATTTAGCAATCAAAACCTGATGCTGACTGATCTTACAGCAACGTGGTGGTTTCCATGGCTTGAAAACACTGTTCCATTTCTGGAAAATTTATAGGGGAGACAGAAGCTGGAGAAAAGGTGTTTGCTACCCAGGAAAGCCTCTGGTGAGGAAAGGTTCAGGGATCAAAGGGTCCAGTGTCAGGGATTTTCAGCACCACTCCAGTTGCGGGGTCTGGTGAGTGGGGAATTGCTCTGGGTATGGATAAGCTTTCACACAAAGTAGGTGGGAGCCTTCTCTTTGGGCCCGACTTCTGGTGACCTGCAGGGTGATACCCTCAGGACTGAGAGATACTGTTTTATCCTGTGAGTCGTGTGAAGGGACCCTCTGAGGGTTGTCATGGTCTCTAGGTTCTACTGTATCCCTAAAACTCTGCATGTAGCACAGGTAGAGCAGCAGTTTCTGGGAGTGCTGTCCTAAGAGAGGAGGCTGTTGGCGTGCAACCCATAAGGAGGCGTGACCTGTTCGCAGCCCCAAGAGCTTCTGCTGCTGGCACCTCCAGATGGAGGGCTGCCTCCATGTCACAGCCTTATGACTGCTCTCCTTCGGTGCTGGGTCACTGCCCTCCGTGTGCCCACCACATTTTGCTAACCAGAGGGACCCTCCAGCTGAGGGGTGGCAGAAAGAGTCACCCTTTGGGGTGGGACTGGCACCTGTCCCTGGCCTGTCCCTGTCTGCATCCATTCTATCATCCAGAAGTTTGTGCCTATGATTTTCTATTCTAACCTGCCTGCAGAGACACCTTGGTATCCTGGAACAGCTTTACCACCATCAGCTCTCCACAGACTTTGTTAAAACATTCTTACACCACCTCATCCTCTACCTGGTATGTGATTTACCCCCAAGAGTTCCAGAAACTGTGGTGAGCTCGTTCTTGCCTGAAATTCTCCACAGAGCCAGAGCCTCGATGGTAGGAAAGGCTGTCCTCTGGAAAGGGCTCCAGGAATCATGGCTTTAATGAGCACAAGAGGAAACTGTTTAATTTCTTTGTCAGTTTAGGCCTGAGAAGTTAAATTGTTCTGCATCAAATGAGTGTGATCCATCTCTCCCTCCGCTGGGGAATCCAACACTGTCCCACATGGGGTAGCACAACAGTCCCTGAGGCAAAGTAGTTTCTGGGCAGCCTGGAGCCAGTTGTTTTCCTGCTCAGGCAACAAGGACTAAGCTGTATCTGGTGAGATCTCCTCTGTCACCGACCCCTACCAGAGCACAAGAGAATACAGCCTGGGAAGGTCCTGTGAGGGCTTTAGGTCTGTCCAGTGCCTTTCCTGTAAGCTCACCTGGGCTCTCAGGAGACTAAAGCAGCTGTGTAAAGCCTTCAGGAGATGCCTGGGAGGAGTCTGGAGTGGGTCCTTGAGGCTGTAGGTCCCATGAACAGAAAAAAATCATCTTGGATCCCTTCCCTGGAGAAATCTGGGGCTGCTATTTGGGATTGTGAAAAATACCTATTATGTGATTGGCTTTTCGCAAATATTAAAATGAATATTATATGTGTTATGTTAGAAAGAGATGCTGTATTAATTCTCTTAAGTATTGTGTTAATAGTTTTAGGTTGTAGCATAATGTTAAAACAGAAACTATGCTATGTAAGATACTCTTTAACTAGCTCAAGAAAGAGATGAGATAATCAGGACATTCTTTGCACAGAGATAACAGCAACAAGCTCCCAGAAAAGAAATATTGCCTCATTATTGGAAAAGACAAACTTTCTTCCACCTCCTTTTCGTCTTTGAGGTGCCCAACACGATTTAAGAGATGTTGATGATAACCAGAGAACACCCTTTGTTTGAAAAGAATTTATGCATCATGTATGAGATATATGAATACGCAACAGGCTATTGCTTTTAAGAGTTAATCCTTTGTTAGCGAGCCACGCTTTTTTTAAGGAAACCATCTGAACATTCATATTCTTTGCTTTTATTGTCCTTTATTGTCCTAACTCTGATTCAAATTCTTATTGGTCTAATTTTTAGTACTATTTTTATAACCATTTTGTTACTATTAAAATGTTAAGAGTTTTTAACAAGTGATTGGCGTTTTCCACAGGATTTCGGGTGCTGAAATAAGACAGAAAGACTCCAGAAAATGCATAGCAGGTGCCTAATGTGGAACCTAGAAGATGCAATTTCCACAGAGAGAAAAATCATCTTGGGCAGCTTCCATGGAGGAGTCTGGGGCTGCTGCCTGGGATATCAAATGCCTGTAGTAGATATTAAAAGACTGGGAGAAGCTGCAGGGAGATTCCAGCAGACACACTTTTGTTCAAAAAGAGAAAAATCATCTCAGGTAGCTTACTTGTGGGAGTCTTGGACTACTACTCAGGATGTCAGGATTTATTGGTATTAGTGAAAAGACTCTATGAGATGCTTGGGAGGAGTCTCAGCTGGATCCTTGAACAGAGAGCTTCTACCAAAGAGCAAAACATCACAGGCAGCTTCACTGGAGTAGTCTGGGTCTGCTACTCGGGATTTAAGGTCTCAAAATAACAGATTCAAAAGCTCCAGGAGGTCTTGGATATACAGGATAGTTTCCTCCAGAAGAGATAAAACATCTCCAGTTGCTTCCTTGCAGTACCCCAGACATCAGGGCTTTAATGAGTAGAAGCAAAAATTTATTCCAGCCCTGTCCAGCCCAGCCCAGCCGAACGCAGCCGAAATCAGTCCGGCTGAACTGAGCCGAGCTCAGCCAAACCCGGCCGAGCCGCTCGCCTGCGGGCGGGGCGGCTCCTGCAGGCCCCGGCCCGCGCTCACGCCCCTCCCGCCCCCGCCGGGGTGCCCGGGAGCCAGAGAGGAGCGACTCTTGGGGAAGCAGGCATCAGGTGCAGCAGGAGCACGGCGGTGTCACGCTGGGACGGCCTCCAGTGTGAGCCAGAGGACGGGAGGGGACAGAGGAACAAAGCACCCCGCAGAGCATCCCCCTGCCTGCCTCGCATCAGGAGTGAGAGAACCGATCCCAGTACAACCGCAGTGCTGCTCCCTCTCTGCCCAGCCCAGAGCTCTTCCCCTTTTTTGGGATGCTCCAAGGACTCCAGAGCTATTCCTTGGCACCCAGCCACCTGTTTTCATACAATCATGGAATATCCTGAGTTGGAAAGAACTCGCAAGATTCATCAAGTCTTCCTTCTGGCCTTGCTCTGACAGCCCAACAATTCCACCCTGTGCGTGTTTGTTGTCCAAACACTTCTGGAGCTCTATCCCAGCTCACGGAGCAGAGATCGGTGCCTGCCCCTCAAGAGGAGCTTGAGGACCCCTGGTGAGGTCTGAATAAACCAAGTGCCCTCAGGTGCCCCAGGTATGACTTCACATCTAGACCTCCCACCATCCTCACAGCCCTCACTGGATGCTCTCCAAGAGATTTAGATGCCCAAAAGCTCCTGGTGTCATGCCCACAAGGATCCCATGGCTGCAGGTGTCCTGTGCCCATTGAGATGCCATGGCTGTGGTGAGCTCATGCCCTTTGGGAATGCTGTGCCCGTAGCACATGAGGGGTAATGGTCCCTGCTGCTGTGTGGGGTCAGTGTGATCATCAGCCGTAAGTGCAAACTGCACCTGTCTGACCACCCAGTGCAGCCCATGCTCTTCCTCTCACTGTCTCCACCCTGAAAGGACTCTGGCTTCCCTGATTACAACTACAGGTGATGGCCCTGTCCCACCATCACAATGCCCCTTGGTCTCCTCCTTAGATGGTTCCTCAGTGGGGGGACATGACTCTGGGGCGGCTCCAGCCCCACGCCGTGCCATGCCACTGCAGGTATTACCAGAGCAGACAGGTCACGGCAGCAGGGTGGATCATCCATGCTCTGCCTGAAACTATCAGTAGCTCTCAGTTCTGAGGGACCTGCTGCCTCCATGCGGAGCAGCACACATGGAAGAGTGGGACATGTCCTACAGCCCACCTGCCACCATGCCAGCCCCAGGCTTGTTGCCACATTTATTTTCCCAGAGAAAAGCAAGGCACAATGTCCCAAAGATATTTTCTGGGATTCACATTCTCTGAACCTCAGAGAGAGAAAAAACAAATCTCAATTGCTGCACCTCTCATTGTTCACGAGTGGAATGCATTGTGGAAGATTGTTTACTTGAAAGGAATTGGTAAGTGGATTCTGGAGTGAGTGTTTTGATTCATTGACCAATTGAATCCATGTATGTGTCAGGACTGTTGGCTGACAGTCACAAGATTCCAGGCAGTTGAGTGCTTTGTGCAGCTTCAGTTTAGATGTAATGTAATATAGAATAATATAGTATAATAAAGTAATTAATTAGCCTTCTGATATCAATGGAGTCAGATGCATCGCTTCTCCCCATCATTGGGGTTGCCCTGCCTTTACTGTACAGGCTGTCAATAAACCTTGCCTAGGGTGACTCACTGCAGTGACATGGAGGGACATGGGTGTCAGAGCTGGTGGCTGTGTCCCCATCCTCCAGCCCTGCACTGCCATGGTAGGGATGCACAGCCTCCAGCCCTGGGCTGCTGGTCATGCAGGGATGTGTACAGGGTCTCAGGACCCCCACCTCACCTGACAGACCCACTAATACCTTAATGAGAGCTGACAAGTGCTCGGGCTAAGCATGCCCAAGTGCATTAGCACAGGGAAGTCACCCCACTGCAGCCAGCTGCCCACAGGCAGGACCTGCTGGCAGGTGTGGGCAGCACCTGTGGGCACTGCCTGCCTCATGCTGGCAAGGGCTGGGCTGAGGATGGGGTGAAGCCAGTGGTACCACAGCCACCAGTATGAACCAGGCTATGGGTGGTGCCACAGCCACTGGCACCCACAGCCCCTGAATCCTCCCTCCCTAAAAACTACACTTGTCTTCTACCACCCATTTATTTACAGAAACTGAAAATTAAAACTACGCCTGGGGCCAGCACAGACCAGTTCTAGCTACTGGAAACTCCCAAATCCCCCACCAGGCAGCTCCAGACAAACACAACGCTGTGCCAAGCATGGCTCTGCTCCTCTTCCCTCCCTGCAGGAGGGGTGTGCAGTGTCTCTGAGGTCTGGCCCATGGCCACGGGGGTCCAGTACCACTCTCCATGGATGTGAGAGTGTGAAGTAGGCAGGAAGAGCAGCCCAGCCCTCACTGCTGGAGCTGGAGGTTGGTGTGCAGCAGCCACTCAATGGTTTCCAGCAGGTAGGCCATGCCATAGTGGCGGGCAATGTTCTGGAAGACACTGATATGGTCCATGAAGACCTGGGGAGAGAAGAACAGGGAGGGAAGGAGGCTACCCAGCATCCTGGGCAGCCGAGGCCTCTGATGGAGTGGCTGGGCAGGGCTGGCCAGAGAGCAGCTCAGCAGGTGCCAGGGGATGTGCAGTTAGAGCAGAGGCAGAGGAGGCACAGGGCACCTTAGGGCCCCTCACTGAGCTGCTGGACTGGGGCTGGGCTGGGCAGGTGTTGAAGTACCTGGGAGGAGATGGTGAGGGCGAAGTCTCCAGCACAGCTGCAGTACACAGGCATGTGTGTCTCCTTCACACCATGACACTTTCTGCACACCTGGAGGCCAAGGATGTTCAGGTGGGTCAAGAGATGAGGCCAAGCCCCTCTGCCAGTGGCAAAGTGAATGTGTCGAGGCACAGACAACCAGGGAAATGGGCAGAGTGGGGGATCCCTGTGCTTACCAGGTCCTGCAGCACAAAGGCCATCAGCTTCTTCTGCAGGGCTTCCACCAGCGCCATCTCAATGGCATCGGTATCGTACTGCACATGGCAGCTGGGGCAGAGCCAGCCGGGCAGCACCAACCTGTCCTAGGGGCAAAGAGAGGGATGTAAGCACCTCAAGTCCCAGGCACTGGCATGGTGGAACTTGTTTCTGGAGAGGACAGAACATAAGCCAAAGTCCAAGCATGCTCAGATCCATCACATGCAGCTAGAAAAGATGAACGGAAAATTGGCTTTAGGTGAGGACGATGATGGACAGCAGGCAGAGCTGCAAAACAAAGGGGAGATAAAGTGGGCAAGATGATCGGCTGGCCTCCAGCATTGCTGTACTGGGGCCGCTGTTGTCCCTAGGAGAGAGGCTGCACCTGGGAAGGGGCAGGGTCCTTGCAGAGGTCCAAGTCCCTGCAGAAGTTGCAGTTCCTGCAGATGACTTCAGGAAGCACGTAGGAGCGGCAAGGGTCCCGAAACTGGGCTGCTTCTGAGAACTCGCCCACCTCGATGAGGCGCAGCAGGTCTCGGCGTAGTTTGTTCACCTGGTTGGTTATGTTGGCATCCAGGGAGAGGACCTGCAAGGATAAAAGCCAGATGAGCCTAGGAGCAGAAACTGTTCTCAGGACAGCTCAGATCCTTGTGACCCTCATATAGATTCAGGGCCTAGTAAAAAGATCCATCCTGGGAAAAGCTACAGCAATGGACAAGGACCAGAATTTCAGTTCAGACCCCAATCCTTCAGCCAAGGGGCCTGGCCCACCCCTACTGACCTTGCAGACGTATTTGATGAACTCCAGAGCTGGGTTGTTGAGTGGCAGGTAGGAGCCAGGCAGGACTGGGAACATGTCTGAGGGCTCTGTGGCATTCTGGGAACCAGCCATCTTCTTCTGGATCTTCTGGGTGATGGTGAAGAAGCTTTGGGTGAGCTCATTGGCCACGTAATCTTGTGAGAAGGTGATCATGCCTAGAGAGGTAAAGCAGAGAGTATTTGAACCGATTGGTGGCACATAGGGCAAGCAAGGTGGGTGGCTCTCTGCCTGCAGCGGGGCTGCCCTGGGGCTTGGCACTCACCAGGCATGGCCCTCAGCTCCCCCAGAGCCTCCTGGGACACCTGGCTGGTGCTCCTCCTCTTGATGGGGGTGCTCCCAGGGGTGTTACGCTGCAGTTCCTCCTTCATGCTGTGGTACACAGCCACAATGTAGGCTGGGAAGACATAGGCAAGGCTCCAGCTCTTACTCAGAATTGGCACTGGAGGGGCACAGTAATCTCAGCATCTCCCCATACTGCTCACCTGATATGATCATCAAGAAGTAGCTCTGGCAGGAGCCGGCCTGGGGCAGGAACTGCACAATGTTCCAGTTGTTCTCCAGCAGCTCCTCTATATCTGGCTCCCCTTTCTCCTCCTCTTCTTCCCTCGCCACCTCCTCCTCCTCTTCGTCACTCCCCTCCTCCTCCTCCAATGGCTTGCTGGTGTCCTTCTGGGGGTCCCATGCATAGCAGTTCCTCATGCCCAGCCAACACCTCCCTACTCTGCTCCCAAGGGACAGGGTGCTTCTCATCTCTTACCTCCCCATAGTGGATGCGAGAATCCACTTTTCCCTTGATACCTCCATAATTTGCTGGGTCCATCCAGAGCAGGAACTCCCAGCACCGGGAGAACGAGATGGTCAGAGAGTGGAAGATCTCCTTGGAGTGGATGCTGGAAGGAGGAAACTGCAGTCAGTTCCATGGAACACTGTGGGGAGCTGGTGCTGGCCAGGAGAGAGGAGTGTCCCCATTCCCACTGGAGTCCTGTTAGTGGTCCCAGGGGAAGTCATGCCCAAGGACACTTGGCTCTCTATTCTTGTGTCAAGGTGCCTATACCACAGGATGCAGACAGCCAGCCAGGGGACAAGTTGCTGGGCATCTCAGGCTCTCCTGGAAGTCTCTTCAGGATTGAATCCTATGAGTATACTTTGAATACTGCCCATAGAGGGCAGCTAGGGACAGATCACTACTCCAGGCATTACAGCAAGAGAACTGGGAAGCCTTGTCCCTTCAGTAGCTTTGCCAAAAAAGAGTTGGCAGCATTCCACCCTCTATCACAAATCCTATTCTGAACCCTAGTTGCCAACGTTCTCGTTCTAACCTGAGTAGGCAGCCAGCCAGTAGAACACCCATTCATCATCATCATCAACCAACTGGCCTCATTCACTTACTTTACAATCATTCTAGTTTTATTCCCCCTTGCAGCGCCTCTAATGCACCTCTTCATTTTTGAGGCGCATTAGAAGGAAAAAATCAGCATCCTCCTCCCTGGTTTTGAGCCCTGCTCCAGCCCTACCTCCAGGTGCACCTCACCTGTTGATGATGTACTCCATGTAGCTGATGGCATCCTCAATGTGCCGCTTCTTGGTGCACAGGATGATGCGGTTGAAGTTGGCGTAGACCACAGAGGAGCCCAGGCGCTTGAACTCAGCCACCAGCCTGCAGCCGGGCACAGGGCGGGGTCAGTGGGCGGGAAAGCAATGTATGAGGGGCAGATGTGACCCAAAGAGCATGTGTTGATTCCTCAGCCTAGAGTCTACATGTAGCAACACTGGGCAAGGGAAGTCACCCAAAGAGGATGAGAGGTCTCTCCTACTGCCCACCTTTCTGGAAGATCGCTGTGGGTGCCAGCATCCTAGTCACTAACATCACACCTCTCCATTCCCCTCCACCAGACTGGCACACTTAAGATCTCACTTACTGCAGGAAAAGCTTCTTCATCATGTTGTGGAGCGTGCGGTGCAGTGCTGGGTCATAAAGCAGGGAGGAAGGAGAGCGGAGCCAGCGGTAAAAGTGAATGACCTGGTTGTCTGCATAGACATTGTGGTACTGCGTAATCTCCTTCACCCAGCTCACCACCATGCTCTTCAAAATCCTGCCAACGAGCAGAGACTGGCATTACCCCACCAGCGAGCAGCAACACTTCCCCCTTCCTGACAGGGACGTGTTTACAGACACACTTGAGGATTTAGAACAGGAACTCCTTTCTTGAGCCCTCAGCACATAATATGTGCCTCTATAGCCTGGTGGAGCATGAACAAAGGAAAAAGCAACATCCCCATGCATCTGCTAGCTGAGGCACCAGGCAGCTCTGAAGATATTCCAATATGCTGGAGAAGATGCCTGCCATGCACTCAAGGCCTGGATTTATACTTAGACCACCATACAAGCCCTACTGCTGGGGAAAGGCTAAAGCCAGGCAGGAGTGAAGTAGGACCCTGAGGGGACCTCAGGATGGAGACCACCTCTCTACCTCCTTCTGTTTCTCAAGCCACACCTGAAAGTGTTGGAGCAGAGGGCAGTCTCATCATAGCTGGCTGGGATGTTGGCAGCTTGGTTCCCTGTGATCATGTCCTCCAGGGATGCCTGCTGAATCACATCAAAGCTAATGCTCATGCTGGAGCCTCCTTCCATGTCATTCACGTGGTGGGACTGCAACACGGTGTTCACAGCCAGGCTCTGGATGTCCAGCTCCAGACACACTAAGAGCAGACACAACTGTCAGCAGGGAGGCAGGGAAAGGACCAGGACCACCCTCCCTGCTGCTGCCAGAAGTGCTTTTCACAGGTACAGGGTGATCTAGAGGTGCTACTGCACTCACAGGGCAAATACTTTCATAGGCATGATTGGACCTTCTTAAGTGTTGATTGAGCCTTGTCTTTGAACAAGACTTGGACCTACTGACCCTGTGGGAACCAGCAGTTTTCCTGGAGGCTGCAACAGTGGATCTCCGAAGAACTCATTACACTCAAGCTGCCTAAGAGAGGCCTGTTCCAGCATCACCAGTGATGACCAAGTGAGCTGTCCTTGGGCTGACAACATTGCAGGTGGTCTGCCAAGTGCTGCTGTCATTGGTCATTGGTAAAGAATCCCCGTTTTGATGCCTGCACATGCCTCAGGTGAGCCTTCCCTGCTCCAGGACATGCCCCTAGCATCCTCCTTACCCATAGAGATGCTGAAACCCAAAGGCTGCTGGTTACAACTGTCACCATAGAGACTCTTTGGGGACTGCATCCACACCTCTGCAGGACTCACAGAGCAGGATCCAGCTCTGCCCCACTCAGTGCTACCACCTTCCTCCCTCTTCACCTGTGGAGTAGCAGCCAGGATTGTTGATCTCAACTGAGGCTCTCTCATCAAACTCCATGACCAGGCGGTTGTCATCGGCCTCCTTCCCCCCCAGGTCGGGGCGGGCCGTGGGGGACAGCCACAACAGGTGGTTGTGACGACGAAGGTGGCGTGAGAAGAACAGGTCAGAGCCGAAGGTGGAGATGTCATCAGGGAGGTTTCCAATGGGGATGTGGTAGTACCTGAAGGACAGAGACATTAGTAGTCATTGGCATGAGCATGGTTGCAAGGAAAACAGAGACCCTGACCATCCCCCTCAAGGGGTGAGGCAACTCCTGTGGTCCCACTGAGGGCATGGCAGCCTCAGAGGAACATGGCCACCCTGGGTACCTGCTCATCTCAAAAGCCTGGGAAAGGCAGGTGTCCAGGTTGAGGTAGTGGCGAATCATGCGGCGGGCGGCATGGCGCTGCCAGTCCAGGACCGAGTAGCTGATGTCATCTACCAGCCGGATAGGGACCAAGGGGAACTCCTCAAGGATGGGGATCCCACTTGCCAGCTGCTTCAGGTCCCAGTTGGACTGCACAGCCACCAATGTGGGGCCCCGGCGCTCGTCCTACACCAAGAATGAGACACGTCCTGGTGAACCTCTCACCTGCTCAACAGGAAGCTGGTGGTGTCAGGTGCCCATCCCCACAGCAGGTCCCCATGGTCCTGGGACAGCACACCCCAGCATTCCTGAAGCAGGCACCCACCTTCAACAGCACCAGCTCTCCAGCTGAGTGCAGGGAGGAAGCAAGATCCTGAGGTGGCCTTGCTGCTGACACTGCCCCAGAGAAGCCCCCCACAAGTAAAACAAGCACCCACTTCATGACTTTGGGTCCAGCAGTTACATGCAGGTGTTCTTGGAACTGGTGTACCAGCGCCTTCCACAGCATCCTTCCCTTAGTCCAAACAGTCCTACTGAAACCTTCCCTGCACTTTCATCTCACCTTGTAGCCCAAGAGCAGTCGCTGGACACCTCTGTAGATGGCCTTGGGGTCGGTCTCAGCGCGCACTTCGAAGGTGTGTTTGTCTGGGGGCAGCAGCTCCTTGCCCACCTTTTCCAGCAGAGCCGCACGCTCCACTGAGAACAAGGTGGTGAGGTTTGGCATCTGGTTGCTGCGTACCTGGGTGGAAGAGGGACCAGGTCAGAGCAGGGGGAGAGGGACTCTTGGATGTGCAGTGCCAGGGGCCCGGCCAAAACGTGGCAGTGATGCGCAGTGTATGGAGAAACCTCCTGCTGCCTGGCCCTACCAGGTCTAGGGTGGAAGGGACCTTTAAATGTTGTCTAGTCCAACCCCCTGCCACGGACAGTACATCATTTCAGAATTGTTTAGGTTGGAAAATACCTTTATGATCAAATCCAGATGTTCACCCAACGCTGCCAAAGGCCACCACTAAACCATGTCTCCAAGTGCCACATCCTCACATCTTTTAAATCCCTCCAGGGATGGTGACTCCACCACTGTCTTGGGCAGCTGTGCAAGGGCTTGACAATCCTTTTGGTGAAGTTTTTTATAATATTCATCCTAAACCTCCCCTGGTGCAACCTGAGGTCAACTAGACCAGGTTGCTCCAGGCCCCATCCAACCTGGCCTCGAACACTTCTGGGGATAGGGCAGCCACGGCTTTGCTGGCAAATCTGTGCCAAGGCCTCGCCACCCTCACAGGGAACAACTTCCTCCCAATATTCCACCTAATCTTGCTCTCTGGTAGTGAGAAGCCATTCCCCCTTTTTCTGTCACTCCATCCCTTGCTCAAAGTTCCTTTCCAGCTCTCTTTAGGCACTGGAAGGGGCTCTAAGGTCTCCCTGGAGCCTTCTCTTCTCCTCGTTCAACACCTCCAGCTCTCCCAGCCTGTCTACGAAGCAGAAGTGCTCCAGCCTTCATCAGAGCATCTCTGTGGCCTCCTCCAAACTTGCTTCAGCAGCTCCATACCCTTCCTAGTTGCAAACCCCAGGCTGGAGGCAGCTCTGCATGTGGGGTCTCACCTGAGCAAGGCAGAGGGGCAGAATCTCTCCCTTCCCTGCTGTGGGTTGTCAGGGCACATGGCCAGGGCATGTCCAACCATCAGCACCCCCAATTTTCCACTCTCCACAGCCCTCCTTACCTTGTCCAGCACAAAGACAGCAGCCTTGCGCTGGGAGGGGATGAAGAGGCCCAGGACTGCCTTGCTGCCCTGGGAGCTGTGGTACAGGTAGATGTGGCGAATGCTTCCTGGGGACACAAAGCACAGAGCATCAGTGGTTCCCATGGGTGCCAGGTGCCCCAGGAGCCCCTCTCTCAGGATGCCTCACCTGGCTCCAGGTAAGTGAACTGAGCCAGTGAACGCATCTCCAGGTGCTCGATGTTAAAGGTTTCAGCCTCTCGCCCTGCCAGGTGCTGGACGAGCTGCCTGCTGACCATGCACACACAGCCCAAGTGGATCAGGGCACGGAACAGCAGTGGCACCTGGAATGATGGGGAGAGATGTGATGGAGCAACTGCTACTAAGCTCTTCTTGGGGGTTGCAGACCTAGAATTACCCCGATTAAAAGCCACAGGTAGCACATATCTGAGGTGCCTTGGCATCAGTGTGGTATTATCAGCCTTGATAAAGGATAGAACAGGCATCTCAAAATCCACATCTTCCTTTCTACGCCCAGATCCTACCATCAAGGTACTTTGGAGGACGTGTGGAGCAATATTTGGGCAATCTTGCTGCTCTGCAAGTTGCTCTGCAACTTGAACCTCCAGATAATCAGCATGGTGGGAGATTCACCACAGATCCATCCTGTTTTATTAACCCCGTAGCTGTCAAGTCTACTGCTGCAGGAGACTCTTGAACGGCTTGCTGAGGAACCTGGTCCCAAACTAGTGAGTAGCAATAAACATTTGTTGCCTAATTGTCTTCCCTTGTGCTAGTTTTAGTTGTAGAGGCCCCTCACATCTCTTCAGCAAGATGAAGCATTCCCATCTAAGTTCCATCCCTGAGGGCAAACTGTTCCCTCCCTTGCATCCCTCTGTTACTCCTGCTGCATTTTTTGGGATAATGATCAGAACTACATAGCAGATGTTTAAAGATCAAGACAGAGCTTTCCTTGCCCAGGTCAGTGTCCAGCTGGGTTAACTGTCTCTGAGGATGGAAACTCCACAACTCCTTGGGTAACCTGCTCAACGATATTTGCAGAAGTGTTTTCTGACATTTACACTGAATTTACATGTTTTAGGTTGTGTCCACTGTTGCCCATTCTTTCTTTCCTGGGTGCCAGAGCAGAGCCTCTTCTCCACTATTCCCATCAAGCAGCTCCCCTGCGCCTCTTCTGGGCTGCACAGTCCAATTCACTCAACCTGCCCTCAGATGACAGATGCTGCTACCCCATGACTATCTGAATCCCTTCATATCTTTAAAACTTCTCCACGCCCTTTGTTTTATTTCAGCTGCACATTTTAATTTCCTCTAAACTTCTTGGTTTTTCCTCTTCCCACTTATTAAACTCTACTTGAGTGGAGAAGACTCAGGTTTTTCTAGAGGAAGGTCTATAGATATAAAGAATTTGGGTATAAGCCAGTCACTTCAGACAAGTAATCTGAAGTATGTTTTGGGTGCTGCTTACTTGACCTCAGGAGGGTTTGGTGGGGACCATTTTCAATTGATGATGGCATATATGGTTCAACCTTTTACATCACCACAGGATTTCACAGCCTCCACGTAATCATTAAGAGTTGTGCCTTGCCTTGAGAGACCCTTCTTCAAATTTTTCAAAAGTAGAAACTTAGGGTGAATAAAAAAGTTTTCTTTAACTATGTCCCACTGGAATGCTTCATAGGTTATACCAGTAACTTGAGTAGCAAGTCTCCCAACTCTGCAATGATCTTTTTACCCTTGCAGCCTCCTGCACCTCAGAAAGCATTTCATGGCCAGTGGCACCTCTGCTCATAGCAAAGCTTGTCCTACTCAGGACTTTTCATCCACAATAATCCTAGAGTGCATTTCAGTATCAAATTCACCAGCCTTTATGCTTTCTTTAACTCCACTCTTACAATGGTGTGGTCTATTCTGCCACTTCCATACAGGCTTTTCACTACAATATCTTCTTTGTTAAATTCCTGTCACCAGGTTTTGATCTGCTGGACAAACCAGTATCCTCACTGGAAGCAGGCATTCCAGGTTCCCACCTTCATTCTCAGCATTGGCAAATTGAATTTCAGCCTCATTGCTTTCTACAGAATTTCATTTAGGTTGTTCTTGCTCTTCCTGAACTTTCAAGTTATATGCTGTTTTTTTATCAAAAGCTTTACAACCTTGGTTTAGAGGACATGGCACTCAGATCTATGTATCACTCCACATATGTTGGGTTTTTCACCAGCTTTACTCCAGATGTCCCTTCTCTTTCCTGGTTACAATACCAGCAGGTTGGCTCAGGATTAGTTTAGAGGAAGCTCTCAATTTCTTTCCCCAAAGTCCCAGTCTCAACACACTGTAACCCATGTGCTGATAGCCAGCACTTCTGTCCATATGAGCATAATTCCCAGTTTCCTGGACAATGTCCAGGGTCAGGGATTTTTGGTGTCTCACCACTGGAACTCAAACTAACAAGCTACTGCTCAGCAACCCTTAAAGACGAGCACCTGAAAGAGTTACCTGTGTCTCATACACTCCCTCAATGTCTGGAGCAGAGAGGTCTGCATTGATTTCGTTGATGTGCTCTTGGTACATGTCTTCAGGAACAGAGTATTCATACAAGTTGTAAACTAAGTTTGAGCGGGGCAGGATTCTGTTTACCTGCCAAGGTAAGGGACAGGATAATTGGGACACATCCCACCACATGGCACCACTGCCAGGAGCCAGACTCTGAGCCAGGCCAGCTCCTGGTGCCCTCTCCTAAGGAAATCAGTGGCTATGCTCATGCACATTACAAATTCCTTCAACAGAGAACTTCATTTCCAGGCAGGCAGGGATTAGCAGAGGGACTAGGGCCTGGATGAGGGATATCCATGGGGCAGGAGGTGTTGTGTGGCAGATGCTTGTAACTCCTGCTTACAGGGGAGGTGAAGTGCCTTATCTCAGTGCAAGCAGCTGTTTCCCCTTCCAGAAGGGGCAGGTCCTCACCTTCCTGTAGGCTGTTCCCTCCTCAGGCTTTGGGATGCGCTGGTTGACATAGAAGACACGGGGGATGCTCAGCTTGATGCAGTGCAGGTCACTCCCTATCACCGCCCACAGACGGAACAGCCCAGGCTGGCTGGTCTCAGCAATCTGCAGGACATGGGGCATGAGGTCAGTGTTAGCAGGAGATCCAACATGCCATCAGTACTTACATCTACACTGCAGAGCGCTCTGAGAATCTATATGATCAGTTGGTGGCTAAAACCAAAGTGGGGGCTTAGAGAGTCATCACTTTCCCTGTGTCCTGCTACTGTCCCAGGGCACCATGAAGAAAACTGCCTCAGGCTGGCCAACCAGCTCCAGGGTCACTTTGAAGTCCTGGACCTGCAGCTCTGATACATTTCTGGAGGATGAAGTGGGTGACAGGGGCTGAGCTTAGGTGGCCACACATAACAAAGGTTTATAAAAACACCTGGATGACACCACTCCACCTCTTCATTTGTACATTGTCTGCTTCTAGGCACCACTGGAATCCTGTGTCCAATGCTGGCTTCCTTAACACAGGACAGAGACATAAGGAGTAGAGTGAAGGGCCACAAGGAGGAAGAAGGGATTGGAGCATCTTTCATATCAGAGCAGACTGGCAGAACTGGGACTGTCCATCTCAGAGCAGAAAAAGCTCAGAGGGATCTCATCCACATATATATACCCAATGGGAAGTGCAGAGAGGACAGAACCTGACTCTTCCCAGTGGTGCCCAGTGGCAGGACCAGACATCATGGGCACAAAGCAGAATGCAGGAGGGTTCCTCTGCATGTCAGAAACTTCTTCCCTAGAAAGTGAACCTGGTCCAGGTTGCCTATGGATGGAAGTGATGCTCTCCATCCTTGGAGATATCCCAGGATATGCTCCTGGAATCCCAGTTCTGGGGGGACCTGACTGAGGAGGATGTGGGACCAGAGGGACACAAAAGCTGCCCCAGCCTCAGCTGATGTTTTTGCTGTTCTGTGACTGCGCAGTGCTGCCTGTGGGCTGAACTAGAGCTGCCCCACCAGCAGATCTACCCACGCATCTGAGTCACCAAGAATGACTCTGTAGACACCTGTTTCCATCCAGATGTGTGTGAGTCTGAGGCTCTGCAGCCCCTCCTGGGCTCCCCAGGGCTAACACTTACATGGGGTAGGTCAGGGCTCCCGAACTTCACCGTTTGACCACAGAGTGTAAACGTGAGGCTTGTGCCCCAGGCTGCTCTGTGGCAAGTCCCCTCCCAGTACCTGCACGACCTGCCAGGGCAAGTCCAGGATGCTGCGCGCTGTCCGGCGCAGGTAACTGCTCAGCCCTTTGGAGAGGGCATCGCGGACCACTCCTCCACCTGCCACTACCCCACCATCTTCCAGCCGCCGCCTCTTCCTCCGCTCCTGCCGCTGCCGAGCCTGCAGCTCCCACTTCTTCTGGTGGAAGCGCAGCCAGACCAGACGCTCCTCCTGAGTGGGGTGACCATAAGCACGAAATCAGCAAAAGCGTCCCAGCCCCACAACATCACACCATACAGCCTAGCCCTCCATCCCCCAGTCTCACATCATGTTCCTGCCCTAGCTGTGAAGCCACCAGCCGCCCCTTTTCTCTATCAGTGATTGCTTTTCTGTCTCCTGGTTGTATTTCTCCTTGTATCCCAGAACCATGTGTGTGCAGAATGTGGGTTCACAGAGGGCAGCTGTGAAACCCACAGCTTGCTCCTGGAAGCACCTAAGATTGAATGGATGAGTATAGTCCTGGGGCATCCCCTGCACAATCAGCTTCACCTACCTTGGTGGTGCCAAGGGATGGAGGTGGGCCCAGGATCTCCCGCCAGGACTGGGACAGCTCCAGGTCCTGGGACGGCTCTTGGCTTTCCTCTGCTGCAGGGACGCGTTTCCGTTTATTTGCAATGGGAACCAGCGGCAGATGGATCTTGACAGCCCCAAAGTCCTCTATGTCACTGACCTGTGAGCTGGGTGTCCCCTCCACAGGTGGGTTGGCAAGAATCTGAGAGTGCAAGGAGAGCAGGAGGATGTGGGCTGCAAGAGAAAAGCCCCACTGGCACTGCCAGCACCTTTCCCTCCCCCTCTTTACCTGTTTCTTGCCTTTTGAAACAAAAAGCTCACTGATTTTTTTCTGTTTGTACAAATCATTCTTCTCCAGGAGCTTCTTCTGAAGCCAGTCTGGGTGTCGGACCCGTGGCACTGGGTTCTTTACCTGCAGAATAGCTCCAAATCACACCGAGTCCCCTGCAGAAATCCTTCCTCCTGTCCACCCCCCCACTGCCCCGTACCTGCTGCAGGGCTGCAGGAATGGTGATGATTTTTTGGATGGTGCTGCCCAGTCTCTCGATGTAGTAGTCCCAGTCCAGGATCTGGGAAGAGGGCAGAGCTTGGCCAAGCAGAAGGGCCCCCAGACACAAGATCAAACATCCCAGTAGCACCCTCACCCCAGCCCCCTGCTTTGTGAGCACAGGAAGCCACTGCCCAGGTTGTGCCTCCAACAGGACGAGCCCATGTCCCAGATGAGGTGGCACCCGCAGGGCTGCCTCACTCACCGCACGGATGTTGAAGTCCTGCAGCGAGGGGCTCTTCAGCCATTTCCGGAGGTAGTGCTTGCGCACACTGGGCTCGGCTTGGAAGATGGCAAGGGGGATGGCCCTGGGGAAGGCAGGGAATCAATGTCCCAGCACCCCACAGTCTACTCTCCCAGCTTGTGGAGATCCTCCAGGCTTCTCCTAAACTCCTGCGAGGCCACTGGGCTGACCAGTGTTACCCAGGCCCTGCTCATGGCCTAGGCCAGATTCAGGTGATCACCCGGCCATGTGTTCCAGCTCTCTCTCCCTTCTTGCTGCCTGCCCATCCCCTCTTGGTTTCTCCCACACTGCCAGAAGCCCTGGCCCCTCCAGGTGGGGTTACCTCTCGGTGACAGGAGATCCTTCTGGTTTCTTGGAAATGATGAAGCGGCAGCTCAGCCCTGCATCCTTCACCATCTGGTCCCCCAAAAACTCTGCCAGGCGCTTGGCAGTGCTGATGGAGGTGGACTTCTGCTCCCCGTAGTCCTCAAGTTTGCGTGACATGGACCGGTTCTCTGAGATGAGCTCAAACAGTTCTGAATCAGGCATGTTGGCAGCCTGAAGGCCAGGGAAAAGCCCAAAGTTAGCAAGAACTAATGATCAAACTTTGCTGCTGTTAGAAAGAGGGAGCACCACACACAGCTGATGTGTCTCTTTACTGGGAGCCTGGGAATTGCTTCCTGGTGCAGCTGCCAGTGGGATCTATAGAAAAGAGGCGTGTGGGTTTCAGACTGGCATCAGTTCGTGCCACAGACTGGCGAAGCTGTGTCATAGCTGGGCTGTGGCAGTACAGCTTTGTGTTGTGCACACAAAGTTAGGCTCACCAAGAATTTATAGTAAAACAGCATCACAAAACGAAGAACTGTAGAGGATCAGAACTAAACGTGTTTTGCCTCAAACATTCTGAGTATTGCTACAGGAAAGGTGTGATTGGAGAAGAGGGTCTCACGGAGGTGTGGAAGTGCTGTTCTGAGCCAATTCCCTGCTACGCCTTAAGACTCAGGCTTAGTCTCCTCTCCAACACACATCCAGAAGAAGGGCTTGCTGTGCATGAAAGGGAGCAGAGAGGAGAAAAAGAAGAAAGGGGACCTTTCTCTTCTCCTTTGTCTCATTGTTTGCCCCAGCTCTTGACCATCCATATGGCACGACCAAAGCAAGACCAACACAGATCTAAGGACTGGTGATATTGTTTTCTTCCCTTGCTTTGCCTGAACAAAGCAGGGCCATCATATTCTACTTCATACTTAGTATTGAACCCTGTTGTGGGAGTGGGGAGCTTGTGTAAAGGTGTGTTGTGGCTGGTTAGCCAGCACCTTTGTGTGATGGTGCGTTGCAGCTTGTTAGCCAGTACCCTTGAATACTGGTGGTCTATTGTGGCTTGTGAGGAGCTTGTGGTAGGAGTTGAGAGCTTATTGAAGTGTTCCATACAAAATTAAGGACTTGTTTGCTTCCACTCTTGTGGAAATCTATTGTAAGAATTGGCTTGTTGACTTAACACCTTTAGAGTTTATGCAGTGGGCTGGTTGCTGAAGTTACAGTGACTCTACAATAAAACATTAAGAGTTCCTGACACGTGACCAGTGTCTTTGCTCAACCTGATGAGAATTTATGATGAACATCATGCCCCTGGACCAGCAGTTAGACTCTTGCTCCTTCCCACCCCCTTATCTCATAGAATCACAGAATCATTTGGGTTGAAAAGCCCTCTAATATCACCAAGTCAAACCATTCCCCCAGCAGTACCAAAGCCACCACTAACCCATGTATCCAAGTGTCACATCCACACAGCTAATACATGCCTCCAGGGATAGGGATTCCACCACTGCCATGGGCAGCCTGTGCCAGAGCTGGACAATCCTTTTGGAGATGAAATTTTCTCTATTACTCAACCTAAACCTCCCCTGCTGTAATTTGAGGCTGTTTCCTCTAATCCTGTCACTTGTTCCCTGGGAGAAGTGCCCAACTCCCAGGCGGGGAATTGTACATGGATTGTGGAAGTTGTACATCCCACGTGGTTCCGCCCTATTTGTCAGAGAGTTGTAGAGTAAGAATGTCTCCCCTGAATCTCCTCTCCTCCAGGCTGAGCCCCCACAACTGCTCCTCATTAGACTTGCATTCCAGCCACTTCCCCAGCTCTTTTTCCTTCTCTGGACATGATCCAGCCCCTCAATGTCTTTCTTGTCATGAGGGGTTCACAGTGCCTCACCAGTGTCCAGCACAGGGGGTGGTCACTGCCCTGGTCCTGTTTGCCACGCTACGGCTAGTACAGGCCAGGTGCCACTGCCCTTCTTGTCTACCTGGGCATGTGTTTAGTCACTGTTGATCAGTACCCCCAGATCCTTTCCTGTCAGGTGCCTTTCCAGACCCTCTGCCCCCAGCACGGAGCATGCCACAGGGTTGTTGTGACCCCTGTGCAGGACCTGGCACTTGACCTTGTTGAACCTCACACCACTGGGTTTGGCACATGGATCCAGCCTGTCCAGTTCCCTCTGTAGGGCTTCCTGCCTTCCAGTAGATGCACAGTCCTACAGATGACACAGCTCAGTGTCATCTGTGAAGTGACTGAGTGTTAAAGTGGCACAGGAGACTCTGTGCAAGCAAAGTCCACCCTCCCACAGTGCCCGACCAGCTTAGACACTCCTTCCCAGGCTCCACCTTGGAGTGCAGATTTGCTGAGCTGTGCCTACCTTGCTGTAGAGCACATCCAGCCAGTAATCGGCCACCTTGGCCACAGAAGCATAGACCTCCTCCAGGGTGCTGCCTTTCAGAAAGGCTTCGAAAACAGATGACTGGAATATCTTCACCAGCTGCAGTTCTCCCCGGCGTTTCACCTCAAACCCCTTCAGCTCAGCCAGGGACCCGTCCTCATTGAACACAGCGTACCTAGGAGAGAGTGTGAATAAACCTGGCCTACACCAAGGGACACATCCTCAGGGTGCCACCGGTGTCCCTCCTGCCAGGGTGCTTCTCCCCATCCCTTTGTGCCACCATCCAGCATATTCAAAGGAGCCACAGCTGCACCTGGATAATCTCAAGTATCTTCAGCTTCTCTAGCAACCATTTTACCTTGGTCTGGAAAAGGACCTCAGCTCTTGCTCCAGATCATCCACACTGACTCATCAAACCAAAGGGGAAGTGATCTTTAAGATTATCTATTCCCATGCCCCTGCCATGGGCAGAGATACCTTCCACTGGGCCAGGCAGTTCCAAGCCCTGTCCAGCCTGGCCTGGAACACTGTGGAGCTGCCAAAGCTTCTCTGAGCACCCTCTACCAGTGTCACACCACCCTCACAGACAAGAATTCCTTCCCAATATCTCATCTAACCCTGCTCTCGGCAGTGGGAAGCCATTCCCCCTTGTCCTGTCCCTATCAGCCCTCGTCCAGAGTCCCCCTGCAGCTCTCTCAGAGCCTCTTTAGGCCCTGTGAGGGGCTGTGAGCTCTCCCTGCAGCCTTCTCTTCCCCATGTAAACACCCCTAGCTTTCCCAGCCTGGCTCCAGAGCAGAGGGGCTCCAGCCCTTGGAGCATCTCCATGGCCTCCTCTGGATTCAATCCAGCAGCTCCATGATTTCTTGTGCTGAGTATGCCAAACCTTGATGCAGCACTGAGGGTGAGGAGTGACCTTAATTGTTGTGTAAGTAAGGGTAGGAGATGAGAGCCCAAGTGGGGAAATGAAGATATTAGGAAGAGATTTAGAAAGAAGGAAACTGGCAACTCCAATGCTGGCAGAGGGCTGAGAGAAAACTGGATGCAGCCATGACACACCTAAGGGAACATTCTTCCCTCTTGTCTTTTCTTTTATTGCATTGTTTTGCCTTTTACAGCCCTGAAAATTACCTGTATGTCTCAAAAAACCCCCAAACCACCATTGTGGGAATAACCAGTGAGAAGAGGGGACACTCAAACCTGATTGGCCAGTCCTTCTCCCACCTACCCACATTCCCAACAGCACAGCCTTTCCTTCCTCCACCGACCACGGTGCCTGCAGCCACCTCCAGGCTGTTGTGCTTGGAGAGTAACCAGGAAATAAATGCCCTTTCTTAGATCCCTAAACTATAGGAATCCAGAGCCCCTGAGGGGAGTTGTACAAGCACGGCCCACTCAGTGCTGAGCAACACTTTGACTCCTGCAGAAGGGTCTGAATGCCTGGAGAGGGGCACTGGCAGGGAATGTGCGGAAGGAACCTTGTCCTGTCAGGGATTAAGCACAAAAAAATGTTCAGAATTGTGAGGACAGAGGGTGCTGGGGACAGCAAGAGCATGTTTTGGAGTCAGACCCAAGTCTGTGGGTTGCCACCCAAAATAATGGATGTTACTGCTCTAGCTCACATTTTTGGTTAGGAGGTGGTCTTTGAGCAATCAGTGAGGTTTGGGTACAACTATCCTATAATGTGACAGTAATGGCAGAACCAGTCCTACTTACAGATGGAGAGGGAAGGGGAAATACATAGGAGAAGTGTTACTGGAAGTCTGTGAACTCTTGAAAAATAGGAAGGCAGGAACTGCTGAGTTTAAACAGATTACATTGAATACAAGCAGTATTAGAAATCCTCAGAAGGAAAGTCAGTGTTCTCCTGCACACCTCAGCGCCAAGCAGGCAGACGTCTGGTCACTAGGCTGGAGAAATGTCATTTTGCTGTTATCTGCTAAAATTTACTGCCATAGTAGCTGAGTAGAATGATCTGATGTAAGGAACTTGTCATTTAAAGCCAGTGAGTTAAATGCTGCTGGCTCTGGCGGCAAGGACCAACATGCCCCAAGGCAGAAAGGAAACGACATCCTCAGTCTTTCAACTCAGGGGAAGAGACAATATTCCAAGCTTTGAAATCTCACCTTTTCTTCAGCTTCTTGCCCTCCTCTTTGGAGGCTGGAAGGATCATGGCCAGGTATGGACCATCCACTTCAAAAAAGATGCTGTTCTCTGAGCGCGTGACGTAGGTCAGTGAGGCTGGATCCTGCAGCTCCTGGTACTGGTCATTTGTGAAGCCTTCCTGTGGCACAGCCCCAGGAGAACAGTTTCAATCTACAGCTGTCTGGTCACACCAGTAAATGCCCCTGGGACACACCCTGCCCAAAGGGACACCTGAGCACCCCTCTGGGAGCTACAGCACAATTTAGGACTCAAAAGTCAAAGCACCTTTCCTGCCTGTTGAGAAGAAAAAGACTTTGGACCCTAAAATTATATTTTCTTCTCTTGTAAAGCCTGGAGTAAGCAGAGGATAGGTTTAGACCTTGCACTAGACTCCCTACCAGCACAAGTAAGCACGTACCTAACCTGGCCTCTTACAGAACCCCCTCTCTGATGGAGGATATTGAGCCTCTTTCTCCACTCAGATGCTCTCCAGGGCCATCACACCCCCAACATCTCACCCACTACATAGGGAGTGGAGATGGAAGAGGGGCTCTCCCAGCTCATCAGCTCTCCATCTCCTTTTCCCAGGCTGCAGAGCTGGCCTGGACAGGTGCCAGACTCACCTTCACCAGGATGTTCAGCATGGCACCTGGGTAAGAGATGGTTACTTTTGGCTTCTTGATATTGGTTGACTTGATGACAAAGTTCTCTGGGAAGCTGTTGGGAAGGACACACCAAATCCCATCGGTATCCAGTTCTAGAGGTCTCCTAGGGAAGAAAGGAAGGAAAGAAGGAAGGCAGGCCACTGTTAGGAGCAGAGTGGATGAGAGGTGAGGATCAGTTCTGTGTCCCCCACTAAGGAGCAGCCTGTTGGATCCACTCTGTTCCCTTCTGCAAAGCAAACCCTCAAATACCACAGCAGTGTCAGGAATCTGAATGCTCATAGAATCAGAGAATCACAGATCACTTGAGGTTGGAAGGGACCTTAAAGCTCATCACATTCCAACAACTCTGTGTCATGGGCAGGGACAACTATCCCTAGACCAGTTACTCCAAGCCCTGTCCAACCTGGCATTGAAACACTTCCAGGGATCCAGGGACAGCCACAGCTTCTCCGGGCAAGTTGTGCAGAGAATTTCTTCTGAATATTCCATCTAACCCTGCCCTCTGGCAGAGGGAAGCCACTCCCTCTTGTCCCACCACTCCTGACTGTTGCCCAAAATCTGTCTGCATCTTTCTTGGAATCTCTTTAAGCACTTAAAGGAGCTCTAAGGTTTCCCTGGAGCCTTCTCTTCTCCAGGATGAAAACTCCCAGCTTTCTCAGCCCTTCTTCGTCACAGGAAATGTGTTCCATCTGTCTGAAATCTCGAGTGTTTAACATGCTCCCACATCTGTCCTAGATGCAGATGGACCTTCTTCAGCTCAGCACACACTCACCCAATCTGCTCAATCAGCTCTCTGGCCTGGGTGATGATATTTGCCCCCGTGAAGCAGACAATGCCAGCCATTTCCATGGAGTACCAGCGAGCTCTGTGAGCAGAGGAGTCACAGTTAAAACAATGACATACCCCCTGCAAAACCCAGCTATGGAGGGGCAGGAGGATCTCTAGGGGAAGAAGGGCAAGAAACACAACACTGGGCATTGTTCTCCTATGAAATTCTCTACTTATCATGCTCCAGAAAATATGAAACCCCACTTACTGACAAGATTTCAATCATTTAATGTCTGGTAAGAGTCTCCAGGATGAGAAGCAGTGGGTAGAGGCAAGAGAAGAGTGTTACAGGCAGAACCTACTCTCATCTTGGTGCTTCAGGAAGTAACTACCTCAGCAGGACAATCCTGGTTTCCAAGGGTCCTCTCTAGAGGATCCTGGATGGCTTAGGGGAGACTTACCCTTTCCGCATGACATATCCATAGAAGGAGTTGAGGATGCACTTGTGGGCCAGCTGAAGGGAGTCATAGAGGATCTCCATGTTCTTGCAGCGTTTCACTTCAGAGGCATCTCCTGTCTCCACTGCTGCAGACAGCTTCTTCTTCCACACCTGCATGCCAAGGGCAGAATCAGGACAATTCTACATATCACTGCTGGTGGCACCCAACTGGTTTCCACTCAGTCCCAGTACAGCATTGCAGCTCTACAGGAATATCTTTGCCAAAGATCAGCATCACGAGTCAAACATCCCATTTTCTTTTGCAGCACAGGAAGGGTTAGCCAGAGGCACTTTGTCAGTTGTCAGATGAGAATTGCAGAAGTCATTGGTCAGAATTCAAGCAGCACCAGCTGTGCTGCACCATATGTGTGCAGGGAAGAACTCAATACACTGCTGATGCAATCCATCATACCCAGTTAACAACAGAACCACCAGTGTAGGAAAAGCCCCTCTGTCAGCCCTGGGAATCAGGGCAAAAGAGGCAGCAGGGAGGAACTGCAAAGCAACAAGTTCTTTAACTCTGCCAGACGTAGACCCCCTGGGCCTCCTAGAATAGTTTGGGGTGGAAGGCACCTTAAAGCTCATCTCATCCCACCCCCAGCCTTGGGCAGGAACACCTTTTTACTAGACCAGGTTGCTTTAAGTCCCATCTAACCCAACTGGCTTTGGACACTTGGAGAGATGGGCCAGCCACAGCTTCTCTGGTCAACCTCTGCCAGCACCTTACCTCCCTCACAGGGAAGACTTTCTTCCCAATAACTAAGACAACTCTGCCCTCTATCAGTGGGAAGCCAACAGAGTAATCCTTTGAGGTTTTCAGCAAAGCCCAAGAGGTCCCCAGGCTTGGCAAGACAATTTGACCAGCACCCAAGCTTGGTACCTTGTGCAGCCCCTTGAACTCGTATCGGCGGTCCCGGAATGCTCGCACCGTGTCCACGTAGAAAGAGTTTTCTCGTTGGCAGATGGTGGTGACTCGCTCCTCCACCTTGGTGACGTGGATCTTCTTGTATGCCTTGCGGCAGTAATCTGGTCAAGGAAGGAGACAGAGGGAGGTTGTCAGGGATGGCTGCCCTGCTACAGAGGGATGAGCAGAGTAGGGATAGGGAGGCAGCTAAGCATAAGGCATGGGCGAGTGGGGGAGAGTCCTACTGCAAAGGGAGAGGAAGATCCCAGTATGGAAAGATGCAGCACCTCTTTATGGGAGATGGAGGACTAGGGGGAAAACAAACTAATCATATGGCCCACCTACAAACCCAGCCTGACCTCACCCCACAGCCCTAGGAGGGGTCACTACTGCTGAATACTGGTCACGGTCCAGGTTATAAAACACTGCCAGGATCATGACTTTGATTCATTTTTTTACCTGCTAGGCGCTTTTTCTCATACTTGGCTTGTTCTTCCTGGGAGAGCTCGTGGAAGGCACGGGGTGGTCCATCAGGGAACAAGGGAGGGAACTTCTCTGACTCCAGCTGCTGCTGGATGCGGTGGTACTCACTGCGGCTGGCAGGCACTGCAGAGGAGGGCAGTGATCAGTCTCTCAGAGGAGAAGCAGGAATTTGGCACCATCTCTATGGGCTATACTTACTGAACTCTCCTCTCCACTGCCACGTCATCCGGCGCTGACAGTTGGCACCTGGCTTGTTGAAGTCACAAGCAGCACATGTGGCCTCATCCACCATGGCAGAGGGCTGGATGCAGTAACAGAAACACAGGTGTTAGAGGGGAGAGGTCCCCAAATGATAACTCATGCTAGAACAGGTGCTGAGTGGCAGGAAAGCACAGGTGTGAACATCAGAGATAGTGAGATCCCCTTTCCAGAGCCTTTCAGGAGCACAAGCTCCTCAAAACACCAGCTGGGTTTCTGGGAAGAGTTCTAGCTAAAGCTGCAGCTGAGTCTCTGAAGACCTAGCCACCAAGAGGACAATAGAGGGAGGGAAGGGGCTGGAGCACAACAAGTCTGGTGAGGAGCAGCTGAGGAAGCTGGGGGCTCAGCCTGGAGAAAAGTAGGCTCAGGGAGGACAGTCTTGTTCCTACAACTCCCTCACAGGAGGGTAGAGCCAGGTTTCAGGCCCTGCTCCCAGGAAAAAAGTGAGGAAACAGCCTCAAGTTGTGCCAGAAGATGTTTAGGTTGGATATTAGGGAAAAATCCTTCACTAAAAGGGTGATCAGACATCGGCACAGGCTGCTCAGAGTGGCATTCTCCTGAAAGTATTTAAAAGCCACTTGGGGACATGGGTTAGTGGTGGCTTTGGCAATGCTGGCAGAGTGGTAGGACTCAATGGTCTTAGAGGGATTTTCCAACCAAAATAATTCCATGATTCTACAATTCCATGGCAGCTTGACCAAATGTCACACCCAGCCTCATCTGCTTCCCCTACCCTGCGCAGAAAGTTCAGCCCTTGCTTTTAAGGGGATCCAGAGGGATCATCAAGGTCATCTGGAAGTCAGATTAGGAGAGACAAGACTGATATTACCCACCTGCAACCTGTTGGTCAGAATGATGTTGGGGTACATGGCCCCCACATCCAGATGATAGATAAGAGGACACTCAATTCTGTTGGGAACATCCTTCAGGGAATTCAGCTTGGCCTTGATTTCATCACAAACCTGCAATGAGATAAAGAGAAGTGAAACTAGGCCAGGAAGGAGTTAATGAATCAAATACTTTTTGAATTTGGTTCTTCCTCACAGGCACACTTGCCACAGGCTCTGGGGATAGATTTAAAGGACCAAAGGAGCAGATCAAGGTCTCCTTGACCACTGGTGCTTTATGTTTTGATTTTGATGTCCAGGATAAGCTATTCCATAGGAATACCTGGGAAGTGGAAGCAGCTGCTTCCTTAATATGACTTGATCGAGGACATTTCAGTGCAAATATGTTAATGGAGACAACAGCAAAGACCAGAGTCCCCAGTCTAGTGCTGCCCTCCAAGAAACCCCAGACTTGGATTTGGAGAGGGGCAACCTGCACTTTTGTAGCTGGTAAGAAGTGGGGAACAAGAGCAACAAGAGCATTTGGGATATCTGAGGGGGTCTGCCTTCTCCCTAAATTCCTTCCCAGCTCTCTCAGAGCTTTGCTCCTGGTTGAACCCATGAAGGGAAAAGCAGGAGCTGCATTCTTCAGATGGGGCAGAGACCTTGATTTCCAGGCTGGGCTGTAGGACTCAGCCTGTAGATGGGCTTCTTAAATCTTTCTTTGTAGAACATAAACCAAACCCAAACAAGCCTTTTAGAGCTGCAGTCCCAGTTTCCTGCCCAACTCAGCCATGGTACAGGTGCTGTACCTCCTGGAAGTTGGTGACCTGATCCAAGGGAAGACCCTCCTCTTCCTCGATGGCGTGCTGCAGGGTCTTCTCCACATGCTGCACCAGGAAGTCGAAGGCAGCAGGATTCTACAGGGACATGGATATGGCAGTGAGGCCATAGGCAGCTGTCCCTGGCTGCAGGCCAGCAGCTTCTGCCCCATATCCCTGTCCCTGCTTCGCTTGGGGAGCCCTAAGCTGTGAGGGACACGTTGAGGCACTGGGGGAGGTGATGAAGGTAGCAAAAACAGGTAAAAAGCCCTCAGGAAGGGTTCAAAAGCAGTTCAGTTTGAGAGAGGACAGGACCCCAAGTGACAGAGGCCTAACTTCCAAGAAACACTGGCTGAAAAACAAACCCAAAAGCCTACTTCACTACCATCCCCTGCTGTCAACAAGCTCTGGATTGCTTGCTCTCCCACTGAAGCACAGAAGGCCATTTAGAGATCTCTTCCCACCCTGTCCCAGCCCAGCTTCAGGTAACAAGAGTCTCCTGGAGGTTGCCAAGCATTGGAATGGGCTCTTAAGGTCAGTGGTGAAATCACTATCCCTGAAAGTGTTCAAAAGACATGCAGATGTGGCACTTGGGGACAGTGATGGCCTCCTTGGCAGTGTTGGGTTAACAGTTGGACTTGGCAGCATTAAAGGGCTTTTCCAACCTTACTGATTTCTGTGATTCTAGATGCTGCCCTAGAAGCCCAACAGGGATACACTGGAGATGCCAACAACAGTGGAAACGCTATCCCTCCCCACCAACTACTCCATGAGGACAGGGGCTGGCTGCTGGCCCATTACCATTTTGAAGCGGCAGGGAATGTCGCTGCGGAAGACCCCAGATTCCAGTGCTTCCACGTGGCCTCCCACATAGGTCTCTGAATCCAGCACATGTCCATCTTCTGTGAGCTTGTTGAATTCCTGCTCCTGCTTGTTGGGGAAGATGATGTTGGCATGGTAGGCCTGAACCATCAGCAGTGCCTCGCACAGTGTCCCAGATCCTTTTCTTAACACCTGCACATGAGAAACCAAATCTAGATTCAAATTCAAAAATAGTAGATTTAAATATCAGGACGAACTTCTTCCCTGTGAGTGTGGTGAGGCACTGGACTGGCACAGGTTTCCCAGAGAAGCTGTGGCTGCCCCATCCCTGGAAGTGTCCAAGGCCAGGCTGGACAGGGCTTGGAGCAATCTGGCCTAGTAGAAGGTGTCCCTGCCCTTGACAGGAGGGTGGATGAGATCATCTTTAATATCCCTTCCAACCCAAACCAGTCTGTGATTCTGTAGAAGTGCTTTCCCAGCACTGGCAAGATTGGACTGTCACACAACAAGCTGGACAGCTCCAGCTGGTGACACATTTGCAGCACCACTCCATCAAGTGCCTTTGTCAGCTCAACCAGGTGGGAACAGACAGACATCTTCTACATGCTTGACAGCTTCATCATCCTCCCTACAGCTGACAACAGCCGAGTTGAACAAGATCACTGACAGGTGAACTTGGATAAGCATGGAGCATCAGCCTAGCTTTCTAGCTCCAGCCCTACAATGCCAAAAGTCAGGTGTCTTCTTATAGAAACCTGTCTCCAAACATCCCACAGCTGTAGGAGGAAGGAGCAGCCTCTAAATCCACCCTCCCTTCCTCCCTGCCACACATGCAGAGTAGCTAGGCAGTGGGAATCAGATCTGTGGCCAGAGCATCCCTGCAGAGTGGGAATCATGGTACTTCACCCAGAAAAGAGATCATTTTGGGAAAGCATTCACCTCATCAGGCTCCATGGGAATGATGGTACACAAGGCGAAAATGAAGGGATGCACGTACTTCATATACATGTAGTAAGTAGCAACGGCATCGGACACTGAGTAGGTGGCCAGGGTCTGTCAAGGAACAAGAGAAGGAAATGAATTCCAATCCCATGTGAGAGTGGTTCAATGACAATGATCTTTCATTGCTTCCTGCTGGACATTCTCCTATTAGCAAGAAGAAAGAAAAGGCGTATTTCTTCATAGCCTAGGTTGTAAAGAATAATGTGTTTGCTTCTGAGGCCATCCTGCTTTAGCTCTAATCAAACAGCAGCATATCAGCTCTAACTTAGAAGGAAGAGGGAAGATGAACTGAAGGCACAGAATCCACCCAGTTTGGGTGTCAGGAAGCTGCTACAGGGCTCAGCAGAACCTCCTGCCTCAGACACCTGGAGCACTAACCCTCTCCTATTCCCCCAGCAGGTCTCAGTTCTTTGTGGTGTTTCTGATTTCAGTGGTGCTTTTCACCCCACACTAATGTAAATAAATACAGAGAATGCACAGTACAATGCCAGGGTCAGAATCACTTCAGGGGAATCCTGTTCCTTCTCCCTGTGAGCTCTAAGGCATGGGAAATCTGGGGAGACCGATTCAGTTAATTTCCCAAAATCCACTTGAACTTACAGACTCAGTTATAGTGCAGCTGCTCAAGGCTTGTTTTCCCATAGAGCACAGGGAGAGAATACCTGAGGCTCCTCCGTGGCCATCCGGCACATCTCCTCAGGGTCCAGCTCCACTGGATCGTAACCCAGTTTTGCTTTAGCTGCTGCTTTCAGGTTGTGACTTCCCACTGGGAGGTAACTGTCTCTCTTCACCCACCTGGACAGAATCAGGAAAACATCAGTTTGTGCAGAAAAACAAGACCTGACCTTCAAAACAGGGTCAAGATTGTGAAGGGGACCTTGACTACCATGGAGATCTCTAACCAAGGACAGTCCAGCATCCAAGAAGGGTGGATGCAGCTGGACAAAGCTGTCTAACTTTAGCTAGCCCAACCAGAGCAACCCCCACTGTCCATCTCCCCACCACTGCTCATAATTTCCACATTCCAGTTCCCTCAGTGGCTCTAAGATAAAAATTTCACCGCTGAAGAAGACCCCATCTGCAAGAACATCCAGCTGTGCTCCAGAGCCCAGACTCTCCAGGGGGAAAAACTAACATAAAACCCTACAGTTCTGTCTCTTCCATGTGTCCTTTCCTCTTCCCTATATGTCAGGAGGCTGATGGGTGAGGCTATAGTCCCTTTCCCTGCTCCAATGGCCAAATCTTAACCCACTCCCTCTCCCTTTCTCTCTCCTCCCAAATCAGCAATCAAACATCCAAGGCTACAGGGTAAGAGAAGTCTGGGAACCCTTCAGGGAAAGACTTGGCAGCTCCTTTGGAATGCAGCACACCAAGGGGAAGAAGACAACACAGGAATGCATTATTACACAGCTGAAGAAGGTGACACACAAAGCTTCCAACAGACAGAACATGAGAACAGTATTCAAATACAACCATAGGTATTTTATCTGAACTGAAGAGATAAAGACTCAGCTATGTGGTGGAGGGGCAGCATTCAGTACCTCAGACAGTCCATGTGGATGCACTGGGATGCTTTGTACTCTCCCTGGCTGTCCTTCTGAAACCCAATTTCCTGATACATATTAATTCCATGAGCTGCTGCTCTTGCTTCCACAAAGGGCCTGAGGAAAGAGGCAGCATGAAGAGAAGGAGCAGAACAGCCATTTTCCTGCATCTCTAACAATGGTTCCATAATTGCTTTATTACAAACTACCTAATGATTTTTTCTTGTGATTTATCTCTTTATAGACTTCCTGGTAGAACTTGAAACAACCTGGTCTAGTGGAAGGTGTGCCTAGTCATGGCAGTGGGGTTGGAACAAGATGATTTTTAAAGTCTCTTCCAACCCACACCATTTTGTGGTTGAAAATGCAAACCTGCTTGCTTGTATCCCGTATCTGAAGGCAGAGATGTGTAGTCCCTCTCCTCCCACTTCCCCAGGCTCATCTGCACACTTCTTCCAATACCCTTCAGTCTCTTTTGACCCACTCCCTCCTCTCCCATGACTGACTTCATCCATATGCTGACATTCCCACATTGCCAAGGGTTTAAAAGCAGCTCAAGCAAGTGGATGGGGCTCTTCAGAAAGTCCTACTGCCAAGCCAACGACCACAGAGGTGCAGGACATGGCTGCCCCACATGTGGCCACAAGACCTCCCCACACTGTCTGAGCTATGGAAGGATGTTGAGGATGGGACCTGACCTTGCCCTCTAGCTCAGGTGACACCTTGCCAGTTAAGTCATCATTCCTGATCTTACCAGTCAAAGAAGTCTCCATTGTATGTGACAATGATGGTGGGTTTTGTCTCCTGGACATGTTCAAACCATCTCCGGATTAAATGAGCCTGGGATGAAACAGAAAAGAAGTGTAATTTAAGGAACTTACTCTCCTCCACAGGGAGGTGGTGGATGCCACACAGTCTGTTCCACCCTTCCTATTTCCTCTGCACCTAGCCCAAAACTGATCTCTCTCATGCTTATTCCCAAGAAACAAAAGCACAAACAGCCCTGTTGGACTTACTGGGTTCCCCAGGGAGGCAATCTGCCAGGGAATAAGCTCTCTGGCCAAGAAAAGCTCCAGGCAGGTAAAACTCTGCAGAACAGAATGGACTTACCTCATCTGGTTCATTAAAGACGCAAAATGGACCCTCATACTCCGGCTTGGGAGTAAACTCAAAGTCTTCAATGTTCTCTGAGACAATCTCCCTGTTTGTGATCAGGTAGCCCTGAGGAGGTGACAAGGAGGCAGTTAGGAGGACTGAAGTCACAGACAACTCAAAAATGCTGCCTAAACAATAGGATGCTCTTCTCTTAAAAGCCAGAGCTTCTGTCAAGGGGGAACAACATTTTGGGAGTCATCCATTGAAGCGTCGTTGACTATCAGAAAAGGAGGCCATGTAGAGACAACACAGGACACCAGTGTTGTCTTCTGTCCTGCAGAGAAGCACCAACAACCTGGGCTGGGTTCCATGAAACATCACCCAGACATCAATGCCATTCCCACAGCCACACATCACGCAGCTGGCAGCATGGCAAGCCTGGAGACAGCAGGATTAGAGGGAAATGCTGGGCTGCTTCACGGCTTTGCTGCCCAAGCCTGAAGGAAACCATCCTGGTATCTTACCTGCCCATCAATCATGTAGGAGATCATCATGATCTGGTCTGTGTCTGCATCAGGAAACTTCAAAGGGAGTTTGGTTGTTTCAATATCAAAGGCAAGAACAACAGGATCCTGGGCAGGACCAAATCCATTAGAAAACATTTCAGAGCTGACTGAAAGGGTGTTTCCTATAAAACCCAGTGTTGGTCCAGTAAGTGAACCAGAACATCCCCTTTAATCATTTTAGTGCTTTATCAACCCAAAAATCACTACCCAAGCCAAGTGTTTCCCCTGCCACTATGGTTTTTTACTGGCAGCACATCAGACACCAGTTTGTTGGGGCAGAACATCTGCACAAAGAACACCTGCCCAGTGCTCACCGGCCTCTCCACAAGGTCATCTCGGCGGGTGATTTCAGGTGGGTAGGTGTTGCCCCGGTATCGCACGTTGTACCAGTGAGCCTGTGGAGAGATGAGGGTGGGTAGTGCCTTATGGCAGGGCCACATCCCCATGTCACTCCATCCAGCTGCTGGGGATGGAACTGTGGCAATCACAGGCAGCCCAGAAGAAAAGTTCGAACTATTGCCATGCATTAATCAGGTAGCTTTTCTGTGTGCCATCAAACATGAAGCCCAGCAGAACAGAACTGAGCTCTAGACATGACTGTCACCAATACCTTTCTAAAGGTGTTGGAGAGAAAAAACTTTTCTGCACTTCAGGAGTGTGACTGGGAAAGCAAAGCTCACCACATGGATCTTCAGGTCGATGGAAAGACGGACATGGTAAGGCACATCATACTCCCGCATATCCACGATGTTGTCCATCTGGTTAGCAATTTTTTTTGAGGGTCCTTCCTCAGTTGTGCTTAGACTGCCCCCCCTCAGAGCACTGCAAGAGCAGAAGGAAGCAGCTGCCTTACCCATGTGGCACACAGAATCACTGGGTTGGAAGAGACCTTAAGAATCAAACCCAGCACAAACTCCTCAACTATGCCCTGGCACTGAGTGTCACATCCAATCTTTTTTTAAACACATGCAGGGATGGTGACTCCAGCACCTCCGTGAGCAGATGATTATAGTACTTTCTCACTCTTCCAGTAAAAAACCTTTTCCTAACATCCAACCTAAATTTCCCTTGAGACTGTGTCCTCTCGTTCTGTCAGTTGTAGCCTGAAGAAAGAGATCAACCCCCACCTGACTACAACCACCTTTCAGGAAGCTGTAGGGAGTGCTAAGGTCACCTGAGTCTCTTTTCTCCAGGCTGAACAATCCCAGCTCCCTCAGTTGTTCCTCACAGGGTTTGTATTCCAAGCCCCTCACCAGCCTCATTGCCTCCTCTGGAAGTGCTCCAGCGTCTCAACGTCCTTCCCAAACTGAGGGGCCAGAACTGGGCACAGCACTCCAGGTGCAGCCTCACCAGTGCCGAGCACAGGGGCAGAATGACATCCCTGGTTCTGCTGGCCACACCATTCCTGGCACAGGCCAGGAGCCATTGGCCCTTTTGGCCACCAGGGCACACTGCTGGCTCAGGTCCAGCTGGCTGTCACCAGCACCCCCAGGTCCCTTTGTGCCTGGGCACTGTCCAGCCACACCGTCCAGCCTATAACACTGCAGGGGGTTATTGTGGCCAAAACGCAGGATTGGGCACTTGGATTTATTAAACTTCATCTTATTGGATTCTGCCCATCTCTCCAACCATTCCAGGTCTCCCTGCAGAGCCCTCCTACCTTCCAACAGATGGACACACACTCCCAGCTTAGTGTCATCTGCAGATTTACCAATGAAAGACTCAATTCCCTCATCCACGTTGTCAATAAAAATATTGAACAGAACTGGCCCCAGCACAGAGCCCTGAGAGACAACCCTGGTGCCTGGCTGCCAGCTGGATGCAGCACTGTTCACCAGCACTCTGGGCTGGCCATCCAGCCAGTTCTGAGCCCAGCACAGAGTGCTCCTGTCCAAGCTGTGGACGGCAGATTTTTCAGGAGTGTGCTGTGGGAGACAGTGCCAAAGGCCTTGCTGGAGTCCAAATAGGCACATCCACAGCCTTTCCCTCATCCACCAGGAGGGTCACCAGGTCATAAAAGGAGACCAGGTTGGTCAAACACGACCCAACCCTCCTGAACCCCTGCTGGCTGGCTCTGATAGCCTGGCCATCCTGTAAGTGCTGTGCGATGACACTCAATATAAACTGTTCCATTACCCAGGTACCAAGGTCAGACTGACTGGCCTATAATCACCAGGATCCTCCTTCCCACCCTGCTTGTGAATGGGCCTCACAGTCATCTGGAACCTCACCAGCGAGCCAGGACTGCTGGTAAATGATGGAGAGCAGCTTCACCAGCTCATTTGCCAGCTTCTCATCACCCTGGGGTGGATCCCATCTGGGCCCACAGATTTATGAACATCCAAGTGGCTCAGCAGTGCTCTGACAGCCTCCTCCTGGATAACAGGGGGATCATTCTGCTCCCTGACACCATCTACCAGCCCAGGAGGACAGCTGTCCTGAGGACAAGCCATCTCCTCACTAAAGATTGAGGCAAAGAAGGCTTTAAAGACCTTTGCCTTCTCCCAATCGGCAGTCACTAAATTCCCTCCTGCATCTAGTAGAGAACCAAGGTTGGTCTTACCCTTCCTTTTGCCACTAATATATTTGTAAAAACATTTTTTTATTATCCTTCACAAAAGTTGCCCAGTTAACTTATAACTGACCTTTGGCCTCTCTAATTTTTTTCCTACATGCCCTAGTAAGCCCCTTAAGTATTTCCTGAGATACCAGACCCTCCTTCCAGAGATGATACATGTTCTTTTTATTCCTAAGTTCCTTCAAAACCTCCTTGCCCGTCCAGGCCTTTCCCACTAATCTTTCAGTGCACAGAGACAGTCTGTTCCATGCCCTCAAGATCTCTATTTTGAGGCGCACCCACCCCTCCTGGACTCCTCTTGCTCCCCAAGGAACTCTCCGAATAATTCTGCACTCCAGAAGTCCACTGTGAAAATTTTATTGATGTCCCTCCTTATTTCACCAAATATTGAGAACCCTATAATTTCATGATCACTGTGCCCCAAACGGCCTTCAACCACCACATCTCCCACCAGCCCATCTCTTCTTGTAAATAACAGATCTAGCATAGTCCCCTCCTGGTGTCAGGCTACCAAGAACACCCACTGGCACTGGTGACACTGGCAGCAGGAGTCAGGGAAAGGAGAGAAATAGAAAATGTTAGATTATTTCTGTCTTGGTCACAATTAGAAGTAAGGGTGCCCAATGCCTCTCTGGAACCTTTCACAGGGAATGGGCAAACTACGTGACAGGCACCCAGAGATACCACCACACCCCATCCCATCGGCTCTGGGGCCTTTTAATGTGCAGCACGGAGCTGGAAGAACCACCCCGAAGATGGGTGGTAGAAAGGCATAGCAGGAGTCACACACAGGCAAGATAACAACTCTGGGGAGAGTTGGGAAATAATCAAGAGGGTCTAATTATTAAGTGGGTGGTGAGGCACTGGCGCAGATTGCCCAGACAAGCTTGGACACTTCCAGATGGCTGCCCCATCCCTGGAAGTGTCCAAGGCCAGGCTGGACAGGCTTGGAGCAATCTGGTCTAGTGGAAGGTGTCCCTGCCCTTGACAGGAGGGTGGATGAGATCATCTTTAATATCCCTTCCAACCCAAACCAATCTGTGATTCTGTAGAAGTGCTGTCCCAGCACTGGCAACCTGGTCTAGAGGAAGGTGTCCCTGCTCATTGCAGGTGGATTGAGCTAGATGACCTTTAGAGGTCCCTTCCAACCCAAACTACTCCATGGTTCTATGAATTACTAACACGAGAGACTGACTGAAGCCCCTGGGGGGAGATCCCACCTTGACAGCATGGTTGTGTAGACATCACTCGCCTGGTCCTGCTCCCTGTTTTTCCTCACAGCAGGAGAGATCTCCTTCCGCACCTTCAACAAGTCCTCCACCGTGTTGAAGGACAGCTTGATGTAGTTCCTCTTCAGGCCTACCAAGTGGTTTGGCTGCAAAGCAGCAAGAGAATGGCAGCTCAGGGATGGGTACCATGAGAGAAGGGTGGAAGGCCAACAAGACTGATGCAGGTGGAAGGATTGGCCAGAAAGGAGATGCTGATGGGTGGGACAGTAAAGGACTGAGGAGAGATTCTGCTGGGTGTGTCAAGAGCACAAGAGCAGCACAGCAAGAGCCCAGCCAGCCCTGCTGCTTGTGCAGGCACCCACAGGTGGGATTTACCCAGGGAAAAAGAGGAAGAATGGGTTGAGCATGAGCAGCACCCCCATCCTGCAGTATTCTCCTTCCTCCAACCACTTTAATTCTAGAAATTAATGTCCTGAACACATTGTCTGAAACAACGGATATGTTCAAGGAGAGGAATGTAATTACTGCTGATAAGCAATTAGCTATAGTAAACACAATTCTGAGATGCCAGACCACCAGGAGATTTAAGTCAAGCACACTGCCTTCTCTCCCTGCTCATCCCTTCTTACACCACTAGACCTGTGCAAAGTCAAAAAAAAAAAAATGCCACAGAGGGATACAGACCAGATCCAAGTCCTCTTTGGGGACAGTTTCCAGCTTTGCAATCTTCCCTTGGAACTTCTTGGAGAGGAAGGAAGACACTTCCTGCTCACAGCCCTGTCAAGAGACCCTGAGGTTGAGCAGTGCATCTCTGTTTCTGGGAGGGGATCATCCCAAAGCAGGCTGCCCCGGAGGTCTTGAGCTCCCCAGGTGGCTGTCTCCTTTCCTGGGGAGCTCAGCCCTGCCCCTCCTCACCTTCTGGGTGGCAATGTAGAAGTAGGGCTTGTATGGTAGGGCCACCTAGGAAGGAGCAGACAGACAATGCTGACAGGTTCTCTCCTGGGACACTGTAGCCACTTGGTCCCCCCGGCACCCACCTTGAAGCGGCTGCCATCCTCCTGGATGAAGTAGTAGTCCACTGCGCTCACTGACTGTCGGTCCTCATCCAGCACCTCCGTCTGCCCATGGACACCAAGATTCAACAGGGTCCCTCCATGAGACAACCCCGGGACCCCACCACGGGACTCTTTACCCCCGGGGCTTACCGGAAGTCTCCGTGTGGGACTTCCCTCCCAGCAGGCACATTGGGTCACCACCCCCGGGTACGGCCGGGGTCTGTCTGTCGGAACCGTCTCCTCGACCCTATCAGGGGTCTTCCCAGGGGACTTCCTCCGCCGCTCCCTACGTGGGGTATCTCCGTGGGACACTCCCCCCACACCCCGGCTGTATCGGGGGGCTCCCCATAGGAGCCGTGCCCCCTACGGGCCATAACTCCGTGGGATTCCCATCCCTGGTACGGCTGGGGTGTTTCTGTGGGAAACCCCTCCCCAGGCCCTATCGGGGGTCTCCCCACGGGACGCCCTATGGCCCGTCTGTTGCCTGCTCGCCTCCCGCCGCGCCGGCCCGTACCGGGTGCATGTTGATGAGCCAGCCTGTCCGCTCACCGGGCTCTGCGGGCCGCTCGAAGCCGAACAGCGCGTCCAGCCGGTCCGTGCGCTGTGCCCGCTCCAGGCGCTTGAGTACAGACAGCGCGGAAGCATCGTCACGGCCAGACCCGGCGCCATCCGCCGGCTCCCGAGGCCCGCCTGGCCGCCGCCCCCGCCGCGCCGGCTCGGCCTCGGCGCCGTCCCGCAGCCCCATCCCGGTCGGCCCGGACCGCACCTCAGCGGCGCCGCGGGAGAAATTTCCCGCGCTACGCCAGAGTCTCGCGAGAGCGAACTCCCTTACGCGCCCCGGGGCGAGAGCACCAATCAGAACGCGGCCCCGCCTGCCCCGCTGCTGCATCCCACCAATGACAGGCGGAGCTCTCCCCCCTCCTCCCGCCCCCGGCGCGCGCCCCGCCCCGCGGCGAGCGAGGCGGAGCGGCCGGGCCGGGGCTGCGGGCCGGGCCGGGGCTGCGGGCCGGGCCGGGGCTGCGGGCCGGGCCGGGGCTGCGGGCCGGGCCGGGGCTGCGGGCCGGGCCGGGGCTGCGGGCCGGGCCGGGGCTGCGGGCCGGGCCGGGGCTGCGGGCCGGGCCGGGGCTGCGGGCCGGGCCGGGGCTGCGGGGCCGGGGCTGCGGGGCCGCTCCTGGCCGGCTGCCGCAGTCTCGGAGCCCGGTCCTGCCCAGAGCCGTGATGTGGCTGCTGCTTTCCGCGTTGTGAGTTCCCCGTTGTCATTTAGGTAGCAGCGAAGCTAAGCACAGGTCCCAGAGTGAGTCCTAAGTGGTATGTAACAGAAGGTTAACCACAAGTAATACTGTAACTAGATGTGCTGGTAAAACAAGCAGCATGGCAAAGAAAAGCAAGACAACGGGGCAAGTAAGATAAACGCCATCAAGAGCAAGATAACAAGTTCTAACAGAACTTGCAAACTGCAAATTTAGCTAAAATCAAGTTAGATGTAAAACAAGAAGCACGAAGGTATGTGCTGAAGATAGAGGTAGAAAGTTCAAATGTGAAGACTACAGAAGCCTTCATCAGAAGACTGATGACCGCCACAGAAGAACTGACAAAGTTCTTTGTTGGTGAAAGCAACAAACTCTTGTAAAACCATGACACAGCTTTATGCAAATGTGAGTATGCTAATGATATGTTGTAATTGTGACATTGTAGGGAAGGACTTTTAAAATGTAACTGAAGGCTACAGAAGATTGAGTGAGTTTTCGGCAGAGAGATCCCCCTCACTCCCAGTGCTGAATAAACAAATACCTGCTGTGTTGCTGTCTGACTACAGAGTTTTATTTTCTTGCCCAGTTTTGGGCTTCAAGAGACACCCAGGTCGAAGAGACACACACATGGATGCAAACACAGGACACCCAGGACTTACAGGCACCGGACACACAGATCAAGGTGCACTCACCTATAAGGTGCTGCTGTCATCAGTACCTTGCACAAGACCCACATCACATCCCAGCCCTCATTCCCACACCCCTCCTCGTGCCTGGTGTCCTCCCAGTTCGCATGTTCAGCAGTGGCAAAGCCCAGGCTGATCCTTCAGCAAGGGCCAACCCCAGTTGGGTTCTGGATGGGCCATGGATTAGTGCGTCCCCTTTGTATAGAAAATCATGCTATGAAAATCCAGGATACATAAAGGAGACAGCGTGTTGGAAATTGTTATAAATGATTGAATCCGCAGCCAAATTAAAAAGAATTTGACAAAGATTTATTATATTAATTACAAATGATCAAAAATCCGCCACAGCCAAGACAGCGTCAACTCCGGAATTTGGCTCTGGGTGAACCTGGATCCGACTGACAGAGTGCCAGCGTTTCCCCGGAGGTTCACCCTGACCGTCTAGTACAGTCTGCTTATATACCCTATATTTTCCCTGAGGCCTGAATAACAGGATGTCCCTTGTGTTTCTTCATATGCAAAAGGCATGCCTCTATAGCTGTCTTTCACATGTACTCAGGTGGTGCCGGTGCTTTGGGATGACTGATGTAATCTTTTCCTGTTTCTCCTGAAAGGCTTAATCATCTCAAAGAAAGACGACGCTCATTCTTAAGCTAAAGACTTGATATTATCTTTAGCGTGTTCCGGGAACTGATTGAATAAAAATAGGACTATGCTCCCAGCCGGAGTGGTCAAGGGCATGTGGTGGGTTCATGTAATATTTTGTACATACACATATTTACTTATAGCATGAATTAAACATACATCTATAACACTTTTTCTATACCATATCCAGAAACCTATTTTTCCTCCTATTACTCTAGAAGATCCATCCCATTTGGCCATTTGGCCAAGGAGAGTACATGTGAAAGAAAGCTATACAGACGTCAAGGCACGCCTTTTGCATCCGTATGGACTCGGTTATCCATGTGAAAAGAACATCCAGGAAGGACCAAGAGGACTGTAGAAGTACCGGTACTGATTTTTGCATCCCTATGTTCAAACTCTTCATATGAACCAACACAAGAGACATCCTGTGTTATGCAGGCCTCGGGGAGAATATAGAGTATATAAGCGGGCAGTACGAAGCAATCGGGGTGAACCTCCCCGGAAGCAATCGGGGTGAACCTCCGAGGGGTTGGAGACAAAGAGACCACTCGCCCTGATGTTCATGTGGCAACAGAGAGCATTTATTCTCAAGCCCTTCCCTATCAAGGCATTTGAAAAACCCAGTCTGGATACTTTCATTGGTCTGATCTCTACGCCCCTTCAGGTTCTGGCCAGTGAAATGCCTGCAGCCTTGGAGGAGATGTGACTGGGCGAGGCCCCTGGCAGTCAAGCCAGGGGCTGGTGCAGTCACACAGTACAAACCAGCCTGCACTGTGATACATGGCAACAAGGTTTAAATAAACCTTCTAAATTTTTGAAAGTGAGTATCATTTCTCACGCCACTAATCTTAAAAATTGTCACAGCTCTCCTTCAGTCCTGGGCAACAGCACCTCTAAGATTCCCTGGATCCCCTCTGGGCCAACACACCACACACATTCAGTCACAACATGCCCCAAACATTCAACCTTTCTCTCCATCACCTCTTCCCTCCCTTCAGACACTCCGAAGCCGCCTCCTCTAGCCAGAAAGCAATTTCATAGTGGCTTCCCCTACCATCTCCTCCAGTTCTCCTGAAATAGGTCCTTCACATATACTGCAATAACCTAGTTCCTAGGTACAAAGTAAATGCTTTCAATATCTTGCCCAAATATGACCAGTGCTTCCGTGTACCCCTGCTGAAGGACCATCCACGTCTTTACTATTTTCCTTCTCCTTGTTCTTCCCATGCAAAGGCAAAATACTGTTTACTATGCTCTATAAGTGGGCATCCCCAGAAATCATCTTTTAAATGAAGTACTGAATAGCAGCAGTGTGAGGAGGAAACCCGGTTCAAGATGGTATAAGGATGTGGGATCACGGAGTGCCTGAGTTCAAAAGTCTCATTTATTATTCTTAGGTCCTGCACCATTCTATAGGTTCCATCTGATTTCTTAACTGGCAGTGTCAGGAAAATTAATCCACAAGCAACAACCACAGGTTTATGTCCAAAAAGGAAACAGAGGAGTCCTGTAACTTCATTCAAATAAAGGGAGAGGCCATGGGGCCATGGGGCATTTCCCTTGGAGTCTGTCAAGCTTTTAGAGGACACAGCCTCCTTTTTATCCCAATTTCCCCATGAGAGGGACCGCATGTCCCTCTCTCTTTCCACATTGGCTGAGGTACTCGAGAGGTACTGATTTCCCAAAACACCAAAGACCCCTGTTATATATATAAAGTTAATTCATGCTATTTATATACATATATATGCGTATATAAAATATTGTAAAAATCCAACTCATGCCCTTGACCACCCTGGCTGGGAGCAGAGTCTCATTTCTATTCAATTAGTTCACAGACAACATTAAAGATAATATCAAGTCCTTAGCTTAAGAATGAAGCCTTCCTGGACCATGAGCATTGACTTCCCAGGAATGTCTGAGCCTCTCAAGAGGACCTGCACCTTGAGCAGATTGCATCTACCATCTCTAATACTGACACCACTCAGTTGCATGTGAAAGAAGGAAATTCAGACAGCCATGGGTACACCTGGGCTGGCTTTGTATCCGTATGGACCCAGTGATACATGTGGAAGAAGGCTATTCTGGAGGAGCTCAGACAGCCATTGGGACGCCTGGACTGGCTTTGTATCTATATGATCCAGCTCTACATGTGAAGGGACACAAAAGGACATTCTGTCATTCTGCCCAGGCAGAATACACGGGATATAAGCTGGCTGTATGAGACAGTCAGGGTGAACCACTGGGGAGACACTGGCACTCTGTCAGTTGGATCCAGGTTCACCCAGCGCCAAATTCCGGAGTTGACACTGCCTTGGCTGTGGTGGGTTTTTTGAAATTATATTTTGTTATTGATCTAATAAATCTTTGTTAATTTTTTTTATAATTTGGCTGCAGATTTGATCATTTATAAGACCCCCTTCTAATGTATTGCCCCTTCCCACTTTGTCTTTTCCTTGTGTCACTCAGTGGAACTCCTTATGGAATTTATGGTTTTTTTCATTGTTTCTTTCTTCTCTCAGTATCCAATTTTATTTATCAGCAGACCTACAGTTTATTGGTAAAGATAAACCTCTCTCATTCCATTCATCAATCGGTGGAGTCCTTCCCACTGTTTCTTTTATCTCTCAGTGCTAGTTTTATCTACCAGCAAACTCACAGTTTGTTTATAAAGACAAGTCAATCATTCCTTTTAGGAGGATAGGAGTTTTATAGGGAGACATATATGTCTCCAAAAGACCCCGCTTTAACAGGGGCTCAATAACCTTTCAAGGCTGTAACCTTGAAAGAGGGTATTGCTTTGACACCACTTATCCTGGTTGCTTCAGAGTAATTTGGAGAGGCAGTTTTCCATATTGCCCTGGGACTGCCAACACTTCGGGGTTCACTTTAGCACAAGCTTTATCAGCACAAGAGCACCAGCCTCCCCATCACCCCTCACAACACTAACTCACCCTTCCAACTCAGTCATTAAATCCCCTCCTAGCAAACCACAATCACAACTAGGAACAAACAGAAATTCACACTTTTCAAACCCATCTCACATATTCACCAATAGCGGTTGAATAAAGTGCACTGGCTCATATTTCCCACTTTCTCCCTGAATTATTAAAAGAACCCCTTTTGACATAAAATTCAAAGTAAACAGAGACTCCCAAGTCTACTAGGAAACACACTTTTCGATTCAGACCTATCTTGCATGTTATCAAGGGCTCCAGTGTGATGAGCCCCCAGTACAATAGAAATCCTGACACCCTTAACAATCCATTTCTAAAGTTCTATTTTTAAAAATTTTTTTTTACAAATGGCACATCGATTAAAAACTACACCATTATTCTTGCCTGTACCTTACCTTTTCCTCACCCCTTCTTACATATACCTGATGCGCCTTCCTAACCAATTCTTGCAAGGGCCCACTCTGTCATGTCTCCAGCTAGTGCCCTCGCTGTTTATGGGCTCTCATGTTCCCAAAGCCACCGAACTCTCTGCAAAATCACTCACCTCCCTGGTGACCCAAACAAAATCCCTTGGGATATCAGGCCAGGCTTTGGTGATAGATTGTATCTTACACCGTGTACCAATACCAGTCCCCGTCCTGCCGCAGTGTTCAGGCGTGTCCCCCAGCACGCTTCTCCAGGTCCCTGGGCAGCTCTCCCAGCATCAAAAGCTCTGTAAAGCACAAGGTCCCGGTGGATGGGCGCAGCTGATGGTGCCACAAGGATGGGCAGATGGAACATCCTGCAGCCTCATGGGGCCGGGGGGCCACTGCAGCCCCTGCCCGTGGGCATGGTGGGGTCAGACACTGCCCAGCGCTGAGCCCCACAGCCTCGGCTCTGTCCCACACCTCCCACGCAGGTGCCCAGCCCATGCCGCCAGTCTTGCATGACACCCGTTTTCAGCACTCCTCACCATAGAGAAACCCCCTTAAGTCCTGAGTAGTAAGTGGAAAAACACAAATGCTCCACTCAGGCTTCATAATGCCTGGGGAGGGGTGGAGGCACAGGAACAATACTGCCCTGTTTTCCCTATCCTGGAAGCTGGGAATACAAAGGACTTGGGCCCTGTATTAGACTGCATGTTTTGAAGGTAAGGTGGAGAACATCCCAATCCTCACTGTTTCTCTTTCCTTATCACAGTCTCCCTCTGCTGTTTGCCTTAACCATATTCCTCCACACTGCTCTTCAAACAATTCTTTCCCAAACCAATACCATCAGTCTCCTGTTGCAGAGAGTCCTCGACTTTCCTTATTGCCCCTTCTGGGTGTGGCAATTGCTGAGACTCTTTCTCAATTTTCCCTTACTGCTGTCTCTGGGCATCCATCCCCTGTTGCTGAGACCCCTTTTCAACTCCCCTTATTACCCCCTCTGGTCATCCGTGTCCTTAACTACCTCTGGGAGAATGTGCAAACCATCTCAACATTCTTCCAAAGGACTCTTTGGAGGTATTTTGGGATCATCATCCCTTTTCTTGATTTTCCTTTACTGCCCTCTCTGGGCATTCTGCCTTGTTTTACACCCTGAGGGTCCCACTGTACTCACTGGTGACATCTCCAGTGGTCCTTTCCTGTGGACTCTTCTTGGACCCCCCTGGTCTGCCTCTTGTCTGTCACCTGAACAGTCGTAGGTACCCCATCAATTGCCCACTGCCAGCCAGTGCTGGAGGGATTTGGTCACCTAAAAACTGGGCAAGGCAGGCCTCCAGCTCCTCTTTCCGTGTGCCAGGCCCAGACAGGGAGGGACCCCAGATGAGTCCCCCATCTTGTACGGAAAATCCTGCTGTGAGAAGCCAGTGTTCATAAAGGAGATAGAGAAGTTCTGCAACTTCATTTGAATAAAGGGAGAGAGGCAACAGGGGTACATGCTCTCGCCACGTTTTGGAGGATGCATCCTCCTTTTATCCTAAACTCTTGTCCCCATGTTGCCCTCTTTTCTTCCCCATTGGCTGAGGTACTAGGAAGGTACAGCCTTCCTGAACTGCCTACCACATATCCTCCCTTGAACCTGTTATTTTCCCCCAAAGTTCAGCAGCTCCAGCTTGTGCAGATCCATTTGTCTATTTCAGGAGTTGAACCTAACCCTAACCCAATTCTGGGTTCTGTAACAAACCTGCAACTTGAAGTCAAAGCATTAACACCCATACTTTCACCCATCAAATTTTTTGTAAAGACATTAGTACACATATTTCTTATCACCTTCACTGCCTCCCTTGTCACCTCGCAGTCAGCTGTGTCCTCTCTGTTCCCGTCTTTCTCCTGTTAATAACACATCCTGGTTGCACTGAGGATCTTCAACTCTTCCAGGAGCAGAGACACACTCACAGTCTGTTTCCACGGTGTTGCAGTTTAAGAAAGGTATTCCCCAATTTAGTGTTCACACTGAAACATTCCAAATTATGCACCACACTGCGGATGGCTGGAGAGGAGAATTGGAGGCACAAAAGGTAAAAATCACAGGCTGAGACAAGAATAATTTACTGGAAACAGCAATGAAATAAGAAACAGAACAGTAACAGAAACAGAATTAATAACTGAGTGTACAAGATGGGAACAATTCACAGTGAGTGCTCACCATGTGGAATGGGATGTTACCCTGATTACAGGCTTCACACCACACCATTAGAAGAGACCCCTTCCCCCATCCTGTGCATAATATGAGGTGGAACAGAATAACCCCCATCCTGGCCATGCCCCTTGTGGCTATTGCAAAAGTTAACCCTGTCATGGCTGGAAACAGGACATGCAGCAATGTGCTCTCCATGTGTTTCAGAGAAGGAAAAAATAAAATATAATTAGTGAGGCAGAGGCCTCATTTCAACCTACAAATCCACAGAGAGGTGAGGAGCATGTCACCACTTCCCTGAAGCACCTTTGAGCTTTCCAAACATGCCATCTCCACTTAGGAAAGTCAAAATTATACCTAAGTTGACCCAAAAAATCTCTTTGTAGATCCTTGCTGCCAGAACAGATTGTCCTGCCCTGACTGGCATGTCCAGCAGCATCAGTGATGGCATTCAAATGGTCCAAAAAGGAACTGGCTTTACGGATGTGAAAAATGTGATTTAAAAATATCCTGCTGGTTTTCTTCTGAATGTGCAGCAGCTGCTATTGAGTCAGACTTTCCCTGAAGATGCAGGGACCTGTGTGTCTGCTATTTTTCGTGGGCCTGTCACCTGGGTCCTGTGGAGTCAGGTTGCCTGCTTGGACTTTCAGCAGATTTTGTTCATTTTGGGTAAATAGGCTGGAGAGAAACGAGGGAAAGGGTTGATGTTGGGTTGATGTCAACATCTGCAGTTTGCTGTGGTTTGTGCGTGGGGACAGGCCTTTGCAGGCAGCCTCTGGAGCAGCAGAGGCTCTGTCAGGGGGACAAACAGGTCTGAGGCATCAGCACTGGATTGTGAACCAAGGTCTCTTCTTCTAGTAACTTCTCACCAAGTGTGACACTGGTTGTCCTCTTCCGGTATCTGAGTCAGCCATGCAGAGCAGGGGTGGGATTGGATGGTTCAGAGGATTTATTGCTGCTCTGCACTGTGGATTCTGCATTAAAAGGTCAGGATTTGGGTGCTGGTAAACTGACTGCCCTTCAGCAGCAAGAGAAATCACAGAATCAATGTGAGTGATTTGTTTCATTTGTTTGAATGGTTTGTGCTGGAAAGGACTTTTAAAGATCGTCTAGTCCACACCCCTGCCATCAGCAGTGACATCTTCCACTAGACCAGGTGGCTCCAAGTCCCAGCTGACCTGGCCTCGGACACTTCCAGGGATGGGTCGGACACAGCTTCTCCGGGCACCCCATGCCGGGGCTTCTGTTTAACTTATTTCCACTGAGTTGTCACCTGGGACCAGGTAGAGGTGAAAAGCTGGAATTGCACCACCAAGGAGCTCATGGGGAGTGAATTTAAGGTTGAACATAACCTTCTCCAAAGCACTCTGGGCAGTGAGAAGGTGGATTCTCCAGGACCACAAAGCAAGCGGTCAGTCAGGACAGTCTCTCCAGGGTCATCTTCCCAGATTTAAAGTGGTCCATGGAATATGGGCTGGTGTTCATCTTCTGCAAGATAAGCAGGCAACAAGGTTTTTATAAGTTTCTATCAGGCTGCCCCTTCTCTTTGAGGCTTTAGCAGAAGAAAGGGAACATGTCCACACACAGTGAAATGTTCTGCTTTAAGTGCCATGTGTGTCCTGGGCTTTGGGGTTCAGAGGGCATTGCAGGCCTTTGGCAGCCTTCCTGGGGGCTCAGAAACTGGCAGATCTGAAGGTGGCAACATGGGACCACGAAAATTACCAGACTTCACCATGCAGTATCCTGCTTGCAAAGCTCACACACCACACACTAAGATCTGAAGGTGGTCACTGTGTGAGTCCCCCAGTGTTTGATCACATCCAGAGATGATCCCTAGGGATGACTGGGTCAGAGGCTCTCCTGGGTTATCTCTGGAGGACACTTTGCTATTAACCTGGCAGGCTAATAGAATCAGATATAACAGGCTAGCTCTGACCACTTGCATCCCACCCCAGAGTGGTTCAGGGGGTGGGCGGGCACAGCTGCCAGCTCCTGTCCTGGTGGAGCAGAGCAGGGACAGCCACTGCCATCTGCAGCTGTCAGAAGTGAAAAGGGCTGGAAACTCTCCCAGCAAGGCAGGTCTGACTTGCTGGGCTGTGATAGTGTCCAGGGGTCATCGGAGTAGCTGAGAGAAGTGTGGGGGCAAGGAGAGGCTGGTGGCGTGGAACTGGAGCTTGGGAAGTGACAGAAGATGAAGGACGCCGAAGAAAAGCAGAGGAACACAGGGAAGAGCAGGGGACTTTGGAGGAAAGGGAGAATTTGGACCTGTCTGGAGAGAGGTCTCCAAGGAACAGGAGAGGTCCTGGGAAGTTGACAGGCTGAAGGATGGTGGATTGGGACTCCCAGGTCCCCGTGGCTGCTGTACCTGCGAGGTGGATGAAGTGGGGAAGATGCACCATCTGCACGACCCCAGGCTGCACTTCCAAGAGGAAGAGGGATCTGGTGGGCACCTGGTCAGCCTTGCTCAGGTGCCTGCTTCAGGTGTATCTGTAGATGATGGTCCCTGCTGACCTCTGCCCAAAACTGAGGCCTGTGATGGAGCACTGGAGGTCACCTGCACCAGGGAAATGGCTCTCAGGTGGGAGTGGTGACTAGCTTCTGGAAGGGGCTCTTGCTTGGACTGATAGCTCTTATCAAGTGAGGTACCTCAGGAAGTGTTAGGTTATCTCTGGAAGATATGCTTCTGGAAGATCCTGCAACACACATGTAGCCAGTTTGGGTCTGAATGGGGTGTTTTGCACTGGGTGCTGCTTGCTGGGTGTGCTGGGATTTACAGGGAAGCACTACACAACTTGGCCTCGAAGACCAGAGCCTTGTGAACATCACTGACATCAGCGAAAAAATCATTGACTGGCACTTCCTGTACCCTGAGACCTGAAACAAGCACTGGCCATGCCTGAGGCTCACCATCTCTTTAATACAGATCTCTGTGTGCAGGCACATGACCCACTTGGGCCAGTGCCACTAGAGGGAAGGCATTGATTCATCCCTGCATCCCCTGGGCAGGAGAGGTACTGGGCTGGCCATGCAGAAGAGTTCCTGGAGCTCCAAGCTGTGTCTCACCCACTGATTTTTAGGTGGTATTTCACTATTGGAAGTTCCAGATGGGGAAGTTCTGTTTCCCAAGAGAGCTGTTTCCCAAAATGTTGTTGGTTGCTCACTTTTTTTTTGAGTAAAGCCTGCGTTGATTCCACTCTGCCTGGGTGTAGCAGCAGGGAGAAAAGTGGCAACAGGCAGTGGAAATGTTTAGTGAGAACAAATTAGGGTTGAGACCAAGTGGAATTTGCCTTTCCAGGAACTTAAAAAATGGTGCAATGTGTGTTGAGTTAGTGCAGAGAAAGTGACGAGACTCATCTGGAGAAAGAAGAATTGCTGTGACTAACAGGTTCTTAAGGCACATCTGACCCTGCAGGTGACAGCCAGAATCAGTCCCAGGTTGCCTGCTCTGTGTGTGGGTGTGACAGCGCCTTGCCAGGATCAGCAAAGGCCTGTTCTGCTGGGGGCAGGAGGAGAAGCCTGAGAACATGAGCAGCATCCCAGCACTAAGTGTGGTTCTGGCCCTGCTCCTTGCTCCTGCAGGATGGAACCAGGCATGGTTCCTACAGTGACCCATGTGCTGCAGTCCTGCCTTCCCCCAGCCCTGCAGTGCTCCTACCTCAGGCACCTTAGCTTCATGTGAGACTTTCACTCTCTGCTCCTTGAGAAGCATCTGTCAGAGTGTGTGAGGGCTGCTCACCATCTCCTCAGTCTGTGTCCAGAACAACAGGGAGACATTGTCCTTTATGCCTCATACTTGTGAGAAGAAGCCATCCTCCAGTAATCTTCACCCAGCCTTGCTGATCCCATTAGCTGTACCAGTCCCCTTGTACACTCCCGTGTGTGTTGTGGCTTCCCCATCCTCCCCATGACCCTGCAGCTCCAGCAGCCCTGCTCACCAGGCTGTCAGTGAGGAGCAGGGCATGACCTGACCTGATGATTCCTTATCTTCTCACACCTCCCTGGGGCACACACAGCCACAGATGCCTGGCTCCTTCCCTCCTACCTGTTCTCCTGGCCAGGGTGCCTCTCCAGGAACCACCCTGATCTGCACCCACTCCCCCTTGCCCCTTTGGACAAATCTTCACTCACCTCCTCCAGCCCACCCTGCACTTCCACGTTGGTATACTGCACAAAAAGCAGCGGGAGGTGATTTCACAGTGCTGCAGGGTGAGGTTGTTCTCCATCTGCTGCTGTTGTAGTGCAGCGTTCCTGTTTGGGGGGCCCGGGAGGAGCCCAGTGCCTGGAGCTCCTGCATGGAGACCCCAGCACTGCGGACGTTCTGTTCTGCAAAGTTCTGTTGAAAACGCAGAACTGGCCGGGGCTGTCAGCCGTGGTCTGCTGCTCTGCCATGGCGTCTGTCCCAGCCACCCCAGAAGATCCAAGGCTCTGTCTGTCTCTTCCTAAGAAACTGAAAGGGCCAGGTGACGTTAGGGCTGATTCTCACTCAAAGTGCCTTCATGTCCCGGCTGAGCACTCCTTCTCCTGCCCACGGCACCTGCTCCCTCCCCAGGGCTGCTTCATTGGCACAGCCACTCTCCCTTGTTCCCTTTCTGCTTCTGCCCCGCCCGACTCCTCTTCCAGGACTTCCCTCCCAGGGGAATGCAGGGCAGGGCCGCACAGTCAAGAGCAGAAGTTTTCTTGTAAGGAAACATTGAAGCAGAGGCTTCAATCCAGCCTGAAAAGCAGGTCTGGGAATGCTGGAGGCTCAACCACTGGGTTATGGGGTCACATCAGCACCTGCCCATCACCCTGCTCCCTGCATCTCCCTGGCCCCCCAGGGCTTTGCCTGCCCCAGGCTGCATGGGACACCCTCTGCCCTTGTCCCTGCTGCAGTGGCATGATGGGCTGTTAATTCTGGGGTGGTGGGAGGTGAAGGGCTGCAGGTTACCTCCTTGAGACCTGCAGAGAAGGCAGAGAGGGGAGGGTTTGCAGCGCAGTGGGCACAGCCCTGTCAGCCCCACAGCGAGGCACCCCGTCCCACTTGGGGCAGACCCGCAAACTGGGACCCAGAGCACCCATTGCCACCACCAAGCACCACGGGGTGATTGGGTCAGCTCAGGAGCTGGGCAGGGCCTAGTGGGGCAGGACCTACTGGTGACGTTTCAGTGACCAACACAGCAGTGCAGGCAGTGCTCAGCGAGGGAGTGGTGTCAGGGCGATGGAGCCAGTGCCAGGAGCCCAAGAAACAGCAATCATGGAGGCATGCACTACCCAGTACCTCTGTGAGGTTTCTGGGGAAGGAAGGACCTCTAGCCATCCATCCCTCTGGGCTCCTGCCCGGTCACCCTACTGCAGGCAGAGCTGCCTCTCTTGCTGTTCCTGGGCAGCGCAGCCCCACAGTACTGCTCGTGTCTCACGGTCCCATCCCTAGTGTGATGTCCTCGGATGCGTAAGGTGCAGCAAAACAACCCCAAACGTTGTCCACTTGGGGTACCAGCTAAACATAGAATCACAGACTTGTTTGGGTTGGAAGGGATTTTTAAAGGTCATCTAGTCCACCTCCCTGCCATTGGCAGGGACATCTTCCTCTATCCCATGTTACTCCCAGCCCTATCCTACCCAGCCTTGGACACTTCCAGAGATAGGGGCAACCACAGCTTCTCTGGGCAACCTGTGCCAGTGCCCCACCACCCTCACAGGGAAGAATTTCTTTCCAAAATCCAATTTAAATCAACCCTCCTTCATCTTAAAGTATGGCCACCCACAGCTTGTGATAGAGGTTGTTGTCAGGATAATTCCCTGCAAACCCATTTACTGTCTCCTTCCAAGGCTCAGTCCTTGCTGTTTGCTTGCCATAGGAACAGTTTTTCACACCACAGGTCAAAAATCCTGCGCACCCGGTAGGGTAATGAGGTCTGCTAGGGGTCCCCGCTGCCAGCAATAACACATGCCATGGAGCTCTGCACCATGCCCCAGGGAGGCACAGCACCTCCTGCAGGAATGCTCCTCAGCTGCCTGCAGACACTGGACAGAGAATCATTTCTCCTGCCTTAGAATTGAGGCAGCTCCATGAGGACCCCCTGTCGATCTCCCAAGGCTCTGGAAGCACATGGGTCCCTGGAGCTTCTACACCGGAATGCTTCATCCTTGGGTAGTTTCTTTTTTACCAGCAGTGAGAACTGCAGATGAACAGCCCGGTTAAGCCACTCATCCCACTCAGAGCAGGGAACTGAAACTGGATATTAAAGCGCTGTGATCTGCCTGGAAAGCCTCGGGAGTTGTATATTTGGGGTGTAAGAGAACAGCGACCTGAGACAAAACTGTCTGGGAGTGGGAGAGAAAATCTTCCTTTGTACCCGGGGTGATCTCAAAAGTCATCCACTGATAATAAAGAACGGATTTGGGGCATGTGATAGAAAAAGGCACAGAGAGATGCTGACACTGCTAGATGACATGATGGGGACGGAAAGAGTTTTCTGGGGAGAAGAAAGGTTCCAAGCAGGAGGAAGCGGAGGGTGGTGCGGGCAGGGCCAGCGGGGATCCCCCTCCAGGCGTGCACCGAGAGCGGGCAGGGCCGGTGGGGACCCCCCTCCAGGCGTGCACCGAGAGCGGGCAGGGCCAGCGGGCAGCTCCCGCCAGGCGTGCACCGAGAGCGGGCAGGGCCGGTGGGGACCCCCCTCCAGGCGTGCACCGAGAGCGGGCAGGGCCGGTGGGGACCCCCCTCCAGGCGTGCACCGAGAGCGGGCAGGGCCGGTGGGGACCCCCCTCCAGGCGTGCACCGAGAGCGGGCAGGGCTCCGCTCCGCTCCGCGGCGGGGGCGTGTCCCGCGCCCTGCCCCGCCCCGGGACCGGGACCGGCCGCGCTCCTCCCGCCGCGCTGGCACCGCCGCTGCTGCCCAGGTAAGTGCGGGGGGCGGTGGGGACCCGTCCCGGGAAGATGTGAAGCCAGGAGAGCTCCCGGTGCAGGGCCGCTGTCCAGGACCGCGCCGCACCTTCGGCCGGGGGCAGCGGTCGGTGGGGCCGCCGCTGCCCCCAGGAGCGGGGGCAGGCGGGTACCGGGATTAGCGGGGCGCGCGGCGGGCCCGGCGGCTCCTCTACAGCCGGAGCTGCCGGCAGGGCCGGGGTCGGAGCCGAGGGCAGGCGGTGCGAGAGCGCCGCATGTCTCCGCATCTCTTCTGAGATGCAGCAAATGCCCAGGAAATCAGAGCGGCATAAAAATGGGTCGCGGAGAAAAGCTGCGTTTGTCCTGAACGGGGTTTAGGTCCCTGTGTCATGTCCTCCCGCCGGGGTGTTCTCCAAGTTTGTTTCCTCCAGACCAGGGGGGACCATGGTCTTGCCTGGACAGGGGTGAATGTCTTTAAGCTGAAGAAAGGTAGATAAGATCAAATATTAGAAAGAAATTTTCCACTGTGAGAGTGGTGAGGCAATGGCACAACAGCCCAGAGAAGCTGTGGCTGCTCCATCCCTGGAATGTCCAAGGCCAGGCTGGAGAGGGCTTGAAGCAGCCTGGGATAGTGGAAGGTGTCCCTGCCCGCGGCAAGGGGTGTGGAAAGAGATGAGCGTTAGCGTTAAGGTCCCTTTTAACCCAAGCCGTTCCATGATCCTTGTGTGTTTCTTCCAACTCATGACATTCTATGGTTCCATGAACTTCATGGTCTCCTTTGAGAGGGAACATCTGAGTGTGAGGAGTGGAGCCGGACTGTGGTGTTATACTGTAGCTGTTAGTCGTGGAAAACATTGCCAGGATAAACTCCTCCTGCCCTGCTCCAGCTCCTGTGGGGAATGCAGATTGCTTTTGTGCAATGGGGACCTGGCAGTGACAGCACAGCAGGGGCTTGGCTGCCTGTGGTGGAGCAAATGAGAATTAAAGGTCTCTTGTGTTGTGAAATGATTTGATTTTTGCATCAATCACTCTTCGTCCAGGGAGAATTTCCAACATTTATGATTTTTATTGGCACATCTTTACGATCTGAACCAAATCCCATGATTAATGATTTCCAGTCTAGCTCACAGAGGTGTGTGGAGGGGTGGCAGTGATAGTGCTGCCGAATGAGCCTTTAACCTGGAGCTGGTAAATTGCTGAAGCAGCAGCCAGAACACAATCCTGCCTTGATTGTGCTCTGAACCGGCATTCCTGCTGCACTTCTTTTGGGAGCCACGGGGTACGTTGAACAGCAGCTTTGAAGCTCTCTGTGCTGTGCCGCTGACACGAACTCCTGGTGCCAAGGTGAAGAGCACCAGGGCACGTCACTCCCTGCCCGCATCCCTCCCTGCCTGTGCTGAGATGGGGCCGTGCTGCCCATCGCTGGGGCCCTGAGCTGCTCTCGCCCTTTTGCAGCGTGACTTTTGCTTCTGTTTCTTGGGACCATTTGAAAGGAAATCACCCAGAAAAGCTGCTTTATCCAGGTGGGTGTAAAACAAATCTTGGACCCCACCAGGAAGGGCTGGAGAGATAAAGCTTTGGCAGGAGGGCTGTACTGAGGAGGCTGGGCAGACAAGGTGGAGGATAGAACAGGAGGCAAAGGAGGGGTCCAGTGCTGCTCTGGGGATGTCAGAGTTACTGTGGGTCAGCAGCTGGGGGGACCCTGAAGCAGAAGCCAGGCAGCAGAATTGGGATGGGTATGGAAATGGCAGAAAGGTGGAAATGGGAGGGTTGGGCAGAGGGAAGGGCAAGCTATCTGGAGAGCTGTCAAGGGGGAAGAAAGGGGTGAAAAGCTAGAGAGGTAAAGAGGTGGTTGGGGTACCAGGGAGACAAGAAAATGGGGTTCCCGTGTGCCAGCCCCCTTGATTTTGGCTCATCTGCTCCATGGGCAGAGGGTGGGGAGCAGCACATTGCATATCTGCACAGTGTTACCATGTCCTGTGTGCAGCTTCTTCGAGGTGGAGGGACAAGAAGCAGTGACATGAACACAGGGGTGGTCCCCCAGTTGGGCATCCTATTCTGGAAGGCAGATCTGCTAGTCTGGGAAGCACAGCTACAGGTTGTGGGACTCTTTTTTCATCTTTTGTAGTGTGATTCCTGACAAAAATGGTAACTTCAGGATGGAGATCATCTGTTTTCATCCTCATATTATTTTAAAAATACAAGCTCTCCCTGCCCTAAAAACATCATCCCCTGTCACGCTGTCTTCTGTGTCACTTGACTCTCTTCTCACTGTCTCCTTTTCTCTTGGCAGGCAAGCCCTGTGCCCCTCCCTGGGGTCAGAGCAGGGCTGCTGTGGGTGGTGTTGATAACGCAGAGTGCACAGCATGGAACACGGGGTGGGGGTAGAGCCTTGGTCTCCCCAGTGCTCCAGCCGTATCTGGACTGTGTTCAGAGTCCTGTGTCCTGTGGAGAGAGCTGCTTTTTTTGGCAGCGAGTCTGGCTTGCCCCTGGAGACAGGGCAGTTTGATTTTGCTGAGCCAGACCTTGTTGGGAAACATGGGGGTTCCTCATTGAGATCATGGGCTGTGGCACCCAGGGTGTTGCAGCAGGGTGAGCAGAGAGGGGAGCTGCAGGCAACTCAGGGTGTCAGTAGGACTTTGTACCAGGGGCTGCTGTGGTTTTTGGGGGAGTTGATCTCTGCAGAGTGGTGGGGACAGCAGGAAGGTGCCTGTGGTCTGTGGGACACTGGTAGTGTGGCCGTGCTCGGACAAGAGCTGGAGCCCAAATGCTGTTTCACCACCACTCTGCACCATGAGGTGCGTGGTGTGTTCACTGTGGGGTCTGTGCTGGCTCCTGCTCTGACAGGCTTTGTGGAGGTGGCCTGGGACTCTGCCACACCAGTGCAGGCTGGCTGATTCTGGGGAGGGAAGGAGGTAAGCTGTGGGAGAGTGCTGGTGCACCTCTGGGCTGAAGCCTGGTCCCTGGCAGGATCACTAGGGCCAGGAGGATAGTGGAGAAGAGGCAGGTGTACTGCTTGGTGAACTGCAGGACTTTTGGGATCCACCTTATATATTTTTATTAATGTCCTCTGCCCACAAAGCAGCTGAAACTGTCTGAGGAGTTGGAGGTGGAGAGCATCACTGGTGGCTGGAATTGCACCACTGAACACAGATGGAGGAGGAGTGAGCATGAGACTTGCATGGTGGCACTAATGTGAAACAAGAGTGGGCCTTCAGGATATGATGGAGAAGGACAGTCTGGGTGTACTCAGCAAGGACAGGGGGATATGGAGTCACCACTCTAAAGTCTTTCTAATACTGGCACAGGTATGGAGGAACCTGGTGAGGGTGGTGGCTTAGTTGTGACTAAACACTGTGGGAGTCAAACCAGAGCAAATCCCCAGATAAGTGAGAGAAATGGGCAGTCCTTGTAAGAGCACACCATGACTTGAGTGTGGTGCGTGGGGGCTGGTGATGTGCCAGGGGTGTGTGGTGGGTCAGGGTGGGTATGTGTCTGGCTGGGATGGAGCCACAGAGGATGAGGGTGACATTGAGGGATGGGGTCCCTGTTAGGTGCCGTTGTGTGTGGTGAGAAGCTAGATGGGAAAGAATGCTTCAGGACCAGGGGCACCAGAGTCCTTGTGTCCAGGGACCAGAGGACATGGGACATACTATGCTTTGTGGGATAGGCTGGAGAGGCTGGGGTGGGATCTGTGCTGCACTTTGCTTGTAGGGTGTGACCAAAACAGGTCTGCTGCTGGGACTGCTCCATGGCTCCTGCTGGCCTTGTGTTAAAGGCAATATTTTGCATGTATGGAGAATTGGCAGCACTGTAGTGGACAGGGTATGGTTTGGGATCAGGGCTTGTTTTTTCACACAGCAGGGACCAGAGTCAGAGCCAGCTCTTCCTTGCAAGCATGGATGGTAACACCAGATGCTTTGAGGCTCCAGCTGACCCCTCCTCTTGTGTTCCTGCTTGGGGGCTGTGGAACAGCTTGCAGAGCTAGATGAGAATGGCTGTAACGGGCCCATGGTACCCTTCACTCTGCAGAGCGGACAAGCAAGTTTTCCAGATGTTGAGCTCAGTCCTTAAACAGAGAAGAAAAGAAATTACTTGACCTGGACCCTTCAGAGACGTCCATGAAGGATGTCTCAATAAGAAAGTGCTGAGCTCTTCAATTAGCTGTAACATCATTCTGAGTCCAAAAATTACCTGCAGGAACTGATAAAGCTCCTGAAGGACAAAGTTCTCAGGGCAGAAATAAGCAAATGTTTGCAGACAACAGAACTCAGATTCAATAAAAAGAAAATTTTATTGTATGCAGGAGCAGTTAAAAGTCAGCAGCTCCTGTTCAGTGCAGAGCTCTTGGACATTGCCTTAGAAGACCTATGCTACAAGTGACTGAAAGCTAGGAAAACAAAGCTGCCATGGGAAAGAGAGGTGGAGAGATCACGCAAACAGCTGGACTCCTGGCCCTGCCACAGCAGGGAATCCTGGCCAGAAACAGCCCTGAGGATCCTGGCAAAGGACGATGTTTAGAGCTGTAGAGGAAGGCAAAAGCTCTCTGGCACTTGTGCCAATCTCCAAGGGACACCCTTCCTGACCCCAGACTGGCAATGAGTTGTTACCTGAGCATGTGAGCAACCCCTGTGCCTGACCCCTGTGGCTGTCATCGTTCCAGGGCACAGCGCGGCTGCCTCACCCCTTTCCTTCCTCTACTGGAGGCACCTCAGGGGGGCTCAGCACCACAAAATGCTCCAGAAGTGGGGTATCTTGGGAGTAAAAATTAATTTCCAATCGCACCAGGAGACCATTAGTGCTCCAAAGTGTTGAGGAAGTGAAATATTTCAACATCTCCTTTTGTTCCCATTTTTAATGAGTGCTGCATCTGGCAAATGTGTGGATGGGTAGGTCTGTGGTGGTCTCCAGATGCCAGGAATGGATTTTCTTGTTCTTTGTATACCATTGAATCTTTCCCACGGATACCTGTCTAAAAAGGTCTTATACCCTTGAGGACCCCCAGATGTTAGTGGGTCCTGTCATGACTAGTGTTGGGTCCATTCTCCAAAGCTTACAGCAGAATTAGGGTTCTGTGAGCAGGCTGGAAGGTCACCCTGCTCACAGCTGGAGTTGGGTCAGATGACCACTAGAGACCTCTTCCAGCCTACATTCTTCCATGATCATGGGCAGAAGGTGCAGAGCAAGAGGTGCCACGCTGATGGGAGATGAATACCAGCATAGTCATGACCACAACTGCCTTGGGGCTGCCATGTTAATGCTCCCTGCATTAAAAGCTGCTGAGAGGTGTAATGTCTCTTTGATTGGCCCCTTGATCCCACTCTCTTTGAGAAACAGCCACCCCAGGGCTCACAGTGCCTACCCCTCCTTTGTGGTTTGCATTATTCTCCAGTACTGAGGAGTTCTCCCTTGACCTTGGGGAAGCTCTCCTCCTCATCCTGACAGAATGTCTTTGGCAGATATCTCTTTGGCTTTGAGATCCTGGTGTGTGTCTGATAAGAGACCTTCCTCATCCTAACTTGTGTGGACCTTGGCTTTCCATGGACCTGTGGCCCTTCTCCTGCAGACTGGTGATGTCAGTGAAGAGACAGAAGTCATTTCCTTGGGAACAGAGCAGGTCCCAGGTGTCCCACTTGTTCACTGAATTCAGTGGCTCTTCAGAAACCTCTTCAAAGGTCTTCAAGGTGCTCTGCCAGGTTGCCCCCAGTTTTCATCTAGATCCTGCTGCAGAGCACTGCAAAGGAAGCAGAGAGCTCACCTGTGCGGAGGAGACAAAAGTCCTTGAGTCTGGTTTGCTGGACTCATGGCAGAGATCATTCAGGTGTTTCCAGCTGTGGGAGGAAGCCAGTCCAAGCAGTAGTGCCTGGACATCAAGAGAAGAGAAAGGCTGGCTGAGCTCCTGATCCTGAGTGCTCTGGGAGAATGGACGTTGGATGCTGCTGATGGCAGGATGGGAGCACCCACTGTTGTCTGGTTTCCTTGGAATGATGAGCATGTTCCTGAGCTTTGGGAACCTGAACTGTGTCCCAGCAGATCTAGGGCTAGCTTGGGTTGGTCCCAAGAGGAAGACAGGGCAGTGGAGGAGATGCAGCTGTGGGAGGACCAAGTCTGTGCAAAGCCTGGAGGATCTGGGATTGTAAGATCCAGGGGCAGAGATGTTTGTAATTCCAGCAGCCATATCCAGGATCCTCAGGAGCTGAGAGCTGCTCTAGCATCTTTGTCTCCTGTGTGCTTCAGCCCCTGGGCAGTGTCCCAGTGTCTCTGAGAGCATGTGGCAACTTGTCACCAAGCTCCTGCCTTCTCTGGCAGCCCCTGCTAGCCCCTGGTGCCAGGAGATCGCATCAGTTGACTTCTTGATGACACTGGGAGGTCCCACATTACTGAGGAGAGGAAACTTGGGTCCAGGGCTTGAGAGGAGGGGACAGAGGGATGGAGAGGGGACAGAGCTGCCAGAAACCCCCTCTATGTGTCCAGGGGACCAGATGAGGTGAATTGTGCTGGGCAAGTGGGAAGGGAATGAGAAGCAGCCCTCTCACCTCTTCTTCCTCCGGTGGCACCCAGGGCTGATGTGGCCAAGGCAATGGGGATCAGGGTGACGTCCACAAAAAGGTGAGTGTGCAGCCAGAAGCTCAGTGAGAGGGTCTGGAGGGGCCTGGAGAGGGCAGAGGTACAGCTGGTGTCCGTGTGCACCAGGCCCCCCTCACACAGCAGATGAATCATGGCTGAGGGACTTGGTCAACAGTGGCACAAGTGTGTCTCTGCTCAGTGTTCCACAGAGGCCTCCAGCTGGAGCAAGCTGGGATGGCAGACTGACATCTCTTGGAAATGTCCATGTCACAGGGCATGGCCTGGTGCTCCTATCTCTGCCAGATTTCTAGGCAGGCGATGCAGAATTACTTACAGCAGCAGGACAGATGCTGACAGATGCTGCAGCTGGATGGGAGGGACCTGTGTGCCAGATAAGGAAATTATACTGGGGCAATAAACACGAACTGATCCTCAGGGGAAAAACATTTTTTATACCTGTGGTGTACTAATACACCTATATAGTTATATAGTTGCCACATTAGCTCTTGGAAAGGATTTTGGAGTCACAGCAGAGCACTAGATTAAAACAGGAGCCTGGGGCACTGCAGAGAGCAGAAGCACAGTGCTAATAATAGCTCTGCCAGCACTGCACTGTTCAGAAGTGGTGCAGGCTCTGGATTCTGCTCTGAGCCCAGCAGGAAGTGTGGGCTGGAGTGTCCCTGCCTTCCTGCCCTGCTGCTGCCTGCTTGTGGCAGATGGGTGCTGTAGGCCATGTTTGGGCAGTGGACACTGGGCTGAGCCAGGTGGGCTGTCTGGTGTGCTATCCCTGACTTGCACTGAAGCTTGATGTTGCCATATTTTATATAATTTTGCTGCCGTGCAAGGGAAGTGGTCGTGGTCAGTAGCACTATGTTTCCCATGTTTCTCCTGTTAGATAATTTTCCCAGTTTTTCCTGTTGGGGAGCAGACTGGTGTCCCTGGTTGTATGCTCAGGCAGTGCTCTCTGTGGATGATGGACAGCCTGGTGTAGGGGCCGGTTCCTCATTCACACTAGAGTTTGTGGGGATGGGGCTAGTCTGTTCCTCAGCACCACAACAGTTACCTTGTATTTTGGTAGCCCACTCCTTCTTGCCCTCTCTGAGCAGATGCTGAAGGTGTTCCTGTTCAGCTGTGTGCCACAAAATGTTGTTTTGTTCAGGGAACAGATGATGAATTGGTTTACTGAGCATGGACACCTTGTTCAGGTCAGGCTGTCACCCTTCAGGACCTAGCAAGGTTTTACAGGTGATCCTGTGTTCAGCTACCTTGTGTTGTATATGGGGTTATTTCCTTCTCCTAACAGATTTTATGGCTTTGGCCGTGAATCCTGCAGGATGCAGCTGCAGATCAATGCCTCTGGATGCCACTAACAGTGACATGGCCCTATTGTGTCCCCTGAGTTGGTCTGACAGGGGAGGCTGGTGCCTTTCTGCAACCATCTGAGTCCCAGGTGATTCTGAAGCATCTCTGTGTGCTTGCTGGGACTGAGGCTGGGAGCAGCCAGGTGGCTTCTTCTCTGATGTCATCAGCTGAAGTCCTACCAACAACCATTTTGGTTTTGCCTGGGGAACTCTAGGAGTGGAGAAGGGGCACCTCTGATAGCAAACACTTCCCTCTGACCCGCTTTGGGAGGTGCAGATGTCTCAGTGCTTTGGAAAGACTGGTCTGACCATCAGTGGAGAAATTAGGAGATGTGAAGTGGGCTTGAGGGGATGGCTGCAGATTGCCATCTTTAAGGTCCAAACAAAGCAAAGGCATCTCAGGTGACATTCTGACATTCAGGAACTCTGGCATCCCCCCAAGTCCTTGTTAAAACCAGTCAGACCAGCTAGAAACCAGTCCCACATCGGCATCTCTGGGAGGGTTGGAGAAGTTGGAGTGATTCTCTGGTGAGGCATATTTGTGAGCTACCCTTCTGCCATCCAACCCACCACCTGTCCAGGGGCCCCTGCTGTGGTCCCCATATGTGCAGCATCCCAAGGGAATGCTGCAATGCTGCCAGGGCACTGCTTGCCTGGGGCATGATCCTGTCTTGTTGCCACAGTACCCTTTTCTGCTGCAGGAAGTCTCCTGCAAAGAGCTGATCTGGGTTAGTGGGGACTTGGTTTGCTCCTGAGGCACCAGTGGCAGTATTTTATTATATTCACTAGATTGTTGTCCTGTATCACTGATACATCAGTGATCCAAGACTCGGTTTGCCTGCTACAAAACCATTTTCCCTTTCTTTCTGCTGGTTCTGGCAAAGGGCTCTACAGCAGCTACTGCAAGGGACATCCCCATTCTGTCTTCCCCCACTGCTTCCAAATCTTCCTCTACATTTATGCACCTTCTGACATGGTAACTTTTTTTCTGCATTTGCTCTTGTATAAACATTGTCATGCTACCTTCCTGGGATGCTCTTAGAAGAGCTCTTCCCTCTGCATTTAATAATCCTTCTTTGCAAAGTATCAAATAGCACATGCCTGCTTTGCACCATGGGCAAGGCACCAAGCTTGGATTGCTTATTCATCATAATCCAGGCTCTGAAGCTGCTTCTGCAACACAGCTGGGGCTTAGCAGAGGTGATGCTATGCATGGAAGGGGAGTTGGAAGTTGTGTTTTGGAGGGATGTAGCTGAAAACAGAGGGATACATCCTGATATTTTGAGTTGATGTTTAAGCTAAGGAGGTGCTTGGTATCTCTCTCCTGGCACTTCTCTAATTTCTTCTCATTGTAAAGAACTCGGGGCATCTTATAAGATACAGAAAAACCTACTTTGCCTGTCTCAAAATATAATTCAGAAATTGTATTTATCTTCCTGTGCAGATCAGAGGGCTTTTTGAAAAATATACAGCAAAACCATAGTAAATCAGTTAAATTCAGGACTGAGTAAAACAAATGAAATATACTATTTTATTGCCAGTGTGTTGGATGACTCTTTGCTGTTTTCAGTCATGGAATGGAATTGGGAAGGTTTATCTAAATTCTTAGTCTGTACCAAAACTGAGAGCACCTCAAGTCAAAGCTAACAAGAGAAACACAACTTGACTTTAAAAATTAAAAAAAAACAACAAACAATAGTGTAAAAAAAAAGGAGGTTGATGCAAATGGTCTGATAGCAAAACCCCTTTCTCTAAATAATTAACTGTTCCTAAGCCAATGGCATTTCTACAGGAATGAGCATAACTGGCATAGGAGAACTTGCGGGACTGTGCAATAGAATAGACTTCTTTTTTTCAGTCTCCTAATAATAACACAAAAACCCCAACTGAAATGTATTTATGGTTCAGTCGTTGTATTTGTGCTGCGACCTGTGTGCTTAGAGCTTTAATTCCCAAAGGCAGGGCTTTGGGAAGTTATTAAAGTCTGGCCATAAATGATATGAGGGTTTTTGTAATTAACTTTGATCCCTGAATTTATAAACTTCATAACGGAGTTTAGCGGTGTCTCCCAGCACGGCGACCCCCGCAGGTCGCTGTCCCCATGTCCCTGGGGTCACCGGGGTGCCCAGAGCGTCTATCACGGCTTCTCTTCCCCTCCCCGCCGCCTTCCGGCCGTGCCCCTCTCACGGAGCTTTTCTGCCCAGCGCAGGTGGGGATCGCCGCGGCAGCCAGGACCCTGCTGTACCATGCGAGGATGTGCCCGCGCCCTCGCTGACCTGCCCGCCGCCCGTCCCGCCCGGCGCCATGGGAGGATGCTTCTCCAAGCCCAAGCCAGGTGACTGCCCTCTGCGCCGGGCCCACTGGCCCCGTTGGAGAAGTAGGTCAGCGCTGGACGCTGGCCGGGGGAATGTTAATGCTCGGCTCCTGCAGGGAGGATTACTCGACTCTTAATCCCCCCAAATTCCTCAGTGCTCTCCCTCCCAGGCAGGGAGCTGCGGGGGGTTGCAGCAGTGCCAGGGGGTGGTAGGTGGGTGGGTGGGAGGAGAGCTCACCCTGTACCACGAGGGAGGCATCTCTGCCTGGTCACACTGCCTTGCTCTGCACCACTCACCTGCTTCCACCTTCCTGCCAGATCTGGAGCAGAGTTGCCCCCCTTGTCCCCCAGTGTAGGTTTGGGTGACAGGTATCCCAGCATAGACACATGGGGCTCCAGCACCTTCCTTCTGCCATATTTTTGTCACTCTGGCACTCTGGCCAGCCCTTATTTCTGTCCCTGTGGGAAGGGAGTGACCGGGGAAGGCGCAGACCAGGTCCTGGAGCTGCTCTGCTTTTGGGATTTTATTTTCTTGGTGAAGCTTGTTCATCTGTACCATCTGTTCTGCTGTAGACACCTGAACATCAAGGATTCTCCCCTTGCCTGGCACATTCCTTTCATGGCTACGCTGGCTGGGCTCCCTGCTCTCTACGGTTTGGGGAAGGCTGGGTGTATGTGCAAGGGCCAGGGGTGGTGCCACCTGCCCAGGCAAACTGGCTGGTTGAGGGGGGCTTGGTGTGGAAGTGTCAATGCTCAGCCCTGTCCTGAGCAGGCTGGGCATGAGCAGGCACTGTGTGATCACCCGTACTCGCACCCCTGGCAGCACCTGCATGGCCCTGGCACAGGGCCCCAGGGAGCAATGGTTGATCCTGTCAGTGTTCCCGAAGCTGCCGTGGAGGACTGCTCCTCAGCATCCCTTTATAGTCTTTGTGGGTGGAAAGATGTCTTTTGGGGACCTTTCCTTGGCAATTTGTCTTCACTGTCTGAGGCAGGAGGGATTTCAGGCTGAAGGACTAAATGGGTCAGAAGGGCAATAGAAGTTGTGCCTCACCGAACATCCATGGAGTGAGGTCCCTGCCTTTATGGAAGGCACAATGAGAGAATAAAGGTGCCTTTCCACCCTTGACCGGTACTGTGATTATGTTATGGGTCACCACCAAGGTAATATGGCACTGGACACTCTGACCTGTACGTCTTCTCTGTGAAAGCCCTGATTATATGTGCCTTTAAAATGTTTGAGGAGTAAAAACACATCCAGGAATAAATGCCTTTGTTGACTAAACTTGTGACAAACTCTGCTATGAGCTCCGCTGAATTTTGTATCCTTTCAGCAAAACTGTGTAATCTTGGACCAGTGTTGGAATACCAATGCTCATTTTTCCTTAGCTGCAGATTTTTGCAGCTGAGAGAGAGAACTGTATTTGCATAGCAGGGCCAAATGCCTGAAAATGGCACCCTGCAATGCACCTCCATCCCTCAGCTCTGGTTTGGATTAGCATCTTCAAAGGCTTTGCACAAGCCTTCCACAGCCCCTGGGTAGCTCACCACTGGCTGCAGGGCTTCATCCCAGGCTTATAAAACCTGCAAATGCAAGGAGGTAAACAGAGGCATTTGAGGATACTGATTGTTCTAGCAAAGGGTTTCACTGATGTTTCATACGGGAATTGTACAGTATTAGAGCTGAGTATGGGACTTTACTATTCCATGTCTGAATAAGAAGCAGGGACAGAGTAGAGCTATTTGCTCCCTCAGTGCTGTTTTCACATGAAGGGAATATTTCAGATGCAGCCTGAAGTGAACAGAATTGATTCAGGCACTTTTTCAAGGTGTACTTGAGATCTTTATCTGCTCCACCTCCTTCATTACAAGAGAGACCCTCAGTCACCCTGAGAACCCTCAAGATAACCTTGGCACTGTGCACATATCACCTTTTGATGGGCAGATGAGTGATACAAGAGCTCTGGGGAGTGGAGTCCCTAAATAACTGTGCTGACTGTACTGCCAGCCAGCCGTGAGGTCTGGCTGCTGCTGCAGCACCCATCCCTGTCCGGATATTTCCGTGTTTAATTAAGAGCTCATGTTCAAACAGTGAAGTAATCTGCTGTTATCTCCAGTGCTGCAGTCCCGTGATGCCAGATCCTCTTCTGAAGGCCCAGTTCTCAATCTCTGCATAACTCTCTCCTCGGGTTTGTTTGTCTCAGGTGTGTGATGCATCGGGGATGAGCTGCCCAGCTGGCAGCCTGCATGGTATCCCAGCACCCGCTCCCACAGCGCAGCCAGATCAGGATAATGGGTGTCAGGAACCACCGTGTGCCAGCTCTGTGTGAGCTGCAGCAGCTCTGTCTCTGCCCTGGGTATTGGGAGAGTGGCTTCAAAACCTGTAAATTTTGATTATTCTTCTTCTGCTGGGCTCAGTGTTTGATGGCAGGGCAGTCGTTTCCCAGCACATGGGGTGTCTTGGGATGCGCTTCACCCTTGCATGGAGGATGCATTTAGCAGGGAATTTGCTCTCTGCACACTGCTTAACACTGCTGGAGGGTGCTGGAGGGAGTGCCATTGGCTGTGTGACCTGAGCTTGGCTCAGAGCTTGTCCCCAGCCTTGCTTGGTAAGTGCTACCTCCAAGTTCTGGGCCGTAGCATTTGCTGACAGAGCATCTGGAGAGGGAGAGCAGAGCCAGGCACATTTGACATGGTGGTTTTGTCATTGGCTCTGTCATTTTTTACAGAACGATAGAATCATGGAAGGGACTGGGCTGGATAGGTCTGTAGAGACCAAGTAGTTTCAACCCCCTGCTGTGGGCAAGGACACCTTCCACAAGACAATGTTGCTCCAAGCCCTGTCCAGCCTGGCCTTGGAAGGAGGGGAGAAGTGGTCCATAGAAATGGTTTGGACTCTCTTTGAGACCACCTGAAGTCACTGTCATTGGGGCTTGCACTTGAGGTGGGTGGGCAAGCCCAGGGGATGCCTGGCAAGCGCAGCTCTGGCATGTCCCATGGTGGTGGATTACTCTGTGCTGGCTTTGGGAAAATAAACCCTGCTGGGGTAAACTGAGATTTCTGGCTGTGCCTGCTGGTCCCTCCAGCATCATCCCTTGATGCATTTCTGGTTTCCACTGCTCCCAAAGCTGTTGGCACCATACAGCCAGCAGCAGATTGTTCCCTACCCTCAGTGCTCCTCTGCCCTGTGCCTGCAGCCCTGAAGTGGCACACCCTGAGGCATTGCAGGGTTTTAGGGCTGGGGAAGGCAGACACACTGCTCTCCCCTTGCCAGCTCAACTCCTCCATCCTCTATGGTTAGGCATTTCCATCTTATTCAGACTCCCCTTGGCTCAAGTCAGCTCTTGGCTCATCTCATGTCAATTCTCTTTTCCCATATTAGCTCAGTATTTTCCTGGTTTCTAGTATTTTAAGTATCGGGTACCTGTAGGTACAACCTTTCAATGGCCCAATATCCATAATTTAAATTTAGCCTCCAGAAGGGCTCTGAGTCATACTGGGAGCTCAGTCCTGTGATAAAGAAGTATCAGAACATCCAATTGCCCTAATTTTTTAAAAATAATGCCTGTGACCCTGCATGCAGCCCAACCACCTGCCAGCACCCTGCTTTGGGATCAATGTCAACAGTTCCAGGCTCATGTCTAAAGTACCTCTCCAAGAGCAAGCAGAAACTTTGACTAGTCTCACCAGGCTGTGAATAGTGATGGAGAAGAAGTAAATTTACAGGAAATGTAATGGGATATTAAGAATTGACTGCTTGGGTGAATGACATCAAGGGAAAGCACAAGAACATCGTGGCCATGAGAGAAAAACAACACCTGAGCCAACAGTTATAAATGGTGTTGGAACATGGTTCTTGATTGTATGTGAAGGATAGCAGCGGTGCTCGACCTAAAGGCTGAAAACCTGTGAGAAAAAAAAATGGATCAAAATTTATAGTCTTGCCAAGAGCCTGTATTTTAAATGATTCTGTCACTTTGAGAAGATGACTCAGGATTTTCAAGTAGTGAGAACTTGCAGTGATAAGGTATATTTGGATATGTGATATGAGCACTTGCTAATGCTCAGCTAGTTTCTCTGCTTTTTTTTATATTCTTATAAACTATTTCCAGCCCTGGCGTTCTGGTTCTTCATCTGTGTAAGTGTGTATCTATAGAGAGATATCTTAAAAATGTGCATGAACTTATACAAACATCTACAGACACATGTGTATGTGTATAAGTGATGTTGGTGGCACAGGGCAAGCAGGCACACCTTTGTCTCTTTCTGTCATCTATATCTATACCTATACATATACACATCTCTGTTTATATTTTTAGCTATATCATCTCTATCTATACCTTTATGCCCATACCTATGTATCAATATCCATATTTCTACCTATATTCCTAAGGAGTTGCCTATTGTCTAGATTTGTAGTAACATGCCTAAAACTTTCCAAACAGTTTGCTTTAAGGTCCAGACCCTCTTCTAGCAGTTATAGGATATGACTGTCAAAGAGCTGGAACACAATGGCCCCAGCTCCATTGTACCAATCAGATTTGGTATTAAATTAAACTTGGGTTTATAAATATTTCATTTAAATGTCATTTTCCCTGATGGCAACTGAACCAGTTTGCTGGATCAGCTCAGGTGCTGCTTAGCCCTGGATTCCTGGAGGGATCATCCCTCAGGAATGCAGGTTTCAGGCCAGAGAGACACCCCATGAGGGGCTGAGAGGCATGAGGAGGAGGTAAGAAGGGGGTAAGAAGGGGGTAAAAAGGGTTGCTGAGAGGAAAGTTGGATATGCCCCTCACAGAGGCAAACGGTGAAGTGTGGGGCCCGAAATAGGAGAGCAAAGATTTAACAACTCTTTCTTTTCCTCTGGACATTTGTCCAGCAGTGTTGGTGGGTGCCAAGTGGGGATGGCTAAGTGCCAGAGACTTGCTGCTTCCTGCATATGTTTTCTAACTGAGGAAGAAGGGAAAAGATCAGAGCTACATTTCCATCTTCATCCCTGCAGGTTCATTTGCCTGTGAATCAGTGGGCACTCCATGTGTTCACCTGACCCAAATGAGCTCTGGAAAACAAAGTCCTGGGGCACCAGCCAAGTGAGAGATGGGAGTTGTTCCCTGCAGGTGAATTCACTGATATCCATGTCCCCCTCGCCATTAGGGCTCAGAGCCACCGGCTTTGCCCAACCTTTGTCTCATCCTGCGACATGGTCTGGCTCTGCAGTCTGGCTGCAAGGATGCACCGACACATTTTCTGCAGATTGACTGTGAAAATCAAATGACATCAGCTTCCTGTTTCTTGGGCCAAAAGTATTTCGCTGGGACTGGCATAAATGGGTATTCATTATATTTTCAAACTCTGTCCTGGAAAATCCATGTCTGCTTCTCCCAATGCCCTAGGAAAGAGGTGTTTATGGGGAGCAGCTTCTTCACTGGGTGCCTGCAGCAGCCAGGCTGCTTCTCTAGAGCTCCAGGAACAGATTTGCTCATAGCAATGTGGGGTTTTTAATTTATGGTGCAGGGCCTATTCATTTGCATTAACTCCTGCAGCTGCAAGAGCACAGCAGAAGTTGATGTTTTCTGTTGGTTCATCATTCATACACAGAAAATCACTTTCCTGGATCTGTCACTACCCTTGGTGAATCCTGCCCAGGTGAGCACAGGGATTTGGCACTTTGGCAAAAAGCCATGCATCCCTTGCCTTGCTGAGCAGGCACAGACAGCAACGTGCAGGACTCCTGAGACAGCTGCCTGCCTCCAGGGCCTGAATGGCCATGGCCACTTGCCTTTCTCTCTTCCAAAATGAACGACCTTCTCCCTGACTTGTTCTTCCATTGTTATCTCAATATTCTTGCAATAAAAGTTTTGGGACAACAGATGAGGCTGGGAAGACCCAGCATTCCTGTCATTCACAAGCCTTGCTGAATGGCTTGGTTTTTACCCTTCCTCTGCCTTTCCTTACCTGTTTAATTTGGGAACTTCAACTTTTATCTTCTACAACAGATTTTCCTGTTCATGACATTTATAAGACGGGGGAAGCTCAATGATTTCCCATGTACTTTTGTGACTTCACCAGTCTCTGGCACTTTCCCCTGGTTTGCTATAGAACTCCCAGGCATTTTTTATTATTATATTAATGGCTTTAGCTTGATGAAGCTGGGAGATAAAGTGATGTTTTCCATTTTGTGATGTGAGAGCTCATCGGTGGCTTCTGATGCTGCTGTGACCAGCTTGCCCAGCCCGGGCATGGAGTGGAACATAGGGGTGTAGCTGGGTGGGCCTGTGGCAGGGGATGGGTGAGCACTGCCATCAGGGAGCTCATATTAACACAGAATGACAGAATGATTTGGGCTGGAGGAGGTTTTAAAGCTCATCCAGTTCTACCCCCTGCCATAAGCTGGTCCACTGTCCCAGGTTGTTCCAAGCCCCGTCTAAGCTGGCCTTGGACACTGCCAGGGATCCAGGGGCAGACACAACTTCTCTGCATGTCCTCACCTGGGTGGCTGAGGAGAGCACCTTTGCTCCCCACAACCCCTGCTCCCATGTGTCCCTGGGTCTTCTGTTTCCAGGACAGGGATGATTTATTGTCAGACCTGTTCACTGGTGCACACATGAGAAAAATGGACCATCCTTGCTTCTCTCACCTACTGTTGAAGAGTCACTCCACACTCAAAACCTCATGTGGAAATAATTTTGGATATTTCTAGTTCCTTATTAATTGGTCTCCATCTAATGAAGCGGCTTTATGCACCATACAGTGTTGGCTTTCTCTTTCAGTTAAAGTTACCTACAAACAACTAAAGGGGTTTTTGAAGTCTGAAAGAATGAATGGAGGAATAATGGGCTCAGGTAATCAAGCCAAGCTTGATGTTAAATGTTTTGTCTTCCAAGTCAAGCCAACAAATATATCTGTTTTGATGTCTGTTTCCAAGTTCAGGGAAAGAAGGAATGATAGAACAGCGGACAGCAGCAAAACCTCTGGCTTCATTTTAACAAAGGTTTTGGGTTATTCCTGCAGTTGAAGTGAAAATTGAAGTTGTGATACCTGAGAAGGAGAGAAGCAAGGAGGAGATGTCTCCCAATGGGAAAGCCAGCCCTCTGATCTACAAAGTCAATGGGACTGCCCGGCACTACCACCTTGAGGAGCACTCAATTGCCAGCAACCCCTACCACAACCCCAAGGATGTGGTAGAAGCATCTGTGTGCCACGTAAAGGACCTGGAGAATGGACAGTAAGTGCCCAAAGTTTTTGCAGATAAAACTTGAAAAACCTTCTAACCTAATCTGAATGCCCTGTCTTGTTCTTTAGGGTTGTTGGAGATGATAATTTAACTTAGTAAGCTTTTTTTAATCTTAAAAAAATTACATCATGGACAAGTGACAACTGTTTTTACCAGAAGGTCTTCTGTTCCCTGCATCATTTGCACTGGGACTTGTCTCAGAAAGAGGTGATGTTCTGTAGCAGAATTTCTCAGAAGGCTCTGCTCAACTTGTGTTAATCAACCTAGCCATTTTTTAATACATTTATAGCCTCAGTGACTTTACAAAACAGGAGAAGCACATGGGTGGAGCTGATGGGGCAGGTCATGTGCTCCATCCTGTCTGCAGTGCCTGGCTCTTTCACTAAGGATGCAGATTTTCAGATCTTTTGCAAATGACAACACACTTCATCTGGGCACAGGACTGATTTAACATTCTGAAGTCTAAGAGTGCCTGTCCCAGTCACTGTGCTTTACAGGTGCCTCTTTTCTGGGGTAGAAGTGTAGGTTCCATTGACATCTCAGGAGGCTCCATCTGTATGTAAAAGAAAATAGTTTGGAATAGCTTTTGTTGCAGTGAGGGAGCAATGTAAGGTGTGTGGGACACAGCAGGAGTCTGACAGTTGTTTGCTTTAAATTGAAGTATTGCCTGTGATAGTATCCAAGAACAATCCATGTATTATGGGCTACTTTGTGCTAAACTTAAGGGGTTTCATGGGCCATAAATTAATTTTCTTAGGTAAGTTCATCCAGGAATAATTGGGGTTTTCTTCATTGCAATGGAAATTTATGTATTATACCATTCTGCAAAAGGATGCACTGGACTCTCTTGGAGTCTTTTCTGGACTCCATGGATTAAATCTTCACATGATGTGCAGCAGTTGAGGTTGCTTGGCTTGTATCCTGGTTCCAACAGGACAAGGCTAATTTCTGCAGTAGCCAGGAGGTGCATGGCCAGGATCCAGAGGTTATTCTATACAACCTCATCTCATTGCTGGGGCAGGGGAAGAGTCTCCTGTGGGAAGAAGTGGTTCCTTCTGGTTGAGTAACTGCAGGGGACAGAGTTTGGTACACAGGATGCTGGGGTAATGCTGGTTCCAAGGCCCAGGAAGTGGGGTGGTGAGCTCTGGGTGAGCAATTTGGCATGTGACTAGCTCTCTCTTTTGTACACTTGTGTTATTAATATTCTTGCTGTTACTGTAGGTTTTCTTCTCTCATTGCTGATCCCAGTAAATTGTTATCTCAGCCTTGTTATCTTTGCCTTTTGTGACTCCAGTTCTCCTCCAGCCACCCCCAGGTGGGGCAGGAGGGAGGGAGGGTGAGCAGCAGCATGGTTTTGGTGGGAGCACTAAATTGGGGAATTCCATTCCTAAACCACAGCAGCCTTATTTAATACCCAGCATGGGATGGGAAGGCTTGAGATATCCACAGATCTGCCCAGAGAGGGTTGGAAACAAAATTTGACCCAAGCATTTATTGTATTAGGTGCAGAGCAACTGGCTGCAACATTGCTTGGTCTGTTCACGTGGGCATGGTACCCCACCCTGTCTGTATTTTCATATATACTCTCTGTGCCCAGCACAGTGCTCCTTTTGAAAGCAGGGTGAGGGATCAGGATCATTCTGTTGGTACACTGTGGGATATTGGTTTATGACATGATAACATGAAGGACAATGAGGGCCATTTGGGATGTGTGTTCTGTGTTGGTCTCCTTGGGTACTGCCTCTGAGACTCCATAAATAATCATACCCATACTCTGGAGACCACAGGGGACAAAGATTTTTCCCAGGTTTCACTGCCTTTTCTTCCTTCAAGCCTGTGACAACAGCTTTTGAGGGTTTTGAATTTCCCTTGTATGTTAAGGAAATCCTGTTCTTGTTGCTAAGTCTTCCAGGTCTCCTTAGTGCAGTCCACACCATGTTTAGAGTTACAAAAGAGGTTTTCAGGAAGGTCATTTAAAGATCTGCCCCAGGGGTGGATAGTCAAGAGTGGCATGTAATGTGGCAGAAACAGGACTGTTCTGCACCAGTGGTTTGGAAGTTCAGGCCTGAACAACAAGATCCCAATAAAGTGGGAGAATATTTGAAAGAAAAATGCTGTGGCAATTCCAGAGAGGTGCAAAGTTATGCAATGTGTTGGGCTCTGGCTACTATTGATCAGACAGGGTTCCATACTAGACAGCACTCCCAGGGACAGAAGGAGCAAGGAAGAGCAAGAGGCACCAGGGGTACTCCAACTGCAGCTAAAGCACAGGCACAGCCCACGCTGGAAGCACTTGCCCCTCTATGGAAGAAGACATCCAAGGCAAAATCCATCCACTTAGTGAGGGATGAAGAGGAAGCAGGGCCCTCAGAACAGGGGAAGAGGCAGAGCCAGAGACAAGCACCCAATCCCTGTCCCCGTGTGAGTTGCGGGATATCCGAAAAGACTTCAGCTGCCAGTCAGGAGAGCCCCGGCGATCTGACTGCTCCGGTGCTGGGATATGGTGGCCCACGACATGGAACTAGGTGGTAGTGAAACCAAGGAACTGGGATCCATGTCCTGGGATGTAGCCACTGACAAGGTGCTGGGGGTTAGGATGTTTTGGGGTTTTGTTCCCCCCACAGAATTTAGTCCCATAAGTTGATAGGAAACAAGAACGACCGGGTAAAGGAAGCGACCAAGCTCGAGGAGGAAGGCATCTGGCTCCCCGCCTCTTATCTGAGGTATCTGGTTGGGCTGATAAAAGACGCAGCTTTAAGAGCTCTAAGAGACGGGACAGCTTCAAGTTCTCTCCCCCTGTATCTCTCTCTCTGCTTGGAGAGGTTGGAGCTGCTGCTTGGGCTGAATGTAGCCTAAATAACACCAGCCTTGTCCCCACCAGCCAGCAAGAAGGAGACACAGGCTTTCCCAGGAGCTATGGGTTTTTGGAGGATGCATATTCCAGAGCACAGTCAGATTGTCAGCCCTCTCTATCATGTGACACAGGAGAAGAATTATTTAAAGGGGGGTCTTGAAGAACAAGGAGCCTTGAAGCAAATTTAACAGGAGATTGTTGATTCAGTAGTCCTTAGGCCCGTCAGGACAGGACAGGGTGAAAAAGATCTGCTCTACACCACAGCCAGGAAGAATGGTCCTTCTGGAGACCCTGGCAGAAGGTACCTGGGGAGACTTGAGGACAATCCCTGCGGTTCTGGAGCCAAGTATGCAGAGGATCTGAGGCCTGTTACACCCCAAATGAAAAAGAGATACTTGCAGTTTGTTAAGAGGTTTTATCTGCTTCAGAAGTGATTAGCACAGAAGTACAGCTTCTTCTGGGGCTGGGTGGGCTGGGTGTTCAAAGAGAAAGTCTTTGCCATACATCATGCCACTGCTGTTACCTGGAGTAAGTGGATTGGTCTGATCAACAGCGGGCTTGGATGGGAAACCCCAGTAGCCCTGGGATCTTGGAAATCATCACAAACTGGCCCTAAGGTGAAAATTGCAGATTGTCTTCAGAAGAGGAGGAGGAGGAGGAGAAGGTGAGATATGCTGAGGAGGCCCCACCCATATAATCAGTTACTTGAAAATGAAAGCAGTGTGCTCTCTTCACTGACAGTTCCTGCCTCACTGCAGGGATGCATTAACAGGGGAAGTTGCTGAATGGGGCCCTACACGGTGAGTTGCAGAAGGTATTGAGGGACAAGGTGCATCAAATCAGGTTGCAGAGTTGAAAGCTTTTCAGCTCACTTTAGATATTGCTCAGTGAGAGAAACGGCCAACAGTACCTCTACAATGACTTGGGGATAGTAGCAAATGCTCTGTGGGGCTGGCTGGAATGATGGAAGAAGATCATCTAGCAGCACAGAGAGAAACCCATCTGGGCTGCTGAACTGTGGTGAGACATTGGTGCCTGGGCTGTCAAAGTCCATCATGTGGATGCACATGTTCATGAGTCAGGCACTGAAGAGCGTCCCAACAATGGACAGGTGGATTGAGCTGCCAAGATTAAAGTGTCTCAGGTGGGTCTGGGCTGGCATCATAAGGGTGAATTATTTCTGGCTCAGTAGGCCCACAATACCTCAGGCCATCAAGGAAGAGATGCAACATGGCCTCATGATTAAGGGGTGGACTTAACTGAGGACACTATATCCTGGGTAATCCATGCTTGTGAAAAGAGTGCTGTGACCAAGAAGGCCAAGTGGGTGAAGCTGCTGTGGTCAGGGGGGTGGTGGTCGATGTAAGTGTGGGGAGGCCTGGCAGATTGATTGCATCACCCTGCTGCAAACTCACTGCCAAGGCAAGCATTATGTGCTGACAATGGTAGGAGGCATGACTGGGTGGCTGGAGACATACCCACTGCCTAGAACACCATTTTGACCCTGGAAAAACAAATCCTGTGGCAACACAGCAGCACTGAAAGAATTGAGTTAGACAATGGTACTAATTTCAAAAATATCCCTGTAAACACCTGGGCTCTGTTAAAGGTTCGGAGGAGCTGGGCTTATTAACACTGACCAAGGTGCTATACCTTACAAACACAGGATATTGAGTGGGTATACCATATTCCCTGTCTCACACCAGCCCCTGGGAAAGTGGAATGGTGCAATGCACTGCTAAAAACTACGTTGGAATCAGTGGGTAGTGGGACCTTCAGACACTGGGATCTATGTTTAGTGAAGGCCACATCATCAGTTAATGCCAGAGGGTCCACCAGTCGAGCTGGCCCTGCCCAGTCAAAACCTCTATGTAGTGTAGAAGGGCATAAAGTCCCTGTGGTGCATGTGAAGAAAGAATGTGTTAAGGAAGTAAGTTTGGATCCATTTTACCTCAGGCAAAGACAAACCCATCTGTGGGATTGTTTTTGCTCAAGGATGCGTGTGCCTTTGGTGGGTGATGCAGAGGGACAAAGCAATACAGTGTATCCCTCAGGGAGATTTGACCTGTGGAAGTGTGGGTGACCTATTGCCACCTGTGCAGGTGAGCAGTGGCAGCAGGGCTGGAGGGGAGCAGGGCAGAGCACAGGCAGTAACTGGAATTGCCTTGACAGTGGAGTGAAGGAAAAGGGAGAGACTGTCTTGGGAAATGCTTGTTGCACAGGTAGGGTTCTATTCCAGGGTCAAGAGGCAGCCTTACCTGGTCCATGAAGATGTCCCTGCCTATGGCAGGGGGTAGAATGAGAAGGTCTTTAAGGTCCTTTCCCACACAAACCACCCTGTGATTCTATGAATATCTAGGTTGACTGGGGAGCAGGGAGTATGATAGATGAAAAGATTTGGAGAGCTCTTCTGGCTGCAGGGAAGGTGAGGAAGGTGAGGCTGCAGGTGGCCACAGCAGTGAGCTTTAGCTCCTCAGCTAAAGCCAGGGCTGGGAACTGTCACTGGTCTGGGAGCCGGTCCCATGTGCATCAGCTGCTGCAACATGCTACGAGCGTGCCAGCACCAGACATTTTGGGTTGAGAATAAGGTGTTTTCCAGCAGGCTGAGTCCAGGTCAAGATAGGAGTGCAGTGAGATGGTCCCACAGCTCGTGTGAGCAATAGGCCAAGCCGAAGGAGTCCCCTTGTGCTGGTACCCAGAGTGATTTTCTGGGATGATTCTCCCAAGGAGTGTGCTGGGCAGGGGTGTGCATGAGCATGGCATCAGCCAGGGTGCTGGCATGAGGCTTCAGGCTCCCCTGCCTTGCATCACTGGAGGCTACAAGCACAGAGTATGCTTCCTGCCTAACCCTTATGTCTTTCTGGTACCAGGACAGTCTCAGCAGAACTGAGATGCAGAAAGATACTGGAAGATAAACTGGTGTTACTGTACCCATCCAGCCTCCCAGCAGGCTAATTGGAGGGACAGAAGATAGCCCCCCAGTGCTCTCACAGCTCTCAAGCAAAGGTCCTTTCCAGGCCAGAGCTGAGATTTAGCTGTGCTTCCCGAGTGGGGAATGGGGTGGGACAACAGGACAAATTCCCAACTGAGTAAACAGCTCAGGAGGGCGCAGGGCAATGTAAATCATTCTCTGGATTACTCAGGAGTGAGTGCAGGATGGGAGCCTTGCAGGTGGCTGCGTGCTGGCTTGAAGACACCGGGTCTTGTTTTTGACTCTCTGAGTTCACACAGCTGCTTGGGTAAGCTGTAAATTCTTTAACTTATCGTATCTTCCCAGGGAGTTATGGTTGCCATTGACCAGGTTTTATCAGCTGAGGAATGCAGCAGGACTTGTACTGCTCCCTTCCCCTTGTGCAGAGGGAAGAGCTCCAAGTGCCGAATGTCCTACTTGGGGAGGGAGCAGAGCTGCATCTCTGAGGAGCCAGGTGGCTGAATTAATGGGGCAAAGGGCAGGAGTGGTGAACTCTTTTCACCCAAGGGGACAAGGAAATTAGGGAATTGAGCATTTGTCATTGGACAGTTGTTGCAGGTGAAGCACTTGCCCAAAGTCTGGCTTGTTGGGGTTTGAGGGTGGAGCAGAAGTGTTGGTGGGCTGAGACCTAATCTGATCTCCATGGCTTCAAAGCAGAGTGGGGCAAGTGTCTGTGTAGCCTGAAAGCAAATAATGGGATTGAGTTGGGATGTTATCTGAGAAGGAATGAGCACACAAAGTCTGTCCTATTCTTCTGAGGCCCTGGAACCTGGTGTGCATGAATAGCGTTCTGGAATCACACTTGGCCAGTGACTGCCTTGAGCGAGTGGGGTTTGCTATGGCCACGGTGATGTGTTTGGCACCCCAAAGGCAGCGTGCTGGGATGGCTGTAGAGATGGTCCTCTTCATGCAGTAGTAGCAGCCAGGATTTACAGATAAACATCAAGCTGTGTAGGGATAGGCTTGCTGGCTGGAAGAGGGGAGGACTCCAGAGAGCAGCAGCTCTGTGTCAGCTCTGTGTTCCCTGTCCAGCTCTGTACAAAATGAGGGCTGTCTCCTCAGCTCTTACTTTCCTCCATGGTTAGCTGGAAGACTCTGCTCTGGGAAGCAGCTGCTGATAGTTGCATTGGAAGGAGGTTCAGTGCCTCAGGCAGACCATGGACTGCACAGAGTGTGTTGGGACTATTGGTTGGAAAGGGAGCATCTGAGGGTGGGAAGAGACAGGATGTGCTGAGGGGAAGGTCTGGCAGAGCTGGTGGAGGCACACTGAGAGGGCAGAGAGTAAACATCTGCTCAGTGCAGAGCAGCATCAGCATCACTTAGCAACAGGTGGGCACTGCTCTGCAAAGCTGTGGAAATGTCTCTGGCCAAGGTCTGGGCAAGTGGAGGAGTGGAGACCTCAGTGTTGGAGCCTTCTGTGCCCCCGTCTCCAGCCTGCAGAGGGATCAGTGAGCAGCCTCCTGGGAACGTGGATGGTTGAAAGACTTGTGCTCCTGTAGATAATGCCACTGACTAGTGACACATGGCCACCAACACAGTCTGCAGGTCATGGGAACTCTGGCAAACATAAGCACCTGTTGAAGCTGCAGTGCAGAGCCTGTGCCCAGCCAGTCTGCAGCAGGCAGAGCCAGAGTTTCTGGGCACCATGGAGGAGGCACAACATCCCTACATCCCTGGGAGATGCTGTGGACCTGCATGTGGATGGTGTAGAGGTATGTATTGCTCAATTTATCCCTGCTGAGACAGAAGGCTATGGAGCATCTCTTGGACAACCCAAGGGTGGTAGAAAGGATTTTCTAAAATGCTGCTTTTCAGTGCTAGTCGCATCATCAATCACTCATTCAGCAGAGGGGTGTGCTCAGTAGCTCTTTCTGGCTTGCAAACAAGGTGCATGATCAACAAAGAGATGTTTTTGACCAGGATGGGGCTGAGTCTCAGCCTGGCTTAGCTGGTCAAGGAGGGATGTGTGGCCCAATGAGCCAAAAAACTGCCAAGCTCAGTGTTGTAAACAATTGCTGCTGTGCTAATCACGCTTTGATCCAGGGTACTTCACCATGGAATCATTGAATCAGAATGGTTGGAGTTGGAAGGGACTGTTAAAGGCCATCTGGTCTAACCCTCTGCCATGGGCAAGGACACCTTCCACCACACAAGATCGCTCAGAGCCCCATCCATAGAATCACAGAATGTCCTGAGTCGAAAGGGACTCAGAAGGATCATCCAGTCCCAGTCACAGCTGTGCACAGGACACCCCAACAACCCACCCTGGGCATCCCTGGCAGCACTGGCCAAAGGCTCCTGGAGCTCTGGCAGCCTCGGGGCCGTGCCCATTCCCTGGGCAGCCTGGGCAGTGCCAGCACCCTCTGGGGGAAGAACCATTCCCTAATATCCAGGCCGACCCTCTCCTGGCACAGGTTCATGATGTTCCCTCATAACTGCTCTGTACTTCCATTTACCATCAAAGTGTTTGGCTGAGGCATTGCTGAACCAGACATCTTTAACTTCAAACTATGATGTAACTGCAGGGACACCAAGTATAGCACTAGGCTTTTGCAGCTGTTGCAAAGCCAGCACATCTGGGATCATGGCTGTCTGTAATTTTGCAGGTTTTGTTGGCCCTTCAGTTATACCCATTAGACCTGTGCCTGAGACGTGCACAGCATTTGTGCACTCTTGGTCTTTGTGCAATCCCACCTTTGGAGCACAGCCCTTCTTAATGCTGGCTAACAGATTAAAAGATCTTTGAGCTCTTAAACAGGTAGAAAATTTCAACAGCACCAATCTGTGCAAATCCAGAGATAGTAATCCCTTTTCCCAGTCAGAGTATATCTCTTCTCAGGATTTTTAATGCTGCAGAACTGAGCCCTAATGGTTGTTTAGGTCTGTGTGAGCCTTTGTGGAACATGTTACAGTAATGTTCAGGAACATGTTACAGTCCCATGTTCAGCAAAACCCCATTCAGCTTTTATAGGATCGTTGGAATTAACTGCCCCAAGTGATGAATATATTTTTAACTCTTCTATTAGCGTTTGCAAAGCCTTCTCTTACTATCAAGCTACCCCTAAGTCTGGCCTTTGCTCATGAATGCATGCAATGGTCTTCTCTATAGAAAATCCAGGAATATGATTTCTCCAGTATCCTGAAATGGAACCATGAAGAACATGTCTTTTACACCTAGAACTGCTGTCCATTTGTGTGCAGCTGCTTGCAGGGTGGCACTGAGACTGGCAGTGTTTGGGATGAGTCTTCCCGTGTCAGCATTCAGCCCCCGATAATCAATCATTAAGCACCAGCTCATGTCGGGTTTCCTCAGTGGCCAAACAGGAGAATTATAGGGGCTATGTGTCCTAAATATAATACCCTTTTGTTCTAAATTTTTAATAGAGTAATTTTCTATTTTTTTCAGAAAATTTATTATATGCAGTTTTTGTGGGTTGGGACGACCAAACATTCCTGTTGTGCAGTTGCCAAACTTCTTTTGAGAGCACCATATCCTAAAATGTTTTCTTCATGATTTGTGATTGTAAATGTCTGTGAGGTCATTTGTTTTTCCCCAGCTAGCCATAAACAGACTTTGACAGTGGAATATATAATACTTTGTCCTTTGAATCCTGTTAGATGGACTCTCCTTATTTAAAACTTAAATTTATTTTTTCAGCATCTGTGGGGGTGGTCTGAGATATTTGGGCTCCTGTAGTAATAAAAAAATTCAAATGTTGTTTTCTAGGTCCTACTGGTAAGTAGATATGGGGCCCATCATTATCAGATCATTGATAGGTCATAATGAGCTGGGTGAGAAGGCCCAAAGTTCATCCAGAGCTTAGTATTTTTTTCCTTTTGTGTTTCTGTTAACTCAAAAAGAATGGGGGGGGGGGGGGGGGTGGTGGTTCCTGTGGAGGCTTTCCATTACTTGTGTTCTTCCCATCCTTCACCACTTTGACTAAGTCTGCTGTCTTGCATTGGACTGTCCCCCGAGGGCATCCTAAGGTCACTGTCCTCATCCACACCTCCTTTTGCTCTTCCCAGAAGTAAGCAGAGTTTTGATCTTTTGTTTCTCTCAAGTAAGGTATGTTTAAAAGTCCTCACTCAGCATTGTGGAGGTATCTGCATTTAAGTTTTTAGGCTCCTCTCAATAGCCTGAGTTTGCTCTCCAGAATGGCTTTCCTAGCCCATTTTCCTTGTCTGGTTCCCAAGCCATGCAAGAATTTTGCCCATGTGGGGATAATTGCCTTCATTATGCATTACATCTCTTCTAATCTAATCTCATCTCCCAACTAAATAAATTTTCATCATTGCAGGGGCACCTCTCAATAGAAGTCTTAATTAGGAACCAGCTCTGTGGAGATTGGGGTGTTTCTGTTTCCACATCAAAGCTGCCTTTGTAAGAGCAGCAGAGATTCCATCAGTTGACCATGTGGGTATGGAAGCTGGGTCTCCTCTTCCCATAACATTTATTCCTCCTGCCCAATGTGCAGCCTCGCTAGTTATTGAATAGGGTTGATTGGCAAGCTCAGGTCCAAGATTTAATAAACCTTCTGGCCCCAGTATCCCTTAGCCTGAGTTCCATTCAGCAATATTCTAGCTTTCCCAGAGACTCACTCTCCACAAATACTCAGTTTCTGACTCCCCTGCTTTTCTTCCATATTTTTCCTGTAGATTGCTAGTTCCAGGGGGGTCCCAGGCCATAAGTTCTGTCCGTGTTTCTCCTCTGACCTCCTTGGGGTTCTTTGGACACTTTGGTCTTAATTATGTGTTCCATTTTAAAATCTGGAACCTCTTCCTCTCTAGGAGGTGAACATTCTATTGTTTCATCAGAGTTCTGTTCTCCCTCATCAGCATTTTCATCAGGGCTTTCTCAAAAATCACCATCCCAATCCTCGGGTGTTACTATTAATTTTCACATTTTTTCAGCACTGGGGGCTTTTTATAATATCAGTTCAAATTTTTCTTCCAAGGCTTTTGTCTTTTCCTTGAATTCTTTTAGCTGTTTCTTTAATTGGTCATTTTGATAACTGTAAAGACAGTTGTACATGTTTTCTGTCTTTTATTTCCTCTCTCAGATTATTAGTTTCTTTTATGATTTGTTCTCCCCATTGCCATGCAGCCTTTAAGCATAATCTCACTGCATGACACGATACCTCTTCCTTTTTTATCTTCCAGTGATCCCTCTTTTTATTTAATTCTCTTGTATCCTTTCCCACTCGTACCAATTGTTCACTGACCAAAGATTATCAGTGTCAATGTGTGTCTTCTGCTGCCATAAATATTCTGTCTCTTTCTCAAAATTATTTGCCATCCTGCTGACTATGTCAGTTTGTCACGGGTGGAGTGGGAGTTCTGGACAAAGTTTGTGAGAGAAGCTGCTGTTGAGTCAGGAGGTGCAGAAAGGACTCCCTGCCTTTCTAAACTCCTTCTCCAAGAGAAGCCTTGGTGTGGCTGGATCCAATCCTAACCCTCATTGCCAATGGTTTAAGTCTAAGGAATTACAAAGGTGTGATTGAACCTTTGTACAACTTTGTCCTGCAGGGATAGGGATGGCAAACCAGATATATTTGTATAAAAAGAAATTTTTTATTACGATAAATGATTAGACAAAAAGATCTTAATCAGAATTATGTACTATACAGCATAAAAGCTAAAACTAATAGTAGAGTAGAGTAGAACAGAGTATATTAAAGTAATTTTATTAAAGCTGGAAAACCCCATGATTATGAAATAGAGATTGATGTCACTCACCCAGACCAAGGAGCGTGGGCAAATCTCCTTTGCTCACTCTTGAGGAGTGACCTTGAAGGGTGTCCCCACCCCAGGGAGGAATCTCCACACACACTCCGAGAAGGCATATGTTAGAAGAACCTGCTATTTGTAAGGAGAAGGACTTTTAGAGTAAAAAGTTATTGTCAGTCAGATATCTGCAGTTCCAGCTTAGCATTTTTAGGTAAGGATAATTCACCTTATCTGCCCCATCTTCCTCTTGCTATCAGAATATTTAACTTTGGGATTGATGAGTCAGACTGGATTTAGCATAATTCAGGACCAGAAGCAGTGTGACACCCTCTCTCAGTTCACCACTGACAGCTTTGCAAAACCAGGTATTGTTCGAGTTGTCTTACCCTATCCCAGGCAGAGCATCCTGCTACTCTTTCTTTCTTATATGTAGTCTAGACTGATCCTCTTTTTGTTTAAGACCATTCCTCCTTGTTCTGTGAGCAACTGGGAGATTTCAAAGAGAACCTGAACCCCTCCATAGGAATGGCTTGAAGGTCTGCTGGCTCCTCTGCAGAGCAGAGCTGAACCCAGCAGAGCTGGGGCCAGGAACCTAGTGCTGGTGGGCGGTCACTGTGTGAGCTCCACTCTGCAAAAACAGCTGAGGAAAACATCAAGAAGGTCACACACAGGTGTCTGCTGTCCTGAGGGATTTATCAGGAAAAGTGACCCTGGGACATGGCCAGGACCGGAGCAAAAACCCCTGAGTGTGGGAGGTAGACCCCAAGGTTCAGAGTCACCTCTCCTGGTTTTCAGCTCTGGGAGATGTGTTTGGTTTGAAAAAGTAACACAAGCCTGGCAAGGGCCTGCTGAGCTGCTGGGGCCAGGAGGGGACCTGATGTCACAGTAAAACCAGTTTGGTTTCTTGCTCCCACTACCAGCTCCCCCAGCAGCTGGGGAGGTGTTTGAGCCGCCTCTTGGCACAATGATGGATAAATTAGGTGCTGCCACTGAATGGCCCAGCTTGGATGTGCCCCAGTCCAAAGTTGGCTGGGTGAGGAGGAATGACCTACATCTGTGGTCCCCTGAAGCCAGTAATGAGCAGGTTGGAGGAGGAGGGGAGCCTGGTGGGACTAGGGCTGGATGGTAGGGTGGAGGGGTGGCGTCTGCTGTGAGGTGGATGCTCTGCCATCTGTTTCCATATTCCTCCTGTCCAGGATGCGGGAAGTGGACCTGGGCTGCGGGAAGGCTCTGCTGATCAAGGAGAGCGGGGAGTTCCACGCCGTGGGACACAAGTGTCCCCACTATGGGGCTCCACTGGTCAAAGGTCAGTCTGCATCATGTCCTGGAGAGCAGCCAAGGGCATCACGGGACAAAGGACGGTCCCTGACTGCGGAGCAGTGCTGCACTGCACGCTCAGCATCACCGGGGCATCTGCTGCCTGGGGAAGGCATGGGAACAAGCTGCACTTGCACAGAACTCCCCAGAGCACTTTGCCAGCTGTGGTTTGCAGCTGCCCTGCTGATCACAGGGCTGGGGCTTCTTCTCATTGAGGGGAAAGAGGAGACTCTTTGGGCTGATGGGATCCTTTCAGTGGCAAAAAGAACATTGCTTATGTTTTTGACTGAAGTGGGATGAGGTGGAATGGTTTCCCATCTTGGCACCTAAAAATGTGCATCCTGGCACTTTCTCAGCACATGCTTCAGGCAGGTCTCTGCCCCTTGCCTAAGCAACGGCAGCAGTCTGTGTACTGACATGCATCACCAAAACTGGGGTTGGGAGGGCACTTTGCTCTCCCAACCCCAGGTGGGATCCTGGGGAAGACAGGGGAGCATCCTTCTGAGGGTCTTCTGGGCATTGCTGGCCCAGCAGCTGTGCTCTCAGCCCCCCCACCCTGGGTGAGTCTCTTGATGGGCAGGGCAGAGGAGCCCCACACTGCCCTGGAGGTGAGAGCTCACAGCCCTTTCAGAGACCTGTGGTGCATTCCTCAGACTGGCTGTCACACAGGGATCTCTCTGGGGACTTTGCTGCAGCTGGAGGTGCAGGAGGGCTGCCCCTGTGCCCCACCCATGCTGGTGATGAGATGTGTCACTGCTGTGCCTCAGCAAGCAGAGACACAAGCTCAAGACCAGTCCATGGCTGCATGGTGGCCTATGCTCTGCCCTGGCCCTGTAGGAGGGAAAGCTGAAATCTGAGGTAGCAGCCTCTGAGCCCACACCTAGCGAAATGAACACATGGCTTTGGGCATGCCTGTGCCTCCCAGGTGTGTGCAGGTGCCTTGCTGTGCCAGGGTCTGCTCTGAAACACGTGCACTCTAATCAGTGATGCTCTGCGTGAGGCACCACTTGTTCTGGGTCATAGTGGGGCTTTTAGGAATGACCATGAGGCTCTGGGGATGGCAGCCCCATGCTGGCTGGAGAGTGAAGTTAGATCCCAGAGCAAACAGTTTTGGAACTGCGCCCAGAGGCAGTGGAGGACCCTGCCATCCAGGGCATTTTAGAAGGAATTGCTCCTAGAGGATCCCAGCTGGTCCCCAACATGCCCAGTGTACATGTTGAGAAAACTCCACTGTCACCCATCCAGTTCCACATCAACTGTCACGGGTCCTGTGGGAGAGGGGCCATCTTACAGGGTGGGAGGTGGCTGCAGGGCAGCATCAACCCTGCTCTGCCATGTGTGCTGCAGGGGTTTTGTCCAAAGGAAGAGTCCGCTGTCCCTGGCACGGAGCTTGCTTCAATATCGGCACAGGTGACATTGAGGACTTTCCCGGCTTGGATAGTTTACCCAGGTTCCAGGTGAGATCCTTGTCCTTGCAGCAGAGGAATCGTGGGATGGTCTGGGTTGGAAGGGACCTTAAGGCCTACGTCATTTCACCCCCTTGGACACCTTCCACTATCCCAGGTTGCTCCAAGCCCACTACAGCCTGGCCTGGAACACTTCCAGGGGTGGAGTAGCCACAGCTTCTCTGGGCACCCTGTGCCAGGGCTTCCCCACCCTCCTAGGGATCAATTCCTTCCCAATATCCCATCTAACCCTGCCCTCTGGCAGTGGGAGCCATTCCCCCTTGTGCTGTCACTGCAGGCCCTTGTCCAAAGTCCTTCTCCTGCTCTGTTGGAGCCCCTTAAGGCCCTGGAAGGAGCTCTGAGGTCTCCCTGGAGCCTTCTCTTCTCCATGTGAACAATCCCAGTCTGCCTCAGGGCTGCTCTCAATTCCTGCATCCCCCAGCCTGGACAGATAAGGCAAATTGCTCACATCCAGCTGCAGCAGCTTGCATTTGCCCTTATTGAAATGTTAAGATTTCCCATGTGGTCACTTCTCCAGCCTGGCCGCATTCCTCTGCATGGATCCCTTTCCTCTAGAGCATCAACCACACCACTCAGTTCCGTGTCACCCACAAAATGACTTTTAATTGGGATAAGCAACTTTCTGTATGGCACGGAGCAAATATTCTCCAAGGATGTGCTGGTGTCACCAGTGGAGAGCAGCTCCCCATCCAGCTCCTTCCCCCTGCAGCTCCCTGCTCCCACCCACAGGCATCAGGTACCTCCTGGGAACCTGGGGGTGCCCAGTCTGGGAGGTGTCTGGAGTAGGAGTGGGGTGGGACTGAGAAGCCCTGTGTAAGATTTGGGTAGAGATCAGGATGCACGCTGAGCGTCGGTGTGGGGTGGATCCGAGGCAGGAGATCCCACAGCCTCCAGCTGGGAGAGCCTGGCCTGAGCTGCTCCTGCAGGTGACCCCGTGCCATCCCCCCTTGCTCCTTAGCTGTGGGTCAGAGGGAGCCCTTGCTGCTCTGCAAACTAGAGCTGTTCTGTCACCCTCAGGTGAAGATTGAGAAGGAGAAGGTGTACATCCGAGCAAGCAAGCAGGTGAGGGGCCACTGACATCCAAAAATCAAGGCAAATGCTTTCATTTTCTGCTGTATGTGCATGGGGGTGGGGTGGGGGGAAATGCTTCTCTTTGATCCTCTGGCTGGGCAGAGTGATGTGTGAGTATCTAGTTTATATGGAGGTACAAGTGGAGCAGGGCAGAGGTCTTGGGTCCCCCTTCCACCAGCCTCCCTGCAGCTGCTGGACACCTGGCCTGGGCTGTCCATGCTTTCAGGCCTTACAGGGGTTTGTCCTGCACTTGTCCTATGTTTCCTTAAGCTCAGAGCAACTTTTAATTTAGCAGGCCCATGGGAAGAGGCCTCTTCCACCAACCTTTTGGCATGGTGATGACAGAGGCTCCTTGTGCTCCCTCCCGAGCCCACACCTCAGCTCCTGCTGGAGAGGAACCTCATGCAGGGGTAGAAAGGGCTCTCCTGCCCTGATGGAATGCAGAATAAAGCCCATTCAGGCCACTGCCATCTTTCTTTCCTTAAAAAGCCGTCTTTTGATGCATGGTTGTATGTACACATGTGCAAACCCGGTGGCTCAGAGCCCCAGAGGGCCCTTAGAGCACTTGGGTTAGATCCAGAGATGTCACCTGAATGGCAGCACTTCAACTCCAGCTGATCTGGGGATGTGATGAGGGGAAACTGAGTCTATTTGCTCTACCAGGAACAGATTTTGACCTCTAATGCCTGGGAACAGGGGGTCTGTGCAGCAGGGCTCCACTGGCACAGGTCCATGCCTGTGTTCTGGTAGATTGGACAAGTCCATCAGCTTTGGATATCAGGTGTACAAGCTCTGCTCAGGTTAATGATAAAATTCCTGGCAGAGTTTCTCCATTTTTGTCTTAGCTTTGGTGCAGAATTGCACAAGGACACCTGCTTTGTCTATTGCCCCACCACCCCAGCTCTGAGTAGTTGCATGTCTTTGCAGAAGATGATGGATTTGTTCTTTTGTGCCTTGTAAGGGGCAGTGCACTGGACATGGGAATGGTATTTGGATGAGCAGGGGTTTGGAGTTCTTGTTCAGTACCAGGGTGTGGTTGTTCCCTTCCTATCCAAGCTGGTTTATGACACTGCTGCGATTGTCCCCATCCCTGCCTGCCTGCCCAGGGTAATGCTGAGTGAAGAGAATTGCTTTTCTTCTTTTCTTTTTTTTTGGTGGTGACACAGGCTCTTCAGACACAGAGGAGGACAAAGATGATGGCAAAGTGCATCTCCTTGAGCAACTACAGCCTGAGCAGCACCAATGTGCTGATCATTGGTGCAGGTAAGGGCGGCACATGCTGGGGTCACTGTGTGTCCCCTCCCAGGCAGGGATGGAAGGAGGGGGTCTGTGTGTGCCCTGCACCCTCTGTCACCCCTCCTGCATTCCTCCCTGTGCAAAGGGTAAGACCAGAAAGTCATCCTGAACTTTTTTGTACTACATGCTACTCATCCAGAGATGCCCTGTGGTCCAGTGTGTGGAGCTTTACAGTTCCCTGTTGCCATGCTTTGGAATGAGCCCTGAATCCTCTTCCTGCTACTCCCTTCCCAGTTACATTAGCAACCCCTCATTTCCACAGATGATGAATGTAGAGTCTTTTCAGGTTCCTGTGGTGTTGATGCACCTTTTTCTCTTGGACCTTGCACATCACCATCTCATCCCATTGCAGCTCCAAAGTTCTCACCTCAAGATGGTTCTCTGAAGATTAAAGTTCTTCCACCTTGCCAGCAAATGTCAGATCCCTGCCAAAACCAGCAAAGCTGCCCAATTTTCCCTCCCCTCCCCTCCCCTCCCGGCTGCCTGGATGCAGTTAGACAGCATGTCCCAAGGCAGCTCTTTGTTTGATTTAACAAGTTTTTTTCTGTGATTGAAACAAGTGAACGAAAACACCCTTAAAGAAATAGCATGGAAAATGCTCTGCAGTGAGTCACACAACCAACACATTGGCCATGGGGAAGGGAGGACTTCCTGCTCTCCGTGCTTGGCCATAAATTCACCAGGAGCAGGGTGTGCAGACCCTTGTCTGACTGGAGAAGTCCACGGTTCTAAGTGGCTGCTTATGGCCTGGAGTTTGTCAGAGTTTGTAGGCTTTAGCAACACTCCTCAGGTGTGCTCTTTGTGTATTTGTGACAGTTTAGGGACAGACAAGAGGATTAATGTCATGGTCCATAGAGTGTCCCTTCTGCTGCCTCATGCATCTGCTCCACCTGGCTTCCCGTGTGAGCTGTGTGAGTGAGGAGAGGCTGTGAGGTGAGGCCAGGGCTGCTGGAGGTGATGGTTTTGGAGTCAGCCCCAGCAGGTTTAGCAGCACACACCTCCCAGGGCCACACACACTTGGCTGTCACTGGTCTCCTTCTCCCTTAGGGGCAGCTGGGCTGGTCTGTGCAGAGACCTTGCGCCAGGAGGGTTTCTCTGACCGGATTGTGATGTGCACCATGGACAGACACTTGCCCTATGACAGACCAAAGCTCAGTAAGGTTTGTATCACTCTGGGGGTGTCACAGTTCCCCAGTTTTGAAATTTGCTCCCCAATTTTAAAATTTGCTCTAGGGCCTTTTCCCGCTATTATTCATTTCAGCAGCAAGGTTCTGTTTCCTTAGTCTTCCTGTCTCTGTTTCCCTTGAATTATCTTCCCTCTTCGTGACTGAAATAAGAAACACAAAAAAGGAATTTTTCAAACTAAATTAAGATTACTTCAGCAGAAAAAAAAAAGTTTTCTTCCTTGTGTGGGTGGTGAGGCCCTGGCACAGCCCAGAGCAGCTGTGGCTGCCTCTGGATCCCTGGAAGTGTCCAAGGCCGTGTTGGACATTGGGGCTGGGAGCAATCTGGTCTAGTGGAAGGTATCCCTGCAAATTGAAATGAGATGAGCCTTTAGTCCCTTGCAACCCAAACCATTCCATGATTCATGGGGTGATTCTTCCATGGATGAAATGGTAGCTCTCTTAGCCAGCTTGTACCCGGATGGGTCTTCTTAAAGTGTTTCTGGATCAAAAATATTTAAGTCAATGAAATGGAGCATGTGGAAAAATGGTGTTGCCTACCAGAGTTTTTATTACCATCTGTTTCTTGCTGCCCAGGGATGCTCTGTGCCACAATTATGATGATTCTCAGCTGTCATCACAGCTTGATAACTTGATGGAAGTGCAAAGGTTGCTTTAGGTTACTTTTTCTGGCACACATCCCATTTTGCATTCCAGTTTATAGACACAGGATGATCTTTAATCAGATTTTTTTTCTGCTGGTTCCTGAGCCTTCTGTGATGTCAGAGAGCAGCTCAAGTTGGACAACAGCATTTCACCTTGGAGCCTGAAGATAACATAAGGTGAACTATGTGTTCATCCTCATGGCAGGAATGCTTACCCATGGGGGCTACTACAATCATAGCATCTTCCAGCACCCAAAAAAAGGGATTTTCAAAGACTGGCAAACATGCATGTGGCTTTTTGGGAGCGTTCAGGCCATTTCTGTGCTTCTGCAAGTCCTGCCTGGGGTGAAGAGCAGCTGCCTGCTGCCTGCATCCAAGCATCACAGGGGTTGTGCTGAGGAGCTCGGGGAATCTGAGAGTCCCTCTCCCAGCCAGACAACTCTTCCAAACACTCATCCCCATGTATGAGTCTTACACTAGCTCTTCTTGCTGTTAAATAGTAGGAGCATTCCACATGCCAAAGATGTTGTAGATGGTTTGTTAAATACTCCACTGAACACTTCTGGCTGTAGTTGCTTTTGAAAGGTACACAAAGCCCACGGAAGAGAAGACAGAATTTTTGGGAAGGGGATAGGAAAAATTGAATTTTTCTTAATCCTATTGTGTGTGGGACTACACCTGTACAAGCCACTGGAGGAGTGGCACTGCTAGCTCTGTAAGCAGCCGAGCTCTTGCTCCCTGAAACTGCAGCAGTGCCCTTCCTCTGCCCTGCTGAATGCCTGTTATCAGTCTGTCCCCAGGTCCTGTTCCTCCCTGTCCCGAGCTGTTTCCCTTTGTCTCCTTTGGACCATGACCTGTGTGTTGCCACATCTCTGTTACTGTCCCCGTAGCACCAAGCAGCAGCAAAAGGCATGGTGCTTGTGTACTGCTGTGCTTTGCCCTTCCTGCACACTGTCACAGAGGGGTCAGGTGTTCCTCTCTGTAAATGTGGAGTATTCAAAGAATTTGCAGTAAAACCTGTATGACCCTGCCCCTGCCTCGAGTCGTGTGACACCAGTCCCTCCTGAGCAGAACACTGTCTGAAGTCAGAGTGAGGGCTTGTTCTTGTTGGGCTTGTTCCGGCCCCTGACCAGGCCACCTCCAGGGAGAAGGATCTTGCACATCCATCTCCATGGGTGAATAGGAAAGCCCTTGATTCCTACATCCCCTGTTGCTCCTGGATCAAACCCAAACACCATCCCGTGAGCAGATGCTGCTGCTGGGCACTGTGATCGGTAGCAGGGCTTGACTGTGGCATCCACGCTGCAGGCAGGGAGGGATACACGAGCAGGGAGCAGCCTGCACACCCAACTTGGTCACTTGAGTCTGAGCTTGTGTCCACAGAGTCAGGAGGACAGATGAGCTCGGGCTCAGCCCTGTGTGCAAAGATGTACATCTCACTGCAGTGACCAGGGAGGGCTGGGAAGAGCATGAACCTTTATCTGGCAGCTGAAGATGTGCAGATATGGGCCCCACCCCCTTGCTTCAGCGCTGGATGGAACTTGTGCAGCATAACTTGGGTGCTTTTGGAAGTGTATCCTTGTGTGTTCATGCTGCTTGTTCTTACTGCTCTTCTAGCTGCCATTTGCCCTGGTAACTGGCTGTTTTCCAAATAATCTAGAATGGTTTGAGTTGGAAGGGACTTCTAAAGGTCATCCTGTGCCACCCCCCTGCTGTGGTTTTTACTCCTTTTGCTAGACGAGGTTTTGCTCTAGTCCAGCACTTTCAGGGATGTGGCAGTCACAGCTTCCCTGGGCAGCCTGTTCCAGGGCCTTCCCACCTGTGTTGTAAAATGAGGCTTTTCTCTTGCTCCTGTGAGCCTGTGTGTACTGGAAGGGGCTGCAGTTATGTCTGCTGACACTCTGAAGCACTTGCTGTGATCTGCCTGAGCCGCTCAGCACCAGCCCCATGCCAAACTGGCAGAGAAGGCACCAGAGCCCAGGCCAGCCTCTTGTGACAGCTCCTACTTGAACAGGCTTTCATTCCAGCCCTGTAGAACCATTCCCTTAACCCATGCAGCAAGTGCTGACTTGTGCTGGTAGCAGCCATTTCTCTACTCACCTGTTCAATCCACAGCAGCTAACAGAAAAATGGCTTTTTTTGCAGTCAATGGATTCCCATCCTGAGCAGATTGCCCTGCGCCCCAAGGAGTTCTTCTGCACCTATGACATTGAAGTCCTGACTGAAATGCAGGTAAGGAGAGTCCTGTGTGTGCCTGAAGGAAAGTGCTGGTGTGCAAAGGCTGTATTTAGGGAATGTGGCCCCTGTCTCTGTTCTTGGCTCACTGGATGCCCCTGTATGAATGTTGGGTCTCCCCCAGCCCCCCTCTTTTTGCCCCAGAGTGCAGGTCGCCTGTGCTTGTTCAAAACACAGCTTCTGTGTTCAAAACACAATGCTCCTGTGGCAGGAAGGGCGCTCTGGGTGTGACCATGATGTGGCTATCTGTGGTTACCATTGTGTGTTACCTGCCATTCCTCATGTGGATCTGGGGAGCCATGCGCCATCTGATAAGGATAATCACCCTTCAAACAGTGCAGACAATGATGGCTTAAATATTTCTCCCCATTATTTTATTTATATTGGGAGACCTTCAAGGATTTGTGAGAAGGCAACTAGGAATATTTAAGGTATGGGCTGGCCAAGCTGCGGACATGGGGGGACTAAAACTAACAGACTAACTAAAATCAACCAACTAACTAACTAAAACTGACATGGAGGACTAAAACCTGACAGACAAGTTGATTGGGCTGGGACCTTGGTGAAAATCTGGGATTTCTTCCCTTAACGTTATTTAGGAATGATTTTAGGTGGCGGCTGTGGATGTCAAGAGCAAGATAGCTGTGTTCAAGGATGGGTTTAAGATGGAGTACAACAAGCTGCTGATAGCCACGGGAAACACGTAAGCTTCAGACAAACATCTCGAAGACCAAGAGAAACTGTTTTATCTGAGAATGTGAGGAGCTAATGCCTGGGGATAAGGGATGAAATGTGGCAGGTGAATTTAAACACTGAATTTGTTTGAGTATGGAAAAGTCAAGGAACACAAAAGATATTGGAAATGTCTGTATGTATCTACATCTACATCTATGTATCATCATCTATATATTTCATATATATCTACATCATGTGTTATAGAATCACAGAATTACAGCATGTTTTGTGTTGGAAGAGATCTTAAAATTCATCCAGACCCGCCCCTGCTGTGGACAGGGAGCACTTTCCACTAGACCAAGTTGCCCCAAGCCCCATCTAACCTGGCCTTGGACACTTCCAGGGGTGGTACCAGGACCTTGAACACATTTTCTTTAACAAAAGCTCCAAAGTGGAAGTGTCCTAATTCTTTTAGAGCGCATTTTTGCCACATTGCTCTTCTTTTCACTCCTTGATAACACTCAACCCTGACAACCAGATAATTCATCCCTCTGAATTTTTATCTTTCATTTTCTGCCAACCTTTAAGATCTTTTTCAGCAATTAAGGCTTAACACTTTGCTGTTGCAGCCTTAATTAGGTGTTGCTGTTGCCCCATTCTAACAGACCCTTTGGGAGCCATGGCCCCAGAACAGGCATTTTCAGGACTGAAGCTGGTCCACCCATAGGGAGAGGTGGTATTGATGTGCTGGCATGCTGAGCATCACTCCGGGTTGCTGTTGTCACTTGTGCCCTGGAAGTAGTGGATCAGTTTGTTTTCGATTGGAGGTTTGTCAAAATCGGCAGTTTAAGCTGAAAATGAGGCATCCTGGATCTCCTTCATTGTGTTCCTTACATCAAGCCATAAAATGATGTAGGAGAAATGCAGCTCCTGCATAATTTATCATCTGGGGAAGGAATGCTGTAGATCAGCCAAAGCAGGGACTCACATTGGAAACCAAAGTGCCACCAGTCATAGCCAGTGCCACAAGGTGTGAATAGCTGGTGTTAGGGTGTACAGATTACAGCCAAAATGCCGTGTGCACCAGCTACCCAATTAGGTTCAAAAGAGGAATAAACCTTTGGCAATAATTTCAAAGCCCCCATGCACAAGCTCCAGGTACACTGGGTTTTTTAGGGTACCTAAATCATTTAGGCACTTCTGTCCTGTTTCCAGGTGTGAGTCAGTTATGCAGGGGCCAGATATTTAAAAATATATGGGCTACAGTCAATGTCTGGGGAGGGCACAGTTAAGCTGCCACAGCATCAGCAGTGTGCCCTTGGGAATGGAGAGTGTAGCCTCCATCTGCAGAGCCTTATCAAACTTTCAATATCTGGCTCCAAAGTACTGCTGGAGGTCAGAGTGAGTTTTCTGTGTCCCATTAAACTTCTAAAAAATTTGCTACAGGCCAATAATTGAGCATAGGCTTGTAAAGCAATGCCTGTCCTGTGCTGGCTGCACTGCCCCAGCAAGGAGCTCCCCTGGACCTGTGGGTACACCAGTCCACGGTGGGGTCTGGGGTGGCTGCTCAGCATCCCCTGCTCCACCACCAGCCACCAGCATCTGGGTTTTTCCATGTAGTGTCTCCAGCCCAGAGAAAGGTGAAAAAAGGAAAGTTGGGAATGTTCTTGGAGCCCCGGGAGGAGTGTCTGCAGTCCTCCCTGGGCACTGAACCACACAGAGTTGAGAAAAGCAGCTGTATCACCCTCAGTGTTTTTCAGGCCCAAAACTCTCAGCTGCAAAGGTAAGGAGATGGAAAATGTTTTCAACATCCGGACGCCCGAAGATGCCAATCGTGTGGTGAAGCTGGCCACGAGCAAGAATGTTGTGATCGTGGGAGCATCCTTCCTGGGTGAGTGCTTGCCTGCCCCGTGGTCCCGTCCCAGCTCTCCACCTCTGCCTGCAAATGGGTTGAGTCCTTTGCCCAGTTTGTCACTGCCCAGATAACACTCCTATGAAATTGGATCTGGGGTAGTCCAACCTCCACCCCCAGGTGTGTGTAAGGACATTTCCATGCCAGAGGAATTGATTTTTCAAAGAGGCTGGGCTGGCATGGGCATAGATATTGCTGTCCCAGTCTGAAAAATACATGGCAAGACAAGTACTGGTGCTCGGTGTGTCTAGAGTTGGCTTCAGTCAGGAGAGGCTTTTTGGTGGATGGGAGCCTGTGGGATTTTTCTCTTTTACATTTTAGTAGTGTGGTGAGTTTTTAAAATGCACAGGAAAAATCTTGTTTGTTTGGTGACTCTTCTTTTTGCTTGATCTGGTTCCAACAAAATTATTGTGGGTCCTAACAAAATGAGAGTGGGTCCTACAAGCCTTAAACATAAATGGTTATTAGTCATGGAATTTATTATAAGATATTAATGATTTGTTTTTCTTCTTTTATAAAAGAAATTTGTTTTCATGGTTGAATCAATATGATCTACAGAAAAGCATGTGGTGTGGAGGGCCAATTGCAAACTGCAGGTCGTCAAAAATATTCATTTCCAAAAAACCTCCACAGACAGAAGATGTCTTGGTGGAGGTTCCCATGCAATTCCCAGCACCAAAATTCTGCCATTCTGATGGGAGAAAACAGCTACTCCCAAGAGCAGTTTTCAAACCACAGCTAAGGTTGTCCCAGCCGTAGGAGGAAGGTTTCCCTTGGCTGAGGTCCCCTGTTCCATGTTTTTCCCAGGGCACTTTGGAATTTCCTGGCTAGTTCCTCCCTTTGGTCTTTAAAACCCACATCTAAGGACACCTGAATGGGTGTGACCCCTGGTGTGAGCAGGTCTAGTGGCTCCCCAGTTCTCCCAGGGGTGCAGCTCCAGCCTCCCCATTCAGAGCGGGCGAGGCTGCTCCTCGTCTGCAGCCAGGGACGCAGGGCAGTGCTGGCTGGGTTAACGTGGCTCTTTGGACCTGCTTCTCTTCCCCAGGGATGGAGGTGGCCGCCTACCTTGCGGAGAGGGCCCACTCGGTGTCCCTGGTGGAGCTGGAGCATGTCCCCTTCAAGAAGTTCTTTGGGGAGAGGGTTGGCCGTGCTGTCATGAAGGTGACCTTGCTTTCCCGTCTAGCGGGGGTTGGGAACAGAGCAGGTTCTGCTTGTTTCACTTATTGCACTAATTAATTTCCTTGGCATTTATTGACAAAGCTGTGATGGCAGCAGTCAGTGAGGATGGGCTGTGTTTTCCCTGCCATGGTCTATGTGCTATGGAACACCTCTAGAGACATGCTGGCAATGTGGGGATGCTGACCCCCCTAGCAGTGCAGGTTGAGACAAGCCTGCAGGGTGGGCAAAGCAGTGTAGGAGGCAGCAGGACATCAGGACCAGGGTGGTTCAGGGCCCTGATGTCACCTGCTCTGTCCCTTGTCCCCCATCCAGATGTTTGAGAACAACAGGGTGAAGTTCTACATGCAGACAGAGGTGTCAGAGCTGCGGGAGCAGGAGGGGAAGGTAAGTGGTGGGCAGGGGCTCCCTGGAGGAACTGCTGTGGCATCCCCCAGAGCTGCCATTCCCTTCCCTAGTGGGGTTTTGCTCTCCCCTCTTTCCTATTCCCTGAAATTCATGTTCCTGGATTTGGCCCCCAGTAGCAAATGTATGCCAGTGTGGTGTGTGGGGTGACTTCAGTGCTCCCACTCACCTCCTGCTGCTTTTATAAGGAATTATGGTCAATTTGTATTTCACAAACGAGGTGAGCTGCCAGCTTGGCTTCCTGCTGCTACAGAGGGGTTTTGTCCCTAAAATAACTCTGATGTGTGCCCCTTGTGTCTCCTGCAGCTGAAGGAGGTTGTGCTGAAGAGCGGGAAGGTCCTGCGTGCTGACGTCTGTGTCGTAGGTGTTGGTAAGGGCTGTGTGCGTGCAGAGCCACCGAGCGAGGGCAGAGGAGAAGTTGGAGGGGATGTGGCAGCAGGAGGTCACTGGGGCTGGGTGGCCAGGGGTACTGGCAGGGGTCTGCCAGCCCTGCTGGACTACCACACATGAGTCTGCAGATCTAAAAAAGGCATTTCTAGAGCCCCCACCACAAAATGCAACTGAAAATATATTTCGGAAGTGTCACTCTTGCACTGAGGTTGGGGCAGGAACAGGTGAGAGGCAGGATGGTAGAAAAGGCAAAGAAGGCTTTATTCAGAAGAACCACGCGGTTTTTATAGAGTGGTAGGATAGCTTCTGTTCTATTGGCTAACTAACAGAAACACCTTTCTCACACACTGTCCTTGAGAGGAACAGAAAAATAAAGTAGAGAAACACCACCTGCAAATTGTTTATAGTCAGCAAGTTATCACATCTTTCCAGCTCCCTAAAACTTCTCACAAGCTGCTGTGAGAAACGCTTGCCGTTTCTCTCTCTCTGTCCCATGGCATCCACATGGAAGTAATATTTTTTTTCCCCAGGAAAAAAACCCATTTAAAGCAGTTTCATCCTCTCAAGCTGTTTTTTAATTAAATCTTCCCCCAACTAAATTTTTAATGTGTTTTTTTTTCTTTTTAATTGCTGTTGACAGCAATCAAAAATGTATCCCATACTATAAAATAAAAGAAAATATCCCAAAGAACATGATATATTTCTCCTTTACACTTGGTGGTGGTTGGGGGGAAATTCCGTTTCCTTCCCTCTTCAAAATGCTGTGGACTGGAAGAATCACAGAATTAATTTAATTCTGGTTTTGTTGTTTTTATTCACAACTCTGATTTGTGAAAAGGCTGGAGGTAAAAAAAAAAAAATTAAAAAAGGAGAAGGAAAGTGAAGGAAATGCACAGACTGGGGGGAGGCTGAAAAGCCCTGGCTAGAAGCTCAAAGGTTCCCTTTTAAATGCAATTTTTTGCAAACTATCTATAAAAGAGAATGAAATTGAAAATTATCTCTTAGCACTAGAAAAGGGTGGTGAGCAGGTGACAGTGATGGCTTGGACAGGACAGGGATCCTGAGGGGCCAGAGGCTGATGCAGTGGGGGCTCTGTAGGGTCATGGCCCTGCTCCACACTCCCAGAGCAGCTGCTGCCTGTCCCTGGGGGAGGCTCCCCAGTCCTGGAGGGAGGAAAGGCCAGGATCAGCCCCAGGGCCGTGGAGCACTGGACACTGCAGCAGCAGCTTCTGGCTTCCCCCCAGGTGCAGTGCCAGCGACAGGCTTCCTCAAGCAGAGCGGCATCAACATCGACTCCAAGGGCTTCATTGTGGTCAACAAGGTGAGCCCGGGGGCAGCCCCTGCAGGAGGGAGAGCAGGAGGAGCTGGGTCAGCTCGTATGATCGATGAGCTTCCCTGGGGCTCCAAACTGCTGCCACAGGGGCTTTTCATGGCTTTTTATCTGCCAAGGTTGGCAGAATCGGAATTTTTTAATTCTTTGGGTTGGCCTGTGCAGGGCCAGGAATTGAACTCAATGACCCTTGTGGTTGCCTTCATCCCAGGATATTCTGTGAGATGGTGAAATTCTGGAAGCATCACCAGGAGTGCCTGGGAACCCCCTCTGCAAGGGGGGCTGTGCAACCCCAGACCTCGATGCTCTGGCTTGGGTCTGCCTCTGAGCTGTCCTGGAGTGGTATAGATATTTAGAGAGGAAAAAAATTGAGATAGCTCCATCTTTTCAAGGATCCTAAGGGATCTCATCCTTTCTCCCCACCACCAGTGACTGCGATGGGAGGAGCGATGTCGGAGCTGGTGGGTGTTGGTGCCTTGTGCAAGGAGAATATCAGGAGCCTGGGGCTCAGTGCCATGCAGTGCTCATCCCTGCAATTAGCTGGCCTCTATCAGCCAACACCAACAAACCCCAGACTTCTGAGAGAGGCTCCAGGACACCAGTCCATGTGTCTTTTTACCGGATAACCCACTGGCTGAGGGATACTCTCGGTCCCTGCATGTGTGTTCTCATTTGGAAGTGAAGAAGGCTGAGTGAATTCTCCCCTGGGGGTCCCACAGCCAAGCAGAGGTTTTCCCTGTGTTCTGAGGGACTGTGGCAGCTCTGGACCACTCCAGCTGTGGAGTTTCTGTAGGGTGCAAACCCCACTAATGCCACCTCTGTTCCCCTCTGCAGATGATGCAGACCAACATCCCAGGGGTCTTTGCTGCTGGAGATGCTGTCACATTTCCATTGGCCTTGAGGAATAACAAGAAGGTGAATGTGCCTCACTGGCAGATGGCTCACATGCATGGTAGGTACTTTGCAGAAAAGAGCCTTTTCCAGATTCTCAGGAAATTTCCAAACCCTCCAGGGCAAGAATGAGACAACAGCTAGCAGAGAGACTGGGTGGTTGTATTGAACATTTTGAAGCATGTGTATCTTATGCCTTCATGTGTCAGCATTCTTGCCAAGCTTTGCCTAAAAATGCCTCATCACTGGCACAGAGGAGCCCAGGGACAGGCTTTCCCATATTCCCTTTGCTCCCTGGCACTGCTGCAGGAGCCTGCTCTATTCCTTGCCCCGGGACACTTGAGAGCTCACATTGTAATGCCAGCCTGGGCCCAGGTTCCTAGCTGGGCTTCCCACACTGCCAGGGAGTATTCAGGAGAGCTCCAACCCTTCTTGCCTCTGTCAGCTGGGAACCCCTGGTGTGATGTGCTGCCCTCATGGCCACAGTCTCACAGGGAGGTTTCCTGTGCTCTGGGTGAGAGGTTTCGGGACCACAGCTCCAAATTCAGCCTTTGGACACCTCTGCCATGTCCAGATATGTTTCTGCAGCAAGGACCGTTCCCCAACAGTCTCCCTGCCCTCCAAGGGTTTGTCCATCCCATCCCCATCTGGGTAGGAGCTCAGTACACTCTCAGCCCTGTCACTATTGCACAGGTTGGGGGGATAGAGCCTCATGGGTACATGGCTCATGGCAGTGGAGGTGACAAGTAGGATATGCACCATGGGAAAGGGTCTGAGCCCACCCTCGTGTGCTTCCTGCTTTGTCCTGGTTGCTGTGTGGGTTTTCTCAGCCGCAGTTTTTGGTTTCCCTGTACTCTGTGACTGCTGGTGTTGATGCTGTGGCCTGAGTGCAGAGCATGGAGCTTGCCCTGGCTGGCAGTTCCCCCATCCCTGTGCTCTCTTCCAGGCCGCATTGCTGCGCTGAACATGCTGGCCCACGGCACGGAGATCAGCACTGTCCCGTACCTGTGGACAGCCATGTTCGGGAAGAGCATCCGATACGCGGGTAAGGGGCTCCCTGGGGCTGCTGAGAGTTTGTGCTGCTGGAGTGCCCTGGGACAGAGAAGCCAGGGTCACCTCCTTCACTGTGAACCCTCCCCACTGACTTCTGCCACGGGGCTGCTTGCCTGCCTGGCTTCCGCAGAGGTTCAGTGTCTCCTCTGAAACCCATCTGCCATGAAGTGCACTTCCCTAAACAGCGTGGAGGATTCACTTAAATTAGATATTGGGAAGTAATTCTTCACTGGGAGGGTGATGAGGCCCTGGCACACGTTGCCCAGAGAAGCTGTGGCTGCCCCATCTGTGGAAGTGTTTAAGGCCAGGTTGGACAGAGCTTGGAGGATAGTGGGAGGTGTCCCTGCCCATGGTAGAAGGTGGGAACAAGGTGTTTTTCAAGGCCTCTTTCAACCCAAAACTCTCCTGTGATTCTGTGGATTTTGGTACCTGCCTCTCCTGGTGCTGGTCTCTTGGTCACTGCAGGACATTCTCCATGTAGTGCTGGAATGAAACACCCTGTCTTAGAGCTGGATCTGGAGGAATTGCTGCTGATTTCACTTCTTCTTTGCCTTCCAGGCCATGGGGAAGGATTTGATGATGTTGTCATTCAGGGAGATTTAGATGAACTGAAGTTTGTGGCATTTTATACCAAGTAAGTGTTTTTCTTGTCCATATTCCTACACAGGCATTCATCTGAGATTGCTAGGCTAGAAATAGCTCTGCCAGAGCTTCTGTCAGTCAGTTTTGCTCACCTCTGCACAATGAGTTTGTGGAACACTAATACAAGGCCCTGGAGAAATGATGTTCTGATTGTACAATAAGTTAAAATGGTCTTTGAGCCTGGTGTCTGTGCCCTTTGCCCTCATAATCTCTGTGAGCAGATGACAACTTCTACTGGCAATTCCTATCAAATATTTCCTTCCCATCTAATCACCATGTTAATGATTTGTGACCAGTGCTGGACAGAGTGCTCAAGAATAACTGTTTCTGCTTCTGGTTTGACAAATTGAGCTCAAAAAACTCTTCTGTCTATCACAAGCTGTGAAGGTTTGAAGGAACTCGGGACCTTTGTTATATCTGTAGTGAAACCCAGCTCTCCCCCAGGTTGGGACCCTCTCTGGGAACACATTCTTGAGATGTGTTGGCAGCTGGGATGTGTTGCCTCAGCTGTTCTGGAGCCATGCTGGCTGTTTAGACTGGAAAGTCAGTGCACCATGAATTTATCCCAAAAATATTTGCTGCTGTTTATTCTTTTGTTTCCTTTGTCCATCCCAGTCTGAAACCAGTGGACACAGAACATCTTCATGCTGGAACCAAAGGGGTTTCTCTAAGTGCTTTCTGATATTAAGGATATGGAGAGGGAAACCAGGGAAGCAAAGGGCTGCCCAGCTCAGCTGTCAAACCACTTGGCAGCAGCATCCAGGCAGGGATCAGGAGGGAGCTCAGGACAGGAGCCAGCTCTGGCTCTGCAGACATCATCTCACTGTCCCTCTGTCCCATCTCCAATGTACCCCATGCCTTCTCCCTGCCTGAGAGTGGCCCACTTGCCCATGTCACTCAGAATGGAGCCTGGCAGTTGATGTATGCATTGGGCTTGAAGAGGTACGGGGCTCACTGCATCCCCCTGGGGATCCCCAGTGCTCACCACCTCTCCCTGTACCTGCACACCTTGGGTAAACACCTGCTGCAGGGATGGGGCTCCAGCTGGCACCCAGGGACCTTTGCACACTGGATACAGCTCAGAGTGTGCTGGAACTTGGGTCAAAATTGCCTAAAGGGGTGGGTTTGTGCCAAGGCTCCCCCTGTGCTGGGGAGAGCTGCTGTGGGGATGTTGCCCTCCTGCAGCCTTTCCACATGAGAGCTTTTTATCTCTTTATCCCAACCCTAATTTGAAAGGAAACATCAGGTTGCTTTAATTAAACATCTGGGGAGGCTGTTCAAAGGGAACAGGGTGCATGATCCCTGCTCCCCGCCAGGGCCCCACGCTCCGTGTGCCATGGTGGCTGCAGGGGACAGGGGCTGCCAGGGGACCTGGGCTTGGTGGGCAGACCTGGAGGTCCCTGCTGAGCGCTGTGTTGTTCTGCCACCCAGGAGGGTCTCCCGGAGCTGGCGTGGGGGTACCAGGACGGCATTCCATGCTGAGAGCCGGAGGTACTGGGAAGCACTGACCGGTGGGGGTCAGCCAGTGTGCCCCCACTGCTTGCCTCCCTGTCTGTGAGAGGCCACTGGAGCATTTCTTTCTCTTTTCTTTTTTGGTGGTGGTTCTTCTAGTTGGTGCTAATGCTTTTGCACTGAGGACAGTCCCAAGCTGACTATTTCCTCCTGCTTTCTTCTGCTGTGCCCACCCTGTGTTTGAACTCTTCTCCTCCTGGTCCTCCTCAGTTGTTGCAGGAACCACTGGTGGTTCCCGCTCCTACAGCCGGCCCTCGGTATTGGCTTTCACAATAAGGCTTCTTCTGCCCCAGAGTGTGAACAGGAAAGCAGTTTTGTCAGAGCTGTATAGAGGCCAGTAAAAGGCCCTGGGAGGTGTAGGGGACAGCACTCTGCAGATGTCCCCCTGGGACACTGCCTTGACAACAGACTGATGTCCTCCTGCCCCTAGGATCTTGGAGACCAGGGAATTGCCGGAAATGCTGTGGTTGTCTTCTTCACGGTTCCCCACCTCTGTTATGTTGAATGCTGCAGAAGAAGGGAAGACCATGTAGACATATTCACTGCGCTTACCTCTTTCCTTAGTCTTCACAAAGACTTCTGATTGCTCCAAATCCCAGGTTCAGGATGGGAATTCTTGCTACCTTCAAAGACCTTTTGAAAAAGAGGGATTCCTTCTGGCTTCCGCCATCTGTCTGACAAGGAGTTCAAAAGCCGCTGCTGATGCAGGGTGCTCCAGCTCACAGCAGCCCGTGAACTATTTTGCAAAAGGAGCAGCTGCCCTGTGTCCTGCTAACAGAAATGTTTGGGCTGCATCCACCTTCCTGGCTGGCCCCTTTGGGCACTGTCTGGGTTTGAGGCTGAGCCAGTGGGCAGCTGGTGGTAGTTCATCTTCTGGTTCCCTTGCACACCTTGGCTATTCATTGCTTGGAACAGCACATCTCCCCCTGGTTTTGATGGGTGGGTCTCTCCAACTATTTTGTGTTTCCCAGCTTGGAGCTGGCTCTGCTCAGGAAACTGGTCTCCTTTATTTGCCATGAGCTTATTCAGGAATAGGAGTTTTTTGAAACAGTCTGTGATGGAGCTGCCCCATGGCTTTGTAGACAGATGTGAGAGATGGTTTTAACTTCCATGGCTGCACAGGGCTGAAGTGTCTTCTGAAACATGCTTTTGCTCTCCTTTTCCTGGGAATTAGGCATATATCCCTCCCCACCCCAGCTGCTCTTTGCTGTGTTGATCCCAGAGCTCTTTGGCAGTCAATTTAAGAGCAGATCTTGGTTTAGTGGGTGCTTCTACTTTTCACTTTATTCAACAATATCACCAGAGTTTAAAATCTTACCCACACATCTTCCCTGATCTCACATTGTGCATTCAGTTATCTCTTCATGGTCAGGCTTTGAAGGTTCACACTTGGATTGACCTCGGCAAACCCCAAACAAGAACCACCCTTCTCATTTGCCTCTGACCTTTAGCCAAAGCTCCTCCAGCAGTTTTACATCCCCTTCCTTCTCCTTTATTTATTTTCCTCTCAACCTTTGTGGCTGCATTGGGATCTGCCAGGGGAACAGTCAGCCCACCTAGACATCCCATATACATGGGGACTTCCTTGCTGGGGCTGTGGGACCCAGGGGTTGGACACCCCAGCTGTGCCAGTGCCCGTGGAGCAGCTCAGAGCAGGGCACTGTCCATTCGGAGATGGGGATCAGGAAGGGGATGTGGAGCATCCCAACTGGCTGTTTGACAGGGAAATCCTGACCACCTGCCTCTCCACTCCCTCAGCACAGGGCAGCTGCGCAGGGATCACAGCTGGGCATCCTTCGTGTTGTCCAGGTTTTTATCCACCATCAGATCTACCTTTGGTGGTGTTTTCCCTCAGATGCCAGGGTGCCAGGGCTGTCTCCATCACCCAGACACCCTAGTGATGCTCATGACATCATCGTCAACATTGGTAGGACCAGTGGGGCCTGCTGTGCCACTCTGTACCCTCTCCTGATCCTTGTTCCAGCCACTTTTTTCCAGTCCCTGTGGTGCTCATACCTTGGGATCAGGACTGGCTCTGGAGTGGGTGCTCCTCTTTGCCTCCCTCTTCTCTCCATCCTGGTGGGTTTTGGGTGGTGGAGCTGTGGCCATGCAGGCTGCCCTAACTGCTCTGCTCTGCCCGGCCCTAGGAGTGACGAGGTGGTGGCTGTGGCCAGCATGAACTACGACCCAATCGTGTCCAAGGTGGCCGAGGTCCTGGCTGCTGGCAGGACCATCCGGAAGCGGGATGTAGAGTAAGTAGACAGGCAGTGGGAAGTGGCAGTGCCAGGGCAGGGGCGAAGCACGGCCATGGGGTGCAGGGCAGAGCTGAGCCTTTCACACCAAACCATCTCCATACCCCTCTTGCGTCTCCCTTCCTGTTCTGCTTCCTCCATCTCCCCTGTGCTACTCCCAGCTGCCTCCAGGCCTGACATCCCCCACACATGGGGTTTGTCTTAAACACCAGGACCCAAATCCTTGCACAGACAGGATGGGATGAGGATACTCTCTGCCTTTGGGCACTGGCACATCAGCAAGGAAGTAATGCCGGATGCTGGGGCGCACCTGGCCACCCAGCCAGTCGAGGAGACCTGCTGGGAGAGAGGGACTGGGTGTGTAGCCTGTGCATAACCCCATGTGCACAACCCAGCCCAAAGAGCTGGTGGTGCCAGTATGCTGGCCTGTGGTGTCTCAGCCTTGAATTCCTTGGAGTGGACCTCCTTGGCAAAGGACATTTTTCTCCCTTCACTGTGTTTTTTAGACCATGCAGAGGAAAGAGCATAGCTTTGTGCTGAGGGTGGGTGCTGGAAGGCAAATTCCAGGGAGATAATAACAGCTGGGAAGAGGCCTTTAAAGTGGGAATCAGAGCTGCTGAGGAAATGTGGGTCCCTGTTCCAGGGGTGTTTCCACATCTGGAATAAAACCAGATATTTTCAAAAGCTCAGGGAGAGGAGCACTCCCAGTCCCCAGGAAGCTTTGTCTCTCAGACTCCCTGGGCATCCCTGGCATGGGGAGTATGTCGTGGGCCCCCTCAGCTGAGACAGGGTTCATAAAATGATAGAACAGTTTGGGTTAGAAGGGACCTTAAAGCCCATCCAATTCCACCCCCTGTCCCCTTCCCTCCCACTATCCCAGATTGCTCCAAGGCCCATCCAACCTGGCCTTGGACACTTCCAGGGATGGGGCAGCCAGAGATTCTCTGGGCAGCCTGTGCCAGGGTCTCAACACCCTCAAAAGGAAGAATTTCTTGTGCCATCACCCCAGTACATCAGGAAATGGTTGCTGGTGCCCCACTTTGTGGCTGGGAGGGAGGTGGTATCTTGTGGGTATCCTGGGGGTGGGGAGGAGCTGCAGGCCCTGTGGTGGGGCTCAGGGGCTGGAGGAAGCCAGATTAAACCTGAATGTCTTTTCTCTCTTTGTCTCCTGCTGCTTTCACAACTTTAGGCTGTTTGTCCGTCACGGCAAGTACGTTCGGTTTGGTATCCTGCGTGTGCTGGGTGTGAGGGGCTGGCAGGAGGGACAGCTGTCCCCCTGACTGGGCCAGATCCCTAATTACCATGTGGGGACATTGGTTACAGGGGGAGTGTCCTTATTTTGCATCCCCCTTACACGGGGGGCGATGCTGGGTGATAGGGCTGGGGCTGTCAGGAGCCGCATCCGGCATGGATCCTGTTGGCTGCGACCTTGCTTGGCTGGGCTTTGGCGGCTTTCCATGGATTTTCAGCTGAAGGGCAGCTTTTAAGTATAAATAAATAAATGTTTTAACTCAGTTTTACACAGAATTGAGGACCTGCAGATGACTTTTTTGGACAGTTTAGTGGCAGGTGAGTGAGGGCAGAGGAGGCAGCTGATTGCTGGGATGGACACCAAGCACTGGACTAGCACCAAGGAACACCAAGAGCACTTGCCTGTGCACGTTGAGAAACCCCTCACAGCGCTGTTGTTTTTCTCTCTTCTAGAACTGGAGACATGTCGTGGCTAACAGGGAAAGGCACCTAAAGCCACGGATGGCTGAGCTCTCCTGATGCTGCACTCGCCGTGGGGAGATGGGACAGCAGCTCCATGGCCTGGTGGGAACCCCATGGCTCAGATATTTCCCTTTGAGACCTTGATGAAACTGCCTTCAGATCTTCCAGGAGGATCTCACACAGCTCCTCCGCCCCTGTGCCTGCTGGGCTGCGGATGGGGCTCTGCTGTTGCAATTGCTGTGGAATGCTGGAGCAGCAGCCCACAGAGAGCGTGAGGCTTGGCACTGGCAGCGGGCATGGGTGCCATATGGCTCTGGATGCTGCCATAGGGCTGAGGGTCCCCAGGCAGGAGTGCCCCATGCATGTCCCTCACTCCCATAAGCAGCACGAGTGCCTCTGGTTGCTCCTGTGCTTTCATGCATGATGCTCCTTTCCAAATTCTCTTTGCTCCCAGCAGAGCTCCAGTGCGCATCCCTGCGGAGCCTGACGCCCGCTCCTTTGCTGCATGGCTGCCGCATTTGCCACAGCCCTCCCTGTGCCCACCCACCCCCGGGGGCACCTGGGCAGGACAGGAGATTACACTGGGTGATCTCTGTGCAGCTGGTGCTTGTGTTGTCCAGGCTGGTCCTGTGCAGCCCCACCAGTAGAGGTGGGTCCCTGTCCATGCTGAGGGCTCTGGAGTTCGTCAGTCCCATCCCAGCATCTCCTGTCCTGGAGCAGCCAAGGGGCTGGGATTCGTTCCCTGTCTCCTGGGGCTTGGTTTGGGCTGGGGCACTGCAGCTCTTGGGCCCATTCCCGGGTGCATTGCAGGGGTACCTGAGAGCTGTGATGTCTCAGCTGCAGCCCTGGGCTGCGTGGCCACCCTTCCAGCCAGCCTTGAGATATCTCTCCTTAATGCAATCATGGAATCAGTGTTGTTGCTGAGGTGTTATTCGAGGAAAAGTAGCTGGGGAAGCATTTCTGGCTGTCCATTCTCTGGCACTTACCCGGTGTAGTGACAAAGCTGCATTTCCCAGCCCACCATGCTCGTGCTCTGCTGTCCTATTTCTGGTCCCATGCTGAAGAAGAGCCATGTCTCCAGTTCAGGAGTGGACTTGGCCAGCCACAGCTCAGAGTCCATCAGCCCAGCAGAGTGGGGGTTGAGGGTCCCCCTTGGAGAGACTCCAGTGCTTTGTTCTGGGGGCAACTCCTTCCCCAGCAGTCAGTGTTTTACCCTGAGTCCCAAACAAGAGGATTTATATTTTTAATTTGATTCACCCCCTGTGAATTAAAGCAATACTATTCTTGGGGTCTGGGTTATTTCTGATTCCTTCCAAGACCTTGGGTCACCTCTGCATGCTAGCCAGGTTGTTCAAGAACCTCTTCTCTGGAGACTTCCCACCTGTGTCCAGCTCACCTGTATTTCCAGTATTTCAGATCTTGGCTAGGTAGAAATGCACCAGTGTCTGTCACATCTCTGGTTGGTCTCTCCTGGTTTCACTGCAGAGCTTTTCCCAGATGGAGTGACCAGGAGGGATGGTAGCAGGATGTGCACACTCCAGCACACATCCTGTGATGTGTGAATAGGGACCATTGCGTGTCTGCTGGATCCACAAAGCGATGGGAACTTGCAAGTCCCATCTCAAGTTCCAAAAGACAAATGTCAGTGTTCCTGCCCACAGGTCCTCCTCCCAGGGCAGGGGTGACTAGGGCTGCTCAGATCCTGGTGCCCCAGACAGGGCTCTTCCAGAGTGGCCTAGGGCTGGGGGAACTGCCCAGGCGGAGGCAGCTGCCTCAGCTCTGCCTGCTACCCACAAAGATCTGGCTTTGTATCCCGTGTCCTGCGGGTGGGATGGTTGGACTCAGCTTTGGTAGCTCCCCAGGGGACCCAGCTGGAGTGCCAGGGCACTCTGGGGCACCACAGGGTGGCATTCCCTGCAGCTGTGTGTTTTCCCCAAGCTCTCTGTCATATTCTCCATGCTGGGTGAGACTGACAGCTCCCCCAGCACAACTTTGCTACAGTGGGGACACAGTGGCAGAGTGCTTTGCTTTTCAGGAAGATGCTTTTTGACCTCCTTTACCTCTGATGGGACCTCATCCAGTATTGTGCATGAGCTGCATAAAATGGGCATCACCCCCGTGTTTTCATGGCTGAAGACCTTTCAGGGGCTGAGGAAGGACCTTCTGTCCTAGCCTACAGCTGCAGTGGGGGTAACAAGTCCCATTGCCTGCTTTTTACGGAGGAGTTGTTTCAACCAGGTCTGGTAATGTCACCTGTGACACAAGAAATCCCAGTCACCACCGTAGCTTTCCTTGGCATGTGTCAGGTCATGGGCAGGGCTGCCTCAGATGGGTATTGCTCCTCTGCACAGCTGTGGAGTGCTGTTGAACCTAGGACCCCTTATCCAGTGCCTTGCCAAATGCTTCCTGCTGGTGAGTCTGTCCTGGAGCTGGGCAAGGCTGGGTTGTGTTTTCTGCCACCTTTCCAGGCCCATCTTGCAACCTCTCGTGCCAGGACAGAAAGTTTCCATCTCTGCTTAAGAAACATGCCTGTTCCCATGAGGAATGACAGCCCAGCTGGGGCCTGAGCAGTGACCCCCAGCTGCACTGCCCCAGGTCAGTTCCCTCCACCAGACTGCCCAAGTATCATTTTGGTTGCTCACCTTGACTGCCCATGCAGACCTGATGCCCCCAGATCCTGAGCTCCCCAGCAGCTCCTGCTGCTCAGATTCTGGGCCGTGCCTGTCACCCTGCCCGTGTCCCACCTGTGTGCTGGCAGGACTTGGGGGACAGCTGGGGCTTTGACTCTGCCCCATGCAGGTGAGACCCCATCTGGAGAGCAGCATCCAGCTCTAGGGTCCCAGCACAGGAGGGACCTGGAACTGCTGGAACGAGTTCAGAGGAGGCCACAGAGATCCTCTGAAGGCTGGAGCCCCTCTGCTCTGGAGCCAGGCTGGGAGAGTTGGGGGATGCTCACCTGGAAAGGAGAAGGCTCCAGGGAGAGCTCAGAGCCCCTGGAAGGGCCTGAAGGGGCTCCAGGAGAGCTGGAGAGGGACTGGGGACAAGGCATGGTGGGACAGGACAAGGGCAGGTTGGGATATTGGGAAGGAGATGGGATATAGTGAAGAAATCCTTCCCTGTGAGGGTGGTGAGGCCCTGGCACAGGGTGCCCACAGCAGCTGCCCCTGGATCCCTGGCAGTGCCCAAGGCTAGGATGGATGGGGCTTGGAGCAGCCTGGGACAGTGGAAGCTGTCCCTGCCCATGGCAGGGGGTGGAATGAGACGAGCTTTAAGGTCTCTTCCAACCCAAAACATGCTGTGATCCTACAACTTCAGCCAGTCAGGTGCTGGTTTAACCATGTTTTATCCCCAGACAGTTTGGGTTTGGCAGCATATGGCAGTGAGCTCTGCAATTTCATTTTAGCTGTATCTAGGAAAAGGATAATCTCTTTTTTTGGTTTCTTGTGTTCCTTGACAGTTCCTGGCCCTTAAGGACCTCATTTATAGCACTTGCTCCCACTATTTGAAGCAGCTTCTCTGATGCACCTTATGGGGTGAGTTGGAGGCTGAAAATCATGAGGTGAGACCAGATCTGTTGGGTAGAACTGACTGACACTTAAAGAGCGTGTCCAGGGAAGGCAACAGTGCTGGGGAAGAGAAGGGAGCCCCAGGAGAGGCTGAAGGAGCTGGGAAGGGGCTCAGCCTGGAGCAAAGGAGGCTCAGGGGGGACCTTGTGGCTCTGCACAGCTCCTGACAGGAAGGGACAGCCGGGGGGGTCAGGCTGTGCTCCCAGGGAACAGGGACAGGAGGAGAGGGAACGGCCTCAGGCTGGGCCAGGACAGGTTCAGGGTGGAATTTGGGGAATATTTCTTCATGGAAAGGTTTGTCCAGCTCTTACACAGGCCTCCCAGGGCAGTGGTGGAGTCCCCATCCCTGGAACTGTTCAAGAAATGTGTAGATGTAGCACTTGGGGACATGGTTTCGTGGTGACCCTGGCAGTGCTGGGCTAATAATTAGACCTGATGATCTTAGAGGGGTTTTTCCACCTTAATAATTCTGTGATTTTGAACTTGAAGTTCCTGAAGAACTTTTCCCTCCCATTCACCTCTGGCTCAGCCACCCCCTAATATATCATCCCCCACTGCCCTCCAGCACCCCTTAGCCTGGATGGGGCTTGAGGAACTCGCAGTGATGGGTAAATGCTCCATGAACCTGGAGGCCCTGAAGAATGAAGAATACCATCCTCTCATGAGACATCCTCATCTGTCAGGGGTCTTTGAGCAATATTTGTGTTGATAGAGCCTGGCTGGGAGAGGGTGCAGTTGCTGCAAGTCACAGTGACAGGTACAAGCTGCTGTCCCCCCTAAAGATGCTGTTGAGGGGAGATGCTCTGTGACTTGTGATTTCCTTGCAAGTCCACCTTGTGATTCCTGCATGGGCTTGGTGTTCCAAGGTGGGAATTCTCCCTCCCCAGATCCCCCTTCCAGATCAGCAGCCCTGTCCCCAGGGAGCCAATGGCCGTGTGGCCCTGCGCATTAGCCTGGCCCGTCACCTGATTGATTCCCTCCTGGCTAATCTGGGCTGAGCCGGGCTGGGCTGAGCAGGGCTCAGCTGCTGTCCATGGCTGTGCCCACCCCGCTGCCCCCCAGCCTGCGCCGGGGCTTGGTGGCCTTCAGCGGCTCCCTCTTCATCAACAACAAGACGTGGGACAGCGGCACTGCCCCCAGCTCCCAGCCAGGTATGGGCACAGGGGCTCTGCAGAGGGGGCTTGGGAACAGGGGCTCTCCATCCCCGTGGCCCTCCTCAGCACCACACCAAAGCACCTGGGTGCCTCTAAGGCAGCAGCACCCAAAGGGTCCCTGAGCCCACCCACCAGGGAGGGGAGCAGAAATAAGAACATTTGCTGCAATCAGCTGCTTGTGGGACCCAGGGTCTGTTGCTCCCCTCCACAAGCTGTGAGGGGGGGTCCCTCTGCACAGGGGGACCCTGGGGCTGGTGAGCAGCCTGCCCATCCCTGCCTGTCCTGCCTAGCTCACAAGGTGCTGTCCAGCCTGCCCCTCCAGATGATGCTCTACTTCAACGTCTACTACTTCCCAGTCTGGTGCCTGGCTGAGGGGATTATGCTGTACCTGAAGGTACCATCCCAGGGGGCATGTAGGCATGGGGGGAGCTGCTCCTGCCAAGTCTCCCTGGGCATGGGTGGGGGACAAAGGGGGCAGGGGACAGAGGTGCCTGCTCAGAATTAATGGATCCCCAAAATGCCCTGACCCCCATGAGAAAAGATTGCTCATCTCTGCTAGAGATGGAAATTATGAACTCTCCAGGCAGGAATGGTCAAAATGGGGGGAAGAGTAGGCAGAGGTGGGCACCAGCATGGTGAGAGCTGGCAGAGCATGGAGAGCTGGGTATGGGGAGGAGGGCACAGGGAGGTGGGCATGGAGAGCAGGGAATGGTGCACAGGGAAAGGGAAACTGGGCATGGACAGCTGGATTTGGACAAAGCTGTGCCCCCATAACAGTACCACCTGCTGCCTTGGCACTATCAGTTCCTGCTGGTCACAGCCTTCCTCATCCTCTCTCTGGCTGAGGGCTCCCGCCTCTACCTGGGCTACCTGGGGAACCTCCAGGAGAAGGTAAGCACTGCCTGCCCTGCCCAGCCCAGCTGGGGGAGCTGGACATCCCCTCACTTAGGAGCCATGTGCCCATCACTGTCCTTTCTCTGGAGGTCTACCTGGAGCTGTCCTAGAAGGGAATTGTGGGTAAAGGCATGACCTGGAGAGGGGGAATGAAGGGGACCCATTTGCCCTCCTGCTCTGTCCCTCCACTGGGGGGTTTGACAGCATCTGACCACAGCTCAATGGAGCAGGGACATTCCTGGTCTCCAGGTTCCAAGGCCAGCAGAGGCTGATACAGGAGCCTCCAGGGGCACAGAGGGTCCCCCCAGGCCACCACTGCCTCCTGGCCCTATCTCAGCAGGTTCTGATCCTTCAGGTGCCTGAGCTGGCTGGGTTCCTGCTCCTCTCCTTCCTGATCCAGCTGCCCCTCCTGCTTTTCCTGCTGACGGACAGGCAGGTCATCCACCTACCGCTGGAGAGGCCCATGCACAGCTTGTTCCTGGCCTTCCTCCTCCTCGAGATCGTGGCTGCCTTCCTGGTGCTGAGGACTATGACCAAGCAGCTGGCGGCACAGTTCTACCTGCGGCAGTTCCAGGAGGGTGGGAGGGGCTGGCTGGAGCCCAGGGGCACAGGGGGACAGGCAGCCGAGATGGGGTGATGCTGCATGACCCCTCCACCCCACACAGCTGGTCCTGGCAAGGAGCATTAAACAGTGCTCGAACCCACAGACACTGTTTCTGAGCTTTGTGGAGGTCCCAGAGCAGCACCCAGGCACAGCCCAGCTGATCCCTGCCTTGCACCAGCTAACACAGCCTGGGAAAAGTGGGAGGGAGGGGTCAGTACCTCTGAAACATTCTGGCTCACCCCAGGGCTGTGCCTCTCCTTGCTGAGCATCAGCCCTGGCAGGAGGCAGGAATCAGGGTGCAGGAGCCACTGCACATCCCTAGGAAGTACCAGCCCAGGGCTGGAACTTAAAACTTGGCTCCTAAACCCTCCCTGAGCTTCCCAGGGAGTTTCTGAGAATCCAGGTGGCCCACATGAAGCCATCCCAGCTGGAAGGGTGCCACGAAGTGCAAGAGCAGCACCCCACAACCTTACAGTCCCTCCAGGGCTAGAAACAGAGCAAAACCTCCTCCTGCTTCCAGAACATTTATTCCATTGCATCCCTGTTTTTCAAGGGAAATCAAGGCCCATGGTCATTGGAACATCGAGAAATGCAAAATGCTTTAAGCCTCTTGTGCCAAGCAGGAGCAGCTGCTCCCCAGCCCCCTCTGGGGGAGCTCCGTGGGCTCTGCTCCGGCACCGGCTGTCAGCGCTGGGGGCTGCCCCTGGGATGGCATCGTGCTCCAGGAGCCAAGACTGCTGCTGCTGCCAGTGCTTCTGCAGGAAAGACAGACCCTAACCCCAGCAGAGCCCACCTGGCCCGGACTGGCCCACCTCCACCAGGGCTGCAGCCGTGTCCCCATCATACCTGCCTGCAGGTGGCTCTGGAGGGAAGGGTGTTTGTGGTGGAGCATTGCCCATGTCCCTAAGCTGTGCCCTCAGGCTTACCTTTGGGGGGCCTTGCCTGCAAAATGAACAGGACATCAGTCTACAACAGGCATGGAGGCAGCCCAGGTGGCCCTTGGTTACTCTGCTTGGTTCCATGCAACCAGATTCACTGTCCAGACCCCCACCCCACTCTGGATTCGAGATCAGGCATTAGGAAAGTTTCCCCCCCACCACTGGATGGTGCAGCTTTGGGACAGTTCACCAGGAGCTGGGGGATCTCAGTCCTCGGAGGCTCCAAAGACTTGGCCAGACAAAGCTGGAAATGACCTGAGGCAGGGCTGGCAGCTCTCCTGGTCTGTAGGGGCCACCCTGTGACTCCCTGATTCACCACGGCAGTGAATTCCCACAATGCAATCATGCTTAGCACATGAACCTGTCAGTGAACCACAGATCAGGGTGTGCCCTGGAGGGCTGGTCCCTCTCTGCATGGAGTCCCAACAGATTCCCTTTGGAAGAGGATGAAAAGCATAGAGCTGGGTCAGTTTTCCAGGGAAGGTCTCCATGGTGACCCACTGATGGATGTTTTGACAGTAGCTGAGGTCCTGGTGCAACTTCCCCTGACTCCTGGCACCAGCTGGATCCCTCTCCCAGTTCAGACTGGCAACCAAGCCCAAAAGTTGAAAACTAAGGGCTGCTCCACCAGGTTTTTCCCTGATTTTGGGAACTGAATTTTAACCAAAGGGCAGAAAATCATTAAATCCAAAATGATTCGCTTCAAAACCTCCTCTCTCCCATGTAGCCCTATCCTTACCTCCTCAAACTTCTCCTTCCAATAAAGGTCAGCCTTTGCATCCAGGTAGAGCAGAACCAGGTCACAGACCATTGTAGCCTGGAGACAGACAAACATTGAAGACAGGAACCTTCCCACAGGAATGCCTGGCCTTCCATCCTGGCTCCCCCTGAGTGCTGCAGCCAACTGTGGGCATTTGCTGGGGCAGCAAGCCAGCCCTGCCTCCAGACAGCTCCACTGGCTCCTCTCTGACCCAGCCCAGGGCCAGGAACTGCACAGGAGGGCAGGCAGGATCCCCAGGCTGCAATGGATGCACAGGGAGGGCTGTTCAGCACCTTCAGTCACATATGGACTGGGATGAGCATGTCAGGGGGGAAAGGGGCACAGGGGGGGACCTCCCTGTTACTCTGCTGGAAGGGAAGAGCCACAGAAGGGCTCTACAAGGGGCTGCCCCACCATAGTGATAGGACACTGCATCCTTTCAGTCAGAGGAGAAGCAGAGAGGAGCTGCTCTTTCCTGCCAGCAGCATCCCAGTGATGCTCTGTCCCAGGACCCACACAAAAACTTGACCACCATGAGACATGACTATGCTAGCACTCAGGATCCCAATCCAGTGGTGTCATTAGGAATGGTCACAGGGAAACCTGAGCTGACACCCTGGCAGACCATCTCCCCTCTGTGCTGGCTGCCACTAAGGAAGCCTTGTGCCCAGGCAGGCAGGGGAACAACTGAGAAGTGGCAAATCCCAAGGCAGGGATGGAAGGGGAAGAGTGTGTCTGGAGTACTCACAGCACCAAAGAAGGCGATGCTGGTGCCAAAGCTCACAGCAGTAGGAACAATGCTGAACTTCCCAGCCTGGTGAGAAACAGTGGAGGGGCAAGAGAGAGGGTGAAGAGTGGTCAGGGGGTGAGAAGGTTGTGGGCTGAGCCTTGTGGGGCAGCATGCTCAAAGTCAGGAGGTGCTGGAAGGATCCAGGGATTTTTCCCCATGCCAATTTGTAGGAAACGCTGTTGTGCTGACTCCAGCCCTCTTTGGTTGTCAAAGAAGGGACTGAGGTGCCTGATGACCTGAAAGCAGCAGAGGTTACTGTGACCCACCTGCTCCTGCAGGCACAGCAGGAATTTCCCTCTTGCTGCAGCTGCCACCCATGGAACCACATGGCAGCAAACACAACCCTGATGTGATGTGTCCCTCCCTTCACAAATGAACCTGGTGGTTTCTCTTCTGGCTGTTCTCTCCTGCTCCACAGCTCCTGGACCTGCTCTCTCAGCCTAGAAGTGGTACACCCTGTCCTGCACTGTGTGCTTCACCTTCTTCAGGTACAAAGGGCACTGCTGAAAGACCAGCATGTGGACATCTCTCAGTGTGGAAAGTGCTCTCAGCACAGGCTCCCTCTTTGGAAAGCTAAACACTGGCTTTGTCAGTGATGCTGCACAGAGTAGCATCAAGAATCATGGAAACATGGAATAGTTTGGGTTGGAAGAGACCTTAAAGCTCATCTCATTCCACCCCCCGCCATGGGCAGGGACACCTTCCACTACCCCAGGGTACTCCAAGCCCCATCCTGCCTGGCCTTGGACATTTCCAGGAATGGGGGAGTCACAGCTTCTGTGGGCAACCTGTGCCTGGGCATCATCACCCTCACAGGGAAGGATTTCTTCCTAATATCCCATCTAACCCTGAGAAGCCATTCCCTGTGTCCTGTCCCTCCATCCCTTGTCCCCAGTCCCTCTCCAGCTCTCCTGGAGCCCCTTCAGGCCCTGCAAGGGGCTCTGAGCTCTCCCTGGAGCCTTCTCCTCTCCAGGTGAGCACCCCCAGCTCTCCCAGCCTGGCTCCAGCCCTTGGAGCATCTCTGGTGCCTCCTCTGGGCTCACTCCAGCAGCTCCAAATCCTTCTGTTGTTGGAGACACCAGAGCGGGTGCAGCACTGCCCCTGAGCAGGGCAGAGAAGCAGAATCCCCCTTCACCCCCTGCCCACAGTGCTGAGGGTGAGTCCAGGACACAGGGCATTTCTGGGCTCTCAGTGCACAAGGCTGGGGCATGCCCAGCCTTAATCACACCACACCTTTCCCCCCTGAGGGTACTTTTAATCAAGAAGGGATTAATTGTGCATGTTCAGCAGAGTTCAGGTTGATCTTTGTCAGGGTGCTCCCACCATAACACCCTCAGAGAGACACACCCACAGGCCCAGTTCACCTTGCCTACTGAACACTTCATGGCCCCCATGTCAGACCCTCAGAGAGGGAAATCTCCCTTCTCAGGGCATTACCAAAAGGTTTTTCTGCAAATAGGAGGGACCTGCTCCTGCTCTGCTTAGAAAACTCCGGGAAGAGGTGAGGAGCTGCAGCGGGGGAGAAGGAGGGCAGCAGAAAGGCCGGGGCAGGGCGGGAGCAGCGGCGGGAGCAGTCAGCCCTGGGGCTGAGGAGCTCAGGGTACCTGGCCGTGCACGGAGAGGTCAAAGCGGATCCCGTAGAGCTTCAGCAGGTTCCGGTAGAGCTGCTGCTGCTGCGAGCCCCGGTAGTAGGAGGCAGTTCTGTGGGAGACACTGGGACGGCTCAGAAGGGCAGGGAGGGAAGGGGGTGCCACAGGATTGCCGGGCCTCTGGGTTCCGGGGTGTCCTGCAGGCTGGGAGCTGGGCATTCGTGTGCAGCCATGACTCACTGGCACCAACAGTGAGGCACCAGCATCCCCTCAGCACCCAGTCTGGGTCACTGGGAGCACGCAGCTCGGTGTGCCCAGCCCGGGTGGGGACAGTCACAGGCCCCTGCCCTCAGGCAGGTAATGACCCGCTCAGCTCCAAACACAAAAGAGCTACAAAGTGTGGGAATTGCCACAGCAACCCCGCCCTGAGTTACCATTTCCCAATGCCTTAAAGGTCTCTAAGATCTTTAAGTCCAGACAGTTAACCCAGCACTAACCCATGTCCCCAGGTGCCGCATCTACGCAGCTTTTAAATCCCTCCAGGGACAGGGACTCCACCACTGCCCTGGGCAGCTGCGCCAGGGCTGGATAAACCTTCCAGTGAAAAGATTTTTTCTAACATGCAATCTAAACACTCCCTTAGTGCAACTTCAGGCTGTTCCCTGCAAAAAGGCTCCTTGTTGGGCCTGGGAGCACAGCCCGACCCCCCCGGCTGTCCCCTCCTGTCAGGAGCTGTGCAGAGCCACAAGGTCCCCCCTGAGCCTCCTTTGCTCCAGGCTGAGCCCCTTCCCAGCTCCCTCAGCCTCTCCTGGGGCTCCAGCCCCTTCCCAGCTCCCTCAGCCCCTCCTGGGGCTCCAGCCCCTTCCCAGCTCCGTCCCCTTCCCTGGACACGCTCCAGCCCCTCCAGGTCTCTCCTGTCAGGAGGCTCCCAGAGCTGCCCCAGCACTGGAGGTGCCCCAGCAGGGCCAGCACAGATCAGGTGCCCTTGGCCCTCCTGCCCACCTGGGCTCATGTTCACCTTCAGGTCCTTTTCTACCTACAGCTTTCCAGCCACTCTGCCCCAGCCTGTAATATTCCATGGCATCGTTCTGACCCCAAGACAGAACCTGGGACTTGACCTTGTTGAACCTCACACCACTGGCCTCAGCCCATGGATCCAGCCTGTCCAGCTCCCTCTGCAGGGATTCCTGCCTTCCAGCTGATCCACACTCCCACCCAGCTCAGTGTCATCTGTGAACTGACCGAGGCACATTGCCTGTCCCTGCTGCTCCTTTAAGAGCATCCATCAGAACTGAAATCTGCCATGTGCTGATCCCACAGGCCTGTGTGGCCACTGTCCCAGCATCCTCACCTGAAATTGTACCTCGTGTCCTGCAGGCTGAAGGAATACTGTGGTTGGCACTGGGTAGCAGGGTGGTCCAGGTCGCAGTTCCACTCAATAAGAACCCTGATGCTTCCCCCCTGTAAAGCACATTTTATTCCAGGAGAAGCATGGAATCAGATTAGACGAGTCATTAACTGTTCAGATACTCCCAAATCACATCTTCCCTTAGCATTTCAGGTCAGTCCTCTGCTTCTCACTCACATCCTTGGGGAATTTTGAATTGCCTTCCATAGTTATATAAAAAACAAGTACCAGCAGCGCGAGGTCTCCAAAGTTCTCTCCAGCTGCCTCCACCATGTCACGGACACGAAACACAGGGCAGGAGGGGTGGAAGATTGGATCATATGTGCAGCTCTTGAAATAGCTGGGATCACTGGTTTGTAACGTGTTGCACCTGAGGCAGGAGAGAGGGGGCAGGGGTGTGGGAGTCATGGAGCCCAGCTGGGGGACTGCAAAGGGACCCTCTCGTGGGGTTGGGCCCACCAGTGCTCCTGCATCAGTGGGAGGACAGTCAGTGCCTCGCCTAAAGCCTCAGATGGAAGAGGGTGGAGAAAAACCAGCCCAGAGGAATCTCACATGGAGTTATCCTCTACAGCATGTGCCATGGCCTTCCCTTCCACCTCTTTGTGCTCCTTTGTTTCTTCCCAGCACCCAGCTCTGGTCACTGCCGCAGGTAACAGCAGGGCCATACCTCCTGCCATGGTAAGGCAGCACAGTCAGTGTGCCTGGGACTGTGGGGCCAGTGCAGCCCTCTACTTGCCTTCTGTGAAACCACTTTGCAAGGACTAAAAGACAAAAATATTAGTTTCTCTTCCAAATGAGAGCTTGGGAATGGCTGGCCTTGTCTGGCTCTCGGCAGTGCTCTGCATGGGCACATGGACACCAGTCCCTCTCTCTGAGGTGTCCCCATCCCACTGCTCTTAGAGCTGCACGCCCAGCACAGCTGAAGTGACCTGTATTCACCTCAACACCTGTCCTGCCCTAACTGCCCCAGCCCCACCTGCCCTGGGTGCCACTGGTCCCATGAGTGCTTCAGCTCCTCAGCCCCCTGACAGGCTCAGTGCCAAGGCTGGACCAGGCTGCATGCTCAGCCCGGCTGGGAAGTACTGTACTTACTTGGAGAAGTTAAATTTGGTGAAGTGGACAGTATTTTTTATAAAAAGAGTGAAATTCTCTGCCTCAGCCAGAAGAGGTTTCCTAGAAAACAACCACCAACAAAGTCAAGCCTTGCACAGTGGCCAAGGCCCCATTTCGCAAGCTCTGCAGTCTCTCCTGCAACCCCAACTCCTGCTCTTGGGTGGTGCCCTCTGAGTTTAACTGACCAGAAATGTCAGAGATCTCCCAGAGCCTGGTTGGCCCTTGGGCATGTGTGGTCAGACTCCTGGTAACAGAGAGGGAGAGAGCCAAAGCTCCCAATATCTGCTGTCTCCTCGTGGGGGATTACCTGGGCAGGGTGCTATTCTCCACAGGACACCAGCCATAGATCTCACAGGTGGAATGGGTGGCATTGAACATCAAACATTTCCCAGTTTTTATCCCTAGAAACAAGATAATATAGGACAGGCTGAGAGAGCTGGGGTTGATTACCTGGAGAAGACTTTGGAGAGACATTAGAGCCCCTTCCAGTGCCTAAAGGGGCTCCAAGAGAGCTGGAGAGGGACTTGGGACAAGGGTCTGGAGAGAGAGGACACAGTGAAGGGTGTCCCAGGGGCACAGGCAGGTTTAGATGGGATGTTGGGAATGAGGAATTGTTCCCTGGCAGGGTGGGCAGGCCCTGGCACAGGTGCCCAGAGCAGCTGGGGCTGCCCCTGGATCCCTGGCAGTGCCCAAGGCCAGGGTGGACACTGGGGCTGGGAGCAGCCTGGGACAGTGAAAGGCATCCCTGCCCATGGAAGGGGTGGAACAGGATGAGCTTTTTAACCCAACCCATTCTAGGATTTTGTTTCTTTAGCAAAACACCCAGTACCATTGCCATGAACCACAGGGCTTCCCATGGGACAATCTGCATCTTCTGTGCACATCCCGTCGAGGACAGAGGGGCTCTGGGAGGGACAGAGAAAAGTGCTGTCACTGTGCTGTGCAGCTGCCTGAGGCCATGCTGTCACTCCCCCCATTGTTGCACTGCTGCTCCTGCTTCTCCAAGTGGTTCCCAAACAGAGATGAGCATTCATCAGCCTCTAGCCAGTCAGAAGAGAGGCATGTCCAAAGGGCAATCCTTCCTCTCCAGAGCACTTGTGTTCTGCTGCTCAGTGGCAGAGGAAGCCTCAGGAGCTACCTCAGACCTTCCACATGGAACTGGGAACTGGCACAGAGGATTCAGGAGGGCCCTAATGACTGAGCCCATTAAGCACCTTGTAAAGTACCATGATGAATTCCCTGGGGGAGAGCTTAGTAGCCCCTAAATCCAGCATGACACAAGTTTTACAAGAGACGGGGAAAGCTTCACCCTTACTCTGGACCTCCCCAATTGTCAGGAGCAGTAAAAACCTCTTGTTTAAACACAGAAAGATGATCACAGTTGGGGAAACACCACTAACACCTCCCCCAGCTACCCCAAGCCATGACAGGAGTCACCAGCTCATCAGAAACCCACTCCCCAAGCTCTGAGGGCACAGAGGCCCAAATGCAGGAGGGGAATCCTCATCTGTGTGGTCAGAAGTGGGGGTCTGTTCAGGCCTTCCCTGAGGCCTCAGGACAGCCTCAGCCATTCATTCAGGTGTAAACCCACCAACATGATCTGAGAGGAGCAGTGTCTTTGGGCTGGGTAGGGTCTGCTAGGGGTCTGGAGTCATTATGGGATGCAGGAGAACATCTGGGGATTGCACCAGGTGTTTAGGGAATGGGTTATTTAGGGGAGGAAGAGAAGGCATGGGAAGGAGGGAACTTGGTAGTCTGAAAAGGAACATAAAGGGATAAAGGGATGAAAAGACTTAAGTGCATGTACAGCTGCTGAAACAGCTCGGCTCGTGTTCGGTGCTGCCTCTGGCCACAGACAAATTCATCTGCCAGCACCAAATACTCTGGCCATCAAGAATATTAAGGCAGCTCAAACTCCCTGTAAAGCCAAAAGCTGCCACTGCTAAATATTCAAAGCTTTCCAAATATGAATGTCATCTACACCCCCAATGGCAGGAACTGAGGAACTCTTGGAGACCAGCATGGGGTGTAGGCTGGGACAGGCACCCACACACACCCCAGCCCTGGAACAGAATGAAATCCTCAGCTCTGTGTGTCCTTGGCTTGCACACAGCATACCCAGCACCTAGAGGTGCCTGTGGCTGCCTGTGAGAACCCCGAAATGCCCTGCAGCACTTGTCTTCCTCCCTGTTGGGACTTTAGGAGTTCTCAGCATTTTAAAGATGGGTCATTGGTGCCATTTTCACCAAGCCAAACCCAGTGTTTCTCCTCCTCTGCAGCAGCTGGCCACAGCAGGAGCTGAAGGGACCATTAGGACAATTGGTGCTTGACTTCGGTACAAAGTGCCAGCAGCAGTTCAGCTTAAAGGACATTTTCTCCCATCTGCTGAGCTGGGTTCAGCCTGGGAGAGCTCAGCAGAGGAGCTGGCCTGACTCCAGCCTTAAAGGGAAGAGTTCTCCCAGAGAACATATACAATTAAGTGTATATGAAAAACCATCTAGACCTTATGCTCTGTTCCTCCTAAAAATAGGACGCTAAGATGGACAACAGGAAGTTTTCAAGGAACCATGACACAGGTATCCATGGATTGTGTGTCAAGGCATCCCTTGTTCAAGGGCAGCAGAAAACCTGGAATGGTCATACAGTGCCACCACACAAAGAGTTCAGAGCTGGAGAGGCCCCATGTCCCCTGTCCTGGCCACCAGAAACAGTTCTGGTAGCACACATGCATACACCTCTTGACTCATGAAGGTATGACAAAGCAAGTGCAGATGTGCTGGGGAGCACTATGATCCAGTGAGTCTGAGGGGAATTGGGATTTGTGGGAATATAAATCCATTTTTCCCTTTTATCTGGTCTTCCACTGGGTTCCACTGAGCAGCAGAACCACTGGCTCCATCTCAGCCCTGTGGGGCTGGGCTGGGGCAGGTCCATTCACTCACCTCGGGGCAGGTGCCTTGGGCTTGCTGGATTGTGGCAATGAAATGGGTCACCAGGAAAAGCACATTTTCTCCCTGGGAAGCAAGAAGGCGCTGTCAAAGGGAGGCGGACACCAGGGTGGGTCCAAGGGGTCGCCCTGTGACACCATGGGCAGAATAGGCTTTGGGAGGCCAGCGGTACCCGCGGCATCCCCTTGTCAAGATGATTGACTGTATGTGTGACATCCTCGTCCCCGCCCGGGGCCCGGCCCTACCTGCGGGGGCCAGGTGAGATCCGCAGCGTCCCAGAGCCGCCGGCCCGCGGCCTCGGCGACCGCCGCCCCCTTCACTTTCGTGACCACGGTGACCCGCGGGGCTGTGTCGCGCTCCTGGTACCCCTTCCGCAGCAGCAGCACCCACCTGCGGAGGAGCGGGGGCTCAGAAGGAGCTCCGGCCGGGCCCGGGGGCTGGGGGGATGGCCCTACCCCAGCGGGAGCGGGCAGCCCGAGGGCAGGGTCCCTACCCCAGCAGGTAGCCGAGCGCGCCCAGCTGCAGCAGCCGGTGCAGCAGCCCCACCCGCCGGTTCCGCGTCAGCGAGAACTTGGCAGTCTTGTAGTCGAGCAGGGACCCGCAGGGTGGGCTCGGCATGGTGGCACCGGGGGAAAGGCGGGCACGGGGGGATAAGCGGCACTAAGGGCAAAGGCGGGCACGGTGAGGATAGCGGCACTAAGGGGGGGCACGGGGGGGATAGCGGCACTAAGGGCAAAGGAGGGCACGGTGAGGATAGCGGCACTAAGGGCAAAGGGGGGCACGGTGAGGATAGTGGCACTAAGGGTAAGGGGGGTCACGGTGAGGATAGCGGCACCAGGAGAGAAAGGCTACCAAGGGAGAGAAGGCGGCCCCGGGGCCGGCGGCCGCAGTCACGGCACCCCCCGCCCTGCCCGCGCTCCCCGGCGCAGCCCCGCCCCGCCCCTCCCCTCCGCGGCCCCGCCCCTCCCCCCCGCGGCCCCGCCCCTCCCCTCCGCGGCCCCGCCCCGTCCTCCCTCAGCCCCGCCCCTCCCGCAGCCCCGCCCCTCCCGCAGCCCCGCCCCGTTGCCGTTGCCGTTGCCGTGGCAGCGGCGGGTGGGGGCAGGGGGGGCCCTCGGGCCGGGCCGGGCCCGCACCCCGACCCCGGGCCGGGGCGGGTCACAGCGGCCGTGACGGGGTCACAGCGCCTGCGGGGCCTGCCGGACAGCCGAGCGAGCCTCCGCCGCCTCCAGCCGCGGGCTCTCCCCGCAGCGAGCATCCCAGGACGGTTTGGGCTGGAAGAGGCCGTAAAGCCCTTCCGCTCCACCCCTGCCATGGCAGGGACACCTCCCACTGTCCCAGGCTGCTCCAGCCCCAGTGTCCAGCCTGGCCTTGGGCACTGCCAGGGATCCAGGGGCAGCCCCAGCTGTCCTGTCCCTCCAGCCCTTGTCCCCAGTCCCTCTCCAGCTCTCCTGGAGCCCCTTCAGGCCCTGCAAGGGGCTCTGAGCTCTCCCTGGAGCCTTCTCCTCTCCAGGTGAGCCCCCCCAGCTCTCCCAGCCTGTGCTAAACCAGTATAGACCAGTTCCCGAGCAAGGGACGGACAATTTTTCTTTCTGGCTGATGAAAGTGATGTAATTCCTCTGGATGGTGGAGCAACCCAAGCTTTACATCAAGGATACATCAGAGACCCATTCCAGCCTGCCCTGCTGGACGTTTGGGGACCTACCAGAGCCCAGGGCTCACCACATGAGATGTGATGTTGGCCAGCAGAGGGGATTTGCCAGCAGATTGCTTTGAAGTGCTCAGGAACCAGAATTGTCTCCTTCCCTGGATGCAGGTGGGAGGATGGGATGTGTAAATGGGTCAGTACACCACAGAAAGAATTTTTCATTATGTCATCTTCCCTGGAGTACTTCACATTTTTAAATTAATATTTTTAAGAAGAAATTATAAACCTTCTGTTTTAAATTAATATTTTTAAATTGATGTGTTTCGGAAGAAATTATAAATCTTCTGTACATTCATGTCAGTTAGTCCCACCTGAAGCTGCTTTCAGCAGGCACAGCATCTTAGAAATGTGCAGTTTAGACCATAAAAGAGTACAGTCTTTCCTACTCATTTTTGATGATAAGCCTTTTTGTTAAGTTTATTTTTTCTGGAATAGTTCTCTGAGGTCCCTTCCAGTTAATTTTCCTGTCTCTAATATCCGTGGATGGAGAAAAGAATTTGATTTTGTAGTATCTTTTGTATAATCACAAGGTCATGGCCATGCTTCTGTTTAACTGTAAATATTTCTGAAATGCTTTGTGCCAGATCCATGTTTTCCCTGGGTGGTGTCTTTTATGCAAAATTCAATGTCCACTCCATCCACTGCTTTACAATCCTCAGCCCTCACACATCTCACCCACTACAGCCTCCTCCTTGAACATCCTTCATATCTTCAGTGGCCTTCTTTGGCTCACAGGAGAGAAAACCCCCTGAATCCTCACCACTTCTGCCACCAGGAGCAGCCCAGCCATCTCCCTCGTTCGTTCCAAATTCCTGCTTGCTTTCCTGGGCTTTACCTTTGAAGGCTGCAGTGGCTGCTTGTCACCACCCCTCTCCTCCTCACCTCCTGTTCCTTTTGCAGTCCAACAGCTCTCCTCAGCTGTCTCAGCTTCAGGCATGGATGTTTTTCATTTTCATTTGTCCTAGCTGACACCCTAATTTTTTTCCTGCCCCTCTGGAAACTCACAGAACACTTGCTGAGCAAACCTATTTGGATTTCGAGGATCTCTGGGAGGGGTTCCAGAACCAGGAGGCTGTGGCAGTTCCCTGGCAGGTTCCAGCAGCTGGAGAGCGAGCAGAGCAGCCACAGCTGCCCTGTGAGCACCAGCCCCTGGCTTTGTCACAGTGATTGCACTTTCAGCCCCTCTTTGCTGTCTTGGCAACATGAGGTCAAAGAACGTAGATGCTTCACTGTCTGGCAGCTTCTGCTTTGGGCTTGTGGTAAATTAAGTAGAAAAATATGTAGTTTTAATCACCTAGAGGTAATGCAGACAGTTGCAGAGAAGTACATGAATCAACCCAAGCTTCCTTTTAACTCTTAAGCCATTTGCTTTCATGCATTTTTTCTTAGGGGAGATTTTTGGAAATGCTATAGCAGAAAACAATGGATTAAACTTAGAATCAGCTGGAACCATTTCCATAGCCAAGGGCAGCTGCCTTGGCCAAAGGCTTGGAGCAGGGAATTGTTTTCACTCCTGTTCTTAAACTGTGAAAGCTCACATGAAGCTGATGTGCTGTTGGCCTGTCCAAGAGTCATCTATGACCTGGGATCACATGGACCTTAGAATTAAGAGAGAAAAATCATCCAGTATCTAGAGACATATCACAGATGTTTTCATTTCTCTGTTTCTAGTTTTTTCCTTTTTAAAGTCAAAATTACTATAATGAATGTTTTGAATGGTTTAATTTCTGATTCATAAATCAATACAGATATTGTTTTGTGGTCTACATATTGTTTTTATTCTACTAAAATTTTACTCACCAAAATAAAAACCAGTTCTTCCAGCCTCTGAGGCTGAAAGAGACCACGTGTTGGTCGTTAGTGGTGAGTTGGCAGTGCTGGGTTAATAGTCTTAGAGGTTTTTTCCAACTTAAAAGATTCTGTGATTCTATAATGTTTATCTTCTTTATTTGAAAATAATTATATTATTTACCTAGTGGGGTCTGTCCTATAAATGTGCAAATCATTTTATAGTTATGTGTCTAATAAATCAAGCCTGTGCTTTTGTCTCAGGATTGTCTGTCCAAACCATTTGCAAATACCATTTATAAATATGGGCTGCAGTCTTTAAATTTGGGCTGTCTCTAAAAACATCAGAATCATCCTGACACTCCCTCAGTCTCCAGATGAAAACTTTGTGTATTGAACACAGAAGCTTTATAGGGCTTGGTTTAAATCAGTGTAAGTACTTATATTTAAAATATTTTTTACCATTTATTGCTTCTGTTGTGTCCTTTGCCCCTAGCCCTTCCTGTGCTCTCCGAACAAGAGATGCAAATTAAAATCCTGTGAAACAGTACAGTCCAAGTCTGTCCTTATTCACCAGCTGGAGAAGATCCACTTGCCCATGTTTTGACACATTGTTAGTCACTGGAGTCAGAGCTGTGTGGTTTTAGGCTCAACAAACCTACCAACAAACCATTTGGGACCCTAAACACACCAGGTGAGCCAGCAGGGTTACACTGGGCAGTGTCACTGGGATGGGGATCTCGAGCACCCCGTTGTCCTGAGTGTGATGGGGTGGCTGAGGGACGCTGAGCACAAGCCTGCCTTGTGCCCAGGGGTGATTTGCCTTCCCGAAGGGCTGCCGGGAGAAGAGGGAGCAGGCAGCTGGAGCTGGCCTGGAGGGTTGTGTGGGAAGCTGGAGGGATTTGCTGTGCTTTGGCAGCTGCTGCCAAAGGTTGTAAGGAATTAACATGTAGGGACTTACTCTGAGAACTGTAGTTCTGTTAAATTGCAATACCAGTTACTCCAAATTGACCTGCTAATCTCCCCTGCTGGAATTACTGTTCTTCTTTCCTCAAACTCAATTGTGTTCTTTCTATGTTGGAAACCAATCTTGGAATAATTCACCAGACTTGTTGAATCCCTGTTCACAAGGGATTCAATGATTCTAGTACTGAGCCTTTTTTTGTGCGTGTGTCCAAGTGTCAATTCCATATTGTTCCTTTTTGTTTTCTTTGAGAAAGTTCCAGATAGCAGTTGGATGCCTCATTGAGGCCTTACAGCACACCAGCACTGCTGCCTCTTTTCAGGTCCTCTCTGAGTCAGAGCACAGAGGTTACACAAATCCACAATGATTGCCACTGATTGTATTTTCCCAGAATTCTTGAGTAGCTCTCACTTTGCTCAGTGGCCTTTTGAAGCCTTGACTGTCCCTGTCACCTTTCAGAAGGATCTGCCAGCTTGTTTTGCTGCAGTGCTCTGGGACTGCTCCAGCTGCCTGTTTCTGAAAAATGAGCATTACTACTCCAGGGAAGCTCACTGCCTGATTCCATGTGGAACTTCTCTGGTGTAAGTGACAGAGGGGATCCCAAAGTTCTTGCTGTAGCAGCTGCTAACTTTGGAGGCAGGGCTGGGCAGTGGAGCCTCCAGCGTGGCTCCACCTGCTCCCCCTGCACAGAAAAGGGGGTTTTGTGTTTTCCAAGTATTTTTCTTGAGCACTTTCATCTCCTTTAGGATATCAAGTGTGCTGCCATGCCCAGAGGTGCATTGGCTCTTGTTCCAGCAAGGATTGGCTGCCCTAGAATGCTTCCAGCCTAGCAAGAGAGGTGTGGGGTAATGAGAAATCAGCCATCCTGGCTGCAGAGGAGCCACTCGCTGCAGCTCCTTCCTGCCAGCATCTGACAGATGTTTCACAACCTCAGGCCAAGCTCTCATTGCCTCAGGGAACGTTTCTGGTCTCCTACCTAAATCTTCCTCATGGCAGTTTCAGTCCACTGCTTCATTCCATGCCTCCTGTGCATGTGGGGAAGATTTATTCTCCTTTTATAGAATGTGTAAGGTTGGTAAAAAACGCTAAGTTGATCGAGGCCAGCAGCTGCAGTTTTGTGTCTGTGTGGTGTGTTACACGTGGGGAAATGGCCGTTTCCTCCCTTACCCCCAAAGCAGATGCAGCGGATGCATCTGGTGCTGGATGGAGCCTCTGCCACGGCGTTTGTGCCCTCGCTTGCGCAGCTCCTCAGCAAGTGCTGAGACGGAAGAGCTGTGGCTGCGGGACTGCTGAGACACAGCACAAACACTCCTGGAATGACGTGGGGACCTGTCTGCCTGAGCACCAGCACATCGTGCAGGGACAAGGGGACAGCAAGACCACCTTGGTCTGTGCCATCTTTTAATGCCCTGCCATTCCCCTGCTGGCGGTAGGAGCAGATCACCGCTGCTGGCATCCCGGAATGCTGCGTGGTGCTTACCTCATCCTCGGGCTGTGTCTGCGGGAGGAGGAGGGGAGCAGCGCAGGATCATGAGAGGATTACTTAGAGCCAGCCTCCCTGAGCCCTGCAGCTCATCTGTGCTGCTTTCAGAGCTGGGAGGGGTAATTTAGGAACACGAGGCTGGGAAGTGATTTAATTAGGACACGGAGCTGCTCTCTCCTGTGTGCAACCCACCGCCCCTTCCAGTGCTCGGGGCTCCCCTTTTCCTCCCTCCAGCATGGACCAGGCTCAACTTTGCAAGCAGCTGCTTATTAAACAGTTATCAAACAGTTATTATTACCTGCAACTCCTGCTCCCCTGGGCTTTCCCAAGCAAGAGCCCAGCAATCCCTGTGGGTTCCACAATCCAGTGATTTCTGTGAGAGCTCCCACAGCCCAGAGATCTCTGCAGCTCCCACTGGTGCCATTCCCGGGGCTGCATGGGCTGCAGCAGCAATCCCGTATCCTGAAGCCTCCAAAATCATCACTGGCTCGGTCCTTGTGTCCATCCCTGGAGCACCCCTGACTTGCACCTGGGGCTAAAGTCCACAGACTCAGTTACTCACTGCCATTTAAAGGGGGTAAGTGACAGCCCCAACACCGATTCTCTCTCTAGTACAGATCCCATTTTATTCCCCTCTGGATTTGCATTTCTCCTTGTGCTGCTGCACCTGCCTTATTGGGAACTGTCCTCCCGGGGCACAACAAACCAGCACTGCCCTGCCAGCTACTCTCCCAGTCCAGCAGCATCACTGGAGAGGCTCAGCGAGCCCTGGCTGCTGCCTGTCCACTCCCATGCTGTCCGTGGGGATTATCATCCAGGACTCACATTAATGCCCTTAATCCAGCCCAGAGCACGTGTGCCAGAGCTGCTCCTGCCCCATGGCCCATAAAGCCCTTCCCCATTCCTGGAGCCCTAGCACTGGCCACATCAGCACTGACCCACATCCCTCCCTGCAGCTCTGGAAAGAGATTGATTTCCTGCAGCCTGACTACATCATTGCCATTGTTCCCAGAAAATAGAGGTCTTTATGTATATTTTTAAGCTAATCTGGAGAAGGATACTACTCTGGAAAGCAGGTGGTCAGCCACAGGGAAGCAGCAAGTAGCTGCTCCTGGAGCTCTATGAAACAGGGTTCTGGGAGCTGCACATGGGAATGGTTTCATTTTACATCTGTTTGGAATCGAGGGTATGGACTGGGCAGCCAGTGTTTTCTCTTACAACGGGCTGCCCTCTTAAAGCCTGTTGCTTAAAGCCATCTTTGCTGATTAGTTTGCATTTTTTTCTTCTACTGATACAATTTTCAGGAACAAATTCCTGTAGAAGGGCTGTCTGGGTGCCAGGGGCTGCTGCCATCCCCGTTTTCTTCTGTGTTCATTAATGAGTAGTCAATTAAAAATCAATTAATACATGTTCTGTGCAGAGCATGCTACTGCTGTAGGATAGTGTATGACACATGAAACAACCAATTTTGTAATCCTATAAAAAAAACAAACCCACAAGTGTGCTTGGGAGGCCCCACTGGCCTTCCAGGTGCCAGAGAATTACACTCCAATCCTTTAATACCCTGCTGGCTGCATCCCTGGCACCTTCTGCTCTGCTGGGGAGGATCTTGTGCTTTGTGTGCCACAGGCTAACAGGGATTTCTGTGCATTTTCAGAAATGAATGTTTTTAAATAGACTAAATATCAATGGTTACAAGGCTCATTCAGTAACTCTTTGGTCTTTTGCAGCTTAAAAGGCTGATTGAGATCCCTGCTAGGAGAGCTGTGAGATCTGACTGACACTGACTTTCCTCCACAGGGGAACATAAAAGTCACCCTCAGCCCATCCCTCTCTGTGAGGAATTTCCTGCCCTTCCCCAGCTCTGCACTGGGCTCCCTTTTCCTCCTGTGTCCCTGTGGATCTTTTTACTCGCCTTTGTCCTGTTGACAATGGCTTTATTAGCGAGATTAAAGCTGAGTCACTAAGGAGGGTTCAGCCTGTGCCTCCCTGGGTGCCTGATGAACACCTGCTTTTTAATGAAGGACTCTGTTATCTCAGGAAGGACATTTCCCTAGAGAACAGCGTGGGGATGGGGGTGACTGCACGTTATAAATAATTCCTATTAATTGCACCAGTTCTCACATCCTTTGGCCCATAACCTCGGGCAGCTTTAGTAACCCTGCCCTGGTGCTGACTCAGCACTCTCCTCACTGCTCACAGTGGGGTTCAGTCCTGTCTGGGTCAATATCAGGGTATTTGTCCCAGCCTACCCCAGCCCTGTGGGGTCCTGGTTTCTGTGGGTCTGGTTGGAGCTTGTCTTCATGACTGGAACCCCAGTGGCAGCAGGGGGGCAGTGGGCACCCTCCCTTTCCCCACTTTCTGGGGGGGCTTTCCTGAGCATCAACTAGGGAGCGCTTCCCACCTTGAGTCTTGGGGACACAGAGATCACAAGCAGTCAGAGCCACAGCAGAAACAGTGTTTATGAGGATGACCAAATCAGCCCATTGCTCACAAGCCACGACACACAGGTGCCAAGCGGGGCCACAGCGCTGGTGGTGGCAGCGCGGGGACGAGGTGGGACACAGAGCAGTGCTGGCAGACAGAGGGGTTCACCAGAGCCAGCATATCCTACTGAGGGTCCCCACAGCCTCTCTAGGGTCCCCCAGGGACTGGCCAGCAAGAAGTAATGGAACAGCTTGCCCACAGTCCCCAGCTCCTCGCAGCATGCAGAGGATGAGGATGGAGCAGGGCGTCCATGCTGCGAGGCCTGTCTAGTTGGCAGCCTCACACTTGGCTGACCATGGGCTCATGGGCAGAACTGCCAGGGGTGGCTGCAGCAGGGCTGCTGGGGACCCCCCATGGCATCCTTGCAGCTGGGGTGACCCCAAAGTATGGACATGATTGCTGGGGAGGGGGGCAATACTTAAAAAGCACCTGCTGAGCCTGTCCCAAGCCCCAGAGAGCCTGGAAGGTGCATCATGGGGGTTGAGTCCCCATGGTGGGGCAGGTGGTGCTTCTGGGGTGCAGGAGAAGTGGGGAGCTGGCTCCAGGCAGACCAGCCCAGGGATGCCACTGGGGACCTCCAGGGACAAGGCAATGTACCTGGGGTCCTGAGCACCCATACCCTGCTCAGGACTGGGGCAAGAGCCTGGCCATGGCATTATCTTCCCGGGGGCATGGCCCCCAGCCCACTCCTCAGACAGCCAATTCCAGCGGCTGAGAAGATGCAGCTGGGCTTTTGCTGGGCCAGCCTCCACCAGCTTTCCTGGGGTGCCTTCCCAGCCACCCACTCAGGCCATATCCCTTCTCCATGTCATGTCTCCAGCTGCCCCTCAGCTCCCTCAGCCCCAGCCTTTGAGGAGAGCAGCCCTGGGCATAGGGATGGCAGGGTGCCTGTGGGGATGCATGATTGCCCCTACCTCCTTCCCAAGGGGACTCTGCAGGAGGCAGGGGGGCTGCACTCAGGATGAGAGTCAGCATGGGCAGCACTGGGCTGCCTGTCCTGGTCCCTGGGGAACCTCTGCATGCCCAGCTGCACAGATGTGCTGGCAGACAGGAGATGTACTGCACGGTTCCAGGGTGTGCTCGGGGAGAGGTGAACAAGGACACAGCTCCTCATGAGCAGGGCAGGCACTGGGCTGAGACCCAGCTCTCGAGGGCAGGGGATGGGGAGGGAGGAAGCCGGCCCCTCCACAATCTGTCAGAAGGGTGTGGGGAAGGGTGAGCATCCTCATCCTCTCCAGGTGGAGCCCCACAGCCAGAGCAGCCCCAGTGGCTCTGCTGTCAGAGGGACCAGGAGGAGGGGGGTGGGGCTCTCGCCTCACTGCGGGAGGAGATTCCGACGCTCCCATCTCCAGGTGCCCCCGTTGCCAGGGGTGTCATCTCTTGCAGTCCTCGGTGTCGGTGTCTGGCAGCCCGGTGGCAGGCTGGCAGCTGGGCTGGACTGCCTGCACCCTCTCCTCCAGGCTGCCCCCCGGGAACACCACGTAGCGGGCGCTGACACGCTGGGCTCGTGGCTCCCGCAGGTTCTCCTTGCTGTGCCAGATGCCGTAGCCAAAATAGACGAGCAAGCCTGCAGCGGGGACAGGGACAGCAGGGATTCCAGCACAGCCTGGCTGCTGGCACCACCATGGCTGGCACCACCATGGCGGAATGTGGCACGGATGTGGCCAGTAAGCCAGCAGAGCAAAAAGCTAAAGCACCACGGGTGTTTAACTGAGCTGCATGCAGGAGGAAAAGTGTCCTGCCCAAGGTTATGAGCATGTTAAGAGCAAGGAGAGCACCCTCAGTCCCTGGGAAAGGGAAGGACTTCTTGAGCCCCAGGGAGCTGCCTCAGGAGCAGGGGGTGGTTCTGGCCCAGGGCTTTAAGGAGAATCTGAACTTTTAACAGGAACAACCTGTAACAATCTGGGAAACAGAGAGGCTCAGGAGATGCTGGGAGACCTCGCCTTGTGTCTCCAAAGGGGAACCAGAGGCAGAAAGGGGCAGGATACGCTTTACAGACCCATAAATGGGGGAGAAGAACTGCCAAAGGAGCTGGAGAGTGCCAAGACAAACCCTGTTCCCCCTCCCCGGAGCAGCCATGGGAGCACTCACCCAAGAGCAGCCAGACGGCGAAGCGGAGCCACGTCATGTAACTGAGCTTCAGCATCAGGTAGATGTTGAGGATGATGCTCAGTGCTGGGGAGAGGGGTACCAGGGGGATCTGCAGGAGAAAAGGAGCTGGCAGGGGTGAGACCTGGAGGACCACATTCTCAGTCTTTAAAATTATAGGGACAAAAGACAGCACTGGCAAATATGTGGGACAAAAGGAACTGTCACCTTGGGATTTCTAGAAGTGGCACTTTTTTTAAGGTAAAGGAACAATGGAGCCAGGAGATGGGAGCCAGGCTGGCAAGGTGGGCACAGGCCATCATCACGAGGACCAAACAAGCTCCTGATGTGATTCTGAGCCAACGTGGTCCTTGCTAGAGGACCCAGGGCAGGGGCATGGCAGGGTAGTGGTATCACCACTGGTGTTATGAAGTTGCACTGACTACATCAGGGCTCAGGTGGGCTGAAAACAGGAGAGGGGGAGCACAAGAGGCATAGAAGTGGTTTGGAGGCTGAAAATGGGCTCTATCACGTAGCTGAAGGGCAGCCAAAGTAAGGAGCTGAGGCAGGAGAGGAGCAGAGGAATTGTGAGGATGCAGAGAAGGGAGCCCAAGGTGGACAGGAGCAATCCCTGGGATCCATCCCATGGGATGGACACAGAACTGCTGGGGATGTCCTCTCCTAGGGACCAGTGGCCACACAGAGTAACAGCAGAGGCACCAACACTCCCCACACAGTGTCCACAAACACACTCCTCTCCTCCCTCCTCCTCCTTCAGCAGTTGTGGTGCTTTCAACAAAGTGCTGTGTCTGGGAGGCCTGCAGGTCCATGGAGCTGCTCCTACCTCCCCTCACCCCTGCAGAAGGATTTCCTGCCCGGGCCCTGGGCATACCTGGAAGGTCTGGGTGCTGTGCTGCTGCTCGTGTGCCCAGATGAGGAGGAGGCTGAGCAGGAAGCCCAGACTGAAGAGGACCAGCAGCAGGGAGTAGCTCCAGGTGGGCAGGTGGAGGTGGGTGTTGCCAAACACTAAGATGGAGCAGAGGCAGATGGCAGACACCATCAAGGTCACCACAGCCACCGTGACCACCTCACCCGGGTAGAAGTCGCTGAGGAACTCGAGGTAGGGCTCAAAAGCTGCCTTCAGCTGCCCTGGCTCCCGCTGGTCTTTGCTCTTGTCCCTGTCCACCAGCTGCAGTTTGTCAGAGAAGGACTCGTACTCCTTCAGCTCGCCCCCAGACGGGCCCTCACGGGGCTCAGCGCTGGGCCCCGGCGCGGGGACATCCCCCTTCTGCTGCTGGAAGCGCAGGACAATGATGCTGGCGGCCACAAAGGTGTAGGCCAGCAGAGTGCCGATGGACAGGAACTGCACCAGGGCCTCTAGGTCAAAGATGAGGGCCAGCAGGGCCATAAGCAGCCCGAAGACCACGATGCCGACCACGGGCACCTGCGTGCGGGGGTGCACTCGGGAGAAGACCTGAAAGAAGAGCCCATCCTCGGCCATGGCGTAGACGATGCGTGGCAGGGAGAAGAGGTTGCTCAATAGAACTGTATTCATTGCTGAGGGATGAGTAGAAGAAGGAAGACCCCATCAGACCCAAACCCAAACTGGAGATTGTTCCCAGCCCCCAGGGTAAGAGGGTGGGCAGCTCCTCCCACCGCTGCCTGTACTCACCACAGATGGAGCCAGCAGCCACCAGAAACCCTGCCCAGGCGTAGCCCCTCCTGTAGAATGCATCGGCCAGGGCAGAGTCAGGGTCCAGCGTGTGCCAGGGCACCATCAGCGTCAGCACAACTGACACCAGGATATAGGCACCGGTGGCCAGCCCCAAGGAGAAAGCAATGGCCCTGGGGACAGCCCTCTGCGGGTTCCTGGCCTCTTCGCTGGAGGCTGCGATGACGTCAAAGCCCACAAAGGCATAGAAGCAGGTGGCTGTGCCAGCCATGATGCCCGACAGCCCATATGGGGCAAAGCCACCCTCCTGGGTGCTCCAGTTCTTGGGCTGTGCGAGGACGAAGCCCATAATGAGGATGAAGAGGATGACGCCCATGCTGATGGCCGAGAAGACGTGGTTGAGCCAGGAGGACACTTTGGCCCCAAAGGAGATGAAGGCGGTAGCTACCAGCAGGATGGCAGCTGCCAGGAAGTCTGGATAGCGGGCCAGGAACGGCACCTGCCAGGCACCCACGTGGGTCTCGGTGAAGTTCTTGATCTTGTGGTTAAAGATAGAGTCCAGATAGCCACTCCAGGCCCTGGCCACTGCGGCCCCCCCGATCATGTACTCCAGCAGCACATTCCAGCCGATAAGGAAAGCCCAGATTTCACCCACAGACACGTAGGTGAACATGTAGGCAGAGCCTGTCTTGGGCACGCGGGCTCCAAACTCGGCGTAGCACAGAGCAGCCAGGAGTGAGGCAAAGCCGGCGATGATGAAGGAGACGATGACGGCGGGGCCGGCGATCTCCTTGGCCACGGTGCCGGTGAGGACGTACAGCCCGGAGCCCACCATGCCCCCGATGCCCAGCAGCGTCAAGTCGACGGTGGAAAGGCATCTGTTAAAGGATGTCTCCATCATGTCGTCCTCCAGGGTCTTCACCCGGTTGAGCTTCTGGCAGAAGCGGGTCAGGTTGGTGGAGCGGGGCAGCCATCTTGCCATCGTGGAGGCAGCGGGCCCTGCCCTCAGCAGAGTGAGGGGTCCTCAGCAGTGCGATCCTGCCTGGCGACCTGCTAGAGGGGCAGGAAGAGGTGAACGTTCCCTTGGCAGTGAGGTATCAAGTGCTGGGGACAGGGTGGAAAAGCCACCAGGGCACATTCCAGGTGTCCCTGGCTCCTCAGCCAGCACAGAGCTCAGCAGAGAGTGTGTCCTCCTCCAGGGGTGGCACAGGACAGGGACATGTGCCAGGTGGCAGGGAAATCACAGCACTCGCGGGGCAGCATCTCCCCATTAAAGCCCAAACCAGTCTGCTCTGGCCCTGATGAAGGCTTCCTTGCTACCTCCTCTCCACCTTATTCAACACATACTTGAACTTTGCCCTGCTGTGCCAGGACCCCATCACGGGGACATGCAGCATCTCCCTGCTCCCAGAATCCTGCTGCTTCCCCAGAGGCTGCAGCAGAAGTCCAGAGCAGCTCCCATGGGAGTCTCCAGGGAGACCAAGAAACAGCCAGTGCCAGGGACCAGCCACACCGGCAGCTGCCATCATGACAGTGGGAGGACACAGCACTAGGGACATGCAGGTGCTGCTTCCCAGCTGCTCCATGGGGTGATTGGTGACTCTGGGGACACTCTCCCCTCCCCCCTGCTCTCCCTCCTGTGCCAGAAGCCCCACACCTACGTAAAAAAACATGTCCTGCTCGGTGCAGCCCCACTCCAGGGTCTACATCTCAGAGGCCAAAAGGTCGTGGAAAGCCCACGAGGGGATGGAATGACAGGGCCGATGATGGCCCCTGAGGACAACGTGCACAACCCGTGCTGGCTGACACTCCCAGCCCTGCACATCCAGGTCCCCGCGACCGAAGGCCTTGCCAGCATCGGGGTCCCCGATCCCAACAAACGCAACAGGCGCAGCTGGGAGGATGCGGAGCTCGGCGCCCACTGGAGACGGAGCATCCCCGGATTCGGGGGGTGGCCAAGGGTGGGGACCCCCAGACCGAGGAGGGTGTGCGGGGGTTCCGGATTAATCCCGGGCGGCGAGAGGCGATAGTTTCGCCCCTGCTCAGTCCCGCCACGATGCCGGTTCCGGGCGGCGCCGAGTCCCGGCCCCGATTCCGGCCGCGCTCCCCCGGCACGCTCCCCACAGTGCCGATCCCAGCCCGGCTCCCTGTCTCGGGGATTGTCGCTCACCTGCGAGGGTGGCCGGGGGCCCGCAGCGGCCCCGGCCTCACCTGCTCCGCGCCGCCGCCGCCGCCCGGCTCCGCCTCCCGGGGCTCGGCGGAAGGGCGGAGGCCGGGCGGGCCCCCGGCCCAGCCCCGGGGCTGTCTCCGGGAGCGGGGAGCAGCGGCTGGGGCCCGGGGCTGCACCTCCAGCCCCTGGAAGGGGCAGACACAGCGGGGTCCCCACGACCCCAGGGTGGGCAGCCCCCGGGAGCGTGTGCCCGGCCGGAGCCGCACAGAAACGGGATCCAGGGCGGTTATGGAGAGATGCCAAAGGCTGCAGCCTGGGTTGCTCCGGAGACAGCCTGGGAGAGCTGTGGGTGTTCAGCCTGGAGAAGGCTCCAGGAAGACGTTAGGGCTCTTTCCCATGCCGAAAGGGGTTCCAAGAGAGCTGGAGAGGGACTTGGGACAAGCACCTGGAGTGACAAGGGGGAATGGCTTCCTACTGACAAAGGGCAGGATTACATGGGTTATTAGGAAGGAATTCTTGGCTATGAGGGTGGGGAGGCCCTGGCACAGAGTGCCCAGGGCAGCTAGTGGTTGTCCCTGGATCTCTGGAAGTGCCCAAGGCCAGGCTGGACAGTGCTTGAAGCAACCTGGGATAGTGAAAGGTGTTCCTGCTCATGAGCTTCTAATCCAAGGTCTCTTCTAACCCAGACTACTCTGTGATTCTGTAACGGAGCAGTTATCCCAAATTCCATCCACTGGATGCAGTTCTGGATAGAACAAGGGGCTGAGACCCTGCTCCTCTGCCTCTACTCACTCTGCTCTGGAGCAGCAACCTGAAGGGCAGGCACATCCCCTGTGCTCAGGTGTTTGTCATGAAGAAACTGAGGTGTGGAGAAAGCTGTGGGAGGGGGAGCTCCTGAACAGGCCCCTCCAGCTCACAGTCCTCCTGCCTGGCCAGGAGCACAAATCCTGAGCAGAAGCCTGTGGTGTTTCCACCTGGCTCCACAGGGCAGTGAAGGGGAATCACCTCTATCCATCTCTAAGTCAAAAGGTGTTTCTTTTCCAGAAGTGCTTCACCTCCTCTTGAACCACCACAAACCTTCTGCCTCTCCAGCACCCTGGGGCAGGAGTTTCCCAAGCAGTCACCCATCCCACACAAATCTGTCTGTTACAGGTGCCCTGCAATGCTACTGCTCTTGTATTTCTAGAGAGTGAAGTCCCTCTCCATGTCACCCATAGTTTTATCTCTACCCTGCCCCTCTTGTGCCCTTTGTCAAAGATAAAGGAGTCCAGCTCAGCTGGAAGGTGTTCCAGATCCCTGGTATCCCCAGGGCCTTTGCAGAGGAGCTTGTTCCATCCCTGTGTGCCTTTGTCAGGGTGAAGGAATTTGCATTTAGGTGCTTCACAGCAGCAACATTTTTTCATTTTCTTCTCATGTGTCATCTAGTTTTCTCATGGCTCCTGGGCACTTAAACTGACATTTTCATGGACCCACCAGTCACCACCCCAAATGTCACCCTCAAGTTGCACCCACAACTCAGAGCCCACCCTGCAACTCAAGGGCTCCCACCTGAACACACTTTTACCCATACTGGGTTGACCTCCTTATGTGGAGGGGATCTTGCTCTTCTCCTCAACAGCCCAAAATATAGGAAAAGGAAGGAATAAACAGGACTTGTCCCTTCCTGCCACCCATTACTCACCTTCCACCAGCTCCTGGGTGAACATAGGGCTGGCATGGAGCCATAGCTCTCATGTTAGTCACCTTGCACCTGAACAGGGAACTTGATCCTCGGGTTGCATTCCCTCTCCATGTCATTTCTGGCATACATGGAGCTCTGGGCAGGCACCTTTGGTCCAAGTCTGTGGATGCCTGAAGCCAAACACATGTTCCTGGAACACCGGTTGAGAGTTTGGGAGCTGCACAGGTCACTGAATCAAGGAGCTGAGCCAGCCAAAGCCTGGCAGAACTTCCAGCCCCATGGGTTGCTCTCACCAGGTCTGCCCTGTGTTACTGGCAGTACCACAACTGCAGTGGCTGGGGCACAGCAATGGTGGGATGGTGTCACCCGCTGGTGACACGATGCTTGCTTGAAAAAATATCAGTTGTACTGTCAAGGGCTGAGCAAGTGTTCCTCTGCTGAAATCCTGCTGATCTGATCGCATCCCAGGGGCTTTGCTCCCTTAGGATAACCTTTCCCACCCGCTACCCATCTCTAACCCCCTGCAGCTCTCCACCGTGGCCTTTCTGCAACCCATCCTGAGCACAGGCGTGGAAAATTTCAGCTTGGATGCAATCAGCTGCCTGGCAGAGCCATCTGCAAACACATGGTGGAAGCAGGAAGCCGAGAGCTGCTGTTGCCATGGCAGAGCCAGAACAGCCCCTGGCACTGGCTCTCCTTGTAGACAGCAGCAGCCCTGGGTCCCAGGGACTCTGCAGAGATGGACTCCATCCCTCACCCACAGGGCAGCGCAGTGGGGCTGAACCCACAGGCAGCAACCTCGATCCCAGTCCTCCAGCCACACCCTCACTCTGCTGCTGCTCCAGCCAGTCCAGAGAGCTTGTGTAGAGGAAAGGGAAGCTTCTGAGAGGCAGTGTGACACTCCCAGCACCTGGGTATCCTTTCCTGCCATAGAACCCACTGTTCACCCCTGCCTTCCCTAGCCTCACCTCGGGAAACAATTTCCTCGCCAATTGCTCTTGTCACAAACCTGACCACAGATGCTGACTTCACCCAGTCTGCACCAGTGGCTACCCTGTGTCCTCCCAGGAGGATGAAGGTGTTTCCAGAGGGGAATTTGGCCCACCATGCCCCTCACCACTGCTCAGCAGTGTAGCACAGAGCTCCCACCTGAGGGTCCAGCAGCAACACAGTTCCAAGAGCTCTCTGGGACTTTGCAGTGGTGCAGGTCCCGTAGCAGCCTGCTTTCCAGATGGAGACCTTCTTCCAGGAGGTGAAGACTCCACATAAGCAGGTCTTGTCTCCGGCCGCTGAATCACAGCAGCATCATCCCCATGGGGAGGGAACACCCACACATGATGCAAATGGCAGGGGGCCTCAGCCCTGAATTTCCAAATGCCTCCTTGGTCCTCGTAGCCCTGATCTTGTGTTTGTCTCCTCCAGCACCATCCTTCCCCACCGTAAGGCCGCCCACAAGCTCTTCCAACACCCTGAAAGATCTCAGAAATACTCCAGGTTCCTCCCCAGCTTCCTCTAACGCACCCCAAGCCCCACACTCATCAACTGAGGACAGCACAAACACAACCACTGCCATTCAGAAAGCTGCAGCCCCAAAAGGAAAGTGTTTTATTTCTCTTAATTTGGAAACTGGTTTGAAAGAACAAAGCAAAAGCTTTGCTTTCTGAGTCAATGGGAACACTGCAAACACCAGTCCAGTAACTCTGGGCTGAGGCCTGAAATGTTCCTTTAATACAGATGATGCTGGCCAGCATAGAGATAAACAAATTGAGATAATGCTGATACCAGCCTGGAGGAGACTCTGGGAAGGGTCTGCCTAAGAGGTTGTTTCTGCCTTGACAACACACAGAAGCATTCTTGGAATTGCTCCCCCCCAGTTATATCATCTAGACACAAGGTCACCCTCACATAGCAGGGCTCTGTGTGCTCAGTGCTCAGCCCAGCCTTGGTTCAGTGATGGCCTCAGCATCACTGCAAGATATTCCTGGCAGGTGACCATGCTCCATCAGCTCCCAGCTGAGCCAGATGCAGCTGACACTGCTCTGAGGATCCTGAGGATCTGAGAGCCATCCCTAGGCTCCAAACCATCCCCTCTGCTGGGCTTTGCCTGCCCCAGCTCTAATCTAAGTGTCTCAGCAATTTCTTCTACTCTTGTAGCCTCTTCCTGACACAATACAAAGCAAATGCATGGACAGTCTGTTATTTAGAGGGAAGTCAGAGGAAAAACTCTGGGAGGTGAACAGCAGATTTGCTCTTTCAGGAAAAAGCTTTCTCAGCCTCAGCTTCCTTCTGCTGCAGCTTCCGAATCAGCTCCAGCAAATTCATCTGTAGAGTCAGTTCCTGCAAAGGGAGAAAAATGTTTGTGCAAAGAGATGATTCCATTCCCTGCTGCAGGAAGCAGGAAGGACTGGCCTGTACCACCTCCCCAACAGCTCTTGTTGTTAGGGAATTACAAAAAAAATCAACCAGGCAGCTAAAAACCAAATGCTTTATCTTGTTCAGGTGTTTCTCTAAAACATGGAGCAGTGACATCTTACCAGACCTGCTGCAAACTGTGGCTGTCTTAGGAATCCCAGCACTTGAGGATTCTTTAAGGATCCAGAGAGGCTCCTTCTTCTTGACCATGATAAATGTGCTAGGGGCTATGAGGGCTGGCAGGCTGAGGAGGGGCAGCAGCCCCAGAAAAGGTTCTCCAGGCCCCTACCCACACCCCCCACAGCATCTCCCAACTTCCTGACCCTTTCCCAGCAGAGAAGGACAGGAAGAGGAGGCTTCACTTTGGGAACCCTCTAAGTGGGATCCAAGGCAGGTGCAACATATGGCTGTGCTGGTGCATCAAATTCCCTGCAAGCATTTCATTCCCTGTTTCTGGAAAATTCCCTTTTCCAGGACCACAATTTATTGGAGACATCAACATTAGCTCACAGTTCCTTTGCCACCTGTTCATTCTTTAATTATATCTAGTTCAGAGACAACATGGTGGAGCCAATAATTTGTGAGTGTAGGTCTGTGACTCAGCCCTGCAGACACAGAGCTATGGAAATAAAAATCTATTTTTGTAAGACTATATCCTCTGCACAAGGAAGCGTTTCATACAGACTGGGGGGAAAACACATCAGCTGATGGGAACCGCGTGAACAGATTCCAGCAGGGATTTCATGGTGGCACTCACAGGCACAAGCCAAGATCCGGGTTGGGCTTGGCACCTATCCTAAAGGCAAACATACACAACCCAGCAAAGAGGAACCCTAATAAGGCTTATTGCTTACAAAAACAACATGAAGGGCAGGGCAGGAGGGAGAGAACAGGCTCTCTGCATTATACAACTGCGGAATAGGAACACTGAAAAAAATGAGAGGCTTGTTCAAGGCTCCACAACTGGGAATCATACGAGTGGGTGTTAGAAAATGCCTGTTAAGCTTCATTTAAGCTGTCTTTTCTCAGCAGTAGGTTTTTATCAAAGTGACATTTAATCAGCTGAAAAAACAGAGTTAAGAACAGCCTGCCTCTGTGTTCCCTGCAAACTTGTATGGCCTTACAAGAAGACTTGGAAATTTTGAGTTTTTTTGTTCCTGTGGTGGCAGGAACAAAGGACATAAAGAAATAAATAAATTAATAAGGACAATGTGGACAAATCCAGGTGATTCCTCAGATAGTTTGAGAGCAAATGCCCTGGGGAAACTGGGAACAATTCTTTAATCACAGCTTGAGATCATCAGCTCCAGCAAGTCACATGCCAGAATGAACAAGGTGCCTAATAAACAGTCTTGAAGTCAGTTTTCATAGCTAAGCTGAATATAAATGCAGTAAATGAATTCTTTTAGTGCTTTTCAGACCCATTTGAGAGTCACAGGACTGCAGGCTGTTGCCACAGTGTTTTGCTCCTCCACAATGGAAAGAAATACTGCAGGAAGTTGGGAATGCTGCCAAATGGTACCTGGGTTTTTGCTCTTTAGTTATGAAGTGAGTACAAGTTCTGTCCAGTGCACATCACCCACCAGCAGGGAGGCAAAGGACGAATTGTTCTGGCTGACACACCATCCCCAATTTATCTACAGCGAGATTTTTTTAAAAAATTGAAGATACCAACCCAAGAGCACTGTCAAACAATCACGGAATGGTTTGGGTAGGAAGGGATTTTTAAAGGCCATCCATTCCCACCCCCTACCATGGGTAGGCACACCTTCCACTATCCCAGGCTGCTCCAAGCCCCATCCAGCCTGGCTTTGAACACTTCCAGGGATACAGGGGCAGCCACAGCTGCTCTGGGTAACCTGTGCCTTACCAGCCTTCCAGAGAATAATTTCTCCCCAGTATCCCACCTAAGCGTGCCCTCTGGCAGTGGGAAGCCATTCCCCCTTGTCCTGTCACTCCAAGCTCTGTCAAACAGCTCGCCTGCCGTGCTCAAACACCAACCTGGGGGTTGGTGGTGATGTAGAAGCCAGACACCCCGGCCTTCTCCAGCGTGCTCTGCTGGTCGATTACTTTTTGGTCCAATTCCAAGACTATCTTCTCATCCATCATTCGCTGTTCCTCTCGGATCTGTTGCTCCATAGCCTGAAAAACATTAAAGTCAACGGGAAAGTGGAGTATCTGCGTTCCTCCCATCTTTTTCTCATCTCTAAAATTTTTACTTGGAACCCAAGAGCAACCAGGCCCTGAATCTCTCCTGATGAGTGCAAGGACAGCAGTGGGCAACCAGCACAGCCCCAGGTCTTAACACCTCCACCTGCAAAGCTGCCACTCAAGAAAATGCAGGGAAGTCACGGGAACAGCCTGCTCTCTGAGTGTTTGGAGGTCAGGAAAGACCATGAAGAGAGACCACAGTGTCTGAATCACTTTCTCTGACGAGTCACCACCTGAGCTATGGCTGAGGTCAGCCCAAGAACTATGCACCCCTCTCAGGTGAGGCTGAAGGTTATTCCTTGGAGGAATAACCTAGGCCACTGAAGCTCATCAAGATGGCTCCCTGGACACTAATATGGAACTGGAGCTGTAAACCCCATACAGATCCTATTTATTTGTGAAAGGATCTGAATGCTGGGCTCTATTTTTGACAGACTGAGAACATCATGAAAGAAGGACTATGCCAGAATAGCTCCAACCAGGAGGACACGGCCACTCCTGCCTCACCAACATCTGCCCAGACTTCAGCAGAGAGTTTCTGTGCTGCCTTCAGAGAAGAATGGGGCCCAGCAAACAAAGGCATGCTGGAAATCAGGAGTGGAAGCAGAGAGCAGGACTGCAGGGGACAAGCAGAGAACAGAACAAGTAAAGAGCCCCATGTGTGCAGAGGTGATACAACCTCATCAGACTGCACTGAACAGCAGACTTCCTTTGCAAGCCACAGGGAACACCAGGAATCATCAAACCTCATCAAAAAACAATGACAGGCTCATTTTTGTAGGGTGGGCAGCAGAGTGAAGGGGCAGATTCTGCTGCTCTGCTCAGGTGAGACCCCACCTACAGAGCTGCCTCCAGCTCTGGGGGCCTAGGACAGGAAGGACATGGAGCTGCTAGAGCAAGTCCAGAGGAGGGCAAGGAGATGCTCCAACGGCTGAAGCTTCTGTGTGACCTTAGAGCCCCTTCCAGTGCCTAAAGGGGCTCCAAGAGAGATGGAGAGGGGCTTGGGACAAGGGATGGAGTGACACAACAAGGGGGAACGGCTTCAAATGGAGAGGGCAGAATTAGATTAGATGTTAAGAGGGAACTCTTCCCTGTGAGGATGATGACACACTGACAAAAGTTGTCCAGAGAAGCTGTGGCTGCCCCATCCCTGGAAGTGTCCAAGGCTAGGTTTGGATGGGGCTTGGAGCAACCTAGGATAGTGGCAGGTATCCCCACCCATGGCAGGATGTGGGACTGGATGAACTTGAAGGTCCCTTCCAACCCAAACCATTCCATGATTCCGTGCTTTTCCTGCAAGAAGTAGGAAATAAATAAACCATTAGAGAGCATCCAAAGGAAGGCAACAAATATGGTGAAGGGCTTTGAGGGGAAACCATATGAGGAGCAGATGGTCTGTTCAGCTGGAGGAGACTGAGGGGAGACTTACTGAAATTAAAACTTTCTTGAAAGGGTAAGAGGAGGGGCCTACACAAGTCTGTTCTCTGTGGTGATCAGTCACAGGACCGGTGGGAATGACTTGAAGTTGTGTCAGGGAGGGTTAGGCTGGATATCAGAGAAAGGTTCTTCCCCCAGAGGGTGCTGGCACTGCCCAGGCTGCCCAGGGAATGGGCACGGCCCCGAGGCTGCCAGAGCTCCAGGAGCCTTTGGCCAGCGCTGCCAGGGATGGACAGGGTGGGGTTGTTGGGGGTCTGGGCAGGGACAGGAGCTGCACTGGATGGCCCTTGTAGGTTTCTTCTGACTCAGCTTATTCTGTGATCCTGTGAAAAGCCACAAGTTTCATCATTTCATCCATGCAATGCTGCCCCTTTGTAAGAGAGAACACAGGCACATGTTCAGCTGGAAACATCCATGTAGTTAAACTATCCCCACTGCACGGAAAGGCAGAAGTCACAAACCCCAGTGGCTGGTGGTTAAAATAGCCTTGGAGGGGAGCTGAACATCTCCACCCTGCCAAAATTCCTGGTGAAAATTCAGAATTTGTGTGACAGAACTCTTGGCCATGAACAGTCTGGGGAAGGGCTGAGGTGTGTCTGCAGCAAGGGTGTCAAGACCCAGGACATCCCTCTGGCTGTCCTGAGCAGCCAAGACCTGTGCCAGGGGTCTCAGAGACCCTGGCACAGAGCCCAAGATGCCTGTGGTTTTCATTATGACCCATGGAGCAAGTCAGCAACCTTAGATGAAGATCTGCAAGCCGTGAAAGTTTAAGTAGAATGATGGTGAATTTATAATGGGGTGAGAAAAAGTAGATTTTGGGGTTTTTAGAATGGAGGTTCAGGGGGCAAGATGGAGGAATCTGGGCGTGTCCTGCCTTTCTCCTTCTTCTTCTTGGCCTCCATCTTCTGCTGTGATGTTGGCACTTTTAGATTGGTTTAGAGTAGAAGCTCACTGTCTAACACAGCTGATAGGGATTGGAAAGTGATTGTAAACATTGTACACATAGTTTTTAGTACAAAGACATAACACCGCCCTGGGGGCAGGCAGAGTGCCTTGGGCTGTCTTGCTGAGCAGATCTCAGCAGGACAGGAGAAAATATCTTATAGATAAAGAACAACAAACAACCTTGAGACCGAGAACTGAAGAGCTCTGACTCCTTCTTCGAGTGCTGGGCTAGGAAAAGAAACTTTCAAACTTTTCTTGGGGTCACTCAGATCAGCAAGAGGCCCCGGGACACAAGAGTATCCATGGGTCTCTGGAAAAGGTGTGACCTAACAAAGAGCAGCTATCACTGACATGGGGCAGGAGCTAACTCTTGGAAGCTCTCCTGGATGTAGAGCTCACAATTAGCACATCACAGTGAGAAACCTTCACAGAACCACCTGCAATTAAGGAGGATGCAGAACTCGGATCCACTAGAAGGTGACTACACAAAAGCTGCTCCAGAGGAAACATTCAGGGCAGGATCTCATGGCAATAAATGAGAAGAAACTCATGACAACTCTAGCCCCAACAGAAGGCAAGGCAGAGTGATGACTGCTCCTTCACCAAAGGATGCTGAGGAACGAACCTAGGCAAGCTCTGTCCTCATACTTTCTTCTGTCCAGGGGTTCAATCCCTTTGTGGGAGACACAACAGAATAAAATGCCTCATTCCCCAGATCTTCCTTCCTCCCACCCACCTCAGTGTGCCATTGACTCCTTCACTTACTATGCTGGAGGACTGACTTTCTTTGGGCTTGAACAAAAGACCCAAATTTAGGTGCTCCACATTGTGTACTGCTGGCATCTAATTCTGGGTTAGAGAAAAGTGCCGTATCTTGGAAGAATCTGAGGCACACAAGTTTTGCTTCAGCCCTGCGGGCCAAGGACCCTCCATGATGGGCTAAGCTTTTCTAAATGCCAGAGGTTCCACTGAGGAGCCAAACATCTAAAACATACACCTTGTATTACCTGTCCTGGGAGACCTATCCCAAGCTATCACATGGGAGCTGGTCATGGAAACCTTTAACCACAGAGGGCACCTCCAATTACACACATATCAGACATAACAGAGATGATCAATCTGTTCCCAAAATGCTCTACAGCAGAATTGCCAGAGGATAAAGTGAAAGAAGTGACTCTATTAACACCTGGGAGAGGAAAACAGGAGAATGGTAGAGGGCAGGTGAGAGGAAGTTGCACAGCATGTAAGACAAGGAGAAGTGACACATATCTGGGCAATTTAATGAAATACTGGAAGCATTTAAAACAGGCAGTAGAGATTACTGCTGCAAGTCTAAGTTACTCAGAGACAGAAGTAACAAGGAGAGGTACCAGAGGTCCAGCCTGGCTTTAGTTACCTTGACAGGACATGAGGAACGTGGAAACACCAAAGAATGCAACAACAGCAAGCACTGACAGGGTGCTTGCCATGGGCCAAGGCAGGAAACTGTTCTTTCACCTAACGTGGACCACATTTCAACTCCACTGATTAACACAACCGGCTACTTGCCATTTTCTTACATTACAAAACTGCCTCCATCTATCACCAAGAGGTAACACAAAGCCTTCTGGGACTGAATATTTTTGAAATGCCTTGGGATACTCTCAGAAACTCTCACTGTAATTATAAAACTCGAGGTGTTTCCTCCTTATCAGTGGTACTCCTATAGGACAGGTACACCTATCCTATACAGGCTTCAGCCCATCAGATAATGATGGATCATTAAAGTACTGTGGAGAGCATTGCCTTTGGAGCAGGCTCCTGAGCTTCCACAATTCTCAGATGACATCAGCGATGGCAAGTGCTGGCGCCCCTACCTTGAGGGGACAAAAGGCAGAGTGACAGGAGGAGGTCTCTAGACTGAAGTGGGGGAACTAGGTCTGTACTAGCAAGGCCAGCTAGGACAGCTGGTGTCTCCTGAGGCTGCAGGATACGAATAGCCAAACCCTCTGGAGATGCTGCAGAGCTCCTGCAGCAACACGGCCGTGAGAGCCCTGGGAAGGGACACAGCTCTGCACCCCTGCCACCCCCACCTGCAGCCCAGTCCCTCTCACCTCCATCTCGCGCTGTTGGGCTGCACGGAGTAGTGGCAAGTTGTGGGGCCTGCAGCACTGCTGGGCCTCCTTGTGCCGATGGAACAGCTCCTGCTTCAGCCCTGCCAGGGTCACGGGGGGCTCAGGAGGGCACGCTGCTGCCAGGTGCTCCCAGTGCCACCCCTCCTTCCCCCAGTGTCCCCGCCACAACGTGCAATGTCATTCCCTGTAGCTCCCTTATACCCTCACAACCCACCCCCACGTCAGCCCAAACCTGCCTTTCCAGTGCCACCCCCAAACCCCCCCAACCTGTCCCTCTCAGCGCCATCCCCAGCCCCCAGTGTCCCTATCACAGTTCCCCAGTGCCCTCTAGTGTCACCCGCAGTGTCCTCCACTATCTCACAACCTGCCCCCTCTCTATCACCCCCCTTCCCCCCCCAGTGCCATCCCCAAATCCCCACTGCCTCCCCAACCTGTCCCCCCAACGTCCCACTCCCCAGTACCCTCCGAACCCCCTCCCCACCCCAGAGACGCCCCAGGCCCGTCTCCCCCCGCAGGGTCTCCATCACTTCCCTGGAGTGCCACCCCCATTTCTCCTGAGCAGTCCACCCCCGCTGTCCCCCCAGTGCCCCAGGACGGCCGCCCTTGTGGCCCTCGCCCGAGCGCTCCCCTCTCCAGTCCCCTCAGTGGCCCGGTACTCCCCCCACGGTGGCCCCGGTACCGCGGTGCTCGCTGTGCAGCTGCCGCCGCTGGCTGTACAGGTTCTTCTCGGTGAGGTGCTGGATCTCCAGCAGCCCCTGCACGATCTCGAACACGGTCCCGTCCAGCAGCGCCAGGGCCAGCTCGGACAACGTCGTGTACGAGAGGCGCTGCTGGCAGGCACTGCGGGCACAAACCGGGTCAGCGCCGGCACCGGCCGCGGCCCCTGGCCCCCCTCGGGCTCCGCTCACCTGGGCAGCGCCTTGACAAGCGTCTGCAACTCGGCCAGCAGCCGGTAGTGCCGCTCCTGCTGCCGGGACAGCACCTCCTGCTGCTGCTGCTCGGCCGCCTCGAACCCGCCGGACCGCGCCATCGCCATCGCCCCCGCGCGCCCCCGTCCCCTCACCCTCACCGCCCTCCTGCGCTCTGCGCCTGCGCAGGGCCGCGCAGCCTCTCCCGCCTGCCACAATTTGCGCATGCGTGGGGCCACCCCACGGCTCCCCGCCCCCGAGAAGCTCAAGCCCGGCCCTCCGGCCTTCACAAGCCCCGCCCCCGGAGACAGCCAATCCCGGCCCAGCTCTCCCCGTGACCACGCCCATTGCCCCGCCCCCGCCGGTCCCTGCTGCAGGCGGCCGCGGGGCGCGCCCGGGCCCGGCGGGGATTTCCGGGCGGCTCCACCGCGGCCCGGCCCGGCCCACGGGCCGCACGGGGAGGAATCTCGGACTGACCCCTGCTCCAGCTTGGAAGCACCTACAGATGTTTTAAATGACGTTATCAGGAGCGTTTCAGACGTATTTTGTCCGCTTTGGAGTGGATGAGTCAAAAGTGGGTGACAGGGTGGCTTCAGCTACGGCCAAAAATGTGGTGCGTCCCCAGCGCTGGGGGGATCGCACTCTGTGAAGTAATTCCAGCCTGTGAGGTGGGGAACATCCCCTATGGACACTGCGCCAGGGTCATGCTGGGCAATGTTTGTGGATGCTCTGGAAAGGATGAGGTTGCACGGCTGCCCAGATCCCTTCCGATCCCTGAAATCACTTGGGGTGTTGCATGCTGGGGTGGTGATGGGTCCTTCCCGTGCACGCTGGGCTGTTGGAGATGAGAGGTGGAGAAGGATGAGCTGTGCATTCATGGCAGCAGAGCACAGGAAAAGGTTCCTGGCTTGAATTAGTAAGAAGAAAGATTCATTGAAATGGATTAAAAATGCCTTTAAAAAATACTTTCAGAAAGTATTTAAATGCCTTTTAAAAGTCCTGTTAAAATACTGGATTTAATAGGACTTCAAAGCCTACAGAAGCTGCAGTGCTGCTCAAGGGGACTGGAAATAGCAGAGAGAACACAGAGCATCTCCAGCAAAATGGGGTATCCTGAAAACATCCCTGAACTGAAATTACTTTCTTTCCCTCAGTTCAATGCCTTAAATTTCCATTCAAGGATCTCTAAATCCTAAGTGCTGGAGAGGCTTTGGATGGGCTGACTGCAGATCTCTCTATGCCTGGGCTACTTAGACCTTATGGAGTTAACCCTGCTGTGTCCATCTGTCCAGCCTGTCCCCTGCCCATCCTTCCCCCAGCCCGGTAGCAACACCTCCATGGAATGATTTCCTCAGGAACCACCACGAGGTTTTGTTTGCTGTGCTGGAGCAGCGAGAGGCTGAGTGCTGCCGCTGCTGCTGAGCTGCGGGTGATGGGTCCTTTAAAACAGAGCTGTGAGCTGTGCTGCCCAGCTTCCACTGGGGCAGTAGCCTGGATCAGGATGAAGGCATGCCAAACACTTTGTCATACTCCTACATGAAGATTTGATGGCAGCTTTTGCTAAATATCCCCTTCTGTGTGTCACCTGCTGTCACAGAGTTTTGCTGTCCCAAAACCCCAGTAGCACAACCCAAAATCCCATTGATAGCCAGTGACAAAGGCTTCCCTGAAACACGACCAGACCGGCTGCCTCCCCTGGCACGGCCGCCTGCACTGTGAGGATGCAAAAACCACCTGCCTCGTCCCCTTCGGTGTCACAGCCTGATGGGCATGGCACAGTAAATGCAGCCTCTGCCTTTCCTTTGCTGCTCTCACGGCTTCACTGGGCTCCTGCTCCCTGCCCAAGGCTGTTTCAAGGGGCTCTCAAGCCTGGGGGAGTGTGGCTGTGGGCACCCTGAGCAGCAGCAGGCTGGAGCACCATCTGGTGCCCGTGCGCCCGGGTGAAGGCGGAGGGAGGGGGCGGCCCGGGCCTCTGCTCTGCCACGGACATTCCTCTGCCTTCCTTTGTGCTGCAGGAAATCTGCGCTTCCTCCCTCGCCGGCGCTGCTCCCGGCTCAATCGCTACCAGATGTGGCTCCCATGCATTTCTCATTAGCCCGGCAGCTCCGGGCGCTGCCTCTGCCGGCTGCAGGGCTGGCGACACGATCGCTGCGATCCTGGGGCTCCCGCGGGGAGGCGGGATCGGAGCCGGTGTGTGCTCCATGAGGCACCCGGAGCTTTGCCCTGGGACCACCGCTGGGCCGGGATGCTGGTGGGGATGCAGGGTGAGCTCTCTGTGGGGATGCAGCTGGGACCGGGTCCTCTGCCGGGACCTGCACGAGTGCCATGGCGACGGAGGGACATGGGGTTTGGGCTGGAGGAAGGAGCTCAGTGAGCTGGACTGCAGCTGGGTCAGCCACTGGGGACAATCTGCAGCCCTAGGCTGGCTCTGGGAATGTAGGAGAGATGGGTGGGTGGCACACATGGGGACTGGTGCTGGAGAGCACGGTGACCTGGGGTGTCCCACGCTCTGTATGTCCGGCAGGGAGTACATCGAGATATGTTGGGATGGAGGCTCTTGGGGGTGGGTTCAGGCTGAGGTGGGGTAGTCCCTGACCAGCTAACAGTGTTTGCAGTGGTGCCACAAGCAGTTCAGGTGCCACAGCATGGGTTGGGGGAAACATGGGTACTTCCTGAGCTCCCTAGAAGATGCCAGCACCAAGGACGAAACCATGGCTGCTGGACCCAGGGGCTTAAGAGCAGAAACAACCCTGCAGTTGGGTGGTGATGCCCAGAAAGAGCCTTAACTAAGCCTGGATTGAACTATAAAGAGACAGACAGACAGACCTGAGAAAGCTCCTCTGTCACTTTCTCACCCTGTCACTTTCTCACCCTCTCACATGGAGTGAGAGTGGCTGGGGAAGAGCCCAGTGGGACTCTCCCTGCTGGGCAGGATGAGGCCAGAATTGGGTGCTCATGGCCATGGGACCTCTGCATTGGGAGAGTGAGATGTTCCTTGCCTTGGCACAGAGGTATCTGTGGCTGATCTTGTCCTTCTGCTGCTTCTTGAGTCCCCAAACCAGCTGTGGGGCTTTCCTCATGCTGCTGGTGCAGAGGAGGCTGGGTGGAAGCAGGGGGACAAGAAATACAACAGGAATGGAGTGTCTGTGGAGCCTGGTGCATGGGGGTATATCGCCATGGGGAATAATCTCTGAGAACCCTGAGCACACACCTTCCTGCAGGAGATGTCCGTGCAAGCCTGGAGTCCCTGGGAGAGCTGCCACATCACCATGGCTCTGAGTCACCACTCCAGAGCTGGGAGAGGCCTCCCCAACCTTTGGTGAGCGTGGTGTCACTGGACAGCCAGCTGTCACTGAAAGAGGCCAATGCGCTGCCAATTCTGCCACAAACATGGCTTTACTGCCTTTCCTGTGGAGTCAGGGACAGGTCAGCATCAGCTGGTCCTTGGGCTGCCAGCAGCTCTGCTGCCATGGCAGCGGTGTGGCCCGGGATGGCCTGGGCTGGTGGCAGGAGTGCAGCGCAGCCCAAGGTACATGCCTGCAGTCAGTCCCTGCCTGGAGCCTGAGCCAGGGCTGGAGCCAGGGTTTTCCTGAAGCAGCAACCCCCTGCAGGGCCAGGTCTGGGGGCCTGCTCTCCTCGAGGCTGGATCTGTCTCTTCTCAGCCAGCTTGGCTTGGATGGTTTCCTCAAGTCTCCTCCAACTCCTCTTTGGACCCTCTAAGAGCTGCACCAGCCCTCAGGGGTAGGGGCTCCAGCAGCAGCCCTCTGACTCCACTCTGCACTGCTCCATGGTCATCCACCACACTGGCTTTGCCACCTGTCCTGGCCTTGCCCCTTCCTTTTTTCAGGCCACTTTAACCTTTTGTGGGCTCTCACCTCATCCCCTGGGCAAGGGGAGGGCATGGCTGTGACTGCCAGAGCCTCAGCCTCAGGCTCACCGGATTTATTCCAATTTAAACACTTCAGAGTAAAAGTGTTTCCCCTGCTCTGGCCTCTGGAGCTGAATATGAACGGGAATTTCACCCCTGAGCTGCAGCTAAAATAAGACCTGGATCGAGGTGGTCGCTGGCTCCTGGAGGTGCCTGGAGAAGCCCAGACGCTCTCCTGCCGCCTGGCTGCTGCTACAGCTGGGACACCCAGGGCTCCTAGGCTGGGAGGGCAGCATGCATCTTTGGAAACTGTCAGAAAACATGTCCAGGCTGTGGTTGTCTGGGCCAAGCTCCATGGAGACTCAGAGGAGATGCCGCAGCCACGTGTCCTGAGTGCACATCATTCCTGGGATGGCACATGGATGTTCAGCCAGGGTAGATTCATGTGGGTTGTGGCTCAGCAGCTCAGTAGCATCTCCTGTCTTTGTCACCTGCAGAGAGAAGGGTGTCAGGTCTGTTTGAGGTGAGGTGCATTGTCTGTATCACTCCATGGACAGCACCCTGCCTGGGGAGCCTGGGCAAGGGGCAGGAGCTGCTTCCCCTGGGCTGGCCAGAGAGGCTCCCAGCTGGTGCAGGTGCTCCCAGGTCCCTGCACAGGGCTTCATCAGCAAGAATGACCTCGGATGAGACTGAAGTGTGTGGGTTTGGCTGGGAGTTGTGTGCAGGGGCCGTGAGCTGCAAGAGGTGAGTGCAAAGCATGTACAGGATGCAAGTGACACAGGAGGCTGCAGGGGACACACAGGATGCAGCGGGACATAAATTCACTGAGCTGAGAAGGAGGTGAGGGATGTAAGGGATGTAAAGGATGCTTAAAGGGCTGGAGCAGGCTATTAATAATGCAAGACATGTGAGGAAGCTGCAAGGGATTCAGAGAGTGCAACGGGATGTAAGAGTTACAATGGGATGTAAAGGATCCAAGGGATGCAAGAGATGTAAAGGATATGACTGTATGCAGGGGTTGCAGCAGCCTGGAGCCAACCCCTTCTATCCCTTGGCTGGGGCTGCCCAGCTGGCCCCTGTGTCCCTCTGAGTCTGCAGCCTGACTTTGAGCAGGGGCAGGGACTCCAGCTTGTGGGTCCTGGGGTCCCCCTTGCTGTGCCACTACAGTCACCACCTGAGCAGGGGACAGCTGCAGGCTGCACTCCCTTCCCCTCAGGATATTTTCGGGGTCTCCAAGCCCCTCAGGGTGACAAAACACCCGTCCCAACGAGGTGGCTGTGGCTTCTCTGCTGCAGACAAGGGGCCCATTCAGCCCCACGCCCCGACCCCTGCCCTGCATCCTGTGCAGCTCCTCGGGGGGAGCGTGGCCAGCCCCCGGCAGCAGCCAGGGCCGATCATGTGGCTCCTAATGAAATCCAGATCCGGGCAGAGCGTTGACATTGAGCAGTGATTTGTGCTCCCACCCAGACTAAACACGGGCAGGCGCGATGCGGCCGGGAGCACAGGCTGGGGACGAATCAGGTACCCGGAGCCTCTGCCTGACTTCTGCCTGATTATTCTCCTCTCCTGCTCAAAACTCTTGGAGAGAGTGCCCTCGTGCTTTCCTGCAAAAATATGGATTTTTCCCAAATGATGCTTGCAGAGGCTAAAATAAAATCTCAGGTTCTTGGATTTGCCCAGCGATGGCTCTGTGTGTTAGAAGTCCCTTTGCTCTCTGCAGCTCATTGCGGCCAGGGTCCTGAATCATGTGGAAACACTTCCACTGCTACATGGGTGAGGGAGAGTCTAAAATGGAGCCGAGGCGGGTTTGCAGAGTGTGGCCGGGAGGTGCGACATGCCCTGCGATGCCCGCAGCGGGGTCCGGCCACGGCCCCTCCCTGCGCACACCTGAGCACGCTCCCTGTGCCCGCCGAGCGCACCTCGATGGAACCCCATCCTCTGGATGGACGGGTGGGGCTGCACTGGCACCCACCTCGATGGAACCCCATCCTCTGGATGGATGGGTGGGGCTGCACTGGCACCCACCTGGATGGAACCCCATCCTCTGGATGGACAGTCAGGGCTGCACTGGCACTCACCTCGATGGAACCCCATCCTCTGGATGGACGGGCAGGGCTGCACTGGAGACCACCTGGATGGAACCCCATCCTCTGGATGGACGGGCAGGGCTGCACTGGCACCCACCTCGATGGAACCCCATCCTCTGGATGGACAGGCGGGGCTGCACTGGCACCCTGGAGGTCTCCTTGAGCTGAAGGTGCATCCCCACTTTGAAGGCCATGTAATGCATGGCAGTGCAGGACAGGGCAGAGGAGGTGACCAGCCCTGAGTGCCCATCGGTGGGGACAAAATGGCTTTAGAGAGCTCCTGCTTGAAGAGCCTGGAGCTGCTGCTTGCATGGTTCTGGGAGGTGAAGTCCCTGCCAGACATCCTGCTGCCGTGCTTCCCTGCAAGTCTGTGCTGGAGCCCCCTGAAGCCCAGATCCTCAGGGAAGGACCCAGAACAGCTCTTGTTGGATTCAGCAGTACAAAACCTGGTTTGTGGGCACGGTGTTGAGAGGTGCCTGGGTGGCACTGCCATGATGCCAGCAGGAACGGGGCTGGCACCTGGGTGCTGTGGGCAGGCTTAGTCTCACCTCAAGGTCCTCACCTTCAGCTCCTGGAGCTTAGAAAAACAGGTAAGTACATAAGTTTTTGAGTATATATACATATTGTGTTTGTGTGTGTATATATATATATATTACTGTATAAATAAAATGACAGAAGTGTATAAATCTATGTTAAAAATGTGGAAGTATATGTACCATGTACTGTGGGAGTATCTAGGAGAGTGTAGGTGTCTATATACAAAAATAAATATAGAAATAGAAAAACATTTACTCCTCGAGTGTATAGGAGTGCATTCAAATACATTTTTTATTATGTTACATTTATATATATTAAAATTATATACAACATATACTCCTATACATTCCAGGAATAAAAAAAAAGAATATATATTGACTTATAAAAATTATGTTTATAATATATACACGTATTTTTGTGTGAGTGCATATACTCCTGGAGTATCTATTTCTATCAGTGTCCTGTGTTTTGAGGCATCTTGGGCACAGGGTGCAGAGACAAACCACTCCCCACCCTCCTTCCCCCTTTCCTCATAAGGAAAAAGGCTGCAAATGCCCAGCCAGAGGCTCCACCATCCCAAGGCAAAGCTGTGGGAGCTGGGTCAAGGTGTCTGTGCCGTGCCAGGCCTGGCGTTGCAGGGTCCCAGAGCCACCGGCCAAGCTCACAGGGACCCCTGGGGCACAGGTTTCTCCTTCCTCCTGGATGCTGATGCTGGAGCTGCCATCCCACAGGAGCACAGGGCCCATCCTTGGCTCTGCAGGTTTGGTGCTACTTGTGTCAGGAGCTGCTGGGCACTGGGACAGCACAACAGCAGCAGCTGGTGGCCTGCAAAAGGCTTCTATTTCTTGCCACCAAAACAGCACCAGAGCCCTCCCCAAACACCAGGTGTCCCCAAGAGATGCTGATGAGGATGCCGATGGCTGTGGTGAGGAATGGGAAATGATTCTGGCAGTGTTGCAGGGACTGCACCTCTTTGGGGTCCCTGCTGGGGTGATCCAGGTAGCCTGGCAGCGGAGAGCCCAGTGCCAGGTGGGTGCTGGCTGCATGAGGACATCACCCATATGGCCTGGGGACATGGCAGAGTCCCCAGCGTGGCCATCCCTGGAGCCAAGTGTCCTGGGGAAGGAAGTCAGGATCCTGCATGCAAAGAAGGAAAAGGTCATTTCCCCACCTATAACATAGCCACAAGAAGTGTCATCTGCTTGTATATTTATATTCCTATAATTCTGATGGACGTGCCCAAACCCCTTCACATTCCCCCATCCAGCATGAAATTCCCTCTGACACTGCCATCCCCCTTCCTAGTGAACACTGAGAGAGAAATTTCCTATATAGTTTTGAGAGCTCTGGTTTGTCTCCTGTGTGTTTCGTTCTCATTGGAGTTTCCCTTCTGGGTTTATTTTTGGTAGGGCTTGAAACAGGAAATGAATTGTTGGCAGCAGGCTGGCTTTTATTGCTGCTCGCTGGCCAAGCCCAAAACACATGCTGTTGTCCAACCCCACAGCTCCTTCTCTGCTTTGGGAAATCAGGAGGAAAGGGGAGGAAGATCAGTGTTGCAGTGTTGGTGGAGGAGAGGATAAGCCCAAAGTGTCACCTTGCTCCTCTGATGCTATGGATGATATGCTGGCGGAACGGAGGGCTGGTGGCTCCATCACAGCCACTCCCACAACTTCTCCTCAGCCATGGCCACTGTGTTGTCACCAAAAGCCCTACCTGTCTGTCAGGGAAGGTGGATCCTGCTCTATCTCTGGGGAAGCAGAACACCTGATTTCTCCACATTATGGCTGGCTTCAGCTGGTTTTTCCTTGAGGTCAAAGTTTTCTGCCTGCCCAAAACAGCCCTGAAAAGCAGTTCAGAACAGCAAGTATGTATCATTTCCTGGTGGAACTCGCAGCTGCAGGAAAATTGTTTGATGGTTTTCAGCCTCTGCTGATTTGTAAACCCCTGAACAAGACCTCCTCACTGGTGTCTGTCCTGGGGAGCTGTCAGTCAGAGGTATCCACCATGCAGTGGTGGGAAGAAAGCCTGCAAGATGCCTGGAAAAGAGATTCATTAGCCCTTCCTGATACTGAGGTGTGGCAATGCCTCATCCATGTCCTTCACATCGATGGCATCACAGGACGTTATTGGAAGATTCTGAGCTGTCTGAGCTGAAAGGACCCTGTTGAAAAGACCCTGGAAGCAACAGAGAACCTCAGGGTGGACATCAGCTCCTTGTTTTTCCTCAGAGTGAGGCAAAGCCCATAGTGGGAGCTGCTGGGAAGGACTCAGGCAGATGTCTGAAGAAAGGGTCCAGATGTGGTCTCCTTGTTCAAGAGGGATGTGAAGAAACTGGAGAGGCCTGGACAAGGGATATCAACATGCTCATGGAGCTGGCACACATTGCACCAGGAGGAGGGGGCAGGGCTGGGCTGAGGGAAAGATTCTGAGAGCAGTCAGTGACTAAGGTTACAGAATCACAGAATATCCTGAGCTGAAGGGACCCACAAGGACCATCCAGTGCAGCTCTTGGCCCTGCACAGACACCCCAACAATCCCACCTTGTGCATCCCTGGCAGCACTGTCCAAATGCTCCTGTACCTCTGGCAGCCTTGGGGCAAGGACCGTTCCCTGGGGAGCCTGGGCAGTGCCCAGCACCCTCTTGAGGTGTTAATCCCTGTTAATCAGCTTAAATTTCCCCTAACACAGCCTCACAATAAAGTTGAACCCTTCTTGGTGGTGCCGAATGATGCAATGGGGTAAACAGTCACCAGCTGAAGCTTGGGAAGATTCAGGCTCAATCTTGGAATAAAATTCCTCTCCAGGAGAGTGATCCTGGAACAGTCAAAGGGAGCTGGGGCATCTCCACCCTTGGAGAATCCCAAGACTTAGCCTGATACTGTCACGGCCACCCTGACATGACGCTTGGGCTGGAGCCTCTGGTGACCTGCCTGCCTGTCTGTGACATAGGGGTTTTGCACTTATCCATGGGCTGCTCACCTGCAGCTCTCCTCTGGCTGGCTCGGACTGTGATTGGAGCCCACGGATGGGCTTATGCCTGTGTGATCCTCAGCTGTGCCAGGATAGCTGGAGGACGGGGACAGTTACAGTGCCCACCTTTCCTAAGGCACCAGCCCCAGCTTTGCTGCCTGCATGAGTGAGAAAGTGACCCCAGAGGAGGCTGGGGCAATTCCCAAATTCAACTTCCTGGGCCACCATCATGAGTGTCACGGGGGCTCCCCTGAGTGCTCTTCAGCACTGACATGAAGAGATGTGTTTAAGGACCCTGTGGTGTCTGTGACAAACCTTGCCTCTTAAACTGTATTTAATTTTGCACTTTTATTGCCTGGATTAAACTCCTTTACTTCTCTTTTTCTGCACCCCAGGACTAGTTTCAGTCACTGTCCTTCATCTTCCCAAAATAAAACCTGAAGGAAAGGGGAGAGAGAGTGAAGGAACTCTGAAAGGTGACCAGGAGCCTGTGAAACAATGCTGTGATGTCATTCTTCAGCTTTGTGTTATGTGATGGTGATATGGAACCAGACAGTGTCAGGTACTGTGCTGGCTCCAGCTACACAATGCTGAGCCATGCCCAGGTGTGGGCCAGAGCGCCATCCCCTGCTGAGTGCTGTACTGGGCTGGTTGCAGTCCTGGTTCCATGTGGTCTCATCCCATTCTGGTGTTCACCAGCTGTCTCCATCACCTCTGAGACTGCTGTGGTTGACCTTTTGGTCTGGTGGGACATCAACCCCCACTGTGGGAACAGTTCAGATTGGCTCAGGGGTGGGCACCAACGCTCCCAGCTGCCCTGGAAGTAGACAGCCCCAATTCTAATGTGAGGGAGAGTCCTGCTTAGGAATCTTGGGCAGAAACTGTGTGGGAGAAGCCTCAGCTTCTGGGCTGCCCCTGAGCTCATCCCAGCCTTGTGCTCTGGCAGCATCCTGCCTGGGGCTGTGTGAAGACCCCAAATGCTGACAGAGCTAGCAGCCCCTGGGCAGGGGGTTACTCCCATGCCCCCCCACATTTGCGTCCCAGCACCCTGAGCACCCAGGGGTGGGCTCTCTGCTCAGTGGCCAGAGCTCTCTTGAACCTCAGAGTCTGACCCAGGCTATACTGAGCAGTGTCTGACCACAGGACCAGTAAGCCATTGGGGCAACGCTGGACACTGGGGGAAGAGAAGCTCCTCATGTTGTCCTCAGGGCACACCTCTGATGCCAGGTGAGCATGTGTAGCAGCAGCCCCAGTGGGGACCTGCCTCCCATTTGGCTGCTGCTTGTTACCACCTGCCTGTACTGCTGCAAGGTCATCCATCTCCCCACTGCATCCCACTCAGGACCAGGTAGCACCCATGCAAGGCTAGGCATGTTGCCCGCCCACGGGAAGGCCGGGGCAGGGATAGATGGCACCCAGCTACGGAAGAAATACATTTTTATTAGGAAAGCGCTCTGCAGAGGTGCCAGGCTCTCTCATACCAAACGAATCCCTCCAACTCCATTGGATGGGATGCAGGAACCCGAAGGGCGTCACCTCCATCCATAAATATGCTTCCTCCTGGCCAGGAGCAGCGCCGCGGCAGAGGGGAGGGAGGGTGGCATCGGTCGAAACCAGCTCGACCCCACTCCGGCATGCACCGGCAGTGGAGAGCTGTGCCTGGAGGGCGCCGGGGCAGAGGAGCTGCTGCCAGCGATGGACGTGGGGCACATCTCTGGCACTGCCCAGGGCACTGAGCAGCAGCTCCCTCCCTCTCCCGCGCTCCGCGACCCCGACAGACCGGAGTGGAGCGCGGGAAGCGAGCGGCTCGGTTACTGCAGAATATACCGTGGGCACGTCTAGTACAACAAGCGCTGCTTATGCGGTCGATAATACTGCTACAAAAAAATGGGGGGAGGGATACGCCACACACGGAGCCCCCCGGGGCTGGCGGCCGGGCCGGCTCCTCGCGGTCCCGCCCCGCGCGGGGAGGGCGGGCGAGCCGAGACCCGGGCAGAGAGCAGGAGCAGGGCACAGATTAAGGGACGGGCTCCTAGGGCAGGGGGCACTAAGGCAAAAAGGAGGATGAGCGAGGTGGAGTGGGAAAAAGGGAAGATCAAGGCTCCTTCAGTGCCCCCAGCCCAGTCCAGGCTCCCACGTTCGCTGGCTGTGCTGGCAAATGTCCTTCTTCCCGGCATGCGGCCGGAGCGCGGCGGCGCCCGGTGCCCGGTCACTGCACTGCCTGGGCAGGCACAGCAGCTGCTCTGGGGGGCTCCAGGCTCGCTTCCCGGCTCTTCTTCCTGGGAGGCTTCTTAATGGGGGTTTTCTTGGCTGTCTGCTCAGTGGGGAGAGTCTGATCCTGGCCGCTGCCGGCACTGGGCTTCTCCGTCCACTTGGGCTCCCCGGCTGCCGTCTCGGCCGCCGCAGGGATCAGTTTTTGCAGATGGGGAGAGGTGGGCAGCAAGGGTTTGCTGCTCTTCTGGCCGCCGGCGGCCGCCAAGCGCTTGGCTTTCTGTGGAGGGGTGGGCTTCTCCCGCTGGGCACCGACCCCGTTTGCCCGGATGCCTCCGTCCCCCTTGTTGAGGCTCTGAGTCTTTTCCTTCAGTTGGGCGGCCAGCTCGGAGGCCAGCTGGGGATGCAGCGGCTCGGAGCGGGGTTTGCTGGTGCCGGGGCTACAAGGAGCATCCCTGGCGTCCCCGGCCCGCCGCTCCGGCTGGAAGGCACCCATCTTTCGGAAGGCGTTCTGCACTGCCCCGTTGATGGTCTCCATCGGCTCGGAGCCGGCTTTGCTCCTCTGCTTGGGTTTGGAGGGCGACTGCGGCTCCCCGCAGAGGCCGGATTTGCTCTCGGGGACACCGGGCTCCTTCGGTTGCTTCTGCGATTTCTCCTTGCTCCGGGTGCCGCCCTTCTCCTCCGCTCTGCCCTGCACGTGGGCCGACGTCTCGCTCGGACTCCTCTTCCTCTTGGCCAAACCCTGGCCTTGCTCGGGGCTGCCGGACCGGGCGGCCACTTGCTCTGGGGACTGGCTGGGTGCCGGCAGCGAGTTGGACTGGCCAGAGTTGTACCTACTGTGGATCCAGGAGACTTTGGGCTTTGTGGCTGGGTCTGGAGGACGGGGCTTGGTCCTTTCTGGGGACGGTGGCTTCCCGGGGCTGCGGGCCTCCGCAGTGGCATCCTCCTCCTCCCTGGACTGCTTGGAGAGGCGGGCGACCCTGGCGTAGAGCGCGGCACCGGCCGACCCCGAGCCGCAGGAGGAGCGTTCGCTGTCCGAGGACTTGAGCAGGGGGGTCTCACTGCTGTCGGTGGGAAAGGCTCTGACAGAGCCCGTCTCTTTCAGGAACGTGTATTCTCCTGCTTCCTCCCCGCTGACTGGGGCCACCAGCTTGTCCCCGGGGCTGGCAGGTGTCCCTCTGTCCCTGCTGTCACCCATGCTCTCTGCGGGAAGAGAGCACAGCAGTGTCAGGTGGGATGTGCCTGAGGAGAGGGAGGACTGAGATGCTCCCGCAGGACAGTGTCCTTCCAGTTAGGCTCCCAGTCAGAGATCTCCTGGCTCTTAACCCTCGAGCAGCAAATGCTGGAGGAGGGAACTCTGAAACTGTATGGGAGGCATGACTGGAATCTGCACTCCTTCCTGGGGCACCAGGAACCAGGGTGACAGGGTCCCCACCATGCAAGAGTGACAGCTCTCCATAGAGCAGGCCCCTGGAATTGTCCCCGAAGTCCCCTGGGGATGCACCCTGCTCACCTTCATGGGGGACACAGTACACAGGCCCCTCGTCCGTGGTGTCAAAGGAGGAGAAGGAGCCGCGGGATGACCAGGATGGGGAAGGCTGCTCCACCACAGAGGGTGGCTCGATGAAGCTGCCGTTCAGGGTGTTTTCCAGGTCATGGTGGGCCACTGTGAGGGCAAGGAACTGTTGTCAGTGGCAGTTCTGCCAAACCCCCCAGTCCCCGCTGCCAGCCAGGAGTGTGGGAGGCTGCACAGCTCCCCACTGCCCAGTTTCCTGCTGTGTGTCAGGGGCAGGGACAGCATCCAATGCATGTGGACACTTCTTGCTGCACAGTCCCACCAGGTCCCTCAGCCAAGTGTCCACAAAAGCCATCAACCAGCAGTGGTGGTGACCACTATCCCCCGTGCTTGGGCTGTGGGCAGCCAAGTCTGTTCAAGCCTCACACTTCCATTTATCTCCATCTCCAGCTGCCCAAATTGAGGATTCACATGGTGGCGGGACAAGCCACCCAAACCCTGGGTCCCATGAGGACTTGGTGAGTGTCTTGGTTGTCACCCATGAGCTGTGCAACCCAGCACAGCCACCCTCCAAAGAGGGTCCTGGCACTGTGACTGTTCTCTTCCCAGCGAGAAAATTAGCTGCTGGCTTTAATTCCACTAATTCCCACTTCAGCATCACTGACTGCATTTTCCTTTTCCATGTGCTTTTGCACATGGATTCAGGATGATCAAAGGAAGCCTGCAGCAGGGGGATGTACATTTTCCCTATTCTGCCACTTTTCAATCCCTTTGCCAGCTTCTTCCCTCCTGAAGTTGAGTAGGAGTTTCCCTCCCTTCATGCCCTGGCACTGTCCCTCTGCCAAGGGGCCACCCACAGAGAAGCCAAGTGGAAGAGAGAAACCACCAGAGGAAAAACGGTGTTAATAAAACAAAATAGAGAAGATGAGCAGTTAGGAGCTGTCTGAGCTGGGGTGCCTTTTTTTTCAGCTTGATATATTTTTTAAGGCTTTTTTCTGCATAAGCTCATGCCCCAGCACATCCTGAGGTGCTTCCCCAGGTGCCTACAGCTTCAGCAGCCTTCTCAGGTACCCACAGAAATGAGGCAGCACCCAGCTGGGAGGAGGGACCGACCCTCCCAAAGAGCCATGCAGCAGTAGATGCACTTGTCCCCATTGCCTTCCACTGGCTTTTGTCCCCTGAGACAGTGACAAGCCACCCCAAAGCAGAGCAGAGCCTTGCTTTGGATGAAGGGCTGCAAAAGGGTGGTCCCAGAGGGTGCTGGCACTGCCCAGGCTCCCCAGGGAATGGGCACGGCCCCGAGGCTGCCAGAGCTCCAGGAGCCTTTGGACAATGCTCTCAGGCACAGGGTGGGACTGCTGGGGTGTCTGTGCAGGGCCAGGAGCTGCACTGATGATCCCTGTGGGTCCCTCTCAGCTCAGGATATTCTGTGACTCCATGCAAACCCCATGCACAGAGAGGGTCCTGCCTGTACATGGGTGTTGCCAGGTATTTTTTACCTTTGACTGAACATCCCAATTGCATCCCAGTCATGCTGCAACTACCTGCCTGGACTGTTTGAACCTGGCAGCACATCCCTGATTTACAATAAAATAACTTTTAGTGTAACTGGGATGCCCACTGGAATGTTTATCCTTTACTAGGGAATCTGGCTTCAGACATGTAGGGCAGTTAAAATGACAGCAGTGCTACACACTCACTCTGCATAGTTTGGCTTCTTAGAGCAAAGAGAAAAAAAAACCCAAGCAGAGATATTTAAAGAGCAAATGGCCCACGGAGGGGGAAGCAGCAGCTCCAACATGGCTTTCCTTGTAATAAAAACCAAAAAGGGAAAATGAAAAGCAGCCGTCTGGAAGGGGATGAAGGGAGATGCTTCCTGAGAGGAGGCGTGCCGAGGGCTGGGACTCATGGCCACGAGGTGACTCCAGGACTCCAGGGAGACCCAGGACACAGCCAGATTATAAAATAAGGATATGTAGTACACCTGGAAGCTTTGGGAGGCTTGGGGGCTCCAGCATGGTTGCCAGGGATTTTTCTTCCCTGGCCGTTGGGGCTGAGAGAAATGTGGATGCTTACCACATATCTCTACTTTTCACTGCTGCCCAAAATCTCCCAGAGCCACAGCATCAGGATAACAACCCCAGCCCTGCCTGCACAGTGGCTAGTTGGTCTCAAGACTGGGATGAGGGAGAGAAGAGCAGCAGAAGAACCATGAGAGAGGGATCCCAGAGTCCTCCTGGCCCCCCCCTCCCACTCATCCCAAGCTCCCCATGCTCCCCATGATTGGCATCACCCTTGGGGCTGGTTGAGCTTTTCTGCTTGGGGAGGACATGTGGTGGGCTGCTGGGCTCAGGTTAGCCCTGGCATCTTCAGGGTGACACGAGCAGATCCCACACACAGGGGTGCCCAAATGCTGGCCCTATGGCTGCTGGTGCAAGCCCAGGGTGGCCCTGCAGGCTGCCACCTCAGGTACAACCCCTGGGGAGATGCTGTGGATGCAAAACTGGTGCCAAAGCTGGGGAGCACTTTTGAGGGAGGACCCTGAGGGTCCAGGCACCCAATGAGATTTAGCAGGGCTTCAAGACCTGCAGTCCCACCTGGGAATGCTCTACCATGAGTAGGGTTGTGCTCACTGGTGTTTGAGCCCAGAAGAGAAAACCCACCTGGTGTCAGCAAACGCATGGCCAGGACTGTGGCCAGATCCAGAGTGACCACTGCCCAGGCCAGCCAGCAGCAGTTTCACTGGGACATGCCCACAAGGTCCTGAGCCCCTCAAGCACTGACTTGACCCTTGGGATGGAGCACTTCAGCAACCCCGGGGCTGCCCTGCTGTGGCAGGACCAGCGTGAGGAACAAATGGCCTCTGCAGGTGGACACTGGCTGTCGTGGCTTCCACAGCACCAGGTGTGGTCATGACGTGGCACCCTGGTCACTGGGCATCAGGGTGGCAGCTACTGTAGGCAACCCAACAGGGCACTGTCACCACCCTGGGGCCCCCAGACCCTGGGCTGGGGGTGGGAGGCACTGCCAGACCACGTGTCGGTGGGACTGGAGCTGCTGGAGCCCACACGGACTGCACTGTGCCAGATAACACCAGGCAAGCCCTGACCAAAGCCTTTCCCTCCAGGGAGATGCCAACTCTCAGCTCCATGGCAGACTCCAGGAACAGCCCCAGCCCTGCTGGGAGCCGAGACCATCCTGAGCACCCTCAGCCTTTCCCTGGGCCGTTGCTGCCCTGTGTACACAGAGCAGCTGGACTGCTGCCAGTGCCTGCAGGCAGCCCCCCTGGCCCTCACTGCACACAGGAACCCTCTGTCCTCCCCAAGCCCTTCCCCGGCCCCTTGCACAAACACACCCTCTATGGTCCTCTGTTATCCTTGCAGCAGGAATGTTCCTTGGGCTCTGGCACACCCTGCTCCAGGTAGGGCTTTGCTGCGCCCCACGTTGCCAGGGGTTATCCCCCCAGCTTGGGTGCTGAAGGTCGTGCACGGTGTGCAGGATGGGGGTCATCTCTGGGTCCTGTCTGGGAGGAGGCATTTAGCCTCAGGCTGAGCCACTGCGTGCCAGGATGTGGCTGCTCTGCGGGCTCCACCAGCACGGCCTGCCCAGGGAGGTGCTGGGCTCAGGAAGGGGGCTGGGGCTGAAACGCATCCCAGCACAGGGCAGGGATTGCTGCCTTCACACAAAGTTTACTTAATGGGGCTGCAGCACATCCCTAGCTCCCCATGCTGGGAAGAGTTGCAAGGAGAGTTCAGAGAGTGCAAGGGACAGCATTCCCCAGCTGCTGGGATGCAGGGAGTCCCCAAGAGCCCTGACAGTGCCAGGTCAGGGGCTTTGCCAGGTATGAGCAGCTCCCTACAAGCCAGTTCTGTGCTTGGGAAGAGTGTGAACCTCAACCCCAATCTCTGCCCCCTCCATCCTCAACTCTGCTGCACATGGCAGGAGGGAGGGCATCCGCCCAGATGTTCTGGCTCCTGGGGTTACTTCAGGATCAAAGCACTAACAAGGCATCTTGCTGTGTGACAGGGACCATTCCTCTCCAGTGGAACCTCAGGAGAATAAACCCAAAACTACTCAGCAGAGCTCTAGAACCAGGTACAGCCTTTGCATCCTCACAAAGCAAAATGTGCTTGGAGATCCAGAAGCTGCAGACAGAAAGGACTGAGCTCCTGGGAGCCAGGCAGCTCACACCAACCACTGAAATGCTCCCAGTGACCCGTGTGTCCCTGCCACTGCCCTGCCACGCTCACCTTTCTGCTTTGGGGCTGCAAAGGGTGCTCTGAGCCACACGTGCTGCCCTGACAGGAGTGAAACCTGGCTCTCTGCACCTTCCCCAAACCCCAGTGCCTTACCCATGACCTTGGGCAGCTTCTGGCGGCGCAGGGGGATGCGTGGGAGCTTCATCCCGATCCGGCTGAACCGCCCACACAAACGTCTTGGAGGCTTCTTGGCTGCTGCTGGGTCCTGGCTGGAGCTGCAGAAAAGGTAATGGCAGTATCAGAGGCACTGTTCCCCTGCTGGGTGGGGACAGCCTTCATGGGCAACAGAGAGAGAGGCAGCAGCTCAGGGATGCTGCAAGTGCAAAGGGGTTTTGGAGTGACAGTGGGGTGGATGAAAAGCAGGGGTGTGCCCAGGCTGAAAGAGTTGAGGACCCACAGAGGCTGCCGCTGCCAGCCCCAGGAACCAGCTTGGACCACACCAGGATGTAGAGCAGTGCCAGGGAATAGTGGGAAGGTCGGATCCAGCCACAGCCATTGGCAGTGCAGCCCCAAAATACCCGCAATGCCTGGTCAAGACCCCAAATCTTTAAAAAAAAAAAAAAAATCATCCCAACCCAAAGCCAAACATGTGGCTTCTCTTTATTTGCTCTATGGTTTTGAAGCCTCCTGGGGCCACGTTTTCAAGCAATTTTCTGCAGCCACACTTTGTGAGTTGACTCAAGGGAACCTGCAAGGGACCGTGCTGGGACAGCTCCACAGGTGACGCAGCAGTCTGGGGACACTGTGGTTTGGGCACCCTGGGAGAGAGCAAACTGTCTGGAGCCATTTCCCCTCTCCCTGGGCCATTCCTCACCTGATGGGTTTGTGCTTTATCTGCAGGATCATTACCTGCAGCCCGCAGGCTCTCCAAACCAGCTGTGCCTGGCTGGGATTGAGCTCACAGGGCTGCAAGGGGAAGCTTCTGGAAAATTCCTGAGTAGTGGCTGGTGGCACGAAGGGGTTTTCTCTACATCTGGAGGAGCTCCAACAGCCCTCTCACCTCTTGCTGAGGAGGACAAACTTTTCCCCCTGCTTTGAGTCTGTCCCCATTCCTGTTGTCATGATAGGATGTTAACCTGGTGTTTCCAAAATGCTGTCAGCATCCTGACCTTGATGGAGGAACCCACCCTCCATCCCCATGTGGGACAGTCAGCATCCCCCCATCCCCTAGGCCTCATCCCTTTGCCCAGGGATTTGTTCTGAGGGTTTTGGCTGTGTCATGTAGCCCTTGCTGTATTTCAGGGCCCCCTTTGCAGATCAGCTTCACACCCTAGTGACTGGAGAGGACTTGGCAGGTCTCTGTGAAATGACGGCCCACAAGAGAGAAAAACAGTGAGAGCAGGAAGGGGTTCCCCTGGAAGGGCTCACCCTGAGCGATGCAGCAGGACTGCTCAGACCCTTGTACCCACATGGTGTCACGTGAGCAGCACAGTTCTGCCTCAGTTTCCCTGCACAACCACTGTCCCAGCATGGTCTCTGCATCCCCCTGTCAATCCCAGAGCCCGCTGATGTTCCGTATTCCCAAACTGCTGAGGTCCCTCCTGGCCCCGGCACTCACCTGCTGGCTTCGTCCTTCTTGCGGCACACGCAGCAGCAGCAGAGCAGGGACAGCAGCAGGATGAGCAGCAGCGCCAGGAGGGCCCCTGCCCCGATCACCCCCATCCTCTGGTTGGCCTCTGCAAGGCAGACCTGTGGCTTAGCCCGGGGCCAGCCCGTGGCAGAGCCCAGCCCTATAGCAGAGCCTGTGGCAGAGCCCATCCCATGGCAGAGCCCAGCCCGTGGCAGAGCCCAGCCCATGGCAGAGCCCAGCCCATGGCAGAGCTCAGCCCTATGGCAGAGCTCAGCCCTGTGGCAGAGCCCATCCCATGGCAGAGCCCAGCCCGTGGCAGAGCCCAGCCCATGGCAGAGCCCAGCCCATGGCAGAGCTCAGCCCTATGGCAGAGCCCAGCCTGTGGCAGAGCCCAGCCCATGGCAGAGCCCAGCCCATGGCAGAGCCCAGCCCATGGCAGAGCTCAGCCCTATGGCAGAGCCCAGCCTGTGGCAGAGCCCAGCCCGTGGCAGAGCCCAGCCCATGACAGAGCCTATGGCAGAGCCCAGCCTGTGGCAGAGCCCAGCCCGTGGCAGAGCCCATGACAGATCCCAGACCGTGGCAGAGCCCAGCCTGTGGCAGAGCCCATGGCAGAGCCCAGCCCGTGGCAGAGCCCAGCCCGTGGCAGAGCCCATGGCAGAGCCCATGGCAGAGCCCATGGCAGAGCCCATCCCATGGCAGAGCCCAGCCCCTGACAGATCCCAGCCCGTGGCAGATCCCAGCCCCTGACAGATCCCAGCCCCTGACAGATCCCAGCCCGTGGCAGATCCCATCACCTGGCAGAGCCCATCCCATGGCAGATCCCATCCTGTGGCAGAGCCCAGCCCGTGGCAGATCCCATCCGATGGCAGAGCCCGTGGCAGATCCCAGCCCATGGCAGATCCCATCCCGTGGCAGAGCCCAGCCCATGGCAGAGCCCAACCCATGACAGATCCCAGCCTGTGGCAGAGCCCATCCCATGGCAGAGCCCAGCCCGTGGCAGAGCCCAGCCCGTGGCAGAGCCCAGCCCGTGGCAGAGCCCATCCTGTGGCAGAGCCCAGCCCCGGCACCCGGCACTCACCCATGTGGCAGGCACCCGTCAGGGGGTCGCAGGCGCCATCGTGGCAGCCGCAGACTTCGGCACAGTTGGCTCCATAGCGTCCAGGAGGGCACGTCAGGTTACAGCTGGAGGGAAGGGCTGGATGAGAGTAGTGCATCCCCCACCCCAGGCACAACAGTGGGAGCCACTTGGCCGCCACCTTCTCCCCAACCCTCCATGTTCCAGGGATCACTCCTCCCGCCTGCTCCGACACAGCTCCTCCACACCCTGAGGGAGCCCTTCACCCGCAGGGATCAGGAGCCCATCACCCACGCAGTGGCTTTGCCCCTTTGGCCCAGCTGGATCTCAGACACTCTCACTGCTCTCTGCCTGTCCCTTCAGTATTAGATACAGTAATTAGGAAAGGTCGCCAACCCAGCAGTCACATCTACAGATACCCTGATGTTACTCGCAGGCCTGCCAGCTCAGCTCAGTGGTGATGTGGCCACAGCACCCAAGCCCCACCCCCACCAAGCCAGGCAAAGCCACATGGCCACAAGCTGGGAAAGTGCCCAGATTGATTTTTTTCTTTTGCCTCCAAGAAGAAAAAACAACAGAGCAGCCCTAAGACCCTTCCAGTTTGGTTATGCCTGGTGCCAAATCTCCACTGCTGGTAAAATGACTTCCTGATGGTGTCACGGAGATGATGGGGACAAGTGTAAATGGGCACCAATCCACAAGTCTCAAGGGCTCGAGCATGGAAAACATGGTGTCAGCAGATCCATCCCAACCTGCCTCCCCAGCCATGGGCCAGGCACCGCAGAGCAGGACCCAGCTGGAGCTGGGAGATGCTGGCAGAGTTGCCGGGCACCAAATCCTCTGCCAGCTGCAACCCAGCTGGAGTGGCTGCAGCTGGAAGGAGCCAGTGGGTCCCAGCCCAAACCCACTCCCCTGGGGACACAGCTGCCCTCAGCCCTGGGCACCGTGCCCCGAGGTTGCTCAGCCCATTTTACACTCCAACAACTTAAAAGTGCCACCTTGGCCAAGCCCCGTGCCTGCTGTGTGCCTGTCATGTGCCAGTAGTGTGCCCATCACGTGCCTGCCAGGATGGGTGCTGAGCTTCTGCATCTGCTGTGCTGCAGCAGGCAGATAAAGCAGCAGAACAGGAGCAGGGATAGTCCCCCAGCAAGGGCAAACCTCTCACCCCACCACTTGGCCCCACAGTTCTGCCCCAGGCTGAGATTTTGGGAGAGCAGAGGAGGGTGGTTTTTTTTTTCCAGGAGAGTCCTGATATTTCTGGGAAAGACAGAGAAGGTAAAGCACTTTGTGCACACATAAATATTAGCAGCTGCTCCTTTAGCAGGCTCCTGACACAGAGCTGAGAGGACATGCTGTATGGCAAGGACATTGCTTATGCCTTCATTGAGGAAATCCCCTTTTTAGCAAAATTGTACCCTGCTGACAAAAACACTGGTTTGGATCTAGTTGCAGGGATTTGCCTGAGCACCCAGAATGTTCCTTGGCCTGCCTGACTGCACCACTTGGCACAGCTCAGCTCAAGGTTCCAGCATCGAGGCTGCATCCTGAGCATCCCCCATCCCCACCTTCCCAGTGCTGGGCCAGTTTCAGTTTTCAGAGCAGGTTAATCCACACTCTGCCCTCTGGCACTGTGCTGAAAGCACCACCATACCGAGACCCTCTCACCTTTGCCTTTGCTACCAAGGGTGGCCATGATGCCCAGGCTGGGCATCCTAAACTGGTGCCAGTGTCCAACAACTGTGCCAGCACCACGAGTAGTTGGCAAAGCCCCACAACAGCACCCCCCAAAACGCAAATGCTCCCTGTTTTTATGCCTTGAGTGAAATGCCAGCATGGGCAAGACGCTCCAAATCCCCATCCTCGCTGTCACCCTCTGTTAATTGCTGGGAATACCTGAGCACCATGCAGCAGGACCTGGGGGAGCTGTCTGCATGTCCCAATTGGGTGGAAAATGCTTTCCTCATCTTTTCAAACAACATTTCAATCTCATGCTGGGAAAAACTACCTGGGGACGTGAGTAGACCCTCGATGGCCCTTGTGCCCCTGGAGTGGGGAAGGAGAAGGCCTGGGGAAGACCCCAACCAGAGGCAGAGCTGTAAGTGGGAGCCCCCCAGGAATGCCATGCCTGTGGGGCTGTTTGTCATTCTGTGATGTGGTTTTCTCTCTGGTTTTGGATAGAAATTCCACCCTGGACTTAAAAACCCCCAACAAACCACCACTTTTTGTTGATTTGTTTTTGCCAAACAGGCCTTCTCTAAAGCAAAACACCCCTTGCTGCTCTGTGAGCTTGTCCTTCCCCCTCTGCTCACCAACTCATCCCAGCTATGGCCCAAGAGCCCTTCTGCTGCAGGAAACTCCCAGCTGGCAACAGCATAGGGCACAAGGGGGCAGGAGGTGCCTGAGCATCCCCTGTGCCATGAGGGGCCCCCAGGCCTGCTCACCAGTGCCTCACTTACTATGGGCCGTGGGAGCCGGCGTGGCAGAGGCACTGCCCGGTCTCGAAGTGGCACTGGCCGTTGACGCAGTCGCTGCAGACGAAGGCGCAGTTCTCCCCATACGTCCCGTTCCGGCACTTGGTTTCACACCTGGCAGGGATGAGGGCAAGAGGCTGGAGCACCCATGGCACTTGGGGACCTCCAGCATCCCTGCCCATGCACGGAGACGGGGCTGGATATCACTGTGCTGGCTTGTGGTTTCTGAAGCCAGGAGAGGGGCACAGGGATGGACTGAGCCCACTGACACGGCCATGGAACTGGAGGGAGCCTCTGAGGCCCCTGCCTGTGCCCCTCAGACCCTGGATGGGTCAGTGGGGCTCAGCTCTCAAGCTGGGATGCTCTTCTGCAAACTATTGTGCCCAGGATCGGTGCCAGGGCTGCAAAACCCTTCAGTGACCCTGTTCCCTGGGAGAATCAGGAAAGCCACGTACTGCTCTCCCAGAACCCAATGCCGCACCCAGCTGCACTCACCGGTCTCCGATCCAGCCCGGATTGCAGTGGGAGCATTTGCCATTGATGTGATTGCAGGTGTGGCCATCCTTGCAGGGGGGACAGAGCTTCTCGCAGCCCTCTCCATAGAAGCCGGGCGAGCAGGGCTGGTCGCACTTGGTGCCATTCCAGCCCGCCTCACACGTCAGGCAGCGCCCGTCGGCCACGGTGCACGGCTGCAGGCTCTTGCACTGCCCACACCTGCAACGAGGGGAGCCCATCACCCAGAACGGCCCGAACGCTCGTGCTGCCATCTCCCAGTGGGGCCGGCTCAGAGCCAGCAGGGATGGCCACTCACCGCCTCCTGCAGCCCTGGCCGTAGAAGCCGGCCGGACACGGCTCACGGCAGTACTTGCCCCGGTAGCCCGGCTCGCAGGTGCAGGTCCCGTCCACCTGGTTGCACTTGCCCTTGTAGCACTGGCAGTAGCGGTCGCAGCGAGGCCCGAAGGTCCTCTCCCGGCACTGGCAGCGCCCCGTGAACTGCTCGCAGGGCGAGTTGTTGCAGGAGCACTGGTTGTTGCAGCGATGGCCCCACCAGCCGGGCTGGCACAGGCAGTTGCCCGTCTGCTGGTCGCACTGGGAGTTGTGGCTGCAGTAGCAGGGGCTGGAGCACTGCGGGCCCCACCAGTTGGGCTCGCAGGTGCATTTGCCCGTCTTCTGGTCACACTTGCCGTGCTTGCAGAGGCAGATGTTCTCGCACTTGGGGCCCCAGCGGTTGAGGTTGCAGGTGCACTGGCCCGTCACATCCTCGCACTGCCCGTTGGGATGGCAGGTGCACATTTCCTTGCAGTCGGGACCCCAGAACTGCCGGGGACACTCTGTGGGGAGAGCCATCAGCCTCAGCACTGCCCACAGGGACAACCCCACACCACTGGAGACCCCCAGTCCCAACAGCACCACATCCTCCCTCTCCTCCCCACAGCGCACCGGATCTAAGAGGCGACAGTGCCCTGGGAAACAGAGCCAGGGGACAGGCAAGGGCAGAGCTAGAGCATTCACAGTTCCACCCCGATGATCTGCTCTGAAAAGCCACCCCGGATGAGCCGTGTCCCCCCCAGTGAAGCTCCTGAGGACACAAAGGCACTCGCCAGTACTCACTGGTGTCGCAGTTGGCACCAAAGTAGCCGTGGCGGCAGCGGCACTCGCCGGGCCTGACGCACACCTCGTTCTCCTTGCAGGTGAAGTTCCCCTCGCACACGGCTGTACAGATGAACAGACAGCAGGCATGAGTACCGGTGCTTGCTCCCTAAAGCCCCCCCAGAGCAGAAAAAGGGCTGTGCTGTGACCCTCTGAGTGCTGCTGAGCTGCGGCACTGTGACCATCCTGGCAAGCAGCTGCCTGGGCTGGATGGGCCTCTTTGCAGAAAAATTCCACCAGCCTCCTGTCACCCAGCTCAGCTCCATCTCTGCCACCCAGAGAGGATGCCACCCATCCTGGCCACCAGCCTCCTGTCACCCAGCCAAGACATGTCCCTGCCAGAGCTGCACCCAATGGTTTTGTCCCTGCTCAGCTCCGCATTGCTAGAGGGGAGAAGGGGACACAGGGTAGAGGGGTTGTGGGCACTGCCATCCCAGCAGTGCCACGCCAGCACTGCCTCTCCCATGGGGCCACCTGCCCCCAAAGGCCACCAGCCCCTCTCCTGCTGAGGGGACCTCATGCTGAGACCGATGCCTGGAGCCAGGAAAGCACAGGATGTGGTGCAGGCAGCACTTGCAGATCCCACACTGCCTTGGCCAAGCTTCCTTAGGCACTGGGACAGGGAGAGACAACCACCCATCCCAGCCACCTTACCTGGGAGTTGTTAGACCTACGGTGATGGATATTATAGAAACCCCTAAAACAGATAGATTACACAGGTTAGGAGCAGTGAGTCTAAAGGTTAGAGCAGGTTTGAGGGCAGGAGATGAGAACAGCTCACTGTGGGACCATCCTCCCCCCATTGTTCTGCCAGATCCTGTCCTCCCTTCCAAACAGGCCACATCCCAACACATGCAGCAAGTGGTTACAGGGCTCATGCACAGTAGGTTAGTTGGTTATGTGGGCTTTGGTCCCAGCTGCAAAGTGCCACCTCCACTTCTCCTGGGGTGTGGGGAGCCCTGTGGCCAGCTGAGACTGTGGGGGAGCCCCAAAGCAGCTGTCTCCATTGTGGTGGTAATGCAGGGAATGATGCTCCCAGGGTTTCATGCTGAGCATCCATGCCCCCAGTAAAGAGTATGACACCTTTTGGGGCCCAGGCCCAAGTTCAGTGGTCTTTGGCAGCCCCAGCAGCCTCTTCCCAGTGAGGCCACGAGAAGAGGCTCACAACCATGTGCCTGGTCTGGGCAGCTTCGGCTCTGGCTCGGGTCCCCACGCTGCTGCAGCATCTGTGGGGAATCTCAGTCCCATCCCTGCAGCTGCACCTTCACCCTGGGGGACACTTCACTGTCCCTTAGGACCCCGAGCAGCACCCCCAAGTCCTCAGACCCAGAGCTGGTAAGGAAAGAAGCCCCCACAGCTCTGTGACCCCTGACAGTGGGGCTGAGCACCCATTCCATCCACACGGCGCTGGCCTGGGGCACTGCAGGGAGACAGGGCTCTGGCTGCAGGCCCCCAGGACAGGGACTGCCAGCCACAGGACACATCAAGGTGGCCCCTGACAGTGGTGCTGCGGCCAGGAGGGCTCAGTGAAGGCTGGGCAGAGCCCAATGAAGTAAAATACTGGTGTTTACCTATTAAACACTCGCTCCCTTGTTGCCTCCATCCCTGGCAGCACACGAGAACCGAGGAGCTGCAGGGATAAAAAAAAGCATCACAAATAGTTACAACCCTCAGAAAGTCCTGGTCCTTCCCAAAAATCCACCAGGAGCACTGAAGCCATGATGGTAAGAGATCCTGCTGGGAGTTTCTGCACCTCCAAAGACGAATGTGCTGGGGGATCCCATGGATGCCCCACCAGCCATTAAGGTGATGCTAGAAGAAAGAATAGGGCCAGTTTTTCCCATTAATAAGGAGTGATGAAAAAGCAGAAGTCATGTTTGCAACCTCCACAATAAAAAAAAATCAAAGCCCCTCCCTGCCCCTCTCCCCCCCCCCCAAAAAAAAAAGGGAAGGTTCTAAATGTCCCAGGGGAAAACATGACTTGAATTGCAGGTTAGTGCTTTGTGGCTTGGGGATGGAACCCTCAGGGCAGGTTGGAACCACCTGGCTGGAATAGCTGGAACACAGCCCGCTCCCAGGGAATGTCCCTATGTAGAAGCAGGGGGAGGCCAACTGCAGGCAGCTGGAATGTGTCCCTGAGCTCTTGAGAGTCCTGGAGTGCCACCACCTCCAGGGACTACCAGGCACAAAGGCACAGGATCATCAGGCAGGACATTTTTGGCACAAGCTTGACCAGGATGGGGGCTCAGACCCACTGGGAGGTTCAGCCAGGGAGGCTCAGCTCTCCGCTGGGAAGCGACACGCGGGGACATCTCACACACGCTTCGTCAAAGAACCCCCCCAGGCAAACGCTTGGGGGCTCATGGTGCTGCAGTTTGGGGTGGGAGTACACTTCCCATGCCCCCACAGAAATCCCTGTTCGTCCCTGCAGCCACTCACTCATCCTTGGGGTGACCCACATTGCCTGGTCCTACAGGGAGGGAGTGATGCTGGAGGGTCGCAAACAGCCCCGGCCAATGCTGCAGTCAAGGAAAACTTCACCCGGGCCGGTCTGGCGCTGCAGCCTGGAATGCATCTGGCTTTTTCTTTTTCTTTTTTTTTTTTCCTTTTCCTCTTTATATGTAACAAATGCAGAAGAGGAGGAGACAGCGAGGAAGTATTTGCTCGAACCCAGCGCAGTCACAGGACCACGTCTGGCTGCCAGACCGCCTCATCCTGGGGCCGGGTGGGAGCTGCCAGCGGCGCCTCGGCCCCAGCGGCTCCGGGGCCGCAGCCCCGCCCGGCCCCGCCGGGAGCACCGTGTCCCCCTTGTCGTGGCGGACAGTGAAAAGCTGGAAAGGAGGCAGAAAAGAACCACAAAAATGATCCAAGGCCTGGAAAAAATGCCTTGCAGCCGGAGCCCAAAATAGCTCCATCTCTGCAGCCTGTGGAAGCAGCCTCAAGATGCTGCAATGACAGCGGCACAGACACCCCCAGGGACCCCAGGGCTCAAGGGGGGCTCTGCTCTCACCGAGCATGCAAGGGGTTAATGCATGGGACTCATGGCAAAGGGGCACCAACCACCAAATCACCTCCCTGAAGACTGGGCAGGCTGGAGTCAAGGTCCTTCTCTGCAAAAAGCTTCAGGCTGAGCCCCCCAAAAAGCTTTGCCAGCTGTGCTGGGATACTCAAGCAAAGATGGAGAAGGGCTCATGGTGCTCTTGCCCTCCCATGGCATGGCCTCACTGTTGCACCTGGGGTTGCTTTCACCAGTCCACCCTTTAGAAATTCAGTTTGGTGGCTTTCAGAATGAAACCATCACAGGTTTGCAAGAGGAAACCATTCCACCTGGGAAACCTGCCTCCAACAGCTCAGCCTGGCCATCAAAACGGGCATCACCTGAAATGTGCCAAAAAATATCCTTTGTGATGAGCTGATGGTGGGGAGCTGGGAGTTATTGGGACATGGTGGCAGGAGGGAAAAACTTCTGCCATGAGCTGGAGGAGGTGAGTGGCACCACAAGCACCCCAGCTGGGAGCCAGCCCGCCACCTCACAGGATTTGGGCTTATCTGTTCCCTGATAGCTAATCTCTCCTTCCCCGTGCCTGCTGATGGCCCCCCACACCCTGCTCAGCACCCATCTCATTTATCAGCAGCTTTGACAACAAATAAACTTGGTCCTGTGGCAAGGAGAGGTAGCCAGGATGTGACACTGGAACCACAACGGAAAACCATTGCTCCCAGTTGGGTACACGGACTGGTCCCAGCACAGCCAGCCCACAGAGGGTCAGTGCTGGCTGCAGGTCACCAATGCTCATCAGGGTGTGGGACTAAAAGGTGTTTCATGGCCTCACTCCTTGGCAAAGGGCTTGCTCCCTGTGCCCCCTGACCACTGGAAAAAGATAACTGAGATGTGTTTAAAAGCAGCCCCTGACCCACACGGAAATGGCACTGCAAATATCCACTCTGCAAATACTTTCTTTCCTTCAAAGCACTACAAATGCTGGGAAAAAAAAAACCAATGAAAAGCTGCCTCTGAGCTGTGGCCAAGGTTTGAGACCTCAGCTGATGTGGAGGAAAAGGAGTGGGCTGCGTGCAGAGCTGGAACTGTCACCTGCAGGGACAAGTCCTCCATGCCAGGCATGCCCCTGGCCCATAGCCACGTCCTGCTGAGCATCACTGCTAATTATTCCAGTCTTCACAAAGGTAGAATATTTTTCTTGTGGATTACTATCTTACACTGCTCCTGGAAGAGGCCTCTGAGGCAGGAGGGGTGGCTCCTCAATCAGACCAGCACAGCCTGCCCTGCACAACGAGGAGCAGGCTCACATCCCTGGGGCTCAGCATGGTCCCATGTGAGACCACCCAGCTCATCCCAGTGGATGGGGCTGCAAAGGAGCCCTGTGGACACCCAGCACACTCCTGGTGCTCAGAGAACCACTGGCACCCTGCCCGTGCCCAGGGCTTCTCCATCCCTGCCCTGCTGCTCCTTCCAAGCATCACCCCAGTGCTCATCTTGCTCTGTGCCACCCAGCTGGCACACACTGTTCCTGGGATAACGGGGTCCCAGGCACTGGCACTCCCCAGCTGATGCTAGCTGCAGCTCCCTGACACCAGCCTCAGGGTGCAGACAGACAGACATCCCCAGGGCAGGCAGGAATAGGATCACGGGCATAAATAGAAACTCTTCAGGCAGAGAAATAAAATTAAAGACCAAAGGAAAAGAGAGTGTTAGCAAGTGAGCAGGGCAGGGTCAAAGCAGTGTCCAGGCTGTCACCACTGGCACCTTTGGTCATACCAATGGGAAACCAGTTATAAAAGAACTTCAGATTTAAGGACAAGTTGAATTTAGAACACAATACCCACAAGAGCCCCAAATATGCCTTTTTCTTCTGCACTAAATTATTCCTTGAATTTCTACTTGGGAGCCAGGTCGCAAGAAGTCACAATCCTGAGCCCTCTGAAACCCATGGTGGCATCCCCACAGGATGCCTGGAGGGGCTTTGCACAGGTAAGGGTCCAACAAGCTCCAACAGCCTTGGGTGGAGGACACTGGGCCCTCCTCCCAAAGCCACCTCCAGTCCCACTGCCCCTGGCCCCAGGATCTGCAGCACCTTGGGGCCACTGGGGTGGTTTGGATGGTAACACATGGAGGGTCCTTCATGTCCATCCTACAGAGCAATGATGGGGGTGGGTGCAGGGTGAGTGGGTGGAGAGGGAAGAAGGGTTTGCAGAAGGGTGAGGGATAGAAAGTGATGCAAACCTCACCTGAGCTTCCTAGGACTGCCTCTGCCCCACCATCCCCAGCCCCTAGGCTGCTGCCAGAGGATGGACACAACCAACCAACCTGTCCCACTCAACAGCCAGTGCCTCTTTCATAGCCCATGGCACCCAGGGGTGGCACAGCGAGTGAGTCCGAGCCCTGTGGTACTGGTGCAGCACCTCCCCCACCTTCATCCCGTGGGGATGAGCGGGTCCTTCTGCATGGGGGAGAAGCCAGCCACCTCACCCCCAGCACGTGGGGCAGCAAACAAGGAACAAGGTGGGGACACGGCTCGAGTTCCCTCTGCCACCCCAAGATGCAGCAGCAGCTTTGCTGTGCAGATCACGTCCCTGAGGAGGGACGGCTCCCTGCTGCCAAGGAGCAGCACCGGCCGCTCTGGCCTGTGAAATGCCTCCTTAGGAAACTCCGGCTGTAATCTGAGGAGGGGGCACCAGCGCCCTGTGGCCCTGCTGAATGGAGCCATTATGCGGCCCCTCTCGCTTGGAGCACATGTTTTCCTTGTGGACTCGTCTGACCTCACAGGCGAGATGTAAAGGTGCATTTATGGCCTGGGCCCCCCATCAAGCACAGGGGATCCAGCTCTCCCAGGTGAGAGGCAGTGGCTGTGGGCTCTCTCCCCTCTTGCTGGGGCCAGCCTGGCTCGGGAGCCTGGGCAGACCGAGCCTGAGCGCTGCAGAGAGCCCGGCTGAGGGGAACCTCTGCAAAGGGACCTGTGGGACATGGAGACCACTGGGAGCCGGGACAAATCAGTGCCATCTCCTGAGACCCTGCCCCCAGCCAGGCGGGCAGAATATGACCCCCGGGACAGCTAGACAGTGCCAGCGCCCACTTTCTGAAGCCAAACACGAGGGTCTTGGGGCTGCCAACTCCACAATCCCCAGCAGCCCGGAACAGCTTCACCATGATACCCAGACCATCCTGTATCCCAGCAGCCCAAGGTCAGCAGCGCAACCCGATCCCCGGAGACACCTGGGACCGGCTCCCCAGCGCAGATCCTGCCCCAGGGATGCAGGATCGCCCTCCGTCCGTCTCACGACTCCATCCCCAGAGACACCCAAACCCAGCTCCCTACAACAGAACCGGGCCCGGGCATCCAGGACCGGCTCCGGAGGCATCCAGGACCGGTTCCCCGCAGGTCCCCAGGGATCAGGACCAGCCCCCACGTCCCCGGCCCCGCTCGGGCTCAGCTCCTCAGGCTCTCCCCGCCGCCGGCTCCCCCCGCCTCAGCCGCGCACAGGACGGACTTTGTCTTGGAAGGCGCCCAGCGCGGCGGCTGCCCGGGATGGGGGATGGACCGGCGAGCCCGTCCCGTCCGGTGGCCCCGGCAGGCGCTGGGGGTCCCGTCCCGCCCCGCACACCTGCCCGCCCCCGCTCCTACCCGCCGGCCCTGCAGACGTTCCTGCCGCGGGGGCTCAGCTCCTGGGCGGCTCCGCGGCTCAGCACCGACAGCAGCAGCAGCGGCAGCGGCAGCAGCGCGGCCCCGGCCCGGGCGCGGCGGGGCGGCCGCGGCCCACGGGCCGCCATCAGCGGCGGAGCGACGGGGCCCAGGCGGACCCGGCACGGCCCAGCCAGGGCCGGGCGCTGCCCCCCCGCCCGGCTCCGCCGCTCCCGCTCCCCGCCCGCCCCGGTCCCCGCCGGTCCCCGCTGCCGCTCGGCGGGCGGAAGCCGCGCTGCGATCGCTTCGCCGCCGCCTCCCCCGCGCCCCTCTCTGCGGCGGCGGGAGGGGCTCCGCCGCCAGCCAGGAAATTCCGCATTGGTTCCCCTGACGGCGGGCCAGGCTCCGGGGGCCGCCGCCGCCGCCGCCCCGGCCTCGGGCAGCGCCGCCCCGACGGCCCCGAGAGGCTCCACCGGGTGGGCAGCGCCGCTGAAATCGGGGAGGGTCCTCGAGGGGGAATGGGAGGATGCGGAATCCTGGCTTCCAGCGCAGCCCGGGGGTCCTGCAGCTCCCGGGAGTCCTGGGAGTCCTGGGAGTCCAGCGGCTCGGGGTGTGGATGGCCCGCGATCCGCTAGCCCCGGGAATCGGCTGTCACGGCGGTTTGGAAGCCCCGGAGCCCCGGGAGTCCCCAGCAGTCTGATGGTCCCTGGGTTCTGGGTCTCCCGGGATCCAGCAGCTCCAGCGGTTCGACACCATGGGTGTCCCAGAGCTCCGGATTTTACTGTCCCGGGGATCTGGCAATCCTAGGCTCTGGCTGAATCGGGAATCCAGCAGCCCGAGATGCACAACAGCCCTGAGATCAGTCTGACCTGTGGTTCCAGTAGCTCCAGGGTTTCCACAGTCCTGGGTGCCCAAAGACCCCAGGGTCAGTCTGTCCTGGCAGTCTGGCAGCCTTCAGGAGCGCGAAAGCCCCAGTATCCAGCTGACCCAGGGATCCAGCAGCTCCAGATGCTGGACACAGCCCCAGGATTGTGCTTCCCCAAAGGTCTGGTAGCCCCAGGTGTGTGACAGCCCCAGTGTCCAGCTGTCCTGCACATCCAGGAGGTGCCAGATGCCAGTGATCTGGCATCTCCATGTGTCTGGCAGCCTGGACCAGTCTGTTGGGAGCCAGGCAGGACCTGTGGGAGCTAGATGGTGTCTGCAGCAGTGGAGCCAAGGACCCTGTACAATGACAGAAAGGCTTCAGAGCAGGCACTGGTTAACCCACTGTAAGGGCACAGCTGGGAATCAGGGGGGACACCCTGGGCACCTGCATGAGTCCCACACTTCTAGCAGGGTGGGGCAGTCAATGAGCTCCTCAGCCTGACAGTGCAGCAGCACTGAATGGGCCAGGGCTTCCTTAGCCACCATCCTGTGCCAGCTGGATTTTCAGCTTAATGGTCACTTGCAAGAGATGTCTCAAGGTTCTTTGAGCTCCCAGGACCCCTGATAACAGTATGGGGGAAATGTGGATGGGGACATTCTGGACATCTCCCTTAAGGTAGTGCAAATGCAGCTGGACAGCTGCATGTGTCTCCTGAATGCTGATGGCTTGCACAGAGCTGGGGAAGGTGTACAGCAGTGCATCTCCCACCGAGCTGCCACTGAGCACCACACACCCCCGGGGATCTTCTGTGGATGGGGAGCCTCCATCCCTGTAGGCATGAGCTGGGCAGCATCCTTCTGGAGAGGATCAGGGAGTTCTGAGCACCTTGGGATCTTTGCACCAAGCAGAGAGCAAAGCTGGGTTCTGTTCATCTTCAGTATTGGCAATACTGATGCATGTGAAGGCTTCTCTCCTGCTCAGACTCCCAGTGGAAGGTCTCTGGTGGTCTTACCAGTGGGAATGTGACCACAGGGTAGCAGTCCCTCTCCCCCCTCCTGTTTTCCCTGGCACATTCCACGTGTTTGGCACGTGTTTGGCAGTAGCACCAGGGAGGAGCATCCCATGCCCATCTGCCCCTGCCTCCACATCCCTGTCACCCCTGCCCCATCCTGCTCATGGGTGCAAGAATGAGAAGACCATAGAGGCACAAATTGCTTCCTTGGGATGACTCAGGTTCAGGCTGAGCTCGGCATCCCTTTCTGCTGAGGAAAGAGGGATGGGGAGGGTCAGCTCCAAAGTTAGGCAGAAATCTGGGTTTGGTGGTGGTGCCTCCCCTGGCAGTTGTGCCCACCTTGAGCTGTAGCCTCACTCAGGCTGTTTCCACAGCTTCATCCCCCTGCACTGTGCTGAGCAGCCCTTGTGCTCTGCTGTCCCAGTCACAATGAGTCAGGGCAAGATCACACTGCCTTACCTTCACTGTGCTGGTGCTTCGTGTGAGGGTATATCAGCTTTTGTATGTTTTTTTGGCTTATAAAAACTTAAACTTCTCTTTCTCTTGGCCAGCAGGCAATGCAGCTCGACTGCTCTCTTTCTACCCATGTAACCCAGGGCAGGGACTGGGCTGCAGCCAGGGAGATAAGCTGTTCCCTCAGAAGAGACTGGAGAAGCTGAGGATGCTGTGGGGAAGAGGCGAGGGGAGGTTTCACAGTGCTCTGGGCTGGCTGGAGCTGCCAGGGCCTGGGCACTGCACATCCCACAGGTAGCATCCACCCCTCCCTCCTCTCCCACTGGTCCCAGCCAGGCTCTTGTCTATGCAGAGCTTGGCCCATGCTTTCCATCACACCGTTATTTGCAGTTCCCATGTCAGACCCTGACAGCTGCCTGTCTCCTGTCTTTCTGTGTTTTGGAAAACACCCCAGAAGAAAAAAAAAACCCAGCACTATAATATTTCTGAACACAAAACTGAGTAAAAAGATGCTGTTTTGTCAATGGTTCAAAAATCCCCATGGCTGCTTGGGTGGGCAGGACTGCCCAGCGGGGCACGGTGGGCCCTACAATATGAGGAACTTGTCACCATCCTCACTGTGCCCAGGCTATCAGGATGCTTTCTGCAAGGATATGGCTCTTTCCCCTTCCAGCTCCCCACTGCTGCAGCAGCACAGGGTCCTACACACACACTGCCTTTCCATGCCTCCTCTTCCTCCAGGATGAGCAGAAAAGAGCAGCAGCAAAAGCTAAAACTGAGCAGGGTGGAGAATGCCTGGGATATGGGAGTGTTGGTTGGGTCAGTGCACCCAGAAATAAAAGCTGCAGTTGCTATTTCTGACTGAGCATGGATCCAGCTGTGCCAGGGGACAGTTAGGTGGGATATCAGGGAAAGGTTCTTCCCCCAGAGGGGGCTGGCACTGCCCAGGCAATGGGCACGGCCCCGAGGCTGCCAGAGCTCCAGAAGCCTTTGGCCAGCGCTGCCAGGGATGCCCAGGGTGGGGTTGTTGGGGGTCTGGATAGAGACAGGAGTTGGGCTTGCTGGATCCCTGGATCTGGCAGGGCCAGGAGCTGGATCCTTGTGGGTCCCTTCCAGCTGAGGAAGTTCTGTGAAAGGTTGTGGGGAACCGGGGATTTGGGGGTTTCAAGGACATTGTGTGCCTTGGGTGCTCAGGAGGCAGCACCTACAGCCTCACACAGCCCCTGCAAACAGACACACAACACCACTGCCCCAGGCTGCAGAGCTGTCCTGTCCTAGGAAGAGGGCTGGCAAGGGGATTATCTGCAAAAAAGAGGGCCAAGAGGGACTTCTGCAGCCCTCCTACACACGTCTGTGGGTCTTTGCAGAAGCTCACAGTGCTCCTGTATCAGCCGCCCTGGGTGCAGCTGCAGCATCAGAGCTCAGCCCCTGGGGCACCAGGGCACTCTGTGCCACTGTCACAGCATCCTGCCTGCATGGGCTGGAAGGCGGCCCAGGGCCTGGAACATCTCCCATCTTTAAATTCCAAGAGCCCAGCTGCTATCTGCACCAGTGCTGTTCTGGTCCCATGCTCCAGGCAAAGCTCCCTGCTCCCCTCCATGTTTACTTTTTTAAGGCAGAAGAGTCTCAGCTAGAGAAAAGGCAGGAGATGAACAGCTCTGGAAAGCTGGAACATCACCCCTTTGGTGTGGGTGGCTCACCAAGTAAAGGGGCTGACCCCGGAAAAAAGGAGAAACTGCCACAGCTCCAGGCAGGGAATGTCAGAGATGCCTGTGGTCCTGCAGAGCCCAGGGAAAAGTGCCCCTAATTTGAGGCATGAAAGCCTGCAGGTGCATGCCCCCCAAAAGCAGGTCTCTCCCATGCTGCCACCCCCTCTTCTGCAGATATGGGGATGGCCCAGGGCTCCCAGCTCCCCCCAAACCCATCACAGGAAGCTCCACAGCTTCTCCAGTCCCTGTCCCAGGAAGTTTGGCCTCACTCCTTTCCCCGGGCTCTCGCTCAGGCCAAAGCATGCAGCATTAACCCCCTTTTGAGAGTGCAGCAGTGCCTGGGCACATGTGGCTGTCCAAGGACAGAGAGAGAGACGGGAGCAGGAACAGTTGTGATTTAATCATTTCCATTCTCTACAAATCCAGTGTACAGCAGAGACGAGCTGTGGTCCAGCTCCTGGTGCTCCCACTGCCTGGTCCATCATTAGAACCAGGGACTGCGGGCAGGAATGGCACAGGGATGGGGCCAGCCCACTCCCCTCACCCCTCCTGCCCCATTGGATGTGTCCCTGAGGATGGACAACCCCAGGCAGCTTATCCCAGCGGGCTGGGGGAAAGCCTGGACCTGCCCAGCTCTGGTCAGTGCAAAGCCAGTGAGCAGGCAGGTAGCTGTCTGGGACAGGCCACAGGGGCTGATCCTGCCCCTTCAAAGGTCTGGTGGAGGCTAAGCTCCAACCCTGGTAGAGTCTGGAGGAGCTTCTGGCTGAGGCCAGCTTGTCCCCAAGTCACCTGGCCCACCTGGACCTGAGCCTGTGGGCACAAGGCAAGTGGATAAAGCACCCTGTGCAATCCTGCCAGGGAAAGAGCACCAGGACAGTGTTCATCAAGGCACAGGGCGGGCTGGCAGGAGAGCCCCAGCATCTTCCCAGGGACAGCTCGAGAGGCCAGGGGATGGCAGGGGGACATCCCTGGAGCAGTGCCAGCGGGGGCGATCCCAGAGGCCACTGAAGGTGTGAGTGCTTCAACAGCAACAAGGACACTTCTCTCCTGGGCAAAGGGCGCTGGGGGAGCTGCAGCAGAACTGGGGTGGGGAATGGTGACAGTGGTTCAGGACGAAGGCACAGAAGCCCCAGGGCTGAGGCTGGGCTCAGGGGCTGAAGAGGTTTCCTGCGAGGAGACGCCTCTTGACCTCTTTCCAGAGCAGGTCCCGCTCGCGGTTGGCCCGCTGCATGAAGCCCCGGTTCTCCTGGGCCCGGCGGGACAGGTAGGGCAGCACCTCATTCACCGGCCCATAGGGCACGTACTTGTACACCGGGAAACCGGCCTGGCCTGAGGGAAAGAGGCTGCGGCTCAGGGGATTGTGGGGAGAGGAAAAAAATGTGCAAAAAAGAAAAGAAAAGGTAAAAAAGGGAGGAAAAAAGTGAAAAAAACCAAACGTGAAAAAATGGGAAAAGGGAAAAGAGGAGGAAGATACTTGACATGGGGAAAAAGGGGGCAAGAGGGAAAAGAGGGGGGGAAAGGGGAGGAAGGGGCAGGAAGGGAGAGAAAAAAGGGGGAGAAGAAGGGGAAAAAAGGTAAAAGAAAAAGGGTGAGGATAACAGTGGTGAAGAAGGGGGGGAAGAAACAACAGAGGGGGGAATAAAAAAAGGGGAGGGGGAGGAAAAAAAGCCACCTGCCCTTGCCTGCCTGCCCTGCCGTGCCCTGATGGCTGCACAGGAGGCTGTGGCTGGGCACTGGGACGGGATCCCAGCGGCGGCGGAGCCTGGTGGCGGGGGCAGCGGTGCATCTCTCCCGGCTCAGCACCGGGAGCTTGGGAAAGCGCCAGAGGGAGCGGGCCGAGGTCACCAGGAGCCCTGGGAATGTCGGCAGCCGGGGCTGGGCCAGCTCAAGGAGCGTTCAACCAGAAACATCAAGTTAACACATTTTTCCAGCATGACCGGACGAGGCTGCAGACGGGCGGCCAAGCCCTGCTTCCAAGAGAACTCCAGGACAGAGCAGCATCTGTGCTGGACAACTGCCCAGTTTGCCTCCTGCTGCTCTGCTGGCCTTGGGACTCTGTTCTGGACACTGGTGTGGGCAGGGGGATCAGTCCCTGACCTGGGCTGGGTACCTGGACCCTTGTGTGTCCTTCTGTCCAGGCCTCTGGCAGTGCTGCTCTGCTGCCTGGGCTGGTGGCTGAGGACAAGGTCACACAAGAGGCTGGTGCCATGTGTTAGCAGAGAGCCAGGACTCGGTGTGCACCTCCCATGGAGCCAAGGGACATCCCCAGGCCGAGGAGGTACGAGAGAGGGTTTCTGTCTGCCAGGACCAGTCTCTGCCCCACCCTGAGACCGCAGTCTCTGCTCAGACTCCAAACTGGGAATGTCCCTGCCCAGCCACTAGAGGCTCACGAAGCCTCAGGAGAGAGATGTGACTCTTCACTTATATCCTCATCTACATCTTCCCCAAACCCCCACCCAGGGGTCACAGCATTCCCCATGGCAAGACACTGTGCTCAGCCAGTGCTATCTGACAGTTCCTTCCTTCCTTCCTTCCTTCCTTCCTTCCTTCCTTCCTTCCTTCCTTCCTTCCTTCCTTCCTTCCTTCCTTCCTTCCTTCCTTCCTTCCTTCCTTCCTTCCTTCCTTCCTTCCTTCCTTCCTTCCTTCCTTCCTTCCTTCCTTCCTTCCTTCCTTCCTTCCTTCCTTCCTTCCTTCCTTCCTTCCTTCCTTCCTTCCTTCCTTCCTTCCTTCCTTCCTTCCTTCCTTCCTTCCTTCCTTCCTTCCTTCCTTCCTTCCTTCCTTCCTTCCTTCCTTCCTTCCTTCCTTCCTTCCTTCCTTCCTTCCTTCCTTCCTTCCTTCCTTCCTTCCTTCCTTCCTTCCTTCCTTCCTTCCTTCCTTCCTTCCTTCCTTCCTTCCTTCCTTCCTTCCTTCCTTCCTTCCTTCCTTCCTCCCTCCCTCCCTCCCTCCCTCCCTCCCTCCCTCCCTCCCTCCCTCCCTCCCTCCCTCCCTTCCCTAGACCCCACAGCAGCTGTTTAGGGATCTCAGTGGGGCTGGAGTACCTCTGCCAAGCACCCCACTCCCATCACTCACCAAGGGGGAAGGTGATCTGGTCACACATGCCCAGCAGCTGCCCAAAGCACACCTTCTTGTCCGAGGGATGGATCCCCAGCTCCATCATCCTGCAAAATGAGCCTCAGCATAGGGGGAGAGCAGACCCAGCTGAGCTCACCAGGGCAGTGTGTCCCACCAGAAGGCTGGGGATCATCTCCAAGTAGGACAGTGTGGCACTGACCACATCCCAGATGGATGCTGGGATGCAGAGCTTGAGGGATTTGTTTTTACAACAGCCTCTGGGTTGGTGATGGGACCAGTTCTGCAGCCACTGGGGCCACTGTGCTGTACCTCAGCTCCAAGCCCCATCTCAAGCCCCGAGTACCACGGGGGAGCCAGGATTCCCCCAGGTGAGCTCATGGGGGACCTGACAACCACAGCACATCTCCCTGCCCCCCACATCCCTCAAGCCCCTTGTCCCTGCCTCACCACGCTGCCTGCCCAGGGCCCACCTGCGCAGGGTGAACTTCACGGTGTCCTCGTTGTGGGACGCCACCATCACGCTGGCTTTCCGGCTTCGCTTGATCTCCTCCAGGACATAGTCCAGGCACCTGTGAGGCAAGACGGGCCCCTGGTGAGGCCCCTTTCCGCTGGGGCAGCAGGCAGCAGCGTGGCTGGGGCTGTCCCACACCTGTGGTACATCTCGTTGGTCTTCTCATAGGTTGGGTTGATGGGATCCTCGTAGCCCATCTGAACCGCCCTCTCCCTCTCCTGCTCCATGTAGGCGCCGCGCACCAGCTTGGTGCCGAAGTGCCAGCCCTCCCGGCGCGACAGCTCCACGTCCCCTGTCACGTTGTTGTACGCCTCCTGTGACCAAGAGCAAGAGATGGCACGAGGTCATTGCTCCGGTGCCACCCCTGACTGCCTCAGCAGCCGTGCCACTGCACTGCCATGGCTCCAGGAGACGAGGTCTCCATCCATGCGGCCTCACCCTCAGGTAGCACTGGTAGGTGTTGTAGATGAGGGGCTGGCTCTTGTTGAAGAGGCGCTGCGTCTGCACCGTCAGGCGGCTGATGGCCGGCTGGAAATAGCTCTGCTCCGCGTCTACCATCAGCCTCACGCCCTTCTCCATGGCTCTCTGGGGGGTGAAGGACACGCAGGCCGGGCTCATAGGGCCGCCCGCTCCATCTGTCCTCCTTTGGGACTCCCCCAGCCCCAAGCCCCCTCACCCTTGCAAGGACATCCATGCGTTGCAGCACCCTCTTCATCTGCAGCTCCTCCTCCTCACCGAAGCGTGACAGCAGAGGCTCCAGCTGACCAGTCTGAAACGAGAACAGATATGTGGCATCCTGCCTGCACCCAGCTTGGCCCATGGGGGACACAAACACTCCTGGAGGGAACCCATCCCCAGGACTGCTGCCCCACCCCAGTCCCCCAGCCCCCACCAGCCAGCAGGGTGTGACAGGGTGCCCACCCTGCCAGCCTGGTGGCTGCACACTGTGTCACAGCGTGGCTGAGCTTTGCAGCCACCACCACCTACTGAAAGAGCCTGAGACCCTTGCCCTGCACGCACAAAGCCTCTGTGGCACCCCTCTGGGATAGCAAAGGTGGGTACCCACCTTCCTGTTGGGGATGAGCAGAGGCCTGGAGAGCTTGGTGCGGCTGTCGAACAGGCTGTTCCAGTCCAGCAGGTCCACAGTGCTGGGAGCAGAGAGCCAGGTCCTTGCTGGTGTCTTGCAAAGGCAGGGGGCTCTCTATCAGCTCCCAGCCCCCACCAGCAAGAAAGACACATGACGTGTGCCACCCTCCCAAACTTCCCCTACGTTCCATTGCTCTGCTGAGCCACAGCAGGCCTTTGGAGACCTCCCCTTGCTGCTGCCCCAGGGACAGGGACAAAGCCCCCCAGTGTCCCTTCACTGCAGCACCCCCAGCTCCTAGGCAGCTTACCCACTCATGCCCAGGTTCTCGCCTGTGAACCATTGCTGGCTCTCCGCCTTGCTTGCAATGCCTAGGTTGGCCAGTGCCTCCTGCCACCAAAAGAAGCATCAGGGGTCTGTCTGCTTGAGGTGTCACAGCTCAGGGCTGCTCTGGCACCTCTGTACCCAGGGCCACCTCCAGCAGTGCATCCCTGCAGCACAGCCTCCTCCCGCAGGCCTCACCCGCCTCACCTGCAGCTTCTCCACCCGCAGCTTTGTGTCCAGCACTGCCCGCCCGGCCTGGCCCTCCTCTGCAGCCATTTGGTGGAAGAACCTCCGCCACTTCACCAGCACCTCTGAGAAACGCACCTGTGGGGACAGGGCTCCAGGTGAGACACCCAGGCTGGAGCCTCCTGTCCTGCCAGGGCTTTGCAAGATCACACCCAGCCCGAGGGAGACGCTGACCCCAGAGCAGGGCAGTATAGACCCCTCACATCCACCTTTATGTTATCTTTGAAATCCTAAGCTCTTTGTGTCTCCCCAAAAGTTGAGGCGGGGTCTCCAGGGGTCTTGGGCTCTCAGGGTGTTGGTGCCCACTCCTCACTGTCATTACTAGAGATGCCACCTGGCATCTGCCCCAGCAGAAGCATCATCTGTGACCCTGGTTCTGCCCCACCACACTCTGTCACAGCTCTGGCACTCACCAGGAACTGGGGTCTGGCCAGCGCTGTCAGCTTGATGGCAGAGAAGCCGTCCTCTGAGCTGCCACCTGGATGGAACCACAAGGACAGCGTCAACCTGACCGTCAGCCCTTGGGCAGGAGAGACATGGTGGTGGTGGGACTGAGCGATCCTTGCAGTCCCCAGCACAGTGGGGCTGTCCAGACACGTGGAGCACTCACTTGAGGCATCAATACAGCGGAGGAAAGTCTCCATGTGCTGGTCACACTTGGCCTCATCGGTGTAGAAATAGGTGTGGGCCCCGGTGACTCCACCATGGTGATCCCCAAATCCCTGATGAGCTTGGTATTGCTTCTCCCTTTTTTCTGCTCCTGGGGTGGAAGAGGACGGAGATGGGCCATGCCCCACCAAGCTCCTACAGCCTCCCCAGGAGCTCCCAGTGTGGGTGAAGAGAGAGAGGCTCTGGCTGGACCTCAGGAGAGCCCCAGCGCTGACATGGGCCCTGCTTGCTCTGTGCCTGAGCAGAGGCCAAGTCTTTGCTGAGGGGCAAGACTGGGCCAGGAACCACGTTGTTCAGCTCCTGCTCATTTTTTGAGGCCGTGGTACCTGGGTCCTTCCCCCACAACACCAGGCCTGCCATGCCCAGACCTCCAGGCTATCTCCTGTCACTCACCTCCCATCTCCTTCTCGGCTGCAGAGGTGCGGGAGCTAAGAAGAGAAACAGGAAAGATAAGGGCCAGTTCAGCAACCCCTTGCAGCCCTACGCTGATGGACAGGACAGCTCTGAGGCTCCTGTGCTGCCATCCTGGTGCTGGACCCTGCTGTTCCCTTGCCATCCCATCACCAGCGGGATCCAGCTGGCAGTTCAGATGCCCAAAACCCACCTGTGGCAGGGAACAGGGCTTCACCATCCATCCAGGGAAGACCTGGGAGCCCTGAGGCAGCACAGTGAGGATGCCCTGTCCAAGGGTTTAGAGCCGCCCTCCAAAAGCCCACACCATGGCAAAGACAAGTTCAGTCTGGTGGGGCTGGCATGCTCCATCTCCAACCTGCTCATGGTCCTTGCTGTGGTGACCCCAAACCTCAACCCACTGCCTCCTCACCTTGATGGCACCAGCAGCCAGACCACAAAGCACAGAGCTCCTCCAGACCCTGAGCACACTAAGCTAAGAGTGCCTGTTGCCCCACACTCCTCTGTGCCATTGCTTCAGCCAACAACTCACAAACAACGCCTCGTTTTCAATTCCAGTTGACCTCGGATGTCATTTTAAGCCCAAACTCTCTGCCATGGAGATAACAAGGCTCTGACAGCCTGGGGGATGATGGCCAAGTCACGGCATCCTTCCTGAGCTTGAGTAGCTAAGCCTTCTTGCTGACACCTTAAACCCAGCTGCAGACCCAGGGTCTGACCTGGAACAGGGCCAGCTCCTGGAGAGCAGCCCTGGGTGGCAGCAGAGCCATCCCCTTCAGGGGGCCTCTGCCTTGGCACCCCTGTCCCCAGACTGGCCGTGCCCGACGGCAAAGAAGCACGGCTCGAGGGAAGGAGCAAAGCCACCCATCCGGAGCCAGCAGGCTGGCCAAGAGAGCAGAGAGCACATGGCAGGGTCCCAGGACACGTTCTCCTGTATGAAAACCCTGTGACAGGGGCTGCTGGAAGCAAAACAACGGGAAACAAGCCCTTGTCCCTGGCCGCCTGGAGCCAGGACCAGCCCCACATCGCTCAAAGTTCCACAAAGCCTGGTGTGAGCCAGGGCAGGAGCAGATGGAGCTCGTGGGAAGCAGAATGCACCATACCTAGCAGGCTCTGCTCCCTGATTTTACTCACCTGAGGACAGGGAAAGCAGGTTTCCGTCCCTGAGTACAGAGGGTGGAGGAAAGGAAGAAGGAGAGACCATACACTCAGCAATAGGATTGGTCAGCAAAGCCCTTGCTAGGTGGAAGCTCCCTTTGGAGCTGGTGGCATGGCACAGGGGACAGCTTCAGCTGAATACTGCTGTGACATGAGGGCATACATGGGTCCTGTGGGCAGGGGACAGCTCTGAGCACACCCTGGGCACCACATCCAAGGTATGGGGACAAGTGGCTGGAGTGAAGGCACACAGCTCAAATAGCAAACAGCGCCCTTGGAGTTAGAGTGTTTTCTGTTCCTGAAGATAAACACACCCTTCCCAGCAGCATTTTTGCTGCATGACTGCACCAGCTGCTCCGTCATCCTCTAGGGGGGCATTCAAAGCAGTGCCACGGTGTTTGCTTTGTTCTTCTGCATCAAGCAAAATAAAGGAAGATGCTTCCAGCTGAAGAAATAACTTTGTCCTGGATATCAGCTGCTCACTTTGCAATATTAATCTTGGCCAGCAAAGCCATTCCCTCACCCACCAAGTGCCACTGAACCCAGCTTATACCTGACCATCCCTTCTACAAACCCACAACAAGTCTCCCAGAGCAGGTCCCATCTCCGGGCACTGTCCAGATGCTCCTGGCAGACTGTATTCAGACAGGAATAGCCTCAAGGTTGAGCTCAGGGCCTGGGAGCTCACACTTGCCTAAAGCAGGTTGTGAGGACTTGCTGGATGGCTGGGAAGGGTAATCCAGCTGACACAGCAGATGGGGCTTTCAGGAAGTTTTGGACCAGGCTAAGTAAACCAGCTCAGGAGCAGCACAAAGGTCCCGCTGTCGGAAATAATCCCTTTGGCCCTGCAGGTTACCCAGAGGGTGCCAGCAGCACAGCATGTTTGCTTTGCTCATCAACAAATGGGTCTGGCAAAGGAATGAGGGATCAGGGAGAAGCTGTCCTTGAATTACTACATCCAAGGAAAAGACTCATGGTTACATGAAGTCCATTTTGGAGTTACGGGCAGTGCTTAAAATCCCACAAGTAGGAATAAAGCAAAGCTCTTGGCAGAACAGACCTTCAACCTGCTCCGTGCAGGAGTTGTCAGCACACACCAGCCCAGGACCACCACAGGCCCGGAAAGCTTGAAGCTAAACAGAAACTGCCCCATGATCCCAAGGAACATGCTGACAAAGCACAGGACAGGGGTGGCAGCTGGGAATGAGCACTGGGAGCAGGAGGAGAAGGGGAAGCAGCAGCTGTGGGAGCAGAATTGCCCAGGTTGGGGACAGTGATCCCACACTGGGACAGGTGTCAGATAACCTCACAAGGAATTTCTAGAGGAAGTCAAGTCCACACTCTGCATGTCAGAGCCTGAAGAGCATCTGACAATGCTAGGGGTAGGATTGTCCCTCTCCTGTGCCAGCACAACCCCAACCCACGTGCAGTAAAATTGGGATGCCTGTGTGCCAACAATGGCCCCAGGGCTGCCAGGAGGCTACAATCACCTTCACTCTGGGGGAGGGGGCTTGCTGCTTCACCCCACAGGTACCAGAAGCCCCTGCCCAGTGTTGCCTCTCCACCCTGCATCCAGGGCTGCAGCCACGCTGAATCACCCCGACCTCTGCTGCCTGGAGAACACTTATTTTCCAGCTGTGTCACCATGACCTAGCAGCAGCCTTCAGCATGAGGCTGAGGCCTCCTGGGACAAGCTGGCACAGTCCTGGCTGCCAGCCTGAGCAGGGCAGGCAGGGGCCTGCGGCAGGCAGGATAAGCCGGTTCTTGCCCACGTCGCATTGTTCCCAGCTGTAGAAGAGGTGCCACAGTCCATTCCTGGGGCAGAAAGGATATTTCCCTGCCATTATGTCGGGCTTGCTCCAGAAGAACAACAGGAGAGGGCACCAAGAGGCCAAAACAACCACTGACTGCTGTGGTTGGTAACTCTGCTTCCTGGCTGGCAGCAGCACAATCCCAAAGCATTCACCCAGGGGAAGGACACAGGTCCGGGGTCCAGCAGCCATGAACACAGGACTGCCCACCCCTCTCAACCGTGTGCAGCCCAACTCAGCACCAGCCCTGGCAGAAGCACTGAGAATTTGGGATTTTACCCCAAACAGAGGACCCAGAGTGATGGCTGGTAAGGGACACCATTCAACATAACCCATCCAATCCCATCCTGGGCTTGGTCCCTGTTCAGAGAATTACAGAACATCCTGAGGTGGAAGGGACAAATGAGGACATCAAGTTCCACTCCTAGCTCTGCAGAGGACAACAATCCCACCCCGTGCCTGATTGTCCAAACACTCCTCGAGCGCCAGCCTTGGGACCACGACCACTCCCTGGAGATCCCATTCAGTCTGACCATCCTCTGGGTGATGACCCTTTTCCTGATATCCAGGCAAATCCCACTGGAGCTTGGGCAGGGCTGCCTCGGGAAGTCTCTTGAACGTGAATGGCCCACACAGCACAGACAGAACTCACCTAGCCAGGAGTACCACACGTGCAAACCCCAAATCTGCAGGGGGGGGGAGCAACACAGCCCAGACAGCTCACTGACCACCGGCACCCATAGCAGAGCCTGTCTGAAAGTCTTCCATGGTCCCCCACAGGAAAGCCCTTGGCCGAGGCACAGCCAGGCAGCAGGGACAGCCTAGCTGCATCAATGCAGCTGGCCCAGCCCCCGGGAACGCTGAACACTGCCCAGACCACGGCTGCGTGTGCCCGGACCACACCTAACCTTCAAAAGCAGCCACACACCTCCCAAACAGCCACCCTCCTGCCTGGCAGCAGCAGGGTGTTTTGCAGCTTTTCCAGAAAAACCCAAAGTTTCCAGCCCACTCGGGGATGGTGCAGCCCTGCCTCCCCCCACACAGCTCTCGTGCCCGTGCTGCCCTCAGCAGTGTCTGCTCCCATCAGGGACCCACAGACCCTGCACTCCTGGGGATGAATGGCAGCGGCACGGCACGGCACATGGGGATCCCCGATAAGCAATTCCCGGGTGTGGACCAGAGATAAGGTGCCCAGCGGCAGTACCTGCCCGACTCACATCCTGCTCACAAACCATCCTACAAAGCCATTCCCGCTGTGTTTTTGACACCATGTGACAAGCACATGACAGCCGGACGGTGTCCCCAGCTGCCAGCAGCGACTGCCGCTGTGCAGCCTTGCCCGGAGGACGGCGCATCCTCAGCCAGTGTCCTCGGCCAGTGTCCGGAAGGGCCACCCTTGTTGTGGGTGGGGGGACACCGCCCACCCCCGTGACCGTGGGGTGCCGGCCAGCGGCCCATCGATCCGGAGAGTGCAGCTGACCGGAACTGGAGGCCGAATAATGGAAAGTTACCGGCAGCTTTGGGCTGGTGCCAGCTCTTGGCAGAGGGCGGGAGGCAGTGAAGGTTTCCTCGGAGTGGGGGGCAGTGCGGGAAGGGGGGCACCACCCCAGCTTGAGAGAGATGGAAATGGTGGAGGGTGGAAGTCATGAAATCCTGGAACTGTTAAGATTGCAAAAGAGCTCCAAGATCATTGAGTCCACCAAAATGTGTGAGGCAGCATTTGTACGTGTATGGTGACAAATGGTGGGGACAGGAATGGGGGGCAGCATCCCTATGGGGGGGAGGGGGAAGGGGGACCTCAGGCGTGACACCAACGCTGTGTGTTGTCTGTCTGTGTGCAGAGGGGTGTGGGGGGGCATAGCGCTGCAGGGGCTTAGGGAAAATAGGATGTGGCTGGGAGAGGGAAGATGGAATGGGGAGGGTTAGCATCCCATAGAAGATGGAAAATAGAGGTGGGGAACCCCCTCAGGGTGTGCAGGAGGGTTCGGGGTGTACAGCACTGCCGGGGACGGGTGCACTCTGGTGTGTGCAAGGGAATAGATGGGGACAGAGGGGGTGCAGCAGACAGGGGGGCAGCACCCGGTGTGTGCAGAGGGGCGGGGAAAGCGATACAGCCCAGTGGGGGCTCAGCACCCCAGTGTGCAGGACACAGCCCCCGCCGTGTGCGGGGCACTGCCATACCCCTCCTGCGGGACACTGTCCCCGCGTGTTCTGGGCAGTGCCACCCCCGCGTGTGCGGGGCACTGCCATCCCCCTCCTGCAGGGCACTGCCATCCCCCGCCTGCGGGGCACTGCCATCCCCCGCCTGCGGGGCACTGTCCCCGCGTGTGCGGGGCAGTGCCACCCCCGTGTGCGGGGCAGTGCCACCCCCGTGTGCGGGGCAGTGCCACCCCCGTGCTGAATGGGCGGTGCCCCGGGGGGCGAGGCCGTGACGCACGACCCCGCAGCCAATGGGAGCGGGGGGCTGGGCAGGCGCAGCCAATGGCAGTGCGGCCAGGGCCCGCCCCCGCCCCAGCCCCGCACTCACCGCCCGTCGCCCAGGTCCTCCTCCACGCTGTAATCCAGCACGGCGCCCACGCCGAAGGCCTGGTTCCGCCGGAGCAGCGGCTTGATGGCCTCCTGGTCCTCCCCGGCCACGAACTGCCCGTAGAACGTCATCTTCATCAGCCGCTCGAACAGCGTCTGCCCCAGCACTCGTTGGCACAACTGCAGCAGCTGCGGGACAGCGGCGGCTCAGCACCCGTCCCGCACGGGCCCTCCCGTAGGAAAAGTCCCCACGACCCAGGACTGGCATTCCCCAAAACGGGCACCCGACGGCCCGGGTCTGAGAGCTCTCCAATACCCTCACCCTCAGACCGAGGCGCCCCCCGGAAGGGGAATGACACGTCCCGAAATGGGCACCCCTAGGGTGCGAGCCCCCCAGCCCAGGACCGGCACCTCCCGGAGTGAGAGTATCCCTGTCATGCACCAACATCCTGCAGAACAGACACTCTCCCGGGACGAAAGATCCCCCCCATTTGGAGCCACTCCTGGAGCAATAGAACCCCCATCCCGCACCGACACCTCCGGAAGGGGCACTACCCATCCTGGGACTCGCAGTCCCAAAATGGAGCTTCCCAGAGCAAGAACCCCCTGCAGAAGGAGGCTGGCACCTTCCGGAGCGGGCGCCCCTGAATGAGAGCTCCGCCGGTGCAGAGCCGGTGACCCCCCGAACGGGGACAAGCCCCGTCGCGGAGCAGCCCCCCCAAGCCAGACCCCCTTCCTCCACCCACCTCCCGGTTGTGCTGCACCAGCGGCTCCACGGCGCACAGCCCCAGCACCAACAGCCCCCGCAGCAGCTCCGCGTTGCTCTTGCTGCGGAAGGCCTCGCGCGGGTCCCCGAAATCCACGGCGGGCGGCGGCGGGCCCCGCTCCGCGCCCCGCGGGGGAGGGGGCGGCCCCGGCCGGGCTCCCGCGCCCGCCGCCGCCGGGGAGCGCCCGCGGGGGGCGGCGGCGGGCGCGGAGCGAGGGCGGCTCGGGGGATCGCACCGGCGAACGGCGGCGCGGAGCGCGCGGGCGGCGCTCGGGAGAGCCATGGGCACGGCGGGGCCGCCGCCCGCCGCCGCCTTAAGTAGGGCCCGCGCGGGACCGCCCCCGGGCCCCCTGCACCGCGGCCCCGCTCCGCCCCGCCTTTGGCCGCGCTCTGCTGCCACCGGAACCGGCCCCGCGCCCCGGCACCGCCCCGCCACCGGCACCGCCACCGGGACGGCGACCCGGACTGAGACTGATTCTGGGATCGGCACCGGGCCCGGCAGCGGGACTGGGAATGAGACTGGCACTGACACCGAGACAGGCATCAGCACCGCCACGGGGATGGGAACTGGGATCGGGATCGGCGCTGGGACTGGGACTGATCCCGGGACTGGCACCGACACGAGGACAGGGACCGGCAGCGGAACTGGGAATGGGACCGGCACCGCCACCGAGACCGGCCCTGGAACCGAAATCGGAAGCGGCACCAGGACTGGGACCTGTTCAGGAACCGGGACCAGCACCGGCACCGAGACTGGCACTGGGACCGTAACGGCGAGCAAGACCAATGCTGGGATAGGTACCGGGTCGGGGATAGGAACCGGGACTGGCAAGGTCACCGGGGCCAGCACCAGGACTGGAGCCACCCTGCCCAGCGCACCCGGCTCCCGCAGCCCCCCGGCCCGGTGCTTTCCCCATTCCCATCCCCTTGAAGCAGCCGGTCCCAGGGGCACCTCCCTCCCCGGAAGCCCCAGGAAGGGCCTGGAAGGGCAGGTGCGGCTCGAGGGGAGCCCTGGGTGGGGCCTGAAGGGAACTCTGTTCTTGGAGCTGTGCTGGGAGCGGGGCAAAGAAAATTATGAAGGTTCCGAGGGAGCCCTGAAGGGGACCTGTGGGAAGTACCGGGTCCAGTCCTGCAGGGCCAAGGGGCTGCTGCCTGCTCAGGCAGCCCCAGGGAGGGCCAAAGGATGCATCAAAGTGTGCTTGCTCCCTCATAGCCATCCCTGGGGCAGGCTGCGGTATGTCCAGCCTGTGGGGCTGGAAACACTTGGAGAAGGGGTCTCAGACCTGTGGGTCCTGTTATGGGAGAGAAGTTTCAAGCCCCTGTACTTGCTCCTCCTGATGTGTGTGTGAACATTTTAGGGGTTTCAGCTGAATCCTCACTCATTTGGTGGGGTCCATGGGCGCTTGGGTTGCTTGAGGCAGCAGGCTTAGCTCCCTCGTCATGGGCTGGGGCTGTTGGGCTTCGCCTGCTCTGCCGAGCACCAGAGAGGGCTGGCAGGACCTCGGGATCTTCCCAGGCAGGGCAAGTGGCTGCCGTGCTCGTGGCAGGCGTTTGCCTGAGCTGTTCCTCCCCGCCACACCCAGTGCTGAGCTCCGGAGATTACCGAGCACATCCCTGACACCTCGCGTGCAGGAAGGCTCCCGAGACTTGGCCTGGGAGATCAGGTACCTCCCTTCCTTTTCGCAGGATTGTTTCACAGCTGCATCACAGCTGCATACTTTCTCTGTGCCCATGTCCCTTCTCTCTTCCCCCATCCCTTCTCTGTGCCCGTGTCCTCTCCCTGTGACGATGTTCCTTCTCCATGTCCCCCCCTCTCCAGCCCCGTTTCCAGTTGCCTCCGGAGGATGACTCCGGACTGATGAAGAGCTGTCCAAATCCAGCTCCTCAGTGACATCTTGTGCTGGGAATGCTCAGCGCAGGCAGGAGATGGGAAAATTAGTTCCTGCAATTGTTTTTTCTTGCCCTCCCCAGCACTGACATTGCTGTAACCGGCAGTGAAACCACGGGAATTCCCTGAGCTCATTTGTAAGTTTTTCTTTGGGAACATCTTGTCCTTCCACGGAGACAGCCAGGCAGTGGCATTGCCTCTGACAGAGCTGGGTACAAAGCTCTGGAAAAGCATCCACTTCCTTCAAAACATTCCCTGTGCTAACTCTTTTGTGCCATTTAGAGATAATAATAATTCACCCAAAGTTCCTCGCCGTGATGAGACTGCACATATGAACTCTTGGGATGCAGTTCAAACCTTGTTTCTCAGCAATTGCCACAGAGAAAATTCCCTTCAAAGGCTCTAATGGCACCAGTCACCCCTGGGAAACACTCGCCCGGTCTTAGCAGGGAAAGCTTCCAAGTGCTGCCTGCTGTGCCAGCAGAGCTGCAGCCCTGCAGCATCCAGCTGGGTGCAAAACCAGCTCTGAGTTTCTGAAGAAACTTTAGTTTCAGACCCAAACTCAGAGATGAAATGTTAAAAAGCCACTTTTGATGGAAGTGAAATCTGATGAGCTTTCTCTCAGGATGGTGGTGCCTGAAGCAGAGAAAATCCCTGAGCTGGCAGGTCTGCCAGTGGCAGGGAGGCCAACAAGGGATGCTCCATGCTGCTGTGGGGACCATACCAAGCCCTAGTGGGTCACTTTGGCCTTGCAGAGCACTGACCCCCCCCAGCTCCCAATCTCCCTTGGCTGTGACATTATGCCCTTGAGGCCACTATCCCTGTCCCCACCATGCCCAGGCAGGTGCTGCTGGCACAGAGGGGCTGGTCCCTGCTCACAGTGGCTGCAGCTGGCATGGGAAGCTCAGTTCCAGCCATGTGTGTTTCCATGGCTGGAACACACATCACAGACACAACCTTGCTGCTCTGATCCACACAGGGAGCATGGCTGGATAACACAGAGCCAAGTACTTCCTCAGGCACTCTCTGCACCAGCAATGGGAATAAATCCAGGAGAAGCTGTTATGGATGGCTTGAGAAGCTGTAAAATGCGAAGAATGTGAGACAAATAGGTGAGGAGGGAACTTGGCACAGGAGGAGATGCAGTTTAGAAGGAGAGGCCACACCATGCATATTTCATGGGTCAGCCCTCAGCAGAGACTCCTCTGACACCACAAACATCGCAGATGGCAAGGAGTAACAGCAGCCACTCCCAGGGAAGGAGAACAGTGGGATTATTGCTCCTCCTGCCTCATGGTAGAAGTGGGCCAGGACACAGATCCTGGAAGCTGCTGGCTCTGCTCCCCGAGTGGGGGACCAGCCTTCCTCACTCTCCTCTTCCTCCAGCCCCATGCCAGGCTAGGGGCAAGCCTGCTACATCCTTGGGGCTGGGGCTCTGTCCTCACTGTCCCACAGCTCTGGGAGCCCTCCAGCCCTGCTGCCCTAGCACTCTATGCTTCCAGCATTGCTCCTCTGAGGTTTCCTTGGAGAGTGCTGACTCAGGTCCTCCTCTGTCGGGTATTTCTCACTGACCATATGCCTGACTTGTGCCCAGCACTTGTGCTACCAAATCACTCCCAGCGCAGGCCAGCATGCAGGAGGGACAGTGCAGCCTGTGGGAGCAGGGTGGATTGGATCCTCACCTGGCATCTGGCTCTGCCACAGGTGCCCCTTGGAGCAACAGGTGCTGGGGTGGCAGGATCTGGGTGGGTCAGAGTCTGATGTGGATTCACTGGCAAAGTCCGGGAGAAGGTGGACTTCAGGATAGTGTGGGTTCTCATCTTGTAGGGGGTTGTTTTTCTTCACAAGAGACTTCATCTTCCTCTGTGCAACTCTTCAGGGAGTACTTCAGACCTACTACTGCCCACTCTGAGGGGATAAACCCCTGTGGGGTGCACAGGAGCTCCCAACTCGTGTGGGTGTGTTTGGACCATGAGTTGGTGCTCTCTGACTCTGCCCAAGCACCCAGTCAGCCTCAGTGTCACCCTCCTGGGGGTGAAGCTGACTTGTGCCACAGTATGGACCCCACTCTGGCAGCAGGATGGAGGAACCAGCCTTCCTTCTCACAGCTGGGGAACCAGGGAACTGCATCCTTCCCCTTGCACTTGCTGCTGCAGGAGGTTCAGCTGCTCCAGCAGGATTAGGGGTGATCGCTATCCAGGTGTGGCACAGGCAGGTGAGACTGCAGCACTTGGTGTCCTGCCTCCGTGAGAGCAGAGTAGGAGTTTGGGAACTTGCTGGTCACCTGGGGAGTCACAGGATGGGAGCTCCAGTTCCTGGGGCATTCCTTTGGGTTGGGGGCCCTGGGGAGAGCAGCTGAGAGCTGCCACAGACCCTGCAGAGGAAAGAGATGCTGGGTAGCTCCTCTTGCGGATCTCCTGGCCTCCTTGCTCTCCCAGCATGGTTGAGATTTTGAAAACTGGGCTGTGTTCTGATCCCTGGCATTTTCCACTTGCATCCCAATGATTTTTGATGAATCACTTGCAGCCTAAGAAATAAATGTCTTCTTGATTCTTCCTGTGAGCTCCTGGGTGCAGCTCAGCAGCCATGAGAAAATACACAGGTGAATTCCTGGTGAATACCAGGTGAAGTCTCCATAAAGGTCAATTCTATTAAAAACAATTGTCTCTGAAAGGGACCCTAGGAAATATCCAAGGCAGGGAAAGGCACATCAGACTTACCACATCAGTTAATTGTTTCTTTGCACAGAGTCCTTCTCTTTTTTCCATCCACTGGCAGAAGGGAGTCATGTGAAATGTCCACAATTGTGCTAGGGGGAAAAGGAACGCCACTGAAGACCTGAAACAATTTTGCTGCTCTTACAGCTGAGAAAGGATCATGCTGGAAGGTTTCTGTGGAAGTGGGGCCTGGGGAACGGACATGAAAAGCCTTTTTTCCCAGCTGACTCCCTTGGCGGGTGAGTTGTTTACAGAGCCTGGATGCCAGAGTGCCTGGAAGGGAGCCAGCTCTATTTTAGCCCTTTGTAAATGATTTAAACACCTCGTGCTGGGGAAACATTCCCAGGAAAGGGGATGCTTGGCTCTTCTTCCTGGGCAGACCAGGGGTGTACAGGAGATGGTGGGAGGCAGAAGGAGCCAGCCCTGGCAGGGACAGCAGAAGTGTGTGGTGAGGATGGCTGTGCCCTCCTGTCCCCAAGAGCTGCTGCTGAGACCTGAATCAGCTGCTCCTAGTCCAGCTGGCCAGAGGCATCCTCCCAAACCCCTCCCAGGTGATGTTCCTAAGAAGCCCCTCTATATTTTGCAGCCTTTGCCTGCCAGGAGTGTCCCCTGGGAAGGCCAATGGAGCCAAAGGTCCCAGGTGCCCTGTGGGATCCCAGCGAGGTGGGGACAAGGGGCAGAGCTCCCTGCAGCACCTGGGGGCAATCACACATCATGGGACTGGGGACAAGCTCCTGAGGCTGGAGCAGGACAACTCCAACCCCCTTTACCCTTGAGGAGCTGGCTGCTCCTTATTGATTAATGTGGTGGCTCATTTCTCTAAAAATAGGCTCTTAATTACTGAGCCTCTGGAAACAGAGTTGTCTCACAGCAAAACCTGATTGATTCCAGGGCAGCTGTGGCTCCTGTGAGGGCCTGGAGGCCACAGAGCCTGGATGGCCCCTGCCAGAGACAGCTCCTGGCCAGAGAAGGTTTCAGGCTGGTTCAGGTCAGTTCCCAGCTCACAGCTGATGGACATTTGTTTTTCCCAAGTCTCACTTGGTTTTGCTTCTTCACTTTCTTTGTATATAATTGCAAGCATATGGCACTGAGAGGCACTTGGACTTCTCTTCCAGTGGAACAAAATGGGAGGAAAAATGTTCATTTTTCCCTAGTGCTCCTGAATTGTGTTAGAGAAGGGAAAAAGTTTTTGTGCTTTCTTTATTTCTTAATTTCTCTTTTTTTTGGTGTTGTTTCTCACCTTTTTCCTTTACATAGACAAATACTTTGTGGGAACTTTCATGCTTTTGCCTTATTCTCCCGTCCCTGAGAAGGTGAGCAAAATCCCAAAAAGGTAGGGGAAAAAAAAAAAGATAGAGTTGAAAATAGATTTATTTTCTGGGGTTGTTTCATCTCTCTGAGTTTGGGTTCTTGTGTCAGGAGTGTCTTGCCATGTCCTGGAGATGGAGAGTGGGTATTTGAGAGCCCTGTGCTCCCCCACCCTCCACAAGCACCACAACCTCTGTGCAGCTGAGGTGAGGTGAGTACAGGGGCCCTCTGAGATAAATTAAGGAGGAAAAGGGAAGAGTGGCTGCAGTTCCTGGCTGCCAGCACTGGCCCTGCCTCCCTCCCTGGCCAGCATGAAGGCTGTCTGTCACTTGACACATCAGCTGGACTCTGCTCTCCATCTCCATCTTCTCCCATCCAGGCTCCATGTCTGCTGAGTCTCCCTCCTGCTCCATGTCCCCTGTGGGCTCTGTCTGTGATCCCAGCCAGTCCCTCCCTCAGGCTGGAATGGGTACCAGGGGATGCTCAGAGAGCTCTGAGCATCCAAACCCATGGGTCCTTGCTCGCTGCATGGGCTGCAGATCCTTGCTGACCTACTCCTAGTTTTCTTTCCCCCTTTATATTTTATTTTTTTTCAAGGCTGAATCTTTCACTCTGGTGGTTGTGTGGCTTCATTTTTCTCATTCATACTTTCTTTCAGTTGAAGTTTTATGGGTAAGTTTTAAATTTTTTGCCCAGGGAAGTATCAAAGGGAGCATCCCTCCTCAGAGGGATTCAAGCCATGGCATCCACAGGGAAGGCTCACCTTGCTGAGCCCCATTCCTGCTGTCCCACAGCTGTGACAGCCACCCCAGAACAGGGGAGAACACAGGACAGAGCTCCTCCAGAGCTCTGGAGGATGTTCCACCAGGGACAGCCAGGGGACACTGGGCCTGGGACAGCAGTGCTGGCAGCTGTCACCAGAACTCACACCTTGACTCTTTGAGAACTCCAATAATTTTTCACATCACCAGCCAAATTTTAGCAGATTTTCTGGGGACAGGAGAAGGCAACACTCCCAAATCCCTGCTCCTCAAGCTGGCAATATGACAGCTTTCCACTGAAATGACAGAATTTCTTTTTTTCTTAATGGAGGCCAAAGTAATTTTCTCTCATTAGAGCTGCTGATACAGCTGGAAGAAGTGAGCTCTTTCCAAAACTTCATCTGCCATTGAGGGGCAGCATCCCCCCCAGAAAATCTTGGGGTCTTTGGCTGCCCCAGCTTCTCATCCCTTGGCTGTGGCTCTTTGCACTGGAACTTGGAAAGAAAAATATTCTGGGATGGAAAATTGCAAACCTAAGGGGTAAAGTTGGACAAAATCCAGGTGAGACTTGGCAGAGAGACCCAGCAAAGGTTGTTCCGTGTGCTGACATTTTTGCTCTGTGCTTTGGAGAGCCTCCCTGCAGCTCTGTTCTGGCCAGGTCAGGCTCTGCTTGTGTAAGAGGTGATGTTAACACACCACATGTGACTTTCTCTGGGTTTTCCCTATTTATTTATTTATTTATTTATTTATTTATTTATTTATTTATTGTCTCTGGAGCTATGAATATTTCAGAAGCAGGTGCTGCAGTGGTCTTACATCCTGTGGCCTCAAAATTCACCTGTGGAGAAACAGGAAAATTACATCTGACTCATTCCAAGGGTTCAAACCATCTTTGTATTACTAAAAAGATGTCTTTATGCTGTAGGTTTTTTTTTTTTTTTTAAAGAGAAAGACAGCAAATTCAAGGTAAAAAAAGCAATTTGAAGATGAGAGATGAATCTCCTTTGCTGTAAATTTAGAGAAGTCATCATTAAATTTGATGTAGGGTTGCTGTCCTCTCCTTCCCTCCAGGGAGCAGTGTGGCATCTCCTTTCCCCTGGATTTTTCCCATTCCAGAGAGAACAGATTTGTGTTTCTTGCCCAGAAACAGAAATAAAGCTCCAACAACCTGCCTGTGCAGGTCTTTTGTTCCCTGCTTTTCTGAGTGTTCCTTCCTCAAGAGGATGATGAGAGGCCAGGGACGCAGCAGGGCCTGTGCATGGTCAGGAAGGGGCTGCTCATCCCTAGGGAGGTGGATGTGCTTTTGTCCCAGGGCAGAGGTGCTTCAAGCATCACGATGCAGAAGTGATCCCCAGTAGATGCTCCTGCCCCTCCCAGGTCACATCACCCACCCCAGGCAGCAGCACAGCTTGGACATGATTTTGGGTGGAGCGTGGTGGTGGTGGCAGCAGTTCCTGGCTGGTCCATGCTGAGGGGACAGCCAGGAGAGTGAGCTGGGGCTGCCTCTGGGTGGGATGTGCTGGTGGAGCTGCTGGAGAGAGTCCAGAGGAGGCCATGGAGCTGCTCCAAGGGCTGGAGCCAGGCTGGGAGAGCTGGGGGTGCTCACCTGGAGAGGAGAAGGCTCCAGGGAGAGCTCAGAGCCCCTTGCAGGGCCTGAAGGGGCTCCAGGAGAGCTGGAGAGGGACTGGGGACAAGGGATGGAGGGACAGGACACAGGGAATGGCTCCCACTGCCAGAGGGCAGGGATGGATGGGAGATTGGGAATGAGGAATTGTTCCCTGGCAGGGTGGGGAGAGGCTGGGATGGAACCTTCTGCAAGAAGTTCTCTCTCCCCACGGGCGCTGTTGCTTTCCAGATTCCCTGGGTGTCCTCGGATTTTGAGGCAGGGAGAACAGATGCTGTGAGTCGCTCTCTTCTGGATCATTTATCAGATCCCTGTGCCCCTCTGGCCTGTGCCTTCTCTGGGTGGCTCTGGGTGGCCCTGGGTGGCCCTGGGTGGCCCTGGGCGGCCCTGGGCGGCCCTGGGCGGCCCTGGGTGGCTCTGGGTGGCCCTGGGTGGCCCTGGGTGGCTCTGCAGGCCCCGAGGCCTTCCCGGGTCCCGCGGCGGGAGCGGCGCGCGCGGGGCGGGGGCGCCTCTCGGCCGCTGGGTGGCGCTGCGGGCCCGTCCCGGGGACACGGCGGGGACACCGCGAGCTGCGGCTCCCTCAGGCCCCGCGGCCTCGGCCTGCCGTCCCTGCCCCTTCTCCTCGGGCCTCCTCATCCCCAGCCCAGGCTTTGGCCCGCTATGGAAGCGGCTGCTCTAGTGAATTTTTCCTGCCTCAGCCCCGCAGGTCCCTCCAGCCTCTGCCCCGCTCTCCCCTCAGCCTTCCCTCAGCGCAGCGCTGGGGGCCTTGCAGTTCTCATGAAAACTCCAGTTATCCAGCTGCTCTCCAAGGAACTCCAGTTATCCAGCTGCTCTCTAAGGAACTCCAGTTATCCAGCTGCTCTCTAAGAAACTCCAGTTATCCAGCTGCTCTCTAAGGAACTCCAGTTATCCAGCTGTTCTCTAGCCGAGGTGTCCTGGCACCTGTCCTCCAGCCTGAGCCCGGGCTCTTCAGGCGGCAGGGTGACCAGTGGGCAGGGGTGTTCAGCTGTCTCATAGCGTGGGTGGAATTTTCGAGGTGTCAGGGACTGAACAAGGTCCCCAAGGAGCCCCAGGGTGGGTGTCCCAGGTGGGCAGTGCTGACGCTGCCTTGGGGTGCCTGCAGCAATTCCCTCGCTGCCTGCCTGCCCCAGGGCTCCTGCAAGGTGCTGGGAAGGCCAGGTGGGCTGGGGACATCTGGATTGTCCCCTGTTCATATGCTGTGGGACACGGCAGCTCTCTGAACGAGCCCTCCTCCTCTGTGTGTTGCCATCCAGCCGCAGCAGAGCCAGTGCCCACGGGGGATGGTGGGTGTGCTGGGGAGCAGGGTGAGCACACGCAGGGCTGTGCAGTGGGTGTGTGTGTCCCTGGAGGTGCATGCCCTGGGGCAGAGAAGGGTGTTTGTTGGGGTACACACATGTGCAGTAGGTGGGAGGAGGAAGGGGTGTGTGTGTGGAGCAGTGCCCAGCAAGACCAGGGTGGGTCCATCAGCCCTGTCCCCGCTCTGCCCAGGAGTGCCCAGCTGGTGTTGGGCTCCCCAGAAAGGCTTCTTTCCAGGTTGTCCCCCAGACACCTCATCCTGGCCCAGCTGCCAATGGAGTTTTATTGCAGCTCCTGAGAGCTGCTGGGGAGAGATCCTGGGAGGAGCTCCCAGCCCATCCATCCCACACTGACTTGGCATTTATGGAGAACCTGAAGCAACATATTCTCCCTGGGACATGTGTGGTTGTCGGTGTTAAGGATGGGCTCAGCAAAATTCCCACAACCCCTGTGATGTGCCTGCTTCCTTCTGGCACCCACACTCCTTGGGCTGGCCCAAGGGCTGTCCTTTCCTGGGAAGGGGACCCCAGAGTCCCTTGGCCACACTGCAATGTCCCCATTTGCCAGCGTGGCCCGTGTCACAGCTGGACAGGGGTGAGTGCAGTCATGTCTGAGGGTCTCGCCAGGACAGGCACAGCTCCCACAGCCTGGCTCTCTGCTGCCAGGGATTAGTGGGGCATAGGCTGCTTTTACACACAGGCCTGGTGGCATCTGGAGTGCTGCACCCTGCTGAGCTTCCCAGTACCAGACATGCTGGTTACTGGGCTGAGCCCAAGGAAGCTGTGAGGACGGTTCAGCCACTCACAAGAGAAGCTGTGCTTTCCACCCTTAGAGGTATCCCAAAGCCTGTGGGCTGTAGCCCAGAGAATCCAGCTTTAGGTGACCCTGCCTGAGCAGGGATGGCACTGGGTCCTCTCCAGAGGCTCCCCCACCTCAGAGAGCTCTGGGTTGGTTGTGGGGGTGTCGAGCCCTGGAACAATGGGGCAAATGTTCAAGGCCAGAGAACAAAGAGAAATAAGAATCCAGCTTTGTTTTCTTTTGGAAGCATCTCTAGTTGCAGAGGATGGACAGCAATGAAGGGAAAACCTGGGTGGTGGTGGAAGACTGAAGAGAACTAAAGTCCCAGACCTCCTTTAGCTGTCCTGCGTCACCAGAGGACACCAAAGGGAAATGTGGCCTGTTCCCAAATAAAGCAGCAATTCAGGTTCAGTCTTATATTTCTCCACCCATAAGCAGATGCTGGCAACAAAAAAAAAATGATAAACAATATACAGTTTATCCAAAATTTGGCAATTTTTTCCATGAAGGGTGTTGGGAGTCTGATGAAACCTGGTTTTATCGTGACATTTTGCTCTGTGAGAAAGCTCTTTTTGCCTGTGCCCAACACTGTGTGTTGCTGAGGAGAGCACAGACGGCCTGACAACAATTTGGCTGCTAAAACTTCTAAAAATAAAAGCCATCCTTTTTTCTTTCTTTTTTTCCTCTCTGAAGAAATGTTGCAACATCACACCTTCTTCCCAGTACAAACTGTCAAACCTCTTCAGGCTGGGGGCTGTGCATGACACTGAACTCCAAGATTGTGTCATTCTGGTTTTCTGCAGTATTTTGTTCTCAAAATGGGGTCTTTTCTCTGGTCTTGGCAGAAAAAAAAAGGAAATAAAAGGCCATGGGGTGGGTTCAAACACTGTTTGTGGTTTGAGGCTGTCCAGAGAGGAGCATTTGGTGGGCTCCTCTGGAATTGTCTGCTCTGATGAGGAGGTGGAGCTGGAGCTCACCCCTCTGCTCTCTGGGGTAGGAGTGGTTCCTGGTGGTCTGTGCTGAACTAGTTTGAATTGGGAGCTCTATCCTGCAGCATGCCCCCTCACTGCAGCAGGGCAGCTGCCCAAGGCTCCCCTCGTGCTGCCCCAGGGCTGAGTGAGAGCTGACACTGCTGCTGGTCATTGCTCAACAGCCAGGAGACTGCAGAGTGGGGCTGCAGTGCCTGAACCAGAGTTAAATAGCAATAATACATCATTTTCATCTGAATGTGTATCTGTATCTATCTATCTCTATCTCCATATCTATACCATCTCTATCTATATTTAACAAGGCTTTACTCAAAGCCATGCACTTCCCATCACCTGAAATGTCCAGGTAAGAGGAATTGCTTTCACTTATAGATGTTTTGAAGAAGTCTGTACCCTCCTTCCCAAGGGAAATGTGGCACTACTGCGTGTCAGACTGGGGTTGGAGGTCCCTGGTGTCTTGGGCATCCACAGAGGTTTTACCCCTGTGTTTGGACACGGACATGCCCACCAGTCATGCTGTAGGAAAACAAAAGGCATCCAGACCCTGAGAACAGCCCTGCCACCCCCCCTTGCCCCTGCTCTCAGCCCCCCAGCTTTGCTTGGAGCACCTATTGCTCTCAGTTTTACCCATCTCCCACATTTTCACTCTGATTGTACTTCCCTGCCTGTTTCTGGGAATGCACCAGAGGCTTTGCATAATGAATCATATCCATCGTTTCTTCCTCCATTAGAGCAAATACCCTGGCAAGGAGGGAAATTAGATCACCCTGACATAATTTTTTTCCTGGTAGAGTTGTGTTGGCTGGTTTCTGTCCTTTATTTTTATCACATATTGGTACTTACAAATGGATTGTTCAATAATTTGTTCCTAAATTTTTCAAGGAACTGAAGCCAGCTTGGCTGATCTGTAACTGCCCAAACTCTTAATTTCCTTTATTTATGTATTTTTATTTTTCACAGAAAAAGTGCTTTTCCTGCACTTCCCCAGGATTCCCTAAGCCTTCAAAATTTGTCACAATCTGCTGCTAATTGTTCAGAGGTTGCATACATTTTCCAGGATGATTTCTCTTGTCTCCTGACCAGTCAGTGCACTGAGCTTCTCTCGTTACTGGTGATGGCTCTGGGCACTGGTTACAAGCTTGGACTGTGCAGCCACGGTGAGGAAGTCACTGTTTGTGTCTCTGTGTCATCCCTTTGGTACTTTCTATCACAAGACACGAATGCTGACTCATTTTTCTTTTCATTGCACTTCCAGTATATTTCTGGAACTTATTTCCCTGCCTTTTATGCCCCTCACTGGCTGTAACTCTCTCTGCTCCTTACCCTTTCTCATTCTGCCCCCATGCGCTTGAGCTTTCCCTTTATACTCATCCTTATACCCTCATTCCCGTTTTTATAGGATTCCTTTTTGATTTTCAGGACACTAAAGTGCTCTTGATGCAGCAATCCTGGCCTTTTACTGTTGTCCTGTGGTTCCTCTGCAGCAGGAAGTTTAGCTGCTGTGTACCTCATATACTCTCTTTTAGTAACTTCCCCCAGTCCAGTATTTCGGAATTTTTCCTTGAGATGTCCTCCTGAAGGATGCTGCTGGTGGAAAAGCATTCCCTTGAGTTTGTTCTGTTCATGTTTGTGCAGCCACCTGTCCTTTTTTGGATTCTCTTTTCATTTCAAAACCAATAACCTGTTGTTGGTGGTGGTTCTGCCCCACACGACCCAACTAGTCCTTCTGTACTGGTCAGAGGCTGGAAGAACTGCTCCCATCCCACCCCAGAACAGCACTTTGGATTAAAAAAAGTATCCAGAGAACTTTCCAAATGATCTTTGGGGGGGCTGTGCCCTCCTGCATTTGTTTTTTGTGATGGAATGTCAAAATGGGTGGTGTAGACGTAATTATTGCTGTTTATTCAGCCGAATGCTCGCTGAATGGAGCCTTAACTTGAGAATAATTGCAGATAAAATGAAGCTATATTTTTGATGAATAAATTGTTCTTCTTTCAAATGTGCTCAATTTGAGGTTTAGTGCTATGATAAATCTTTACTAACTTCTCTTCCTGAGAGAAGGAGCAGCAGGGAGGGAATGTGCCCAGCCCAATGCTGGACAGATGGTCCAAGAAGTGATCCCTCTGGGAAGTGAAGCCCCCTCCCTCTTCAGGGAGCAATGTGGACCTGCCACGTCTGAGCCTAAACCTGCAACGGGAAGGGAGAGTGTAAGGGCAGGAGGGATGGGTTAAAGAGTGGTTATCACCATAGGAAATATACCCAAAATGCCACACTCGTTCTCCAGCCAGAGTCAGTCTGTCCACTCATCCATCCATCCATCCACCATCCACCCATCCATCCATCCATCCATCCATCCATCCATCCATCCATCCATCCATCCATCCATCCATCCATCCCCCATCCATCCATCCATCCATCCATCCATCCATCCATCCATCCATCCATCCATCCATCCATCCATCCATCCCCCCTCCCTCCCTCCCTCCCTCCCTCCCTCCCTCCCTCCCTCCCTCCCTCCCTCCCTCCCTCCCTCCCTCCCTCCCTCCCTCCCTCCCTCCCTCCGTCCCTTCATGGACTGGGTTTGCATGGCCAGGTTTTGGTAGCAGGGAGGTTCCAGGGGTGGCTGCTGTGAGAAGCTGCTGGAAGCCTCCTCCATGTCCAGCAGAGCCAATTCCAGCTGGCTCCAGGATGGACGCACCACTGGTCAAGGCTGAGCCCAGTGGTGACAGTGGCAGCCGGACTTGTGACCCTGTGGGTGACCCACAGGGAGCAGCCTGATCCGGAGGGACTGACCCACTGGAGGAGCCCACGCTGGAGCGGGGAGGAGTGGGGGGTCCTTCCCCTGGGGATGGAACAGTGGCAGAGGCAATGGGGGACCAAGTGTGATGGGGACCACAACTCTGTCCCCTGCACTGCTGGGGGGAAACAGGTGTAGAAATTGGGAGTGAAGGTGAGCCCAGGAAGAAAGGAGGGGTGGGTAGAAGGTTTAAGATTTGGGTTTATTTCTTATTGCCCTACTCTGATTTGATTGGCAATAAATCAAATTTTCCCCAACCAAGTCTGTTTTGCTTGTGATAGTAATGGGTGGGTGATCTCTCCTTGCCCTTATCTTAGTCCAGAAACCTTTGGTTGTATTTCCTGTCCTCTGTCCAGCTGAGGAGGGCAGTGATGGAGAGGTTTTGGTGGGCACCTGGTGTCCAGATGGAGCCAAGCCACGACAATCTGCTGCCTGTAATGGTGGGAAGTGGTAAAAGGGATTGTGCATCCTGCCGTGTCCTCGGGGCAGTGGGGACTGTTCTGATGGGAATGTTCTCCAGCCTTTCTCACTCCACATCCTTGTCAGCTCTACCCATCCTCTGTGACCACTGGATCAGGACTGGGAAGCAATGGCCAGGCCCCATGGGGACTGTGCCAGCCCAGAGAGGGGCTGGAAGGGACTCTGCCCTGCTGGCAGAGGTGGCAGTGCACACCATTGTGAGCTGTCATGTCCTGCCCCTCACAGCCCTGCCAATCTCTTCTCTCTGACCTGAGAGAAGAGCAGGCTCTGCCCTTGGTCTGGCACAGAGTGGACAGCGTGGGACCCAGGGCCACCAGTATGGACCTGTCTGGGGACATCTGCTTGTGTCACCAGGGAGGGCAGGCCTGGCCCCTGAGCCAGTGGGCTGTGAGGGCTGCCCAGTCCTGCCCTGGGAACAGCAGTGGCTCAGAGAGCCACACGTCACATATGTGACCTCAAAAGGGACACGCTAAGCTGCTCTGCTTTGGGAGAAGCTTAGCACTTAAAGCTGATTTCAACAGCTTTTGCCTAAAGTTTTAAGACCTGTCACTAATCAGCAGCTGGTTTATGGCTGTTGTAAAAGATCAGAAAAAAATAAAGAAATCTCCTGAAGTTGGGGGAGCGCTTTCCAGCTCCTGCATCCATCATGGCCATGCTGACATTTACGAGCACAGGGAGCCATAAATCCACGTGGGGCCGACATCGGCCGGGACTCGGTGCTGAAGGGGAAGTGTTGTGTCTGAATCTGTGTCCTGCCCTGGGAGTAACTTCATTAATGCTTTGCACGGTGAGGCAGCCAAGCCCTGGGATATTCATCCCCAGGTTTTGCAGGCTCTCCTGCCTGCTCCTGCCACAGCCTGGCACTCCTATTGAGGTTGTATGCTCCCAAGCCTCCTTCGGGCAGGAGACCCAGGTGATTTTTTGGGAAGAGAACAGGAGGTGGCACATTTTGCTGTGATTTTGGTTACTCTCCTGCCTCCTCTGATTTATGGAGCAGTACTGGTGCAAACTGCCTCTCTCCTCAGACATGGAATTGAATGGAAGAATTTGGTCCAGGGGAGTCCTTGGTGCGTAACTACTTGATTGCTGGACAGAACTGCTCTGGCCCAGGTTCTGGGATGCTCTGGGACATGAGGAAAATCACCTTCAAGGGATGGCTGTGGTCTGAGGTGTCTCTTTTCAGACTACGAACACTTCTGTGGATACCAGGTGCAGCCACTGCTGCCACTGGAACTCACTGGGAACTCACTGCACTCCAGTCTTATGGTAAAACTCAGGCCAAGGGAGGGTGTTGTGGGCAGCAAAAGTGTCCTGGCTCCTGTCTTTGGGCACAGCTGGGACCTCCTGGGGCACTGGGAGCTGCAGCAGGGGGTGGAAGAGCTGGAGCAATCTCATCCAGCCCCTGGTGCTGGACATGTCTGCACGTCTGCTCACCCTGGCACAAACCTGAGCTGAGTCTGTTGGCAGCAGAGACCAGAGCCAGCCACCGCCCCTGCTGCTGGCAGCTGTCCCAGAGCACTCTGTGTGTGCACAAACCCTCTGGGTGGTTATCACCCACCCTGGCCAAGCCTCCTCTTCTGAGGGCAGGTCCTTTCCCTGCCAGCCACAGAGCAGGAGCTGGAAATGAGCACAGGGCAGCAGAAGTGAGGGGAAGTCAAGGGGATGCTCCGTCCCCAGCCTGGTGAGCCCAAGCAGAATGAGGTGCCTGTGGAAGCCAGAGATGTGTGGCAAGGATACCTTGGCCACCACCAAGGCAATGTGCTTGCTCAGCAGCCCTGCTTCCAGGGCAGGACCTCGCTCCATTGCCTGGGAAAATATTTCCTTTGCAAACCTAAGGAAACTGTGTGTGTGTGTGTGCAGGGAGAGGCCTGAGCTGTCCCCAGCCACTGCCTTGCTCTGCTCACACATAAATTGACATCTTGTAGGAGAGCTGTCCAGAATACTGAGTAATTATAGCTCACCCTGAATCACAGAGCAATGTGGGCACAGCAGCTCTCTTACAAATCACTGCAAAGGCCTTACAGATTAAACCCTTCTTCCCCCCGTTAAAGGGCTGCATTTGTGCCGTAAACAGTAAAAATAGCAAGTGCTGTTATTAACGAGGATGTACCGCAACTGCTGACTCGAAGGCACAGCTTGTCTCCATATGGCCATTACAGTTGAAGGACAAAACCAATATTTTATGTTTCTCACAGTTATTGTTCATCAAATGTTTATGAAAACGCATAATGACTGCGTATGATGAGCGTGCTTTCCAATAACAGGAGTGAGATGAGGACCCGTGTGAATTTCCAATCCAAGAAATAAAGACCATTAAATTAATAGCTTAATTACATGATAAATGTAAAAATAATTTTCTAGAATGCATTTTATTTTTATTTAGCCTAATAACATGTTTAGCTGCAAGTCTTTCTGGGATTTGTGTAATAAGCCTGCAGCAGTGGTGAAGCTTCTCTGAGTCTCAGTTTCTACTTTTTTTGCTGTTCTGGAGGATGATGAGGGTAAGGCCCTGCTGCTGTTCAAGCCCCCAGCACCCACCAGGCTGGGCTGTGTGATCACAGACAGGCTCTGAGAGGACTCTGAGTTCCTGCTCCCAGAAATGCTGAATGCATGATGGTGCCCATCTCTGTCCAGCAGGACCTGCGTGGGTTTATTCTCCCACTCACACTCTCTGAGGTGTTCCCTGCTAACTCAGGGTCCTGCACAGGCTCTGCAAGTGAGATTCAATAGTGTATCTCTCAAGCAAGCAATTGCTGTTAATTCCCTTCCCCTCCTCACTACAGCTGTCCAGTTTTGCGCCAAGTCCCTGTGCTGCCATTCCCAGCTCTGAGTAAGAGACTGGATCCTCTGGCTGTGGACAGCATCCCCCCTTTGTCAGGGGTGTTGGTGAAGTGGAAGATGAACAGCAGAGAGCTGCAGGAAGGGCAGAGTGGCTGGAAAAGCTGCCTTGGCCTGGGCAGTGAGGGGCAGGAGCCCCAGTGAGCTGCCTGCAGAGCAGGAGCCCTTGCTTTGGGAGAGCTGCATTGGTGAGAGACGGGAATTTGGGTGAGAGCAGCACACAGAGAAGAGCCCGTGGTACAAACAATCACTGGGATGATTCAGACCAGAAATAAAAGATGTGCATGAACAGCTTAATTAAGGATCTATCAGATTTGGTGTCACTGATGATCTCCTCCCAGGGAGCTGCTGGGGAGCCTTGGACCTCTGCTCCACTGTGCTTTGAGGTCAGTGGAGAGGGGGACTGAGAGATGGTGGCAGCTGAATCCTGCAAGTTTGAGGTGTGTCAGGGCTGCTGGGGCTGTGATCCTTCCTCCACATCTCCTTCCCTTGGATCTGCCCCTGTCCTCATCCCCTTGAAGCCTCGTGGCCCTGTGCACCTCCAGTTCCTCCTGCACATCCCTCGTGGTGCCTGCTCACCCAAAAAAACAGTGCTCACACCGTGACCCAAGAAAACCCTCTGGGAATGGTCTTGTAGAAGTTTTGGGAACAGTCTGTGGTGTCCCATCACTGTCCTCTCATGGATGGGCTCCTGGCTTGGCCAGTGCACATCACTTTGGAAAATTGGGGCAATTTCTCTCCAAATCCATGAGAGAAACCAACAGCTGGGCTATTTTCTCTTCCTCTGCTGGCTGAACGATCAATGGAAATGTCCCTGCATGCAGTTAATGTGTCAGGCAGGGAGATTTGAGGCTTGTGCTCCTCAGCAGATCTGCAGAGCACTCCTGGCTATGGGTATGGCAGTAACAACCAATGCCCCACAACAGCAGCAGGGCCTTGCACAAGGATGAGAGGCATCATGCAATTAGCTGAAACTTCTGTAAACTATAAATATATAATTAGAGTCTGTCTAACGAGTTATAGTGGTGGAGGGGGGTGTGTGTGCACAGTTCCTGGCACAAACTCCTCCCTTGCTGAGAGCAGCACATTCCAGTAGTGTTGCAGCGTTTATGTCCCACTTAATATTCCACTCGCAAAAAGGTGTTTTATTAAATGACAATTTGAAACTTAATTGTATTAATTTTCCATTGATTGCGTATCTAATTCTAAATGAACTCACTGGCAACTCACTTCCCTGCTGCATGTTGAATTAATCTCAACAGTTGATATAGTTGCAAACACAACATGGAGGGAGTCACCTGCCTGTCACCCACTCCTGCAGGTGCTGAGTATTCACCCTTTGCAACCAAAGAACAGGGCTGAGGCTTTTGCTCTGCAGGGAAGGATGTTCTTGGGGGCTTCCATCCAGTCAGGGCTCTTGGCTCTTGGTCCTTTGCTTGCTGAGATCCTGTTGGAGGCTCATGAGTCATGCCAGACATGCCAGGCTGGTCACAAACAGTCCTGCTCAGCAGGTATGAGTGTCTCAGAGATGGTGTACACTGCCCCATGATTGCTCCAGGGATGGCTGAGCCCCAAAGGAAGCAAGAAGTGCCTCTGGCCAGGATCTTCTTTGTGTCCCTGGATTTCTCCTCTGTGCTTTACCATGGGGCTGTTGCTCTCTGTCCATGGCCACTACCAGCCTTGAACCCTTCCAGGCCCTGCTGCCCTGGTGTGTGTACAAGCACTGGGGTGTGTACAAGCACTGGTGTGTGCTGCCCTGTGTGTACAAGCACTGGGGTGCACAGTGCCTGCACAGGGGGATGCACAGATAGGTGGGATGGACTGTGAGGACTCAGTGACGTGACCACAGCTCCTCTGCCATCAGCCACAGCCGCTGCTGCCCCTCTTGGTCCTTCTATGCCATCTGCCCCTGACTAGGGCTGTCCTTGTCACCAGGAGCTGTGCTGGGTCAGTGGCCCTGCCTGGTGAACTGGACTCTTTGGGGTAAGATCCATGACATGGGAGGATCTGTCACACAGCTGAAATTCCCTCCTACCAGCACAAGAATGAGCCCAGATGCTTCTCCAAAAAGCCTTTGAGGTGTGGGAGGTGCTGTGCAGTACCTGCCCCTCAATACTCTCATGTCCCCTGATGCTGGATCCAGGAGATGAGCTGAAGAACAATTACCAACAGCTTCTTCATCCCTAATCCATCTAGGGGCTACTTCAGAAGCTCCTGTGACTGGGGAAAAGAGAGGTTCTCAAAAAAACCATTTGCAGGCACCAAGCAAGGGCATTGCTGAGTCCGTGAGCATCACCATGGGCTGTTGTTAGTGCTCTGCTGCCCTGGACCCCCTCAGCCCCAAATCCATGTTCTCCTAACCAAAACAAAGAGTGTGGCTCACTTAGGAACACTCATGCTCTGGGTTCCCACTCCCAGAGAAGCTTCTCCATCCACACCAGATATGAGAAGAGGCATGGGCAGGTCCCCAGTCCCAGTTTGATGGATGGGTAGGGTGGTGGTGGGAGCCTGAAGGGGAGGTGGGAGCTGTCTAGTGGCCAGAATGGGGTGGTGGCCTGTCCCTTCAAAGGGACATGGGACACTGTTGGCTGGGGGACTGTGGGATAACAGCCCGTGTGCAGAGCAGGCACATGGAGAGGCCCTGAGGTGCAGGGGTGGCTGCTCTTGGCCCTATGGACCAGAATGGCTGGAGGAGCTGTGCAATATCTTTGCCCAGGAATGACCAGGGGAGCTGGGCAATATCCTTGCCCAGGAATGACCACGGGAGCTGGGCAATGTCCTTGCCCAGGAATGACCACGGGAGCTGGGCAATGTCCTTGCCCAGGAATGACCAGGGGAGCTGGGCAATATCCTTGCCCAGGAATGACCACGGGAGCTGGGCAATGTCCTTGCCCAGGAATGACCAGGGGAGCTGGGCAATGTCCTTGCCCCAGGCACTGTGTCCCTGCTCCTGCTGCACCCAAGCTCAGCATCTCTGCTGAACACAGCCATCATCACTTTTATCGGCACTACAGCAGCCATTGCTTTATTCGAATGGAGGCTTCTTATGGTTTAGTATCATTAAATACAGATGCAACTTGTGTTCCTAAAGCCATAATGCCCCTTCCTGTTACTGCCTCACAATTAACTGGGCTATAAAGCTTTCAAACATATTGCAGACACTAATTCAACTGGATGGTGAAGAAACACGGTTTTATGGGCAATTACAGTGCTTGGAACATGTTCCAGTCTGCATGGTACCTTCCCAATAGGAGCAGGGGCTGCCAGGCCATGTCACTGAGAAAGGTCCAAAGGTGGCATCCAAATGGCTGCAGGGGTGGTTTTATTTACATCTTAATAAAAAGCTCTCCAGGAGTGTTGAGGACTCTATGTGCTGTGCAAGTTGGGCTGGATTGTCACCTCTGCACCTCTGCTCTGCTGCTGCCCAGTCACCCCCACCTTGCTGCTGCTGCCAATCTGCTCATCCTGCTGCTCCCAGTTCAGCTTCAGGTTACTGGGCTATGCCCTCTACACTCAGCCCACACCCAGTGTTTTGGTCTCTGGCAAGCTGGGTGGACAATCCCTCCATTCTCCTGCTCCTAGCCTGCTCTGGGGGGGCTCAGGTTTCTGGGCAGGAGGAGCAGTGGGGACACAGCAGCTCTCAGGGTCTTGGTCTCATTTGTGGGGTCCTGTCCTGGCTCAGGGTTCGCTGGAAGGGGTGAAGAAAGGTGCTGAGCTGGGTGGTCCTGGGCTGCCAGGGGAGTAGGAGAGCCTGAGAAGCTGTGAGGGGCCCTGGGATCATTGCCCTGATGGCTCCCAGGTAGGAGAGCGTCCTTATCTCCTGATGCACCTGCAGACTGCCCCAGGGACAGATCCCTCAGTGCCCTTGCTCCTCATATGGGAGACACATGGATGGCATGACATGGTGTGACATGACATGAACCAGACTTGTGGGTGTGTGGGTGGACAGGACACGAGAGCAGAGTTTCTAGAGCTACACCGAGTGCAGAATTCTCTCCAGGGAACATCCTCCCACCAAGTGTCCCTTCTCATCCCTGCAGGCCCTTGGAAAGGGGAATCTGAACACTGTGAGCAAAATGCCACAGGGATGGGACTGGGCAGGCACAAGAGAGCCAAAGGCAGGTGGCCATGTCCCTTCAGCCCATTCAGCTGGCCCTGCTCTGGGCTGTGCAGAAGCCATGTGGTTTTGCTGATGACTCTCATCTGCTGGAGCAGTCAGAGGGTGTCAGCTGGGAGCTGATGGGACAGCTGGGACACAGGTGACAGTACAGGGAGGGGCTGGCTGCTCTTGCTGTACTGTCACAGCTGCTGGTTCCAGTTGCATCCAGAGAAGCATTGGGGAAAACTTGCTTTTTGGTTCTTTGCAAGGTCAAGCAAGACACTGTTCACTTCCTAGGAAATTCCCTGGCTGGCAGAAATGGTTCAAAGCCAAATGGACAGACCAGGGTGTGAGCAGCCACTATGGTCCCACGGAGACTTTCCTGGAAGAGGCACAACCCTGAGAATTCCCTGTGCCTTTCAAGGACGAAGCTGTCAGTCTGGGACAGGAGAATAAAGCCCCCAGTCACTGACTGACCCCCCTGTGGCTCCCCTTGCTTGGCAAGAGTATTTTCCTGCCTCTTTTCTAGAGATGTTTTTTCTGTGGTGTCCAACTCCTCTTGGAACACAAATCCACTCCCACCCTGTGCTGCCTGTGCCCTTTTGCTGCTGATGGCCGTGGGTGATGCAAGTGACCTTGCTGGGAGCAGTGAGGGGACAATCTGCCCACAGAGTGATTTTCTCTTCTCTTCCCAGAAAAGGGGTCATTTCCTCAGTGTGGAGAAGGGAGTGGACACTCCTCACTCCCAGCAGCCTGTGCTGGTGCCAGCTCAGCCCTCCCCCTGACCTAAGGTGGGAACAGAGGCTTCCTGCATATCTGCAACCATGCTGTCGTGTGGCTGTGTGAGAGCAGGACCCAGACAGCAGCTGGGCAATTCTTCCCTGCCCCAGGGTCAAGGATGCTTTGTGCCACAGAACAGCTGGGGTAAGGAATGGGATGGAGCCTGTTCAGCATCTCCTTGGCAAAGCTGTGCCAAAGGCAGCAGATACTCGAGCATTCCCAGGGTGCAGGTATGGTGTCCTTGTCCCCGTGCTCCTGCATGGCCATCCCCACCACAGTGCTTTGCTGTCCTCCTAGGAGGATGGCTCAAGGGAAGGAGGGAAAGAACTGCTCCCATGTCACCTGTAGTGACCTCTGATTAGTGGCAGTCTCCTCTGCCAGTGCAGGGCCCGAGGAAAAATCCCATCCAGGTGTCCCTCATGCTTCAGCCTGTTTGCTGTGTGGAAGCCCTGGTGACATGAGGTGGGGATGCTCAGCAGGCCTTGAAGGGAAAATGTTCACTGCTGAGCACCCTCAGTGGGTCTGAGCTGGGGAGGTTTTCCTGGTCATCCCTGGAGGTGCCTCACAGCCACTACAGGTGGCATGGCCAGGAGCAGGTGGAGGGCTGGGAACAAATGCTGCTGCCAGCAGGGCTCTGTGACACTTCTGAGCCCAAAGGCAAGCAGGAATGGGGCTTTGGTTTGGGAATTTCTCTAGAGTTAATGACTACATTCATGAAGGAAATTGGAGTCAGATACTCCCTCTTGAAGCTGATACACGGCCCAGACTGGGAGTAAGAGCAGACTATATTCATAGTCCTTTTTATCTTTCCCCCCATTTTGGAAATGGAGAAGATTTGTTAAGTCTTGAAGGGAAATGTGCTGTAATAGCACGTTTTTGTATTCTTGTTTATCCTCAATGTGACTGCTGCTTTCATGGTATTACCTTCAAGAAATGACTTCTCACTTATACTTTTCTCCCTGGAGGGGAAGGTCATAACCCTCACAAATGGGAAAACTAATTAGAGAAGTAATCCAGCAGTTTCCTGATAGGTCAGATATCAGAAATAAATATAGAGGTTAATGCATTATTATGACAGTAGTTTTTGCCCCTTTAGTGAGTTGTCATGAAAACATGTTGTATTAAGAGAAGATTAATTTTATCCCCCAGTGGTGGGGCAGAGGGGCTGCAGCCACTCAGGGAGTCCTGACCCAGGCTGCACAGCTGGGAGCCTCCCAGAGCCTCCCCTGCAGCCCTGGAGAACACCACTGCAGGGGCCCCACGAGTGGGCAGCAAAGCCTGCTTGAGAAGAGATGTGGAATCATGGAATTATACAATCCTTAAGGCTGGAAAAGCTCTGTAAGATCAACCACTGAGTCCAACCACTAACCTAGTGCCACTGACCCATGTCCCCAAGTGATATATCATTATGTCTTGTAAATCCCTGTTGGGGTGGGGACTCCACCACTGCCCTGGGCAGCCTGACCACCTTTTAAATGGAGAAATTTTCCCAATATCCAGTCTAACACAATCTAATCCCTGGCCCAGCCTGAGGCCGTTCCCTCTCCTCCTGTCCCTGTTCCCTGGAGCACAGCCCGACCCCCCCGGCTGTCCCCTCCTGTCAGGAGCTGTGCAGAGCCACAAGGTCCCCCCTGAACCTCCTGTGCTCCAGGCTGAGCCCCTTCCCAGCTCCGTCCCCTTCCCTGGACACATGAGCAACATGAACGAGTGGATATTCCCGTCCCCCAAACTTCAGCCAAGGGTGCAGCTGGTACATAGAGAAGGAAAAGTAAAGCCCCACATCACCAGCCATGAGCCTCCTCGAGATCTCTTGGAACATCTGCTGGGTTTAGGCACATGCCAGGCAAGGCTCCACCAGGCAGCAGCTCTGGACACTGCCTCCCACAGCTCTGCACCCTGAAGGATGCGCTGCCACCTCGTTACTTGCCTATAAATTCTCTTTCCTTGGATGTGCCTGCCTGGCTGTGGGCTGAGGAGGCTTGTGGAGATGGTTTGGTGTTCAGAGGATCCTTAATGGTTTTGTGCTGCCTGGGATCCTCCAGTTATAAGCCCAGCATTGGTGAGTGCCCCCAGAGCCCTGAGCCCAAGGGGCAGGAGCAGGGGCACCTTCCTGTGACAGCATCCTGTGGGTGGGAAGGCAAAAAGTTCCTCCAGGAGCTGGAGCCCGGTGGGCCGGCGAAGGACACACACATTGTAGCTATTTACTGCTTGCAAATGAGCCACAGCCTTGGAAATGTTCACAGGAACGACTTCAAGTAACAAATTCTTTTGAGAAAGCCACAATCTGCTCATGGCTAATTCGAGAACAGCAAGAGAAGAGGGCTGGGGCATGTGATGAATTATTCACAGAGTGCCGAGGGGGTGCAGGAGGCCTGTGGTGCAGGGGGTGATGCATCCAGTGCTTGGGCTCTGCAGCTTCAGGTGGGGTGTAGCCTGAACTGCCCCCAGTCTGGAAGCAAATTCCTGTCCTTGTTCTTGAAATGGGGAGAAACAAGTGAAGTACTGCGCTGGCAAAGGCAAGTACAGGCTGTGAAGTGCCTGTGTGTGTGCACAGGAATGGCTGCAGTCAGCAGGCAGGTTACACCTGGGGGAGAATGGATAATGTGCTTCAGGTCCTCCTGAAGTGGGGACAGACCCTGCCCCCAGCCCAGGAGGGGCTGAGCAGCCACCCTGGAGGGCGGGTTGTAGAGCAGATGGCTGTGCCATGGCCTCAACAGGTCCTGGCACTGCCTGTGGTGCATCTGCGACCTGCCTGGCCAGAATGATTGTGGGCATGGAATCCTCTAAAGGCAGCTCCAAAACTACATGAGAGCCCAGGAGCAGGAGTGAGAAAGGGGTTCAGTGCAGGAGGACACATTGGGACTGGCAGGAATGCTGGAGGCTGAGGTGAAGCTGGGCTGGGAGCAAGGAAGGAGTGGGGGGAATATGCAGGGGAGGTGGAGGAGCCAGGGTTTTTGACCTGTTCAGTAAACCTGGCCCTGGGACCCAAAGCCACAGGCAGCAGACTGTTCAAATGGACACTTCTTTTTTCATGGGATTGGGCACAACAATGCTCCAGACTACCCCATAAAGGGGTCACCCACAGGGCTGGAGGCTTCTGGATCATCATGGTCCTGCCTGTCAGGAAACTGTCCTCGAACTGGAGCTGTGCAGACAAGGTCAGCTGCTTCCCAGTGGCCTTGAAAGGCTCAGGATCTCCTCAAACTGGAGATCAGCAGGAGCAGATATAACCTTGGGCACAGAGCAGATTGGGAAGTTAGACATCACCAGTATCTGTCTGGCCAGTGCTGCTGGAGGCTTAGTGCTCAGCCAGCTCTGAGAACAAACATTTTTGGACAGAAGAGACAAGAAAATCAAATCCTTAAGTTAAAGATGGTCCAGGTGAAGCAATAAAGCATCATTTTCTCATTTAAGAAGTGTTTTAAGAATCTGCATGGTTCCTCTGGATGAGATGGAATGGGAAAGGGGGTGATCACTCCCCAGCCCTGTGCTTTGAGCAGCCCCCTCCTACAAATGCCATCTCTGTCCTCCAGCCCCTGTGCACTGGTCCTGGCTTTTCCCTTTCTTTCTGAAGGGCGGTGCCAGTTGGAGGCAGTTTCCTTGCCGCAGGGCTCAGTAATAGAAGCCTCCATTAACCTGCCCCGTGCCCCTGGGAGGAGGCACTGGCCCTGCCTGACCCCTCTGTTTGTCCTGGCTTTGTCATTTAATTTGAATTTATTGATTTGTTTGTCACAATCTGGGATCAATCACTGTGGGATTCAGAGCTTGGGAGGTGCTGCTGACCTGTTCCTCCTGGCCAGCCTGGAGCAAAGCTCAGAGCCCCAGAGCCTGAGGATGGCTGTGAGGGGATTGGGGAGCGCTCCCCACAGCACCCACACTGCCACAGCACCAGGCTGTGACTCTGGGAGGTGTTGGGTGACAATGTCCTCTGCAGGCGTGTGAGGAAGGCAGCCAAGTGGTGACTAATTAATAAGTGACACTGGCAGGCAGAGCTCTGATATCTAAAGGCACTTTTGTATCTCAGCAGTGTTTTCTGAGTGCTGCTCCTCACAGCACTCAGAAATGGACCATGAAATGGACCTTCCCAGGACAGGAGCAGTCCTGTTGTGGGGATGGACATCTCCCATCAGAGGGCAGAAAGTGCCCCTGAGAGTTGGGACACTCCTGGAAGGCGGGAGATGTGGTCCTGCAGGGCTGAAGGGGCTCCTGCTGTTGGTTTGCTGTGAGGATGGAGAGGCCTTGGAGGAACAAGCTGTCCAGAGCAGCTGTGCCTGCCCCGTTCCTGGAGGTGTCCCAGGCCAGGTTGGACAGGGCTTGGGGCAGCCTGGGCTAGCGGAAGGTGTCCCTGCCCATGGCAGGGTGTCAGGCCAGGCCTTTAAGAGCCCCTTCCAACCCATAACACTCCGTGGTTCTGCTGCAGCTCCTGGGCTTGGCTGTGAGAATTACTGCAGAAGGATCTGCCAGGGGCTCATCCCTTGTGCCACGTGGCTTTGTCATCATTTGCTTCAAGTCTCTGCTCTCCAAACCTCCAGCTGGATGGAGCCTGTGACCCAAAACCCAGCGTCAGCCTGGCCCCAGCAGCAGGCACTCACTCAGAACCCTCCTGCCCCGGTCACTCTGTAGGTGCCGTACATGAAGGGTCAGCGTGCTGGATGCTGGTCACCACACCCCTCAGAGCATGGTCCTGCTGGATCCCCTCAGCTCCAGGATGAAGGAGACGTGGCCAGATGCTGCAGGAGAAGGTGCAGTGCCAGGGGTGGCATGTGAGGGATAATTCTGTTTCTGAGAGCTGGAGACTGGCTTCCTCCCAAGGTACCAGGCAGAGTCTCTGCCAGACCCGCTGCTGGGCTCAGCAGCACGTGAATAATCTTGGTACCAGTGCAGATGTACAAGATCTGCGTCTGTCTCACCAAATTCTGAGACTAAAGTGTCCTCAGGTACCGGGAGGCCCAGAGGCACCTTCTGCAAGAAGTTCTCTCTCCCCACGGGCGCTGTTGCTTTCCAGATTCCCTGGGTGTCCTCGGATTTTGAGGCAGGGAGAACAGATGCTGTGAGTCGCTCTCTTCTGGATCATTTATCAGATCCCTGGGCCCCTCTGGCCTGTGCCTTCTCCAAAAAGCACTCACAGGCTGTCTGACCTTTCTTCACGGCAGAGGTGCTCCAGGCCCCAGGCTCTGCTTGACATTCTCCAGGAGCAGTTCAGCTCTGCCACTTTCTTCTAGTGGCTCCATTTTCCTGATTTAAACCGCATCATCAGCACAAACTGAGATTTCAACCATCTGCTTTTGCTCTCAGACCATGGAGGGGCATCACACGCAGATTCCTTCTTGGCAGGTGCCCTTGGACTCCTGTTTTCTGGGTAGGGTTTCTTGAGGCCATGCATCCTTTCCACCCCATCAGTGCACCATGCTCTGCTGCTTGTGGGCAGCACCGGGTTTGTCATGGGGTGATGCTGCTGGGAGCAGCAGAGAGATTTGCTGAGCAAAACCAAGACTGGATGACAGGCAAAGCTCCAGTGTGGATGCTGCTGGAGGTGCTGCTCCGCAGGGAGGTGGGGACCAGCCTCCCACCCTTGCTGGGAAAGCTGGGCCCGTGGAGAACAGGGACACCTGAGGCACATCAGTGTTGTTCTGGAAGGAGGATGCAACAGAAGGATTTTGCTGAGTGCTCGCTGTTTGCTGTGGGAGATAAGGCTACTGGGAGCTAAAAACACAGAAAGTGCTCTGATAGCTGAGCTTTCTGCAAATATTTGGTGAGTGCCTTTGACTCCCTGTGAGCAGAGACCCCCAGTGTGCTCTGTCTGTAATGGAGAGATTGTTTTCCAGGCTCTCGGGGGAATTCTGGTTGTCATCTCCATCTGGAGCTGTTTCAGTCTAGAGCTCGTGGCCTCAGCTCACATCTGCTTTGGTCTTGACCCAGCCTGGGGCTGACCCAGCAGATGGGAAGTTCCAATCACCAGAGAGGGAAGCTTGCTGAACCCTCCTGGCCAGGAGATGGGATGCAGCAATTCCTGATGGACTAATCTAGCGGTCTGTCTGGTGACAGGGACCTGTTCCTGTCCCTTTTGCTGTGATGTAAAACCAGGCTGGTCCAGAAGGCAGTCCAGGGCAGGGCAAGACATGCAGAGCATGCAGACAGGGGGTTGTGTGCCATTATGAGACCCCTTAGGTGTACTCTAGTTCTTGCTCAGTCTTTGCTCTCTCTCCAGCATCATCCTGGCTGTGAGGGGAGCTGCCCCCAGAGCAATGCATCCTGCTGCCCCTCACCTCTCTCAGGCTGTTTGTCCTGCCCTCCTGTTAGTCCAGTGGGTGTCTCATGTGATGGCCTTCAGGACAGAGATCTGGGCTGGTCCCAGAGGTCCTGCTGCTCTCAGGCTCCCTAGACCTCACCTCTCCCTCTGCTTCTGAGCTGATGGATCCCTGAGCCAGGCTCTGACCCTGGGATGCAGCCTGGCTCCAGAGGGGGCTTCTCACTGACGTCACATCCAGAGATGGCAGCATTAAGCTTTGCTGCCCTATGACAAATTAATTTAATTGATTGAGGTTTCTGCTGTCAGCTGGGGTGCAGTAAGCTCTGGAGGCATGGCCCCACCTGCAGATGTTCTGAGTGCAGGGGAAGCCCATCCCTGGGGAGACTTTGGGGTGACAAGTCCTCTGCTCAGCTGCCACTGCCCTCAGCAGGTGCCTGAGGAGGCTGTCCATCTGCTCGCTGGTAGGCTTGCCTGAGTGCATCTGCACAAGGTGCCTTATTTTCTTGGAGAAAAATGCCATTATGAATGGGACTCTGGCCTCTAAGCTGTGGTGAGCAGTCATTTCGTTAAGGGATAGGGGGGTTTATCCAAGGAGTTTGTCCTGGAGGAGAGGCGAGGCTTTGCTGAGCAGGAATCTTTGTAAGCAAAGTGCTCCCAGCAGGAGAGTAGAAACAAGGGACACAAATTCAAGTGAGGATCCTCGTGGCTTCCTATCTCCAGCAAGTCACAGCCTATTGCATTTCACCCACCCAGGCCTCCTACAGAGCTGTGTCACTTGCTTTCAGCTCGAGCATCCCCAGGACAGCCCCTCTCGGCAGGAGAGGCAGAGGAAGCTCCTGCTTCCCTCTCCCCCTCACTGGGACATCTCCCCACGGTTAAAGCTCTGCCAGCACCAAGTGTCTCCTCCACAGGAAGGAGTTTGTGTGGGAGGCCTGAACCAGCCCGAGGAGTTTCTCTCTGTCATTGATGCAGACAGACTTGTGGAGCTCTTTCCACCCCTCATTCCCATCCCTCTCACCCGAGCCCTGCGCAGCCGGGCTGGGCTCAGCACACCGAGGGGACATCGCTGCCCCTCCCTCTGTGCCCCTCCAAGCACTCACAGCCACAGAGCCCACACCCAGCCCTTTGGACTCCCTGACGGTGCACTGGGCTGTAACACAACTCATGGCAGAGGGTTCAGCCTCCTGGGAGATCCCAGCCTGTCCCCAGCCCTGCTGAGAGCTCCGTGGGATTTATCAATCTCCCCATGCTTTGTGTTGGCCACAGATTTCCTATGAATGAGTTTTTAATATGTCTGTTTGAATCACGGATGAAAATATTGACTACTCTGAGCCTCCTGCTCCAAAACATTATGAGAAACACAGATTTAATGACAGCTCCCCATCAGGGGCTGCTGCCTGGGCTCCTCCCTGGTTCCCTGCCTCACGTGTGTCTCCCAGATGCAGAGTGCTCATTTCTAATCAGCCATGCAGCTCTGAGTCAGGCACATTCCAGAGGCTGGAGCACATCACATCTGTTCAGCCCCTGCCAGCAGCCACGCAGGGCATCTCCTCTGTGAGTGAAATGAAGGCTGACAAGACCTCTTTTCCACAAAAAAATTGATTGGCATAAATCTTCCAACTTCCTTTCAGCTGCCTCCTGGATCCCTTTTCTTTGTCTTTGCCTGTGCCTGGTGCTCAGGAGGAGCCTCACCCTGCTGCCATCTCCTTTGGGATGCTGCAGCTTCCCCAGTGGTGTGAAATGCACTGAGGATGCTCCTGCACAGCCCTCTCCAGGCCTGCCTGAGCTGTCACTCGTCCTACTCAGTGCTGTGCAACACCTGCCTTGATCTTAAAAATGCTGATGAGTTTTCAGCCTCCTCGTGTGATACAGACACCAAGGCAGCCCAGAAACACCAATTGCATTTCTGCCCAAGAAAGAGTCAATCAAGAGTCTGGCCATCTCTATACACAAACCCTCTGCACTGTTTTTTTGTTGCTGTTGTTCACAGAGGATTTCAGGTGCTTCCTTACTGCCATTCATTCCCTAAGTCATGCATTTTTAACTGATGAATGTACCTTCTCATATCAATTTTCTGTACTTCATAACTTCTAATTCAAAATCAATGGTTATCTATTTTCCCCCTACACTCCATTTTGTTATATATTGCTTTTTTTCTTGATTTCTAATATCTGCCTCTGCTTCATCACTGAGGAGGATGGGCATCTGGCCAAAAATGTCCTCTTACTTGATTATGGAATTATGGCTCTTGCCTTTGAAGAAAAATCCCCTGTTTTCACTCACATTTTTCCATCAATGTTGTGTCCTTTCCAATTAGTTTTGCTCTCAATTCCCCTCCCTACTAGGGATGTTCTCCTGTCACACCAGGTGAGTCACTTCTGGTGGTGGGTCCCTCTGTCTGCTGTGGCACTGGGGAGGAGTGTGACTCTATCTGCTTCTCCAGAGTCCCTCCTGGCTCCCATTCCAGTCATTCTGCAAATACACTAATTACAGGAGTCCTTGAGCCACTTTCACTCTGGTAATTACTTTCTCTCCCACCTTCCAGCTCAACCCCTCCCAGCCAAGGTAACCACTCCAGAGGTGGATTTCCATTCCCTACAGGTTCAAACCCCAGCCTGTTCCCAGCCTTGTGCACGTTTCTGCCTGCTTCTCACAGGACTGGTTCTATAAAGGTGACCAAACAAAAACCCCCTTGGGACTGATTTGAAGGGAGTGACCCCCTCCAAAAGGCAGGAACGTCCTGTCCTGGTGCATGGGGGAGCTGCTGCCTGCCTCCATCACCTGAGCACTTCTGGGGCACCTTCAGTGAGAGCCCAAGCTCCTGGAGAGCTGCAACCTGGAGAGAGAACAAGGCAAATTGAAATTAATAATTTATGAGTGACAGTAACAATTTCCACCATTTGAGGAAGCAAAGAAAATTGCTCCATAAACATATTTCTTTTCAATTTCCTACCAGTTACTTGAAATTTGATTTCCATCTAGTTTTTTTTCATCAAACCTCCCCAAAGTGATTTAAAAGGTGCCGCCGGCAATTACCCAGCTGCAGAAGGAAAGAAATGGCAGTGGGGCATCTCCAATTCACCAGCCCAAAAGGAACAGGGAGGAGGAGGCTTGGGGTCACTGGCAGAGAAACAATTAGGCAGCACCAGAAATCTCTTGTCGGTGGTTTGGCCAGCACAGCCTCAGGCACACTGGGGTAGGACAGCCCTGGGGCAGCAGGGACAGCCTGGTTCATTCATTCCTGGGGACGGGGAGAGGTGCAGGGACCGTGGGCAGCAGCAGGGCCCTCTGCCTGCACACTGCCCTCCCTCCACACTGCGGAGCCTCGGCACTCCCCAGCTCCTCCTTTCCACCCCGTGCTCCTCTTTTACCCTCGCTGGAGTGAGGGGCCCTCTGGGCTCGGTGTGAGCTTGGCCAAGGGATCCGTCCTCTGACACTTTGTGACACTGACTTGGCTGTCCCGCCTGTTTTCTACCTTGGGCTCTGTTCTGTCCCTCTCCCAGGAATCCTGCACCTTTTCCCAGCAGCAGAGGCCAATCTCCTCCGCAGGACCAGTTATCTCTGATGCTAATGCACCAGCAGCTGCCACCCATTTCTTTCACGTTTATTCTCCCAATGGGAACAGGCTTCCAAGCGCCACCTTGAGCTGTTCAAATCTGCCTAGTCCAGCAGTGTGACAAAACTGCTGTGAGTGTGTCACAAGAGCCATCACTCCTGCCTTGGATTTGCTCCAAGAGCAGGATCTTTTCAAGTGGCTCCAGAGAGCTGCTGGTGGGGCTGGGTTGCCTCACAGTGGGTATATTTATCTGGAGATCAAGGACACAGGTTCCTCTGCAGCTGGAGTTCCCCAAGGCGCTTAGGGAAGAGGCCATTGGAGCCCTTTGTTGGCATCTCCACATCTGCCATATCAGCATTGCCACTGATTTAAATAAAACACCCTGAGAGAAGGAAAATGACATCTGGAAACAAGGGATTCAAGGGGCTGGAAGGCTGGGGATGAATAAACATCCATGGCTTGCAGTGAATCACAGCATATCCTTGAACATCCCTGAGCACAGGGGCATTGATGCCAAGAGTCAAGGAAGGTGCAGAGAGGAAGCTGCTCACCCTAAAGCTTCACCAAAACTTCCCTGTCCTTCTGATAATTGAGGAAGACAAGTGTTGAGTAGGCAGCAGCCCTCAATGGGCATAATTCAAGCCTGGGAGTGTTTACAGTGTCAACTCTTTGAGCATAATGGAGAATTACATGAATAGGCTGGCTGAGTTCTTAAAGTAATAGCTTTGTTAAAAGCAGTTAGGATCAGCACTGCTCGTGGCTGCCTCGTGCCCATGGCACACGGGTTTGCTGTCCTGTGATTTTCTGGCCAAATAGCAGCATTTTTTCCCTTCTGAGGTAAATAGTAATAAATGAATACAGAAATTAAGAGCAATTCCCAGCACCTGTTGTGTAGGAGCACTCTCAGTGTCTAAAGCCTTCCTGCAGGGCATGGGCAGCACTGAGGTCCCCACTCTGGCAATAAGCCGTTCTCTGGCTTTTTTGCATTTAAATAAAGACCCAGAGTGGTGATAACTGCTCTGTGTGAATTCATTATCCCGAGGGATCGGTGCGGGAAGGTGGGAGGGAATCTGTGAGTGCACTGAGGCTGTACACCTGGTGCAGTGCTCTCCCAGGGACAGCTCAGCACACACCAGAGGCTGTACCTCATCCACCAAGGGCAGGTATTCCCCCTGGAGAAGGGGATGCCCAGTGGGATGTGTGGGACTCCTGCCTGGGGGTCAAATGGGACCTGACTTTGCAGGGATCAGACCCCCTTGGCTGGGCAGGCAGACCTAGTGATGGGTAAAGTTCTCTTTAGGATATTCTCTCCCTCCAGTTTTCCCCATGACACCCAGTGTTGTACCCCAGGTCACAGAACAGGGTGCAACACCAGTGTCACATCCTCTCACCTTAAGTGCTAAAGAAGTTTCCATGGAGATCCTATTTTTAGCATTTCACCCAGCTGCAGAGCTCTGAGGACTCATAAGCGTGCTCTGGAAGATAATTAGATGTTTCTTGCAAAGTTTGACTAAAATTGGTCAACTTGTCATGGAGATCCAGGTTGGGAGGCATTACTCAGATCTGGACTTGCTCTTTGAACAGTAGTTTTTGGAACAGATTCATTTCTTTTAAGTAGAAAAGCTTTTCACATCTTCCGTGGGACAGCCCAGGCCATGGCAGAAGACCAACAGTAGTAAAGCACAGCTATTAATGAGGTTTTTAGTCAAGGGTTAGAAGTGCACCATTTGGTGGCAATTTTAAGTGTAGAGCTCACAGATGTGGAAATCTGATTTGCTTTGGATATCTTTTTGTCGAACAATTGGGAGGTGCAGACAGAGCTGAGCTCCTGTCCCGGCACAGCCTGGGGCTGCTCAGTGACTCTCACCCCTCTGTGCCCCCTCCTGCTGAGTGCCAGGAACATGGATGGGTGGGAGAGGGAGACACCAGCAAGGGAATGAGGCATTGGGAAAGGCAGAGATTTGCTGCAGAGGTGAGGAATGGGCCCAGGTTTGGGTCTCTTGGCCATGGCTGGGAAAGGTGGTGAAGAACGTGGCCTGTGGGTTAAGGAGATGGGTGAAATGCTGGTGTTTCCAAGGAAAGGGGACACGTGGAGATGGTGTGTACAGGGGAGAGGCAGAGCTCTCTCTTGGTGCTGGTGGTGGGGCTGACCCACAGCAGGGGGGTGTAGGAGGTCAGCCTAGGCTGGGCATCACCCACTCTTGGGAGCAGGCAGTGCAGGAGGTCATCCATGCTGCAGGAGGTCATCCATGCTGCAGGAGGTCATCCATCCATGCTGCAGGAGGTCATCCATCCATGCTGCAGGAGGTCATCCATCCATCCTGCAGGAGATCATCCATCCATGCTGCAGGAGGTCATCCATCCATCCTGCAGGAGGTCATCCATCCATGCTGCAGGAGGTCATCCATCCATCCTGCAGGAGGTCATCCATCCATCCTGCAGGAGGTCATCCATCCATCCTGCAGGAGGTCATCCATGCTGCAGGAGGTCATCCATGCTGCAGGAGGTCATCCATCTATCCTGCAGGAGGTCATCCATCCTGCAGGAGTTCATCCATCCATGCTGCAGGAGGTCATCCATCTATCCTGCAGGAGGTCATCCATGCTGCAGGAGTTCATCCATGCTGCAGAAGGTCATCTATGCTGCAGGAGGTCATCCATCCATCCTGCAGGAGGTCATCCATCCATCCTGCAGGAGGTCATCCATCCATGCTGCAGGAGGTCATCCATCCATGCTGCAGGAGGTCATCCATGCTGCAGGAGTTCATCCATGCTGCAGAAGGTCATCTATGCTGCAGGAGGTCATCCATCCATGCTGCAGGAGGTCATCCATGCTGCAGGAGTTCATCCATGCTGCAGGAGGTCATCTATGCTGCAGGAGGTCATCCATCCATCCTGCAGGAGGTCATCCATCCATGCTGCAGGAGGTCATCCATCCATCCTGCAGGAGGTCATCCATCCTGCAGGAGGTCATCCATGCTGCAGGAGGTCATCCATCCATGCTGCAGGAGGTCATCCATGCTGCAGGAGGTCATCCATCCATGCTGCAGGAGGTCATCCATCCATGCTGCAGGAGGTCATCCATGCTGCAGGAGGTCATCCATCCATCCATCCTGCAGGAGTTCATCCATCCATCCTGCAGGAGGTCATCCATCCATCCTGCAGGAGGTCATCCATGCTGCAGGAGGTCATCCATGCTGCAGGAGGTCATCCATCCATGCTGCAGGAGGTCATCCATGCTGCAGGAGGTCATCCATCCATCCTGCAGGAGGTCATCCATCCATGCTGCAGGAGGTCATCCATCCATGCTGCAGGAGGTCATCCATCCATCCTGCAGGAGGTCATCCATCCATGCTGCAGGAGGTCATCCATCCTGCAGGAGGTCATCCATCCATCCTGCAGGAGGTCATCCATCCATCCTGCAGGAGGTCATCCATGCTGCAGGAGGTCATCCATCCATGCTGCAGCTGCATGCCCAGGGGGACAGCTCAGTGCAGTCACTGCCTCCCTGGGGGCAGGGCTCAGCTCCCCTCAGCAGCCTGGGCATGGCACCTTCCCTTCCCTTCCCTTCCCTTCCCTTCCCTTCCCTTCCCTTCCCTTCCCTTCCCTTCCCTTCCCTTCCCTTCCCTTCCCTTCCCTTCCCTTCCCTTCCCTTCCCTTCCCTTCCCTTCCCTTCCCTTCCCTTCCCTTCCCTTCCCTTCCCTTCCCTTCCCTTCCCTTCCCTTCCCTTCCCTTCCCTTCCCTTCCCTTCCCTTCCCTTCCCTTCCCTTCCCTTCCCTTCCCTTCCCTTCCCTTCCCTTCCCTTCCCTTCCCTTCCCTTCCCTTCCCTTCCCTTCCCTTCCCTTCCCTTCCCTTCCCTTCCCTTCCCTTCCCTTCCCTTCCCTTCCCTTCCCTTCCCTTCCCTTCTCTCTGCCTTGCACCAGCAGTGCTCTGACCCAGCCCTTCTGCCTTGTGTTTGGTCTGTGCCATTGTCTCTCTGCAAGGCCGTGCCAGCTGTGCCTGGGGGATGTCCCCAGCCCTGGTGACAGGGTGAGGATGCCGTCTCTGCTCTCTGCCCTCCCGGCCCCACGGCGTGCTACAGGCAGGGGTGGAGGCAGGGGTGGAGGTGGGGCAGGGCCCTGCTCTGCTGCCTCCATCCTTCAGCATAAAACCACTTGGGGTGAAGCATAATGTGATGTCAGCTCTGGAGCCCACAGCAGCCATGGCCACCACAAAAGGGGGTTTGTAGGGCTGAAGTGATGCCTTGGGCTGCAAATGTTCTCTCAAAGCAGGAGAAGCCCGGACATTTTGCTGCATTTTCCCAGTGTGTGATGGCAGACAACAGCCTTTCTGGCAGATATTTAATACAAATCCAGTGGCCACACGTGGGACTTCTCTGGGTTCCTTGGAGGCTCAAAGTCTTCCTCCCTCCCACTCATTACACCTGATCCCAGCAGAGTCTCTGCCTTTGTGGGCTGTGTTTGGTTTGTTGCTCTGCAGTTTCACGGAAGCCAGAGCCTTGAAAAATTCATGTGGAATGCTAGAAGGAAAAAACCCCAAACTTAATTTGGGTTTTCATGACACACAAGCCCTCTATTAGGCCTTGTAAACTTTTTCTGACATTACCACTTCATGAAAACTTTGATTTCAGTTGTTGACTAAATCTTTAATCTCCCTCTACCTGCTAGGTCTGTCTCCTTTTCTTACTTAAAAAACCTTTTGGATTTTTCTTAAACAGCATCTTTCAAATGTCAGCAGTTACCAGACTAACACGGAATGCAAAGGCCTTGGCAAACAGTCCTTTAAAGAGCTGAGGCATATAAATTCAAAGGCATGATATAATCTAGGAGGAATCCATCAGGCAGGGGAGCCTCTTGCATGAAGTGTATTGAGAACTAAGCACAATATGAACAGAAGGAAAATTGCTTTTTCCCTTTTGAATTTTTATTCACTTAGCAGCAATATTTACTAGTAGCAGGCAGAAGCCATTTTTCATTTTCTGGGGAGATGCGAGAATTTCAGTGCCACTCATCTTGTCACCAGATTAAATCTGTCGACTTGCTGCCAGGTCACTGTGATATTAATGATACAGTTGTAATCCCTTTCTTTTGGGAGGCCTGTGGATGGAGAAGTAACAACTTGACCATTGTTCACGTTATAATAGAAAGAAAAATAGCACTTCTGAAATCCTGGGAAATTGCAGCTCCCTCTGTCATTGATTTCCTTTGTGTTCCCAGAGCCAGGCTGCAACCAGCTCTGGCAGCTCTGCGTGAGACGCCTTGCCGGCACCAGCCTCACTCGGTAATTAGTCAGCAGCCTCATTTGGTAATTAATTAGTCAGCAGCCCGAGCCGGTGCTGTCCCAGCTCAGCGGTGCCATCGATTCCAGCTGTCCCAGGATGGGCACGGTGCCTCCCCAGCCCGGCCGTGTCACCCCCTCCTCTGCTGCTGTGGGGATGAGCAGCCGCCACCTCCCTTCCAGAGGGACAAACTCCCAGCAGACAGGGAAGGAAAAGCTCAAGTACCAAGTATGGAGCTCAGCTGATGTCCTCTGCTGCTGTGACCTCGTTTAGCCAGGACTTTGCTGTGCTTGGAGTGGGGTCTGGCACCGAGAGTGGCAACAAGGGGGCCTGAAGTCTTCAGTATTCTTCATTCTGGGTGAGAGGGGTGACAGCACACCATCCCTGGAGGTGTTCGGTGGCAGGCTGGATGTAGGTCTGGGACACCTAGTCTAGCGGAAGGTGTCTCTCCCATGGAATGAGATTTAGGGTCCCTTCCAACCCAAACCATTCCATGACTCTATCATGACCAGGGGCAGGTGTCTCGCAACAGAAAAAGTCTTACTCTCTTTAGAGTGGGGATTCCTCAGTATTTCAGGTAGAAAATTCCTCTCCCTCGAAGCTGCCAGAGATACCTGCTGAGGTCAGTCTGCAGCTGGTCAGGAGAAAGCTGGGACATTCTTATGAGGCTTTGGAAGAGCAACCTAACCCATTTCTCAGGACAGTTATGGATAAACATAACCCACACAAACCTGAGCCCTTTGCAAACACTGCACAGCTCAGATCTTCCCTGCTCCCTTTCCCTAAATCTTTGGGTTGTCCAAAACCTGGATGTGGGGGTGTGTTTAGGAAATGGAGCTGCTATGGAAAAAGCTGAACTCCCAGTGATGGATTTGGCTTTGAGCTTCCCTGGTGAGGGAATCTCTGGGCTGTGTTATTAGTCCTGGGGAGAAGTGTCCTCCGTGCTGACCTGACTGGCCAGGCTCGTGGCAGTGCCTTGCACCCCATCACCTCCTGACTGCCCCAGCAGGATGAGAGCAGCCCCACAGTGAAGGGGCCTTGGACCCCCTCTGGAGCATCTCCTCTGCCCACATCCCCAGGGCAGGATGGAGGGACTCAGGGAGGCTTCCTGGGATGAGACCAGTCTGTGCCCTTCCCCGCTCACCGTCTCCTAATTAGCATTCCTTTGGCACACTTAATTAGCACATTCCTGCCTTTAAGTTATGGGCTGCTTTCCTATATTTACACCCTCCTAAAACATCAAGGGAGAGGTCTATAAATTACATCTCATGAAAAACATTAATTGTGTGAACTCCTTCTAGCATTTCTAATGCTCAGCTTGTTCCCCGCTCCGCTCCTGCAAACACACACAGACAGGGTTTTACACAGGTGCTGCCTCTGCTCCCACCTCGGGCTGCTCCCTCCTGCACACACCTGCACACAGGTGTCCATCTCCCCCAGCCAGGGCTGCCCAGACCAGCCCTGCACACCTGGAGCAGCACCCTGTGGTCTGTGAGGTTTGTCCAACATCTCCTGACCCACTGGTGGGTGGGAGGCTACAGTGGCTTCAGCTGCCCGAGGATCTCCCAGCACAGCACTGGTGTGTGCACGCTGCCTGCTTTATTGAGCTTGAGGGCCTTCTCCCAGCCAGCTAGGACGTGTTCCCTCTTGCAACCACTGCTTTACAGGAGACAATTTCCTGCTGAAGGCAAGTACTGGCAAATTTCCCAGCCCTCATGTGAGCCTTGCAGCATGGAAGGTGAGAACCAACCTGTCCCCAGGGCCTGTGCACAGGCAAAATGGAGTTTGAGCTTCGTGGCACCACGATCCTGCATCCTTGGGACTTGCTGAGACTCCCTCAGAAGTACAAGGAAAGAGGAGCAGTCCAGCGAGGGAGCTCAGTGCAGAGGTGCCAGCTGTCCTCAGAGCCCTGCTCAGCACGAGCCGTGCCCCTCTGCATGCAGGATGGCACTTCAGCTTCCATGCCAACATCCCTGCCCTCTCTATTCACTGATCCTTCAGACAGCACAGCTGAGCCTCCTGCTCTCCAGGCTGAGAGAGGAGAATGGCAGAAGAATGCCTGTGGTTTGGGAATAACAGAATATAGAGATCAGAAAAGCAACATCTAGAAAAGGAAAAATGTTTGAGGATTGATCCCAATTACAGAGAAATCCTAGAAAATAGGTGCAGGAAGTGACAGGCATGAGTCCATGTTTGGGTTTGTTTGCTTGCTGCTGCAGTGGGTTTTGTGTGCTTGGGTCTTTTGAGCTCCTCTGCAAAGCCCAGCCCAGCAGAAGCCTCCACCAGCCACAGCAAGGGACGTGCTGCTGAGCTCGTTGGGTTGGAATATTCCTGGATCATGGGATGTACAGCTCCAGGTCACCCCTGAGCAGGACAAGACCTGAACTCCAGTGGTGAGTTCCTGTTTTCCCCAGCTTGTTCTTGGGGTTACCTACTGCTGGCCATCCAGTACCTCAAGGAAGCCTCCAAGAAAGGAGAAACACTGATTACAAGGGTCTGGAGTGACAGAACAAGGCTGAATGGCTTCCAGCTGAAAGAGAGGAGGTTAGATGAGACATTACCACCCTGATTGCTTTGATATCCATGAGGAGCCAGGGTTTCTATTTTAGCTTTTATTTTAAGGACAGCAGCTTCTATTCAGCCAA